>NC_090309.1:55968602-56593602 GCF_039906515.1 Pseudorca crassidens | reverse complement strand
ATATTAAGTTAGGTCACTAAATTAAGTCTTTCAGATCCCTCCTTTGTAAAAGTGGCTTTTCCCTATTTTAGTTAATAAGTAATCCATAGGGTGATATTTTAAGACATGTAACTAGCCTATATTGTGGTCTTGGAGTTCTCATCTGGCCTAACCTTCTTAGTAGTTTTTGCCAGTTTATTAAGTATGGTTCACCAGAAAACTTTTTTTTTTTTTAGTATGTATAGTATCCCTTTTTTTTTTAAGTATGTGAAGTATCCTATATAATTTGTTTTGTTTTATTTTTTGCTTGAGTTAGCTAGAATTGGCTTCTGTTATTTTCCACCAAATACCGATTCCTACAATATGAGAAAACATTGTATAAAATTCCTACCTCACTGGGGTAAAGATCAACATTATCTTCAGGGTTTCAAATATGACTGTGATACCACACAAAGGCCCATGCCTACAGGACCTCCAGATTTTTCAGGATACATGTAGAAAAACATTTTCTATCAGGATGTGTAACTGGTGAGCCCTCCTATGCCTCAGATAAATGATACACAAGCCCATGGACTGATCATTGTTACCTAGCTGCAATGAGACTGTGCTGTTTGTGATGCTTAGTCATTGTCATAACTCTGTGGACAATGTAGCATGATGAAACTAGTGACAGACATTATATCCAAATCCCAGTTGCTAGATACAGATGACCTGGCTTGCTAAAGGCAGATTTTACAACCATATTAGGTAATTTTGCTGGGATTTCAGGGTGACATGGGTTGTATTTGTTAATATAATAGTCGTAGTAATAGGAAAACTAAAATCTCAATGACAATTCAATAGAAACTTAATTCCTCTCTCAGTCAATGTCCAATTGGTGTTTGGTGAATGATCTTCCACATAAGAACTCAGACTCTTTGATATCTTCCATCTCATGATCTGCCATCTTCTGGTCCTTTGCTTCCAGTGGCAGAAGAGAAGGGTCACGTAGGTTTTTGATTTTGGTTTTAGAAGTACATGGTTTATACAATCAATTTTAAACATAGAACAAGAAAGAAAATGAGATAAATAACCAGAGTTAAAATAAGGTACCAGTAGGGTGGACGGATCACTGGAATTCTATGTTATGCAGTGTTCACAAGTGGTCGAGCAAAGAGTTTCAGCATATGGAAAGCACCGACACAGGCTACTTCCACTGGGGAAAAGCAGGGGCAAATACACCCGGCCAAAAGCTATTGCTCACCGGCAACTATGCAGGAGGGTTTCATGGGCCAGGCTGAAAGTGCTGCATATCACTTCTGCCCACATTGACATTCTGTCAGCCAAAACTCAGACCACACCCATCTGTAAAGGAGGCTAGGAAACAGGGTCTAGGAGCAAAGTGATAACAGCTTTGAAAAGAGCCAGTCATTCTCTCCCACAGAGGCTGTAGGAGTTTTGGCAAACCTCCACCTCGTGGTTACCTGTGAAGCTGAGAGGGACTGTGAATGCTAGAGAAGTTGCAGTCACCAAACACTCCAAGCCTGATGGTCTCTGTTGTTTTTGGCTGGTTTGGCCTCACTGCTGCAAACTTTTACTTGTATTAAATATATGTCAATGAGTGCTACATTTCACTGAGGTCTCAAACTTACTCCTCTGCAGGATTACTTCAATAGCTGAGAAGCACTCCCACTACTTTCTTAATGTTTCTTTAGAAATGTTAAAGGCATCTCTAGCTAGTCACCTAATTGTAAAGAGTGTATGATAAGTTTTAGATAGAAGCTGAGCTCAGCAGTGTACAAGTATGAAAGTGACCCTATTCATCACCACCCGTTTTAGTTAAACGTCCCTGCCCGGGTGAAAACTCAGACTTATATCCAGTTACTCCCCAGATAACAAGTCCTTTCATCTCTTTCAAACATGAGGGGGTCTTGTCCAGATTTCCAGAAGTATGTATGTCCAGGAGAAAAGTGACACAGTTTTGGTGAGCAGCCAAAAGTCTGTAAGAGGTTTGGTAAACCCTCACTTGTGGTTTTACCTGGAATAAGTTATTGAAAAAAATATTGAAAATGTGTTGCTGACGGGCATGGTGCAAGGAGAACTATTAAGGCCTAAAATGAAGTTAAAGCAGGAATTCAAAGAGGTAAAGTGAGCACCAAAGTTGGATTAGCCCTAAAGTTTCTGAAGAACTCTGGTGACCTTGAGATTCCACTCTGATGGCTGCACAAAGTTTGGGGGACAGGAGATAAAGGTTAGGGCCTATTCAGGTAGAGCGTCTACTAGGAGATCTGCATAAAACCAGGACCCCAAAAATCCCAAGGAAAAATGAACTTATCACTCAGGAGTAGACAGCAAGAAACTTGCATCTTGAACTTGATCCTAGTTGAAGACAATGAGATAGAAAAATGAGACAGAAAAATTTCCCCTGAGCATTTATAACACAAGCTGATCTCCAAGTGGATTTTCATTCCAAAAGCCTGCCCCCTGTGAGGTTTGAAAACCTCAAATGATCATTGAACTTGAAGTGGTCTCAGGTTGGTAGTTCCCCCAGGCAACAGGCAGGAGGACTGCAATTTCAACCTGGACCTCAAAGAAATTCCACAGATGAAATGCCAAGGCCAATGATTCAGCTCTCAGTAAAAAAAAAAAAAAAAAAATTTAACAATGCGAGGAAATAAGGCACTCAAAGCTAGAACTAGCAGAAACAAAACAGAAGAATCAGATCTGCAAAGACTTCAGAAATTGCAATTGTCAGGCCCAACATAAAAGTACTGTGTTTAATGTGTTTAAAGAAATAAGAGTGGCTTGAAAATACAAGCAAGGAACAAAAGACTATAAAAAAGGTTAAGCAGATATGATAAAGAGCCAAACAGAATTTCTGGAGATGAAAATTTTAATAATTAAAGTTGAAAACTCAGTGGACAAATTAAGCATCAGAATACACTACCCAGCAAAGTTATCATCAGAACTGAAGGAGAGATAAAGAGTTCTCCAGATAAGCAAGAGCTAAAGGAGTTTATCACCACTAAACTGGTCTAACAAGAAATGTTAAAGGGTCTTCTTTAAGATGAAAAGAAAGGGTGCTAATTAGAAATAAGAACACATATGAAAGAGGAAATCTCATTGGAAAAGTAAATATATAATCAAGGTAGTGTGTTAATTACTTAAAAAGCTAATATAAAGGTTAAAAGACAAAAGTAGTAAAAACAACCATAACAACAGTTAAGGGATATACAAGATAAAAAGATGTAAAATGTGACATCAAAAACATAAAACATGGGTGGGGAAAGAATAAAAGTGTTGAGCTATAGAATGGGATCAACCTTAAGTTGTTATCAACTTAAAATAGACTGTTATAGACATAAGCTGTTATATGTAACCCTGATGGTAACCACAAAGCAAAAACCTGTAGTAAGTACACAAAGATAAAAAGAAAAGAATATAAGCATACCGCCAAAGAAAGTCATCAAACCACAAAGGAAGAGAACAAAAGAAGAAGAAAGGAACAGAGAGGAACTACAAAGAGAGCTAGAAAATAATAACAGTATGGCAATAAGCACATAGCTATCAATAGTTACTTTAAATTTAAGTGGACTAAATTCTCCAATCAAAAGACAAAGTGGCTGAATGGATTAAAAAAAAACAAGATCCATCTGTATTCTGCCTACAAGAGACACACTTTAGATGTAAGGACACATACAGACTGAAAGTGAAGGCATGAAAAAAGATATTCCATGCAAATGAAAACCAGAAGAAAGCTGGAGTAGCTACCCATGTATCAGGCAAAGTAGACTTTAAAACAAAAACTGTAATAAGAGACCAAGAAAAGGGTATTACATAATGACATAATAATAAAGGGGTTAATCCATCAAGAGGATATAACATTTGTAAATGTTTATGCACCCAACATAGGCGTACCTAAATATTAAAGTAAATATTAACAGGCCTAAATGGAGAAATAGACAGCAATACAATAATAGTAGGGGACTTTAATATACCACTTACATCAATGGACAGATCACCTAGACAGAAAGTCAATAAGGAAGCATCGACCTTAAGAAACATGGTAGAACAGAGTGACAACAAATATTTACAAAACATTCCATCCAAAAGCAACAGAATACACGTTATTCTCAAGTGCAATATGGAATATTTTCCAAGATAGACCATGTATTAGGTCACAAAACAAGGCTTTATAAGAGAATTGAAATGATATCAAGAATCTTTTCCAACAATGGTATGAAACTAGAAATTAATTACACAAAGAAAACTGGAAAATTCACAAATGTGTGTAGGTTAAACAACATGCTACTGAATTGCTAATTGGTCAAAGAAGAGAAACATTTTAAAAATACCTTGAGACAACTGAAAATGGAAATGTAACATACCAAAATGTATGGAATGCAGCAAAAGCACTTTTAAGAGAGAAGTTCTTAGTGATAAGTGCATACCTCAAGAAATAAGAAAAGCCTCAAGTAAACAACATAACTTCACACCTCAAGGAACTAGAAAAACAAGAACAAATGAAGCCAAAAGTTAGTAGAAGGAGAGACATAAAGATTAGAGCAGAAATAAATGAAGCAGAAACTAAAAAGACAAAGAGATCAATGAAACTACGAGCTGGTTCTTTGAAATGATAAACAAAATTGCTAAACCTTCAGGTTGACTCACCAAGAAAAAAAAAAGAGAGAGGATTCAAATAAATAAAATCAGAAATGAAAGAAGAGATATTACAACAGATAACACAGAAATATAAAGGATCATAATAAAATACTATTAAAAAGTACATGCCAACAAATTGGACAACCTAGAAGAAATGTGTAAATTTCTAGAAACATACAGTCTACCAAGAAGGAATCATTATGAAATATAAAATCTGAACAGATCAATTACTAGCAAGGAGCTTGAATCAGTAATCAAAAGCCTTCCAGCAAACAAAAGTCCATGACCAGAGAGCTTCACTGGTGAATTCTACCAAAGATTCAAAGAAGGATTAATACAAATTCTTCTCAAACTCCTCCAAAAACTAGAAGAGGGGGAAAATCCTCCAAACACATTTTATGAGGCCAGCATTCCCCTGATACCAAAGCCAGACAAGGATACTATTAAAAAAGAAAATTACAGGCCAATATCTCTGGTGAACACAGATGTAAAAATCCTCAACAAAATATTAGCAAACCAAATTAAACAATACATTAAAAGGGTAATACACCATGATCCAGTGGGATTTATTCCAGGGATTGCTAGGATGGTTCAACATCCGCAATCAGTCCATGTGATATACCTCATTAGCACAATGAAAAATAAAAATCATGTCATCATCTCAATAGATGCAGAAGAAGCAGTTGACAAAATTTAACATCCATTTATGATTAAAAACTCCCCCCCCCCAAAAAACTCTCAACAAAGTGCATATAGAGGGAATTTACTGCAACAAAATAATGGCCATATATAACAACCTAGAAGAAATGTATAAATTTCTAGAAATATACAATCTACCAAGAAGGAATCATTATGAAATATAAAATCTGAACAGATCAATTACTAGCAAGGAGCTTGAATCAATAATCAAAAACCTTCCAGCAAACAAAAGTCCAAGATCAGAGAGTTGACAGTTGACATTATACTCAATGGTGAAAGGCTGAAAGCATTTCCTCTAAGATCAGGAACAAGACAAGGATATCCACTCTCTATGATTTTATTCAACATAGTAAGCCCTAGCCAGAGCAATTAGGTGAGAAAAAGAAATAAAAAGCATCCAAATTGGAAAGGAAGAAGTAAAACTTTCACTATTTGCAGATGACATGATGTTATATATAGAAAGACTATATAGACCTAGACTCCATCGAAAAACTGTTATAACTAATAACTTAGGTAAAGTTACAGGATACAGATTTTTTTTTTGGCTGCGTTGGGTCTTCCTTGCGGCACGTGGGCTTTCTCTAGTTGCAGCAAGTGGAGGCTACTCTTCGTTGTGGTGTGCGGGCTTCTCATTGTGGTGGCTTCCCTTGTTGTGGAGCACAGGCTCTAGTTGTGCAGACTTCAGTAGTTGCAGCATGCAGGCTCAGTAGCTGCGGCACATGGGCCCTAGAGTATGCGGGCTTCAGTAGTTGTGGCACGTGGGCTCAGTAATTGTGGCACATGGGTTTATTTGCTCCACAGCATGTGGGATATTCACGGACCAGGGACCGAACCCATGTCCCCTGTGTTGGCAGGCGGGTTCTTAACCACTGTGCCACCAGGGAAGTCCCAGGATACAAAATTGATACACAAAAATCTGTTGTGTTTCTTTACACTAATAACAAACTATCAGAAGGAATTAAGAAAACAATCTCATTTACAATTGCATCAAAATAATACAATACCTTGGAATAAGTTTACCCAAGGAGGTGAAAAATGTGTATTTTAAAACTGCAAGACATTAATGAAAGGAATTGAAGAAGACACAAACAGAAAGATATTCCATGCTCATGGATTAGAAGAATTAATATTGTTAAAATGTCCATTACTACTCAAAGCAATATGCAGATTCAAGACAACCTCTAACAGAATTCCAGTGGCATTTTTCACAGAGATAGAACAATCCTAAAATTTGTACAGAACTGCAAAAGACCCTGAATAGCCAAAGCAATCTTGAGAAAGAATGACAAAGCTGGAGGCATCATGGACCCTGATTTCAAACTATATTACAAAACTATAGGCATTAAAGCAGTATGGCATCGGCATAAAAACAGACACACAGATCAGTGGAACAGAATGGAGACCCCAGAATTAAACCCACACATTTGTGGTCAATTAATTTACAACAAATGAGCCAAGAATATACAATAGTGAAAGGATAGTGTCTTCAACAAATGGTATGGGGAAAATTGGACAGCCAAATGCAAAAGAATGAAACTGAACCACTATCTTACACTATACCCCAAAACTAAATGAAAATAGATTAAAAATTTGAAAGTAAGAGCCTGAAGCCATAAAACTCCTAGGAGAAAACATAGGTAGCAAACTCCTTGACATAGGTCTTGGCAATGATTTTTAAAATCTAACACCCAAAGCAAAAGCAATAAAAGCAAAAATAAACAAGTTGGGACTACATTAAACCAAAAAGCTTTTGCACAGCAAATAAACCAACAGAAAAATGAAAAGGCAACCTACTAAATGGGAGAAAATATTTGTAAATCATATATATGATAAGGGGCTAATATCAAAAATACACAAAGAACTCATACAAATCAATAGCAAAAAACCAAACAATCTACTTTAAAAATGGGCAGAACATCTGAATAGACATTTTTCCAAAGAAGACCTACAGATGGCCAACAGGTACATGAAAAAATGTTCAACAACATTAATCATCAGGGAAATGCAGTTAAAAACCACAATGAGATATCACACCTGTTAGAATGGCTATTATCAAAAAGACAAGAAATAACAAATGTTGGCACAGATGTGGCGCAAAGGGAAACCTCATGCACCATTGATAGGAATGTAAATTGGTGCAACCACTGTGGAAAACAGTATGGAAGTTCCTCAAAAAATTAAAACTAGAACTACCATATTATCCAACAATTCCATTTCTATATATTTGTCTGAGAAAAACAAAAACACTAATTCAAAAAGATATATACACATCCATTTTCATTGCAGCATTATATACAATAGCCAAGATATGGAAACAACCTAAGTGTCCATTGGTGGATGAATGGGTCAAGAAATTGGGTACACATATGCAATGGAATATTACTCAGCCATAAAAAGAATGCCATTTTTGATAACATGGATGGATCTCAAGGGCATTATGCTAAGTGAAATATGTCAGACAGAGAAAGACAAATACTGCATAATCTCTCTTATATGTGGAATCAAAAAACAAGGCAGGCTCATAACTACTGAGAACAGATTGGTGGTTGCAAGAGGTGAAGGGTAGGGAGTGGAAGAAATGGGTGAACTTTTTTTTTAGTTTAAATAAATTGAATAAAAATTTTAAAAAATAGGGCTTCTCTGGTGGTGCAGTGGTTGAGAGTCTGCCTGCCGATGCAGGGGACACGGGTTCGTGCCTCGGTCCGGGAGGATCCCATATGCTGCAGAGCGGCTGGGCCCGTGAGCCATGGCCGCTGAGCCTGCGCGTCCGGAGCCTGTGCTCCACAACGGGAGAGGCCACAACAGTGAGAGGCCCGCGTACCGGAAAAAAAAATAAAAAATAAAAAAAAATAAGTTGAAAACTCAGTAGACGAATTAAGCTTCAGAGTAGAAACAGCTGAGAAGAGAATTTGTAGAAGAGTCCAGTTCAAGCTTTTAATCTTGTAACTTCAGTTCCGTTGAGGGCAATTTCAAAATTCCAGATTTGTTCAAAGCTGAATCTTCTTTGCTTCTCTAGCGCAGGCCTGCTTCAGGCCTCAGAGCCTGAGGTCGGGGAGATGGCCTTGTCAGCTGCTTCTTTCCTCCGAAAATACCTCCCCCACTTCTGTGGGCTGTTTCTGACCTCTGCCACCCTGCGCCAGGGGAAAAAGTGATTAGGGGGAAAGGGAAACAGTTTTGTATGCCTGGTACTGTGTCATCTGGTGTCAGTGCCCTCTGGGTATGAAGACTATCCAAAGACGACACTTTTTCTCCAAAGATGACACTTTCTCTCCAAATTTTTTCCCAGAAGTACACCGTCTGCTTCCACATATTCTGACTATAGCTCCTTGTTGCAGACAGCACTTCTCTGGCTGTCAGCTTTTGATAACTCCCTCAGATCTGGACTTCTGGTGGTTTCTTTCCCAATTGGGGAGCAAGAAGACAAGATTCCTTTTCAGATGATCACAGGCCAGTGCTTTTTGTGGATTCCACTTTATTCCCTGAAACATACTACCCTTTGCCTCCTGTATGTGAAAGGCCATTTTACACCCAGTATGGCCCTGCAAACAAGTGAAGCTTCAGCTGTGTCTGCAGCCTTCACATTGGCAAGGATCAGACCCAAGTCCTTCTTCCTGAGACTCCTGGAGACAAGTTCTGGGAGGTCTCCTTGAGGTACTTCTCATTTGGCTTGAAGTGAGGCGGGAGCACACTTCTCCCTGACCCCGTGTGAAGGTGGGGGGAAGAGAAAGCCCTTTCCAAAGAAATGCTCACCTTCCCATCTTCTCTACCTCAATCTCCTTATACTGTCAAGGTCAATGGTGAGTTCATGAAAGACAGAGTATTTACACACTTAGCAGGTCCAGAGTGACTTGGGAGTACTGGTTACCCATTGTGTTGATTTCAGCTTTGGGAGCCTGGCCAAAAATGAAGAGAGAAGTGCCATTTGAATATCTTGTTTCATTGGATTTTATCCCAAATAATTAAAATAATTACATTTTTTTACTGAAGCAAAAAAATGCAAATAAGATGCTATAATTTCTTTGATGTCAAAAATTCAAGACTGAGGGCTTCCCTGGTGGCGCAGTGGTTGAGAATCCGCCTGCCAATGCAGGGGACGTGGGTTCGAGCGCTGGTCCGGGAAGATTCCACATGCTGCGGAGCAGCTAAGGCCGTGCACCACAACGAAGAGTAGACCCCGCTCGCCACAGCTAGGGAAAGCCTGCATGCAGCAACGAAGACCCACCGCAGCCAAAAATAAATAATAAAATAAAATAAATAAATTTATAAAAAATAAAATTCAAGACTGAAAATGCAAACCACATAAGGGCAGAAGATATTTGCAATGCATATTACAAAAGTTAATGCATATTATTCAGACTACATAAAGAATTCTTACAAAGAGATAGAAAAATGGACGAAAACTTGAACAGGCCCTTCAAAAAAGAGGATATCCAAGTGAACAGAAAAATGTGCTCAAGCTCAGGAGTTATCAAGGAAAAGCAAATTTAAAACAATGAGACACACACACACACACACACACACACACACCATCATGCACTCACCAGAAGAGTTAAAATAAAAAACGGAAAATACCAAGTATTGATGAGAATAAGGAGCAGCTAAATTTTTCCTACACCAGTGGGGTGAGGGTGTAAATTAATACACCCACACTGCAAAAATGCCTAGCAGTAGCTATTAAATCTGAACTTTTGACCCAGCAGTTTTATTCCTTGGGTATTTACTCAATAGAGCATGCATGTTGTGCTCTAAAAGATGTTCTCATGAATGCTTCTATCAGCATCATTCATGACAGCACCAAACTGAAAACAATTCAAGTATCTATAGATAATAGAATGGATACATAAATTGTGGTATATTCATACAATGGAATACCATACAGGAATAGAAATGAATGAACTACTGTTACAGTAAAATAGATGAATCTCATTTATGTAAAGGAAGTAGAACACAAAAGTATTCATACTGCACAATTTCATTTATATAAAGTTTGAAAACAGGCAAATGTATGGTATTGAAAGTCAGAAGTGTGATTTCCTTTTGGGAAGAAGGAGGGAATAGTGATTGGGAGAGGACAGAAATGTCATATCCAATTTCATGCCCTATTGGTATTACATGGTGTGTTTGCTTTGTGATTTCTCATTGAACTGTACCCGTATGATTTGTGCACTTTTCTGTACCCATTTTATACTTCAATAGAAAAGCAAGTTTTTTAAGGGGGGAAGAACATTCTATAAGAAGACAAAGATCAAATGTGGGTCAGAAATATTAATAAACACTGATTTTGAGTCTGTGTTGTTTCCTTCCTAGATTAATGACAACGAACTGATCTCTGTGAGGCTCAGTTTCTTCATTTATGAAATAGGAATGATGTAATTAATCCTTCCCCAGAGGATTGTTGTAAATGTCAAACGACAGGATATATATAAATGTGCTTTGAAAACTGTAACAAGCATCAGTTACAATAGCAGATATATATAAATGATAAAAATTTCAAGGCCAATTTTTCTTCACAAATTGTTCTCTTTCAAAAAATCATATAACACCCAACTGAGAATCAGGTAACGGAGCCCTCCCATACTATTTAATCCTCATGAGTCACAAACAGATGTACTATATGGCCACATAGATATGTGAGTCTACAAGATAAATTTAGAAGCTTTTCACGGTAACAAAATATTGGCATCTTAACACAACTGACTTGTCTCGGTGGACAAGTGTAGGAAAGACTCTTAATCTCGATATCTCAACTATTTGGTTGCAAATAACAGAAACCAACTCAAGCTAACTTAAGCAAAAAAGAATGTGGAGGTGTCTCAAAGAACTCAAGGGTAGTAAAGCAGTTGGGCTTCTGGAATCAGAAACTATTCAGCCTTGAAGAACGTGGCAGAACTTGCTCTCCTGTCTCAGCCGCGCCTCTTTAAGGTTGTCTGCTTCATTCTTCCCTCACAACAGACTGGTTCTCTTTCCTTCCCTGTGCACAGAATGGGGAAGGATGGTCCTAAAACAGTTCTGAGCTGACAGCCTTTCCTCTCAAAAGACCAGCCTAGCCTGATGGGCAATTTCTTGGCCTCAAAGAAAATTTCCTGGGAGAAAATCAGTTTAGCCTGGCTTGGGAAGAATGATCACTCTGGGTTGGTCAACTGGCCAGAAGTACAGGGTCATTTAGTACAAATGTGTTCAGTGCAAATAGTCCACTAGGGGACTACTCCAGTGGGCAAGACGTAAGTTTTCAGTAAAAGGGAGTTATGAGCTGGGAAGACATCCATAAAAGCTTTTGTTGCAATTTCCTACAGATTTTAACTGTAGTAGTTGCCTGCTTTCTACCTTTCCTCTTCTTTGAGAGTTGTTCCCACAACCCTGCTGAGAATGGATATCAAACCACTTGACTCTTGCTATCCAGGTGACAGCTGACTGGGCCAGGGTTTAATATCTGACACATTACAGGCCAATCATAGTTTTTCTGTCTGAAATTTGGAAATGGGATGTGAAGGCTGGGTCAGTTACTCATGGGTCCTGGACTTGTAAAACCATGGAAGGTTGATATTGGAGTAGCCATGCTAAGGCACATTCAGGCAAGGGAAACTGACCTACAGATACACAGTGAGATAGAAGCAGCTGACTGGAGAAATGGAAGAAAGACCATGCTGGTTTTAAGAAAAAGACACTGACTGGTTTCTGACCTTCCAATTCCCAGGTTCAGTCTCGTGCAGTCTTAATCACCAGTGTGCAGTTGGGTTCCATGAAATCATCTTGTCTGTTTATTGCAGATACCAAACTAGCTCAGTCAACTTGAGTAGATTTATGTTTACTGTAACCAGGGCAATCTGAATGAATTTGAAAACATCAGGGCCCAGCGAGTGTCCTTTCTACCCCACACAGACATGAAGTTTTTTTGCTTTGAGCTCTGGCCACAGTTGTACAAAATCAATGGCTCTTTTTAGATTTTCCAGCAAGACATTATTTCATGCCTACCATGTTTAGCATAAAAAGCATTAACAAAGAAATAAGACACGTGGTTGTAGCCTCAGGGGCTACAATCTAGTTGAGAAGAGAATACAAAACACACCTAAAACAATTAGAGACTAGAAAAAACCAGTATATAATTAAGTGTTAAATTTCAGGACACAGAAACATTACTATCATACAAGAGACAGATCAAGATCCTTGTGGCTTGAATGGGCAGAGCTGAGAGAGGAGGGGGAAGGGTTCCACAGTGAGCAAACCAGCAGGACTGGAGAAGAGGGTTCCCATGGCTAATTGGTAGGAAATTTGCTTAAGAATAGTTCTCTTATTTCTGATTACTAGCTTCTAGTTGGTGGAGAGTTCTCTTGTAATGTTGGGAAATTATGAAAGCACATTGCTTTAATTGATGTTGTTCTTCTCTGTAATCTCATAGCATTTTCAATGCTCGGTCTGCTTTCACTCACTTCAGCTTAATATAAGGAGATTAAATTTCCTGAGGCCAATCAGCTGTTTGTCCTACTCAATGAAGTATTTTGTAAAATACATTAACAATTGTGTCTAAAAATCTCACTTTCTTTATTGTATGTTGTCCTGTATGATGATGATTAATCACAAATAAACCAAATACAGTCATCTAAATATGAACAAACATGTGAATATTCATGTAGCAATTAAAATTCACAAAGTGTTTTGCTTTATAAAATAATCACCCTACAGTAAGTACATCTGGGAGGATCCCACATGCCGCGGAGAGGCTGGGCCTGTGAGCCATGGCCGCTGGCAAGGTTAACACCAAATAAAGGTCATTGTTCATTAATTTTACAGGTCAATTCTGGAATTCTAATAATAGTTTCATAATAATGTCATAAAAGAATGTACATATATATATATATTTTTTGCGGTACGTGGGCCTCTCACCGTGGTGGCCTCTCCCGTTGCGGAGCACAGGCTCCGGACACGCAGGCTCAGCGGCCATGGCTCACGGGCCCAGCCGCTCCGCGGCATGTGGGATCTTCCCGGACCGGGGCACGAACCCGTGTCCCCTGCATCGGCAGGTGGGCTCTCAACCACTGCTCCACCAGGGAAGCCCAGCAGGCGGATTCTTAACCACTGTGCAGCCAAGGAAGTCCCATAATTTGTTATTTTTTAAATGTCATATTTTAAATTTATAATTCAGGCATAAATACTATCTAAACAAAATTTAAAACATATTTAGATTAAAATGTTAATTTAGAATAGTAACGCTTTTGTCTTAAATTGTTTTTAGAAGTACTTTTTAGAAATCATTTTACATAAGAAACTCAAAACGAGGGTTCACAGATATTACTTTCAAAATATAACTCAGAAGCAAAGCAAGGTAAAATGTAGTGTAAAACTCCAGTCTGGACTTTCTTTTGCAATTCACTTGGCAACAAAATATTCAAAGAAAGAATCATACATAAGAAGTTTACCAATCTTGAAATACCCCATTCTTAGACAAAAAATAGGGACTTAGGGGAAAGGAACCGGCATTTATTAAGCTTCTATGCTATGCTAGGCATTTGCATAATTATCTCATAGTAATCCTTACTTTACAAAGTAGATACGATCTCCTTCTTATGTAGTAGAAAATGAACCTCATAGCAGCTAAATAACTTCCTCAAGGAGTCCTGACTGGTGATTGCTGGAACCCAATTATTATCTTGTAAATTCACAGTTTTCTCTTTTCCCTTCAGTAGCTATTTTATTTGAAACTGTGTCAACCAATGATCAGGTTAAATTTCAAAATCTCAGAATCTCAGAACAGGAATTTCTTTTTCTGTAATCATATGAAACTGAAAAATGTCTCTCTTACAGAACTATTTAACATTGTTAAAACTGTTTCTACAACTCCCTATCTCTTTTAAAAGTCGATGAAATAAAGAAAGAGGGAGGGAGTCAAGATGGCATACTAGGAGGACGCAGAATTCGCATCTCCTCACAACTAAGGCACCTACCAGGCACTGTGGGGGACCACAAACACCTAAGGGGACGGGAAGAACCCCCAGCAACTGGTTGTTTCCATTATAGTTTTACTCTTACTAATATATTCTTTATCTTTCTAATTTTATTTCCTTTTTTATTCTTTGATATTTTACTGTTCCTTTTTTCTTTCTTTCTTTCTTTTTTACTGCGCCACAAAGCTTGTGAGTTCTTGGTTCCCAGGGTGGAGGCTGGGCCTGAGCTCCTGTGGTGGGAGCTCTGAGTCCAAAGCGCTGGACTAACAGAGAACTTCAGACCCCAGGGAATATTAATTGGACTGAGGCATCCTGGAGGTCCTCATCTCAGCACCAAGACTCAGCTCTGTCCAACTGCCTGCAAACTCCAGGGCTAGACGTCTTAAGCCAAACAACCAGTAAGACAGGAATACAGTACCACCCATCAAAAAAAAGAAAAAAAAAAAAAGAAATGACAAAAAAATATGTTACAGATGAAGGAGCAAGGTAAAAACCTACAAGACCAAATAAATGAAGATGCAATAGGCAACCTACCTGAAAAAGAATTCAGAGTAATGATAGTAAAGATGATCCAAAATCTTGAACACAGTATGGAGAAAATACAAGAAACATTTAACAAGGATCTAGAAGAACTAAGGAGTAAACAACCAGTGACGAACAACACCATTACTGAAACTAAAAATACTCTAGAAGGAATGAATAGCAGAATAACTGAGACAGAAGAATGGATAAGTGAGCCGGAAGATAAAATGGTGGAAATAGCTGCCAGGGAGCAGAATAAAGAAAAAAGAATGACAAGAATTGAGGACAGTCTCAGAGACCTCTGGGACAGCATTAAACACACCAACATTCAAATTATAAGGGTCCCAGAAGAAGAAGAGAAAAAGCGTCTGGGAAAATATTTGAAGAGATTATAGTTGAAAACTTCCCTAACATGGGAAAGGAAATAGTCAGTCAAGTCCAGGAAGCACAGAAAGTACCATACTGGAAAAACCCAAAGAGAAACACGCCAAGACACATATTATTCCAACTATCGAAAATTAAATAAAAAGAAAAAATATTAAAAGCAGCAAGGGAAAAGCAACAAATAACATACAAGGGAATCCCCGTAAGGTTAACAGCTGATTTTTCAGCAGAAACTCTGCAAGCCAGAAAGGAGTGGCAGGACATATTTCAAGTGATGAAAGAGAAAAACCTACAACCAAGATTACTCTACCCAGCAAGGATCTCATTCAGATTCAATGGAGAAATTAAAACCTTTACAGGTAAGCAAAAGTTAAAGCACCACCAAACCAGCTTTACAACAAATGCTAAAGGAACTCTTCTAGGCAGGAAACACAAGAGAAGGAAAAGACCTACAATAACAAACCCAAAACAATTAAGAAAATGGTCATAGGAACATACATATCGATAATTACCTTAAATGTAAATGGATTAAATGCTCCCACCAAAAGACATAGACTGGTTGAATGGATACAAAAACAAGACCCGTACATATGCTGTCTACAAGAGACCCACTTCACACCTATGGACACATACAGACTGAAAGTGAGGGGATGGAAAAAGATACACCATGCAAATGAAAATCAAAAGAAAGCTGGAGTAGCAATCCTCATATCAGACAAAGTAGACTTTAAAATAAAGACTGTTACAAGAGACAAAGAAGGACACTACATAATGATCAAGGGATAAATCCAAGAAGAAGATATAACGATTGTAAATATTTATGCACCCAACATAGGAGCACCTCAATACATAAGGCAAATGCTAACAGCCATAAAAGGGGAAATCGACAATAACACAATCATAGTAGGGGACTTCAACACCCCACTTTCACCAATGGACAGATCATCCAAAATGAAAATAAATAAGGAAACAGAAGCTTTAAATGACACATTAAACAAGATGGACTTAATTGATATTTATAGGGCATTCCATCCAGAAACAACAGAATACACTTTCTTCTCAAGTGAACATGGAACATTCTCCAGGATTGATCATATCTTGGGTCACAAATCAAGCCTCGGTGAATTTAAGAAAATTAAAATCATATCAAGTATCTTTTCTGACCACAATACTATGAGACTCGGTATCAATTATAGGAAAAAAACTGTAAAAAATACAAACACATGGAGGCTAAACAATATGCTACTAAATAGCCAAGAGATCACTGAACAAATCAAAGAGGAAATCAAAAAATACCTAGAGTCAAATGACAATGAAAACACAACAACCCAAAACCTATGGTATGCAGCAAAAGCAGTTCTAAGAGGGAAGTTCATAGCTATACAAGCCTACCTCAAGAAACAAGAAAAAATCTCAAATAACAATCTAACCTTACAGCTAAAGGAACTAGAGAAAGAAGAACAAACAAAACCCAAAGTTAGCAGAAGGAAAGAAATTATAAAGACCAGAGCAGAAATAAATGAAATAGAAACAAAGAAAACAATAGCAAAGATCAATAAAACTAAAAGCTGTTTCTTTGAGAACAAAATTGATAAACCATTAGCCAGACTCATCAAGAAAAAGAGGGAGGGCTTCCCTGGTGGCGCAGTTGTTGAGAGTCTGCCTGTTGATGCAGGGGACACGGGTTCGTGCCCTGGTCTGGGAAGATCCACATGCCGCGGAGCAGCTGGACCTGTGAGCCATGGCCACTGGGCCTGCACATCCGGAGCCTGTGCTCCGCAACGGAAGAGGCCACAACAGTGAGAGGCCCGCGTACCGCAAAAATAAAAAAAAGAAAAAAAAAAAAGAAAAAGACGGAGACAACTCAAATCAATAAAATTAGAAATGAAAAGTTACAACAGACAACACACACAAAAAAACTCATCCTAAGAGACTACTACAAGCAACTGTATGCCAATAAAATGGACAACCTGAAAGAAATGGACAAATTCTTAGAAAGGTATAACCTTCCGAGACTGAACCAGGAAGAAATAGAAAGTATGAACAGACCAATCACAAGTAATGAAATTGAAACTGTGATTAAAAATCTTGCAACGAACAAAAGTCCAGGACCAGATGGCTGCACAGGTGAATTCTGTCAAACATTTAGAGAAGAGCTAACACCCATGCTTCTCAAACTCTTCCAAAAAATTGCAGAGGAAGGGACACTCCCAAACTCATTCTACGAGGCCACAATCACCCTGATACCAAAACCAGGCAAAGATACTACAAAAAAGAAAATTACAGACCAATATCACTGATGAACATAGATGCAAAAGTCCTCAACAAAATACTAACAAACCATCAAACAACACATTAAAAGGATCATACACCATGAACAAGTGGGATTTATCCCAGGGATGCAAGGATTCTTTAATATGCAAATCAATCAATGTGATACACCATATTAACAAATTGAAGAATAAAAACCATATGATCATTTAGATAGATGCAGTAAAAGCTTTTGACAAAATTCAACACCCATTTATGATAAAAAACTCTCCAGAAAGTGGGCAGAGGGAACCTACCTCAACATAATAAAGGCCATATATAACAAACCCACAGCAAACATCATTCTCAATGGTGAAAAACTGAAAGCATTTCCTGTAAGATCAGGAACAAGATAAGTATGTCCACTCCTACCGCTATTATTTAACGTAGTTTTCGAAGTCCTAGCCACGACAATCAGAGAAGAAAAAGAAATAAAAGGAATACAAATTGGAAAAGAAGAAGTAAAACTGTCACTGTTTGCAGATGACATGATACTATATGTAGAGAATCCTAAAGATGCCACTAGAAAACTACTAGAGCTAATCAATGAATCTGGTAAAGTAACAGGATACAAAGTTAATGCACAGAAATCTCTTGCATTCCTATACACTAATGATGAAAAATCTGAAAGCGAAATTAAGGGAACACTCCCATTTACCCTTGCAACAAAAAGAATAAAAAACCTACCTAAGGAGAGAAAAGACCTGTATGCAGAAAACTATAAGACACTGATGAAAGAAATTAAAGATGATACACACAAATGGAGAGATATACCATGTTCTTGGATTGGAAGAATCAATATTGTAAAAATGACTGTACTACCCAAAGCAATCTACAGATTCAATGCAATCCCTATCAAACTACCAATGGCATTTTTCACAGAACTAGAACAAAAAATTGCACAATTTGTATGGAAACAGAAAAGACCCTGAATAGCCAAAGCAATCTTGAGAAAGAAACACGGAGCTGGAGGAATCAGGCTCCTGGACTTCAGACTCTACTACAAAGCTACAGTAATCAAGACAGTATGGTACTGGCACAAAAGCAGAAATATGGATCAATGGAACAGGATAGAAAGCCCAGAGATAAACCCACGCACATATGGTCAACTAATCTATGACAAAGGAGGCAAGGATATACAATGGAGAAAAGACAGCCTCTTCAATAAGTGGTGCTGGGAAAACTGGACAGCTATATGTAAAAGTATGAGATTAGATCACTCCCTAACACCACATACAAAAATAAATTCAGAATGGATTAAACACCTACATGTAAGGCCAGATACTATAAAACTCTTAGAGGACAACATAGGCAGAAGACTGGCAGAAGACCTAAATAGACATTTCTCCAAATAAGATATACAGATTGCCCACAAACACATGAAAGGATGCTCAACATCACTAATCATTAGAGAAATGCAAATCAAACTACAATGAGGTATCACCTCACACCAGTCAGAATGGCCATCATCAAAAAAATCTACAAACAATAAATGCTGGAGAGGGAGTGAAGAAAAGGGAACCCTCTTGCACTGTTGGTGGGAATGTAAATTGATACAGCCACTATGGAGAACAGTACAGAGGTTCCTCAAAAAACTAAAAATAGAACTACCATACGACCCAGCAATCCCACCATTGGGCATATACCCATATAGCACAATATTCATTGCAGCTCTGTTTACAATAGCCAGGGCATGGAAGTAACCTAAGTGTCCATCAACAGATGAATGGATAAAGAAGATGTGGCACATATATACAATGGAATATTACTCAGCCATAAAAAGAAACGAAATTTAGTTTTTTGTAGTCAGGTGGATGGACCTAGAGACTGTCATACACAGTGAAGTAAGTCAGAAAGACAAAGAAAATACTGTGTGCTAACACATATATATGGAATCTAAAAAAAAAGAAAAAAGGTTCTGATGAACCTAGTGGCAGGACAGGAGTAAAGACACAGACGTAGGGAATGGACTTGAGGACATGGGGAGGGGGAAGGGTAAGCTGGCACGAAGTGAGAGAGTAACACTGACGTATATACACTACCAAATGTAAAATAGGTAGTTAGTGGGAAGCAGCTGCATAGCACAGGGAAATCTGCTTGATGCTTTGCGACCACCTAGAGGGGTGGGATAAGGAGTGTAGGAGGGAGACTCAAGAGTGTGGGGATATGGGGATATACGTACGGCGTATAGCTGATTCACTTTGTTATACAGCAGAGACTAACACAACATTGTAAAGCAATTATACTCCAATAAAGATGTTAAAAAAAAAGAAAGAAAGAGGGAGGACTCTTTTAGATTAAAAGCATATAAAGAGGGCTTCCCTGGTGGCGCAGTGGTTGAGCGTCCACCTGCTGATGCAGGGGATGCGGGTTTGTGCCCCAGTCCGGGAAGACCCCACATGCCACGGAGTGGCTGGGCCCGTGAGCCATGACCGCTGAGCCTGCGCGTCCAGAGCCTGTGCTCCGCAACTGGAGAGGCCACAACAGTGAGAGGCCCATGTACCGCAAAATACATAAATAAATAAATAAAAGCATGTAAAGAGATTGACGGGACCCAGGGCACACTACCCCAAAACATGGAAAACCATTTCCTCCTCTACAAGATATAACAAACAAATGCAATGCATACAACTTTATTGGATCCCGTTTAGGAAAAAAACAAATAGAAGAGATATTCTTGGGACAATGGGGGAAAATTGAATAAGAACTGGATATTGAATGACATAAGTGAATTAATTATTAATTTACATTGGGTAACATCTTACGGAAAAACCCGAATGAATTTTTTGGCCAACCCAATATTTAAGAGGTAAGTGTTATGATACCTGCAATTTATTTTTAAATGATTCAGCGACAGTATAAAATATGTATAGATAGTTCATTGGTGAGTGATGAAATAAATATGGTAAAATCATAAAAATTGTTTGATCTGGGTGGAGAGTATACAGATATTCATTGTAATTTTCTTAAATTTGTCTCCATGTATGAATAAGTTCATAATAAAAAGGTTAGAGAGATAAAAATCAAGTGTGTAAACTTCTGCTTAACCTCAGTTTTTTTTTTAAGGACACCACAAATTATGTAAATTAAATAGGTGAACTTCAGTCAACTGTCCTACAAATTCAAATCAGTTTCATTCAAAAAGTGAGTTTTATTCATTTGTTGAGTATCTACTCAGTTGATAACATTGCATTCATGCAATGCTGATTCAAAAGTGATGGAGAAGACAAGAATACAGCGTTTGGGATTAGGATTAGCACATGTTAAGAAATTAGGATAATAACGAGAGTTGGAGAGTTTAAGAGTAATGGGAGATCTCTGAGGACTGCACTAGTGGGATCTTGAGCCTATCCTTTAAAAATGGGGAGGATTTGAAAAGGAAGAATTAAAAGATTACAGTTGAGTGAATCAAAATGAGCAAAGACATGGAAGTGAGGAGGAGTTTACATGTTTCATAAATCAAAGATATAAAACTGTCATTCTAAACTTCAGATCTCTTGGAGAATACTGGTACTTCTTCACTGAGTTGGCATAATTCCAGACTAAAAGTAAGAAATGTGGTCAATGCCACAATATTACAAGTAAATGCATGATTTCCTTTAGGTTTTTTGAAATTTGAAAATAGCTATGTTAACCAAAATTTCAGAAATGGAGACTTAATTGAAATGAAAAGGTGCTTATTTGGGGCCTTTATAAGCCCCCCCACTTTGTATTTGGGGTTTGTTAGGACTGCAGCCCAGGAGACACAGATTCAAAAAGCACTTGAACTATTATACAGAGCGGAGGAGGCTTTTAAAGGCGAAAACAGCAACGGTACATTAATTACATGAATTGTTTATCAAGAATTATAATTGGAGCTGGCAAGAAGTACAGGTGCTTGTTACATAAAGATTAGTTGGGGTCCAAAATGGTTGCAGAGTTACAAGGGGAAACTCTGAGACCCATAAGGTTGCGGTTGGCAGGTGCTATTCTGAATATGGCAGGTGGTGTCCTTGAGTCTGGTACAATTCAAAGAAAGTTCAAGGCCTCAGAGATGGTGCAGAGATGTGTCTAAGACTAGATCCTGAATGGCTGCCCAATGCTTTTTTGTATGCCTGAACTGTGAGCTCTTAGGTTCCTTTGATTAATTTTGCACACCATTAGAGGTGCTAGCTACTAATGCAGGGGCTGGTAACTTTCATTGCCAGTAGCTATTAGGTTCTTTAGGTGTGAGGAGATGTTGGTCTGGGCTAATACGGTAGCCAGTAACTAGTGGCAGCTGGTAAAATAGGCCTCATGTAAAAGCTAATCTGGGCCCCTCCACGAGGGCCTCCAACATATAAGGGAGATGAACAGATGATCTCTCTGCACATTGTACGGAGTTAGGCAGGCCATGAAGTCGTTCTCAGAAGTATGGTCCCTGGTTCTTTTTTTTTTTTTTTTTTTTTTTGTGGTACGCGGGCCTCTCACTGCTGTGGCCTTTCCCGTTGCAGAGCACAGGCTCCGGACGCGCAGGCTCAGCGGCCATGGCTCACGGGCCCAGCCGCTCCGCGGCATGTGGGATCCTCCCGGACCGGGGCACAAACCCGCGTCCCCTGCATCGGCAGGCGGGCTCTCAACCACTGCGACACCAGGGAAGCCCGTCCCTGGTTCTTATAAGCATTATCTTAGCCAATTTTAATGACGTTCTTTTTCACATAAAACTAAGGCCTACTTGAAACCTGCTGAGTTATCGAGGGTTATGAGGTTCTGATATTCATAAGCTAAAATTAGTGATTTGTTAGAATTTAGTGAGGACTAATGCAGTGTTTTTCTAGGAAGATAGGGTGCATGCAAAGCTATAGCATATGCACATAAATGGTTGGCGGAAATTCCCACAATTTTCAGGAAGGACACTTTTGTTATCATTGCTTCATCAGTATTCTTTTAGGTTGGTTATGGTTTTCCAAAGTTGCTGTTCTTCCATTCCATGCTCAATTAAGCTTCAATAGGGGTTTTGATTAACTAACAACATGCAGTACTATATGTTTGCATCAATAGTGTTTTAGCATGGAATTTTACAATATTTAGACTTCAGAATATGTACACATTGTTTAAATAATAAATAAGTCATACTAGAATTGCAGAAATAGATGCATACATAATCTCCCCCAACTTTCCCATTGAGTGGTACTTCATTGTTATCTGCAACTCTTTTTCCATTGGGAAATGAGAATGAGTATATAGGAAAGCAAGTATAGGGTGTAGATTTTTCTAGAGTTTTCTCTACTGCCTAAAGCTGTCATTGGCAAAAACTGTTTGAGACCAACAGTTCTGTTCCTATTACCTGCTATTAATAAATGCCAGGGCTTTCTCTTTTTATGAACAAAACAGCAATCTAAATTATACAGGGTAAATTTGACAAATACTATGATCTATTAATATTAAAATATCCATCTGTTTACATTTCTTCTCTAGAGTATAAAATTGCTAATCTGAGAAGCAAGACACTGATGGCATTCAGACAACAGAACTTTTCTAAAAGGATTGTTTTAATGGTCAACCGTTAAAAATCAACCCAATGAAGTGATGTAAGAATTATTTGCTGTAGTAGTAGTTAGAAGTGACAGCATGATCTACTTAGGATATAAATGATGGCTTAATTTGTCTGAGAAACTACTGTTTCAAAGTGTTAAATTGAAATTTTATATCTGTACATATGTTACATGAATATATAAAATGTATATGAATATTAACTATTAAGCTTATAATAGATAGAATGGTAAAATGTCTCTTTTTTTTTCTTTCATCATGCACTTTAGGATACCTAAACTCCAGAAAATTCTTTGCTCTGTTAAAGATTAAGCCACAGAAATTTAGCATGAGTGATTGCTCACTGTTCTGTGTAATCTGAGTTTACGGGTGTCTTTCAGTTATGAGGATGGACCATAAAAGATGCCGTTGATAGGCTGACTGGTCTAAAACTGACAGAGGTGTGTTTGGCCCAGGCAATTTTTAAAAAGGAATTGAATTAATTCTTAATATTGAAAAACTGGGAAATTTACATAAAAGTCCAGATGTGAGGTTTCTCTTGGGAAAAAAATAAAGAAGAGGAATGCTTTTGCCACTGGGCCTTTATTCACTACTTAGCCAGAGTGGTGAATTAGCTGGCCCATTAGCTGGATACTTGTTATTCCCTGACACGGATACTGAGGACCAACTGCCATTTAATATCATGCTAGTGCTGTATGTTTTCTTATACTCACGTGCTTCACTCAGTTACTGCTTGGCCTCTGTAGGCATTTGAGTATAGGATATCTGAGTTAACTTACAGAGACCTTGGGATATTTATGGAATTTCACCTACTGTATTATCATGTAGGCTCAGTCCCATATAAAAGTGGGAGGCGGGTCCCAATTTCAGAATGCTGCCCCTGTATTTTTAAGGAAAATCCAACTGCAGTTGATTTCTATTCAAGTATAATTTCATTTGTTAGCTAATGTTACCGTGTTCATTAAAAATACACTGCCTTAAACATTTTTCCAGTTATGTTCTGTGGAACTCCAGAAAATGGTGACTGGAAAACAAATGCCTCTCTAGTCAATTAATTTAGGGAAGCACTGAACAGTAGTGTCTCCTCTTGATTCTTAATGCATAGAAGCGTAGAGAAGGCTCTGAGAAGTCCTGGAGCAACTTTATTTAATGGTTAATCAAATAAACAAACTTATTTGGCAGAGGAAGATTTCTTTCTCTGAAAAATTATTCACTGAAAAATCTTCACTTGGAAAATGCCTCATCCATCCCTCCATTCATTCATTCAACAAATAGATATTGAATACCCACTATGTGCTAGACTCTGTGAAGAAGACAGAGATGGCCATGACCAATATTTTTACATTATATGAGCCCCTCACTTCTCATGAAGGCATTAACTGCACTATTTTTTGTTTTGCCAGTAAGAGTAACTTTGTTAATGGAGAGTAAGAAAAAGTTGGAAAGAAACATTGACAAGGGCTTCCCTGGTGGTGCAGTGGTTAAGAATCTGCCTGCCAATGCAAGGGACACGGGTTCAAGCCCTGGCCTGGGAAGATCCCACATGCCGCAGAGCAGCTAAGCCTGTGCGCCACAACTACTGAGCCTGTGCTCTAGAGCCCGCAAGCCACAACTACTGAGCCCGCGTGCCACAACTACTGAAGCCTGCGCACCTAGAGCCTGGGCTCTGCAACAAGAGAAGCCACTGCCATGAGAAGCCCCCACACCACAACAAAGAGTAGCCCCCGCTCGCCACAACTAGAGAAAGCCTGTGCACAGCACCAAAGACCCAACACAGCCAAAAATAAATAAATAAATTTATAAAAAAACAAAAAAACACTATAAAAACATTGACAAAACTGGCTTGTTATGGGGAATTATATAGAAGACTGAATGGGGAAATCGCAGTGCCTTGAAAGAGGCAATAAACTTGAGCAAGCTTTGGGGAAAAGAAATCTTATTTGGGGCATATGTATCAATTAGGATGTTTTGGGCTATGAATAATAGAAAATTCAACCAAAGAGACACATATAATAAGGAAAATTATTCTCTCCCTTACTGAGAAATTCAGGGATAGAATGATTCCAAGGTTGTTTAATTCAGTAACTTGACATCAGTGATTAAGGTCCTTTCTACATTTCCTCTCATGCGCAGTGAGCTGGTCTTTCTCCTCAAGCTTGCCCCTCCATAGTCACAAATGGCTGCCACAGCTCCAAGCATCACATCCTTATAAAATAATAATAATAGCTAAAATTTACTTCATACTTTTATTTATTTATGTATTTATTTATTTGGCTGCATTGGGTCTTTGTTGCTGCACGCTGGCTTTCTCTAATTGCGGTGAGTGGGGGCTCCTCTTTCGTTGCTGTGTGCGGGCTTCTCATTGTGTTGGCTTCTCTTGTTGTGGAGCATGGGCTCTAGGCACACAGGCTTCAGTAGTTGTGGCTCGCGGGCTCTAGAGCGCAGGCTCAGGAGTTGTGGTGCACAGGCTTAGTTACTCCACGGCATGTGGGATCATCCTGGACCAGGGCTCGAACCCATGTCTCCTGCATTGGCAGGCAGATTCTTTTTTTTTTTTTTTTTTTTTTTGCGGTACACGGGCCTCTCACTGTTGCGGCCTCTCCCGTTGCAGAGCACAGGCTCCGGATGCGCAGGCTCAGCGGCCATGGCTCACGGGCCCAGGCGCTCCGCCGCATGTGGGATCTTCCCGGACCGGGGCACGAACCCGTGTCCTCTGCATTGGCAGGCAGACTCTCAAGCACTGCGCCACCAGGGAAGCCCGGCAGGCAGATTCTTAACCACTGTGCCACCAGGGATCAAAAATTTTCATTAGGGAAATTTTCAGACACACACAAAAATAGACAGTGATATTACATAACGAACCCCATGTACCTACCACATAGCTTAAACAGTTCTCAACATTTGGACTATATTGCTTCAACCATCCTTCCCCTGAATGTCTTTAAGTTTCAGTTTTTAGTCCTCTGATTTCTATACCATCTTCCTCAGAAATTTGTCCCATTCTTGTGACTCCCGGTACTGCCTCAGTGAATCTGAGCCTCAAATGTGGAGCACAAGCCCCTTCCTTTGAAGAACCTCACTTAGTTGATGTATAGGGGGAGGTTTAGTTACCCTCCAGCCCCAGAGATTACTCTTGGTTAGTCTAAACTATCTATGATAATTTCATTCCCCTTAGGGTGATTTGGTTTAGGAATGTGCATGTGATGCAAATCAGGCTAGCTAGTGACACTTGAGGGGCAAGAGGCAGGAAATGGGAGGTTCTAAAGAGTTGTCCTTACCCTTATAAGGGAACATGAAAAAGGTATGCTCTTTTGTTGGAGCCAGACTGCCTGCAGTTGTATCTCAGTGATGCCACTCACTATTTAGGTAACTCTGAACAAGTTACATAACTTCCACACCTCAATTTTCTTATCTGTAAAATAGAATGACAGAAACAATTCATGGCGTTGTTGTTGTAAGGAACAAAGGAATTAATATATGTAAAGTGTTTAGAACAGTATCTGGCCTATCAAGTTGGAGACTCTGGAAACTCTCACTTGGAAGGGACTTCCTGTCCTTGCTTCCCCAACCCCTCTGCGGCCTTGTACCTTCCGTAACCCTTGTCTAAGGTTTGAACCCACTCTGGGACTTTGAGACAAGTTCTGGTCCCAGGCAGGGAAAACATAAGAAACCCTAGTTTGGCCTCTCACTGGTTCGGTTTCCATTCATTTCTGCTGCTGATCTCCCCTGGCTGTTCTCGGATTCTCTGGCTTCCTCTCCTGTCGCCATTTCTACTTGGCCTCAGAGCCTGAATTTCTCAACCCTGATCTTCAATCTTTCTGTGGCCAGGTCCTGATAAGATACCTTTCTCTGGACTAGTTATCTAACTGCTGGGGTCTCTGCTATTTTCCAGAAACATAAGGCCTTTATCTAAAGGACATTAAATGTGGGCCTTATTATGAAACATTTTAAACTAATAGCATTCAAGTCCGGCATGTCCCTTTCATCATGAATTTTTCATTTGAGAGTTTTCTTACAACTATATCCCTCCATACTTGTCGCTAATATAACCAACCTGTGACTTTACTCCTGTGCTCATCACCGTGATGACTGCTTCATCCTGACAGTCTGCTTAGATTCTCAAGATCAGCACTCGTATCCAGCTTTAATAGCAGGAGGTAAAGAGCTTTCAGACAAGGTAAACAGGAAAGGAGTACTTGCAGGTGTGGAAGAAAAATAAGGGAAAAGTAGCCCAATGTTTTCCTTTAGGTTTCTGAAACATGAGCAAACTACCAGATTGCATAAGCAAATGGAAGTGCTACCAAGAAGCAAAAGACGAAAAGTTGGCAGAAATGTAGTTTACTGTAAAAAGAAAACAAAATATAACAAAGCAAATGAATAATGTAAATGAGTTTGGGCATAAATGCTCAACATAAATGCCTGATGGTAGTTTTATACAGCCAAGCATGTTTAAACATTTTGTAGTTTTGCAGAATTTATATCGCTGGGCTCCAAGTAAAAAGTGTTTCTGATAACACCCCCGTGTTGTAACCATAATCTCAATGATCTCTTATGCATGACACTCACCTTAAAACACAGAGGCGCATCTAGCTCTGAGGCAGCCAGCTTTGGCCTCCAAGGCTGTGGGGATTGCATGCAGGATGGCGAGAGCTTGATCAACTTCCTGTCTTCAGAGGAAGCAGGGCAGGGCCTGCCCAGCCTTGGCAGAGTGGTGTTGAGGAAGGGGAAATCATCCAGTGAACCACTCGAGATCCCCCGAATTCAATTCAATAAGTGATTATTGAGCAGCCACTGTGTACGATGTACAACAAAAGAAATAACGTCTTTGCTGAACTGGAGATTACTGTCTCACCAGGATTATTACTCCTCAGAGTTTACCTTTTCTTTTCTTTTTTTCTTTTTTGCAAAGGGGTCCTTTGGTGAATCCTGTGGATCCCTTCCCAGGATAATGTTTTAAAATACATAAAATAAAGTTCATAAGATTTCAAAGGAAACCAATTATATTGAAATAGTCATCAAACTTATTAAAGAAGCAAATTTGTGATACAGTGGTATATATGTTTCTTCATGAATAAAAAGATCTAATGGTGAGTCTAATAATTCCTGTAATTTCAAAATAGTGTTGATTGTAAATATTTCGAGAGCTCTGTAACAACTCTAATGTGATATAAAGAGATCAGTAATCTATGATGATGATAAAGTCACAGTACAGTTACTGCTACTGTGGTATGTTGTCTACATTCATAAGAAAGAAAGGCTAAATTTCAGTTAGAGGTTAATAAAAATAAATGTGTAACTTTTTTCCCCTCCAAATTCATAAACTTGTGAATTCAATCCCCTTGGACTCTGTGGACCTCAGGTTAAGAACTTCTCATTGGGGGTGTGTGTGTGTGTGTGTGCACATGTGCTCATACACGTGTCCTTCAGACGGGGTAGCATGTTGGAATTATAAATTACCTAAATAATTAAAATATGAGGTAGAATAGGGTAAGTGCGGTAGGATTGCAGCAGCAAAGTGCTACAGGGATTCAATAGGGAGAGGAAATCTGAAAAGGCTTAAAAATAGGTAAAGGGGAAGAAAAGAGAGTGGAGAGAAGGGAGGCAGGTATATTAGCTTCTGGGTCATCCTTTTCTTCCCATCCTCCTACTCCTCAGCTCATTAAACTACCACTGGCTTACTTTTGGAGCTGGCCCTAGGTGGAGTATGATTTAGAGCAGTTCTCAAACAGTCTGATGTCAGTATCCCTTTGCACTCTTATAAATTATTGAGTATCCAAAGAGCTTTTGTCTGTGTGGGTTATATCTATAAATATTTATTATACTATAAATTAAAATTGAGAAATTTAAAAATATTTATCAATTTATAGTATATGTTACATAAATAGCATTTTTTGGTGACACATCACTATTTTCTGTAATAACAAAAATATTAGTGAGGAAAGAGACATTGTCTTATATTTTTGCAAATCTCTTTAAACTCTGGCTTAATAAAAGACAGTTGGAGGGGCTTCCCTGGTGGCACCGTGGATAAGAATCGGCCTGCCAATGCAGGGGACACAGGTTCGATCCCTGGTCCGGGAAGATCCCACATGCTGCGGAGCTACTAAGCCCATGCGCCACAACTACTGAGCCTGCACTCTAGAGCCCGTGAGCCACAACTACTGAAGTCCGCCTGCCTAGAGCCCATGCTCCGCAACAAGAGAAGCCACTGCAACGAGAAGCTCATGCACCACAACAAAGAGTAGCCCGCACTCGCTGCAACTAGAGAAAGCCCACATGCAGCAACAAAGACCCAACACAGCCAAAAAAAAAAAAAAAAAATCCTAGTTAAAAAACCAAAAAAAGACAGTTGGAATCTGTATTTGCTTTTGCATTCAGCATGTTGCAAAAGCAACATACTGTTACATAGCCCCTGGAAAGCTCCACTGTATTCTTGTGAAAGAACAGGAGTGAAACAGGCAAATAATGTCTTAATATCATTGTGAAAATAGTTTTGACCTTGTAGACCCTCAGGGGTCCTCAGACTTTGAGATCTTTGATTTAGGGATTTCTTCGAACATTTTTCTTCTTTGTTTTATGACTTGAATTTTCTTCAACTACGGAAAAAGACGAATTCTATAACTAGAAATACATGATATGTGTGTGCTTGTTGTCTTCAAATATATGTGTGTTGGATATCTCTTGGTGTCCCTCTAGACATCCGGGTGTCCCTCCATTTCTCCATCTTGTTCTGTGACCTATATGGATAGCATCAACAGGCTCCAGTTGGGTTTGGCCAATGGGTAGCACCTGTGGGAGATCAAAGGGAGGGAGGAGAGTGAGGCTGGGGTATTTATCCCCTACTTGAAGAGGGCTTACTTTGTCCTTCACCACAGGTCAGAGTTCTTGTCACGGAACCCTCTGCATACAACGCTCTCCAGGTACAGGTTTCTGGAAGCCCTTCCTACTCTCATCCCTTCAGGAACAGAGGTGATACCATGCTTCCCTATTACTAGCCTGAGGGGATTAGACTTTATGATTTATCTCTACCCTGCCTGCATCTTTGAAAATAGTCCCTTTATTACACTCTCCTCAAAATTCCTAATTTGGTTGCACCAACTGTTTCTTGCCCAACTCTGATTCATGCAAGCTTTGAGAGTTACATGACCTTAGGGATAAACTTCAGTTAAAGTATCATCCATGGCGCCAGATCCACTTAACCTTATGGAAGTTAGAAAGCTGTGAAGCCCTGGTGTCTCAGAGCCTAAGGTCTTTAATGGCTTGGGAATGAAAGAGCTAGGTGCGTTGAGGACCTACTGGTATCTGCAAAGATTTCTTGGTTTTGCCTCTGCTTGATTTTACTTTCATCTGTGCGTGCATACATAAAACAGAAACATGGCTGCAAAACTATGTTTGGATGAAGACCAAATATATATTTCTTATTATACCACAATATCAGTTAATTAATTCCACAGGCAGCAATGCCTATCACCTACCATAGTACCTGATTCACAGTGAACGCTTAATACATATTTGTAGAGTGGAGCTGGTGAAATTTTTTTAAGAAAACAGGTTTATTAGTGGAACATTTCCAGTGGTTAAGAAGGGAGAGGATCATTCTGCTCAAATCAGACTACTTGAAGTTTGATTCTGAAGCTCCTTGTCAGAGAATATAGAGAATATAGTCTGCATATAACAGACTGCATATAACATCTGCATATAACAGGCACGTAAATATGCTGAATGAATAAATGAAATTTCTTCTCTATGACATATATTCTGATTCAACTGTGACAGGCACTGTATTTGGTGCTATTATATACCATATCTCATTTAATCTTTAAAATAGTCACGTGAAGTAGGCAGCACTGGATTACCAAGTGTGGGCTTAGTGCCCCAGCAAAACTGGGGCACCCAAATTTGGAAAAAATTGATATCTGATGTCTTATTTAAAAAAGAACTTGAGAATACTATAGTCAACATTGGAAAAATTAGAACCTTTTCTACATTACGTTTAGTATTATTTCCATTTTAAATTATGTATTGGGGAGTGCTTTGTATTATTACTGAGAGTGTCTAAAGCTCTTCATCTGACTTTGGAAGATGTTATGATTGCTATTTTACAGAAGGGCAAACCAAGGCTTGTTGACTAGCTGAAGATAGCTTAGTTACTAGCTGAAGCCACATAGCTAGTTTGTAGAAGAGCCCACTATGATGGTATTCAATGTTTCTGACACATTATATATGTTATAATGGTACACATCAATTTTGTGAATCTTCTTGGACCTTCTCTATTGGTTCAGTGTTTTAATTAGATAAAGTATATAACAAAGTTAACCTAAAATCTTTTTGATCCCTGTTATATTCTCAGCACCTAGAACAGTATTCAAAACATCCTTATTTTTAGTGATTGAAAGAATGCATGATGAGCCCACCTAAATGATTGTGCTTTGTATTAATTTTGAGGTCAACCAAGGGAAAGTGAGAAGGACATCAAGCAGACCAAGAAAATTCTCTGATGCCCTTTGCGGTTGCTTGGATTCTCAAGACAAGGGTCCCTAGATGTCTCCATTTTTATGATCTTTAGCATGATTCCTGTTTTGGAAGCTGGGATCCTAGATTCCCTTACCCCTATATAAGGTGTGTCAGGCAAAGGAGTATGATTTAAAGAAACAGATTTTATAAGTCATTGAAGAAATATTTCCTGAGGACTGTATGATCCCATACTGATAATAAAGGGGACAAGGGAGAGGCAAAATCTAAATGGGTCTACTTCTTTTTCTTATTATTTGTCTTCCCAAGGTGCAGAAGTAGGGAAACTGAATTTTAGTTTATGGTGTCTTCATTACCTATGCTAGAAGGTCTTAATTTTTGGTGTTCATAAAAACCACCTTGGGGAATCGTTTAAAAATTCAACTAAGTCTTGTCCCCAGAGTCCCTGATATTATAGATGTGAGTGGACCCAGGAATCTGCACCCCAGGTGATTCTGATGCTGGTGGTCTAGCCACCATGCTGTAAGAAACACTATCCTTACACAAACTTGAGTAGATCAAGACATCTGAATTGCAATCAAGTCTTTATTTCTGCCATCCTCACCATGGCTAGGACAACTGCCCTATTCTTAAATTTGCCCTTCTCCCGCAAACACTGACAGCCCTTAAGCTGAACAGCACTCTGTTGGATCTTACCTTAAATTGTCTACCCAAACCAATTTACACCGAAGTATGAATAAGGTTTAAATTCTTTTTCAGGGAATTTTCATTAAAAAAAAAAAAGTGTCTTAAGGTACTAGAATGCCTTCATTACACTCTAGTTATCATTCTTTTGTTGGGGGTGGAGGAGGGGCAGATTAACCTGGCAGTACCTTTTAGTCTAATTCAGTTGCTGGAAGAATTAAGTCCACTTCCCTCACCCTCCTATTGAGTCATTCATTCTAGACTAATCCTGTATCTTTGTGAAGCCTTCCTCCGTAAACTTACTCACAGGAGATCCTTTACTTCACCGTCACCACGTTTCAGTTATAGCACCCATCATCTTATACCTAATTTTTGTACTTCAGCTCTCCGAACAGTGCCTGGCAAATAGCAGGCGTTCAATAACTGTGGAGCGAACGAATGTCAAAGACTAGGCCAAGAGTTTCTAAAATCAACGTTGACTAAGAAACAAAACACGGAAATGTCAAGGGCTGAATGCCAGGCAGTGCGGGCCGAGAAGGAATAAAAATAACCCCTAACAGCACAGAATCCTCCTGAAGGGATCGCCTGTCTCATTTTCTCACGTCGCTTTTTGTCCTCTCCTGACACCCCAATTTCCCGCTCTCTAACTCATTTTCTTCGCTTCTGGGGACAGGTTAGGCAGGTATCCCAGTTCAGCTGCTCTGATTGGTCGGCGATGATTTCATTGTTAGGGAGCATCCGGGCCTTTCCCCTCCCCGCAACACCCCCTCCAGAGCCCTGCCTCCCGAGGTTCCCTCTCCCGCGTGCGCCCCACCCGCTGGCTAAAGCAAAACAACCGCCTCTCCCTAGATCGCTTCTTGTCCTCGCCTGCGCCTTCCCTTCCCGTCTCGACGTCTAAGAGAGGCGTTTATATCCTCCAATGGGGGCCTAGTAGGACTTTGTTTGCCAATCAGCAGCCAACCCCCTGCAATTCCGGGTGGGACTAGGCCTCCACACCTATAATTGGACAGCCCGCTGGCTCCTTTATGGCGTTTGTTTTACGCGAGGCTTGGAGGTCAAAAATAAAGGGACATGGTCCTCACAGAACGAGAAGCCTCCGCAAAGACTCTGGGTTTGACCGTTTCCGAAGACTAGCCAATCGCTTTTCGAATACTTCCCCGCCTTTTGCGCGTTCATTTAAAAAAAGCCGGTGTGACGGACTTGGAAATTGGTTCCGTGACGGACATGTAGAGAAAGCCAATGATTTAGAGTTCGGGCCACCCTTTATACCAATAAGAAAAGACTATCGCTAGGACTCGGGCTTTGAGAGGCGGAGCGCAGGTGGGCGTTATTTGATTGACGACGGTCTCTACGTATGGCTGTTAGGGTGGGTTGGTCCCTGACGTCCGGAGGTATAGCAGAGGCGGGGCTGAATGAAGTAAAGGGTAATGAAGGGTTGGGTCTCACTCAGTGGGCGGTGTTTGATGGATAGTTGACCTTGCCAATTGAAGGTGGTCACTGATGCCCAATGGGAAATTAGGAACACAGAGGAGGGGCATTGTGGGCGGGGAAAACTAAGGACGGCGGCACAGGGGCTGCGGGACTGGGAGGGAGGGCGGTGATTGACGGGCCGTCCAGCAAACCGGGTACAGCGAGATACCGCGCGGCGTGCCAATGGGTGGGAGCTGGGGGTGGGGCTCTCCGAGGGGCGGGGAAGGAGAGGGTGCGGGGAGGGGGGTTGCAGAAGGAGCCGAGCGGCTGCTGCTCAATGGCGGAAAAGCCGCCGGTGTTCTGACCGCTTCGTCCCCCTAGCAGTTGCGGGGGAGTTTCCTGCCGGCGCGGCTGGAGTCTCTGTTTCTCAGGGTTCGGTGGCTGGAAGATGCTCCAGAGAGACGAGGCTGCGGCGGAGGAGGTGGCGGCGGCCGAATCGGCAACGGCGCTAGGGTGGAGAGAAGGCGGCAGCGGCGGCGGCGGCGGCGGCGTGCGGGGCCCAACGGTGTAAACAGCCCCGGAGGCGGCGGAGGCGGTGGCCAAGACCCCGAGGGGGAAGCGGCGGCTGAGCCAGGGTCGCGCCTCCGTTGGAAGCCTGGGCTGAGTGCAGCAGAGGGGTTCTGCGGCGGGCGCGAGCGGACGCCCTAGACCTCGCCTCCCTCCCTCGCCCCAGGTAAGGCCGCTGGGCGCCCCGCCGCAGGGGGAACGGCTCGCGGGCACCGCCGAGGCCCCGGACCGTTTTCGGGGTGCCGCCGAGCTGCGGCCGGGACCTCTCCCCGCTTAATCCTCGCCTCTTGCCCTCGGCCGCGGAGCCCAGAGGAGCGGAACGCCGGGCCTGGCTCCTGGCTAGGCCCCTTCCCCAGCCGCCGCCTCCGCGCTCGGCCGAGGCTGGGAGAGGTTCGGGGCAGGGAATTTTAGTTTGCTCAAAAGCCTGGAAGTAAACTGCTTGTCCCTGTTCTCTGCGAGCATCTCTTTCACCTGAAAGCACTGGGGCTACTCCAGGCCGTAACTCGTCCCTTCCTGGTGCATGCCTGTTTGAAAACACTACCTTTTCCCATTTGTTTCCTCATTAGCTTCTGCCTTCCTCTGCTCTCCATTTCACTTCCTCGTTAAATTTTCTTTCTCGCTCTTCTGTCTGCGCGTCTCACCACCTCCTTCCTCCTTAGCGACTTTATTTAAATCGTTTCTCTTTTTCTTCTCAGGAGACTCCGGTCTTCTCTTCCCTGTCTTCCCCAGCAATCCTTTTCGGGTGTCATTCTTTTTACTAGTGAAGTTCTTAAATGAAACTGCTATCGTCAGTATCCCAAATCTACCAGAGGCCCATTAAGAATAGACTCACCAGCTTTAAGTGGCAGATCAGTTTCTGATTTCACCGAGCCTAACATCCTTTTTAAAAAATTGTATTATTAAATGTAGAGTGTGGAAATAGCCCTGAAGTTATGTTTAAAATGAAGGGCTCAATGAGTGTTGGAAATAGTTATTTCATTTTTCAAGTTGCATGACCTCTAATGTCAGATTGAGCAGATCTAGAACATTTTTGCCCATCTTGTTTGGCAGAATGCTTCTTAAGCGTTTTGATAGCGGCTCACATTCATCACTATTCAAGTTGGCTTAAAAACAATTTGAAAACTTTAGAAAAAAGACATGAGAACAGCTAGGAAGCTGTTTTGATGAAGTCACTGTTAAATACCTTTTAAAATAGGCTCCACATGTTTAATGTATCAAAATAAAGTTGGTGGGAGTCTTGTAAAAAGGATTATTTAGGAATTTGAGTAGTCTTAAGAGTTATGTAGCTATTTTGGGAAAAACATTCTTTTTCTGTTAACAAACGTTTACAACTCCTGTGATGTGAGAATTACCGAGGTTTACTGTGGGATTAACACAGGAACTCATTTTATTTGAGCTACTGCATGGATGTGGAAGTGGTAAATTGTTCAGATTAGCGTAGATCAGTATGTTCTAGGAGATGCAGAAACATGTTATCAACACTGAATGTTAATAGACATTATTTCATTTACTTTCTCTGTTGTGCAATAGCAAAGTTCCTATTGTTGGCCTGCTTTTAAATAGAGCATTTCTAAATAAATGGTGAGGCAAGTTGTTCTAATTATTATAGTAGTCTTTTCCAAGTGTATAGCCTTTTAAAAAGATACAGTTGCAGTTTTACTATTAAAATGGTAATTTCTTTTTTAAAAAAATTTATTTATTTAATTTATTTATTTTTGGCTGCATTGGGTCTTTGTTGCTGCCCACGGGCTTTCTCTAGTTGTGGCGAGTGGGGGCTACTCTTCGTTGCGGTGCGGGACTTCTCGTTGCGAGCAGGGGCTCTAGGCATGTGGGCTTTAGTAGTTGTGGCTCATGGGCTCAGTAGTTGTGGCTCGCGGGCTCTAGAGCTCAGGCTCAGTAGTTGTGGCACATGGGCTTAGTTGCTCCGCGGCATGTGGGATCCTCCCAGACCAGGGCTCGAACCCATGTCCCCTGCATTGGCAGGTGGATTCTTAACCACTCTGCCACTAGGGAAGCCCTGAAATGGTAATTTCTTAAAGGAATAATATTGTAGGCTTCTTGAATGGACAAGGGGTTGTTTCAATAGAACTTTTATTTAGTATTTAGAACAGATTTTGTTAGTCAACAGATTTTCTTTCAGGGATAATCCTGATTTTTACTGTGCTTCTTACCTTCTCTCAGTGTCTTCTTTATCTTTTTTTTTTTAAATGGTTGTTTGTCTTTTTTCCTCTTCATTTATTTTTGCTCTCATAAAAAGTCTTACTACAGTTTCTGCAGTGTTTATGTTGCACTGTCAGCATGGAATAGTATTTTTATTTGATCTTTCATACCCGTTAGTTAAGATTTCCCCAGTTTCTTGGACATTACCCTTTGGATTTGTTCATGTTGTGATTATTCTCTGTGATGTGACCATCAGAGCTTTCAACACCTGTTTTCTTATACTGGGTGATTTCTATAAAGACTCCAGGAACAGGTGAAAGCCTTTTCAGTTTGTCTGATAGGTCAGTAAATATTAGCTTATGTTAGTAATTCACATGTAATTACCAAATCCCTTAAGATTACAGCATTTGAAGGAATAATATAGTGTCTAAAATATCTGTGCTTCTAAGAACGCCTCATTCACAAGTTGACGAGGTCAGAAAAAGTGGCTGTCGTTGAAAGTTTATTTTCTTATAACGTACATTTTTTTAATGGAGTTTTTTGAATTAAAATGTGACGCTGATACACTATCTCTTGGCATTCGTGGAAGAGTAGAATTTGCCATAGTATTGTTTAGCGATTGTGGAGTTTCATTGAAAACTGGCTGAGCCAGTAGTGGAAAGATTGCAAACATGTCCTTGTAGATGGATTGGTAAACATTTATTGCACGTGATACTGGGAGTGAATGTTCCCCCCCATACTCAGTGGTGGTAGTTACATGTATTATCTACATTATATGAATATTTGTATATTATACGTAATTATTTAAAAGTATTTTTTGACATTATCTAGCATAGAAGGTAAATAAAATAGAACTCTACAGTAGTCCTTCATAAGATATTAATAAGGTGAATAAAATTCACTTATTAAAATATACATGGCATTTTACTTTTTTGTGAAATATGCCTTTCACAGTTCACTGATTTAAGGAAAAATTAGTAGGGAAACAACTGAAGTATCAGAGTTCTAAGAGTTAAAATTTTTTTAAGTTCCAAAATTCTAATAGGAAAATTTATTTAAGTAATACTTAGGTTAAAATTACAATGAGTGGTAAGAGAATTTTGGGGAATATGGATTTTTGATGATTTTTCACACTGTGTGGATTAGGAGGATTGAGTAATTGGGGATATGAATAAGATTCCTAGAAATTGAGAAAACTACAAAAGTGTAATCTGGATTACTACCCGTCTCACTATCCTGTACTCAAACTGAACGGTGAAGGTAAAATAGTGTCGATTTGGGGAGTATTGATTTTTATAGTTTTTGCTTGACTGTCATAAAATTTATAAAGTAACAGAGCTTGTCATCAGCTTCTAGCAGCTGATCTAACAAGTACAGGTGAAGAAAAAGATACATGGGGGCTTCCCTGGTTGCGCAGTCGTTGAGAGTCCGCCTGCCGATGCAGGGAACACAGGTTCGTGTCCCGGTCCGGGAAGATCCCACATGCCGTGGAGCGGCTGGGCCCGTGAGCCATGGCCGCTGAGCCTGCGCCTCCGCAGCCTGTGCTCTGCAACGGGAGAGGCCACGGTAGTGGGAGGCCCGCGTACCGCAAAAAAAAAAAAAAAAAAGATACATGGGGTTCATAATCTGTTTTTTATTCTTGTCTTTGTTGGTGATACTTCTTTACATCAAAACATTGATTTAAAATAAAATAACTTTTGATCTTTCCAACTAATTTAAGTATGCTTATATCTCTGATTAGCCATTTTTGAATCTTCTTTTCAAATGAAACATTTCTAAGGTGATTTAACCTCCTTGTTTAGATTTGACTTGAGTTACACTTTTCAGCATTCTGTCTCTCTGGTTTGTCCCCAGACCAGACCACCACCATTTAGACTAGAGTGATTTGATTAGATAGTTGAATCAGTGTTATAAAAATAAGTCTTCACTGAATTCTTGATAAAGGTATAAAGCTTTCCACAAGTGTAGTCTGTCTACTGTAGTTTCATTTCTCAGGTGTTATGAAGATTTTGAGATTTAGTTTTTAGTATCATCTAGCAACCTAGGAAACAAATACCATGTGGTAGCTCATACCTTTTTTTTTTAAGTTTTCAAGTGTTTTATTTCTCCTCTTAAGTTTAATGTTAATGACAGACATAAACATTTTGCTCTGAATTATGGTAAGCCATGACACAGAATTTCTCAAGTAAATTTTTTTTTCTTTTACTACAGCTAACTTCTGACCACATCTGCAATATCTTAACATGATACCCTTCGTAATAACTTACTGAAGAACCCAGTAGTTTAACAATCAATTGTAGTTTTAGCTTGTTCATATATTTAGACATTTAACATGATTTGTAACATTTAAAGCATAGTTTGCCAATTTCATGCTTTTATGACTTAATAAGTAGTTTAATAGTAACTTGCTAAAAATGGATTCATAGTTTTCTTTTGGAGTATGTTAAAATATCAAGATTATATTTATTGGCTTTAAATTGATTTATTTCTTGAAAATTAAAGATCTTAAAGTTAAGAAACATAATGCTAGTTGGAAAACTTGTTTTGCATCCTTTTGAATAAAAGAAGATCTACTAAAACATGGTCTGAAGTTTAGATGAGAGAGAAACATTGCAAGACTTGTATTTAATATTAAGGAACTTGTTTTACTTTTAGAGATGGGACCAATTACTGGTAGTGATATAGGGAGGGTAAGACCTGTGTCTGGTATTGCTGGTGCTTTTTGTCTATGTAGAATGATCTCCATTTCAAAATAGGCTGTGAATGAAAAGTGCATTTGTATGAAAGAAATATGAAAAACCTTTTCTTTCAGGGAAAACTGTTGTCAAATGTGGTTATGTTATTAGGTATAATCAAGTTTGTTATATAAGAAAAAAGCCAAGTGTATAGAGTTTGTTTGATAGGTAGTACATACCTGAGAAGTAGGTTTGATAAATTTGTGAAGTTCTGAGGGATTTCAAAGAACTTTTAAAAGCTTGAGGGTAACGTCACTGATTCTTAAGTATAATTGCATTTTCTTGGTGTAGGTATGTATAAGTGCGCTCCTAACCTTGAAAAGGGATGGTTAATAGATGTTCTTATGAATAGGAGAATCTAGGAGTGTCCATATTACTCATGGGTGCTTAAGCTATTTTGGCAAAGAGTTTTTCTTTTTCCCTTTTCTGATTAAAGCAATCAACTCTGAGTTAAGGAACTGGTGCTATCTATTGAACACAGGTGGCCCTTCCTAGTCTCTTACAAAGAGCAAATAATTAAACTCAAAGCAACTCTAAATGATAGAATGTGTGGGAGATCAAGTTTAGATATGAGAGGCTTCTTGTTACTTTTACTTCTCTAGGCTACCAACCCATTGAGAAGTAAAAAAATTCAGTAGAGCTTAATAGTATTTAGTCTGTGGGCTACCCTCCTCTTACGCCCCAATTATTCTTGCATTCAGAGTGCCTTCTAATATGCAAGGTTCCATTCCAGGCAGGAGGCCCAACAAAATAGACACAATCCCTGCCCTCGGAGATCTTCTGTTCCGATAACAAACTCTTCCTTAATTTACATTACAACTCTGCTTCCTTTGTGGATGATTTAATTATGAGTGGGATTTGGCATGTATGGTGTTTTCTACACTTTGCTGAGAAGCTATGATTAGAGCTTTACTATTTTTGACAAGAGAGAGGGAAGAAGAGTTTTTCTGTAACTGGACAAAAACTGGAATATGAAAAGAGGAAGTAGGAAGGGGGAAATATTGTTGTACCTAAGATTAAAATGTGAGCCAAAGATAAAAAAAGAAATCCCTACATTAGGCATGAGGGAAGCTGGGGGAAACACCATGTACTGTCCAACTTTGGATAGAGGGGTTCTTGGACAGGAGAATGGGAGAAAAGATGGGAAAATGGGAGGAGGGTAAACAGGTCTTTTAACAAGTCTGGTTTAAATAACTTGGGATGTACCTATAAAATATATGTTATTATTTGTGTTTAGAAAAGACCCTGTTGTTTCTCTTCTTTTGCGAATATAGCTGAAAGATTAATGGTTGGCCAGTAGTGTCTGAAATACTGTCACTGATTTGTGACTGCTGTTCTGTCTCTAGTTATAAGACCGTTCTCTTGAAGATAGCTGATGGAGTCAATCTGTCTCTTAGGTTTATTGTGCTCATATTGATCTGTATATAGCCACTGCGTCCCTTAATTCCGTAGTTGTGGTATATTACTTGAAGTTGTGTCTTTGTCTTCCTGCATTGTAAGTTTCTGGATGAGGATGTCCTCTTGCACTTATGATGAAGTAGGTGCTTAGTTTTCTACTTCTGTTCTTTAACTTTACTAGTGATGATCCAGTTTGGTAAAGATGGCTCTTCTTGAGTTTACGCAAACATTGCACACTTATAAGCATGAGAGATCTTTGATGTTTGTTTTTGTTTTAATGCATAATGGTCTTTTGCTTTCATTAGTGAGTCATTGAGTTAGAGTTTCATGTGATCTTGCTTGCTGCAGTGAATTGAGATCGATTTTTTTATTTTAAAGCAAATCAACTTGTGTTTATTTCAGTGCCCCAATGTAAAAATGAACACTAGTTCCATTCATGACCTAAGATACCTCCTTTATAGCACTCAAATAAGCCTTCAAATTTCTAGTTTCACTTTTAATGTGTTTATCACTTTTATCAAAATTGATGTGCAAAAGAACTTGTACTTTTGAATATATTAAATTTAGTACTGTAATTCAGACCAGGTTCATGAAGCTGTTCAACATTTGGACATCTTTGAGTGCCTGTATTTTAGATGGAAAAACAAGACAAAAACAACCTTACTTGATTTCTTAAATTATCTCTTATAATTGGGTTTGTTTATATGATTCAGAATTTAATTAAAGCTTTGGTGGTTCTAGGTCCTAAATGTAAGGAAACTGAGTTTAACTTCTTTATGTTCAGCTCTTCTGGAGTGTTTTGAATCAAAATGTGAAAGTGAAATGGTAACTTTTAGCTCAGTACATAATAGAGTTAAGTTATACTTTCATTTTGTTTTTGTTTTATAAAATCTAACTCTAGTTCATAAGGGAAGTAGAGGCTTATAAGGATTAAGTGATGATTTAGAATGTTATTGCTCTTATCTTACATCTTGAGTCTTTTTCTCAGAGATAGGTTTGTATTTTAGTTCAGGTTATTTGCTGTTGTACTTTTGATTTGTGTTGCTTTTTCTGCCTCTGTCTTTGCTTACTTGATTTTTATTTAAGTACAGGGTGGCTACCAGGTCTGGAAACACAGATGCATACACAATAAATGGTTTATTGATGTTATAGAATATGTTAAAATAATATTTATGTTTTCAGACTTTATGACCATCCTACAAAGTAGAATTCATGTAGGTGGGTCTTTTGTTTTGGTTCGGATATATATTACATGGCCAAGTTACGGAGTCAGGTATAAGGTATATTTTGAATATAAAGGAGTAGAAATGCATAGTTAATTATAGAGAGCTGTCTGGAATAACACTGACCCTGGGTTTTAAGAGGACTGAAAACGATCTAACAAGGTAAAAATAAGTGTGATGGTTAACTGGTTGTGTGATATTTTGTCTAACAAAGTTTGGGAGATGCTAGATGGCAGTAGCTTCAGGATTATACTTGAACGATGGTCAGAGGTGCTGGCCAAACAGTGATGACATTAAAAGAGTATGTTTTTAGGCCTTAAATCTGTTATCTTCTTAGTCATCTAAGAATGAAAACTGGTCTACATCCACAGACCTAGGTGAGAATTAACTGTTTCACAAATGCGCATGAGGCGTCTTTTCCAAAGATTTAGATACATATTTCTGAATCTTTGCTACTCTATGCTTTTAGGTAATGCTGTAGGATGCTTGGCACCGTTTTGTTGCATATGTTTGTATGTGTATATTAAGTGTAAGAAAGCTTTGTACTAGGAGTGGGCTATGTTTTTGGAAAAAGTTCCAAAAGGAGGAAGGTGATTGGAAGCATAGACTCTAAAGTCAGACCACCTGGATTTGAATCCCTCTTCCACCACTCTGTAGATGGGTAATTTAAAGCAAGTTACTTAATGTTTCTAAGCCTCAGTGTTCTTGTTTGTTAAGTGAGAATATTTCATAAAATTGTTGGGTTGGGGTATTCCAGGTAGTCATTACCATAGAGCCTTGGAACATTTGAGTGCTTTCTCTTATTGCTATACTAAATGATATATGGTAAACCAGGAGGCAGAAGACCCTGTTTGAGGTTCCCACTGAACCTTTTAATGATCCTGTGACTTTGTGAGTTACTTATTCTTTCTCCAATTTAGTGGCTTTAATCTGTAATGTAATATTTTTGCGTTAAGGCAGAGGGTTGGACCATCTGATGTCTTGAGGTTCTTTTGACTCTTAAATTAAGAGTTCTGGGCTTCCCTGGTGGCGCAGTGGTTGAGAGTCCGCCTGCCGATGCAGGGGACACGGGTTCGTGCCCCGGTCCGGGAAGATCCCACATGCCTCGGAGTGGTTGGGCCCGTGAGCCATGGCCGCTGAGCCTGCGCGTCCGGAGCCTGTGCTCCGCAGCGGGAGAGACCACAACAGTGAGAGGCCCGCGTACCGCGAAAAAAAAAAAAAAAAGAGTTCTGTTTTAAGATTGTCATTTTCTACCAAAGTGTAAGCAACACAGGGACAACAACTGTGTTAGTTTTGTGTGCAGATTTATCCATGTATCTATATTATATTCTATAAATAGTTGCTGAATAGATTTTCCCATAAAAACAGTATCTTTCAGGGGGAGGAGAATAGAGAGTAAGAAGAGGGGAGGGAGGTTTGCATTCCTTCTCAAAGATTTGATGCTTAACGTGTTAAAGGTATGAACACAAATTTCCTGCTATTCAATTTTTATTTAGTAAGTAAATATTGTCTGCTAGTGTTAGATACTTTGGGGGACAAAGATTATCTGAGTCTGCCATGTGTGGTATGAGGAAAGGAGTAAACGTGTATATGAATTATTATACAAAGTGAAAAGTAAAAATGCTATAAAGGAATTATCAGTATGTTTTATATATTAAGAATCTTTATAAAATGTATAAAAGTCAAATGGCAGTATAATTAGATTGTCTTACCTTGTAATTGCCTTGTTCTCACTTTTAGAAATCAGATGCTTAAAAGGAAAAACATCAGGGTTGTGAACTTTAGGAAAGTTTAGGACCTTGAGAGCTTTTAGGGAAACTTAAGACTAATATTTGTGGAGGAGATTGATGAAAAAAATTTAATAAGTATATAATCTCATTGCATTCTGGTGTTTTTATTATGAAAATTTTTAATCCTATGGAATATTGTAACAGTACATTGAGTTCATATATGCCACCACCTAAATTCGATGGTATTTTATATTTTTGCCCTATTTGCTTCATCCATAATCTTGCCGAACCATTTAAAAATAAACTATAGACATCATGTACTTCACCCCTAAATACTTAAGTATGAATCTCCAAAAAATGACATTTTCCTCAATACTTAAAATATTTTTATTGTACGTAACACAATTATCTAATCCCCAGAAGTCATGTAATCCCCAATCCAGATGTATATAGTTTTTTCCCCTCCATACCAAGGTCCAGTGAGGATCTTGTATTACATTGCATTTGCTGTTGTGTCTCAATTCACTTTTAAATTTAAACACCAGTTTTAAAAAATGACTTTCTCAAGAGACCAATTATTTTGTAAAACGTCCTGTATTCAGAATTTGTCTGTTTTTTTTAAACTTGTTTAAAACTTAACTAAAGACTGCGTTGAATTCAGGTTAAACATTTGGCTGGGATACTTCATAGGTGATGCTGCTTCGTATTACATCACATCAGGAGGTACAAAATGATTGCGTCGCACTATTTGTGGTACTAAGTTTGATTGCTGGGTTAAGGTGGTGATTGCTAGATGTCTCCATGGACAAGAAACATTTTCTCTTTTATGATTACCGGGTAATTCATGGCATACTTTGTTACTATAGAAATCCATTTCTCCTTCAGACTTTGACTTAATGGATTTATTGATTTTTTAAAAAAATTATATTTATTTTATTTTATTTTTATTTTATTTTATTTTTTGTCTGTGTTGGGTCTTCTTGCTGCGTGTGGGCTTTCTCTAGTTGTGGCGAGTGGGGGCTACTCTTCATTGCGGTGGCTTCTCTTGTTGTGGAGCACAGGCTCCAGGCACGCAGGCTCAGTAGTTGTGGTGCACAGGCTTAGTTGCTCTGCGGCATGTGGGATTTTCCCGGACCAGGGCTTGAACCTGTGTCCCCTGCATTGGCAGGCGGATCCTTAACCACTGCGCCACCAGGGAAGCCCTTGATTTCTTTTTTAAAGATGGATCTTGACAGGGGTTATCAAACCGTAGCTCACTGGCCAAATTTGGTATGCTGCCTGTTTTTGTAAATAAAGTTTTATTGGAACACAGCCATGCTCATTTGTTTGCATACTGTCTGGCTGCTTTCCCACTACTATGGCAGGGTTGAGTAGCTGTGACAGAAACCATATGGCTCTGCAAAGCCCCGAATATTTACTATTTGGTTCTTTAAAGAATAAGTTTGCTGACCCCTGATTTGTATTCTTCTGTTTTTCTCATTATGTTGCTGGTAGTGGTATAAAATTGGTGTTTTATATAATTGGTGTTTAAGTGTTGCCTCTCCTGCATCCTGATGTTATTCAAGGTATAAAGGTTGTAAAATTGTGAAGTTTTTGCTTATGTCCCCCAAACCATAAAGTATACCCAGTTATAGTGCTATACATGGTATACAAAATCATATATTAAAACAAATATTTCAGGCATAAAAAGAATAAAGAACATAAAGTACCCACTACCCAGCTTATTTTAGGGTATGGAACACTATCGGTATAGTTGAAGCCCTTCTGTAATCTTCCTGGATACCATCGTTTCTTTCCCACTGTCTTGAATTTTGTGCCTGCCCTCACATATACAATCTCCATGTGTATCTATGTGAAAATAGCGTATAAGACTGTTTTAAGATAGTTTATAGTTGCTGAGCATGATTGTATATGGAATTTTTTAAATAAAATTAGCTTTTTTTACTTAACATTTCTGCAAAGTTTTTCCTTGTTGATCTATTCCTCTTTTTAAATAGTATTGCATAGTATCCCATTGTGTGATCATAACACATTTTGTCTAGAGTTTCTGGATGAACATTTGGATTATTTTTGTATTTATATACAATTGTGCTGAAACATAATTTACATCTTTTTGTATATATGTGTGAGAGTTTCTCTAGAGCACAAAGTTAGGAGTATAACTGCTGAACTTAGGTTATTCTTATCCTACAACCCACCTAAATATTTTGAAATTCTCTCCAAAATGGCTGTACCAGTTTATACTCTGGCCAGTGGTATATAAAAGTGCCTGTTGCTCTATGTCAATATCAGTGCTGTCCTATATAAATATAATGTTGGTCATACATGTAACTTAAAATTTTCTTGTAGTTACATCATGTATTTTATGTTTAACAGCAAGTCTCAATTTGCATTAGCCACATTTCAGATTCTTACTAGTCACAAGTGGCTAGTAGCTACTGTATCAGACAGCACAGCTCTATATCCTTGTCTCCATTTGGTACTGAGAATCTTTCTCCCCCTCAATGTAATGAGAGAGAAATTATGTTTCATTGTGACCTTAATTTTGCATTTTCCTATTACTGTGAGGATGAACATTCTCATATGTTTATTGGCCATTTAAATTTCCCCTTTTGTGTATTTGCTATTATCATTTCCCCTATTTTCTATTTTCTTGTTTGTTTTTTTCTTTTTTAAAAATTTTATTTGTTTATTTTTGGCTGTGTCAGGGCACTCGGGTTCTTCGTTGAAGCAGGCGGGATTGTTTGTTGCCGGCGGGTTTTCTCTTCTCTAGTGGTGGTGCGCAGCCTCCAGGGCGTGTGGGCTGTGGAGTTGAGGCACCGCGTGGGCTTAGTTGCCCCGCGGCATGTGGGATCTTAGTTTGCTGACCAGCGATAGAACCGGTGTCCCCTGCATTGTAAGGCGGATTCTTTACCACTGGACCACCAGGGAAGTCCCTGTTTTTTTCTTAATGACAAAATCTTACAGGCATAGATATGGATTTACTTTGCCATTAGAATGCTGGTGTTTTTGTTAATCGTGTTTAAGAGTTTTTACGGATTAATTAGACAGTATCTCTATAAAATGACACATTAAACATTTTAACCTAAAGCCAGTTTTAAAATGACTCGAAAAGTATTTGGATTGAAGTGAATCCTTGGAAGAATAATGCTTGAATGGTTATATGAGGGAGAGAAGGGGGACACAGTGATTGCTTTATACTTAACAATCCTTTGTGTATATTTGTTTTCCTTCCCTTTGCTCGGGGCTTAGTCTTGCTGCTTCTTTCCTTGACTCTAATCTCAAGGACCCGTAGGAAGAGGTAGGCGGAGTGGATTCTGGCCTAGAGCCAAAGATGCTTTCAAAAAGGGCTGTAGGGCTCCACTGAGGTAGGGAGTTGGGGATGCTTTATGCTGCATCTGGAAACAAACCAGGTGACAAATTCATTAGTGTGTCCTATGTCTGCAGTTAAGTGGATGTAGTTGTCTGGGTGCTTTAAGTGTGAAACGCAAAAAGTAAAATTCCTGGAAATCCAGAACTGCCTGTACTTAATAAATGTTACAGTGGATGATAGGGGTTAATCAGTCTTCCAATATAATATTTTTGTGAATGTTGGAATGGCTGACAGGATATCTTTTCTTGAAGAAGTATTTTTTACCTTACTGTGTATTTTACTCAATACTTGCTAGGTGCCAAGGTCACAGATTAGGATGTGAGGGGATAAGGAAGGTGAAAATGTTAAAAGGAATATGAATGATTTTATAGGAATGGTGAGAGGGTGGGGTGAAAGGTTGAAGAAGGCATCAAGGAGGAGATGTTATTTCATGGGCGTGTTGAATGATTTGGTTAGCTTAAAGAGATAGGGCAAATTGTGAGGTGGGAATAAGCATGATGTACGTGGCCTGTGTAAGTCCTTGGCTGGGCAGGTTAGAGAAGGTTCCAGACTGGATATTTTGTACTCAATTTTAGTTGGGGAGTGGGAAGCAACTTTATCTTTTGGGAACAGGTAAGGTATGTTTTAGGGAAATCAAGTTGGTGGTAATCTGTAAGGTGGATTGAAGGAAGGGGAGATTGAAGTCAGGGAGACCAATTAGGAGGCTGTTAGATAATCCAGAGAATAGGTCATAAGGCTCAAGATTATGATGGAGGACAAGTGAGATACTTAAATGGAAGATGTGTTGGGACATGGTGTGTAGTGACTGGATTTATATAAAAGATTTATGGTTTGTAGCCCAAGTTAATAAAAGAGAGATTACGAATAGGTAGATTAACAGGTAGTTAATACAAATAGTAGTTAGATTGGGATATGAAGGTGGTTTGGGGGCAGAGATGAAGATTTTGGTTATGTTACGTTTAAAGAGCTGTGTACAGCAACCAAGCTTAATCATTAAAATCCAGACTAAAATTCATCTGAGAAGTCAATCTAGAAGTGATGGTTGAAGCAATGAGATTGGATCAGAGGGCAGATACTATGTTTTGGGTTGAAGGCTAATTACTGTTTTGGGGGGCCCACTTCCCTCTTGAATTTAGGAGGCTGAAGGAAAAATTATGAACATGAATGATTGTGTTTTGAATTCGAGTGTTTTGAAAGTCAGCAGAAGTGTCAAGAGTTTCAGGAAGGGAGGAATTATCAGTAGTGTGAAGTGCCACAAAGTACCTTGTCTTGAGAAGCCTCCTTTTTAGGACCAGACTGATATATGAGCTAATTTTTTTGAGCAGGAGCCTATTCTACCAAGCAAAGCATCAGTGTTTGAGTTGTTTTGCCAGGAATATTGGGGACTTTTGTACTGATATGGTTATATATCGTATCTTTTTCTTATAAATTTATTTACTTTATTATTTTTGTCTGCGTTGGGTCTTTGTTGCTGCGTGTGGACTTTCTCTAGTTGCGGCGAGCGGAGGCTACTGTTTGTTGCAGTGGCTTCTCTTGTTGCGGAGCATGGGCTCTAAGGCACGCGGGCTCAGTAGTTGTGGCATGTGGGCTTTAGAGCTCAGGCTCAGTAGCTGTGGCACGTGGGCTTAGTTGGTCTGCGGCATGTGGGATCTTCCTGGACCAGAGCTCGAACCCGTGTCCCCTGCATTGGCAGGAGGATTCTTAACCACTGCGTCACCAGGGAAGCCCTGATAATGGTTATATATCTTGAGAAAATATTCTCTGTATGAAACATTCTAGATAAGTTGTTCATACTATGACCATGTTCCTGGGGAAAGTAAATTCACTTTGGTGAATATTAGGATTATGATTGTACTTTAGAGTCATGTTCTGTTCTACTTCACTAATTTCTTATAAACATAGCACTAAAATGATTAGATAATCAAACCTGCAAATAAAATTTTCTCCAAAAGCTTCATGAAACCTTTGCTCTCTGATTTTTATTTATTTATTTATTTTTACTTTTTGTAATCTGGAGTCATTTATTTAGGATGGAGAAGAGGACAAAGAACAACCAGAAGTAAAATCATGTAGCCCTGAACTTATTTTTTGTCATTGCTAATTGAAAAACTATTGGGATTAGGAAGAGCAGTTATTTTATTCGTGAGCTGCTTTGCTGAAGTTAAGAAAGGTCATTTCTGTCAATATGTATGAAGTCAGTCTTGTAGTAAAATGAACAAGCATAAAATCATGACAAAGTCCAAGCTACCTTTAGCCCTTGTTTCATCATCCAGGTAGTCACATACAGGTAGGACATGAACTCCCTCTGATTTCAGCAGCTTGAGCTGAAAAAGACAGTGTTAGGGTCAAGGGGGAAAATGCTTTAACCTTATAATATCAAGCTTTTAATGGACACATGCAGGTAGCTGGTGATGTGTTCTTTATACCAGCCTAAACTACTTTCTTTGGGCTTTCCTCAGCCTTCTTCCAAATCTGAGGGCCCAAAATTTTCAAGAGCCATGGAAGCAACAAAAAGGAACAAGCTAATGATAAACACAACATGGATGGATCTCTGAAACATTATGCTAAGTGAAAAAAGCCAGACACAAAGGAGTACATACTGTATGATTCTGTGTACATGAAATTTTAGAAAAGGCAAAACTACTCTGACAGCAGATGAGCGTTTGCCTAAGTCTAGAGGTGATGGGGAGATTATCCTCAAAGGGGCACAGAGGAACTTTTTGGAGTGATAGAAATGTTCTGTATATTGTGGTGGTGGTGGTTACACAAGTGTATATGTTTGTCATAGCTCGTCAAATTGTATATGTAAAATGGGTACGTTTTATCATACGTAAAACAACAGCAGCCGGGGTCTTCAGCAACAAGGACAAGTTGGGCAGCAGAATGGAACTTTATGGATTGGACTCTAATCCGAGGTTTTCGTAGTGAAGTGACCTGTTTTTTGACAGTAAAGCTATCTAACACTGGTGTTACCTCTTCATGTGTCCTAATAGGGAGTTATACATATGAGAAGGTAATTCAGACAAATGCAGTGGTTTTACTATATTGGGAATATAAGTAAACATGTATATATATAAAATCAACTAAAATGGTCTGATAATATCTAGTTTATTTAAAACTTTTTTTTGGTTTGCTGGTTTCAGAAGTCATTGAAAGGATTTCAGAAATGAAAAAAGCTTTTAAAGAATATTTAAATAGTATAGTTTTGCCTAGTTGGAAAAACTTCAGAGTTCAATACATTATCCATAGGACAGTCATTCTCTTAAACATCAGATATTTTCTAATGTCAGTTTATATATGAATAGTTGATCTGGGACATAAAGTGTACTTTTTTTTGCTATTTGAACATATCTGATTTTTATGTATTATGTTGCTTATGATAGACTAAGGTATGATTTGTGGATTATAATGATAATAATAGGTAATACTTGTAAAGCACTTTATGCTGGACACTGACCTATGCAGTTAGCCTGCACTGTCTTTTTCAGTTACTACAACTGCTCTGTGATATAGATGCTTTTATTACTCCTATCTCTTAGATGAATACATCATGGCTTTGAGGAAATTAAATAATTAGGTCAGGGTGACACAGTAAGTGGTTGAGCTGGCATTTGAATTCAAGTTTACTTCGTTTTAACGCCCATACCTTTTTGTTTTTATTTTTTTTAATGTAAAAAAGAAGTCTTGGGGGGGGGAGTGGTAATTTAAAAGAGAGGGCATGACTTGGGGTTTCTGCAGATCCTGTGACTCATAATAAGTGTACCTTTGGTACCAAAGAATCTGACATTCCTAGCTTTTGATACCTCATGATGACAGGCAGTGCTTCATGGATCTGGTCATGATGGCCGTTGGGAATGAGGTTTCTGTCATTCCTAAGGTCTTTCACGCAACATTCTGGCTCTGTGCCTTCAGGAGACCCTTTCTCCTCTTTCGCTTCCTCATCCTCACGTGCTTATGTCATTGTCTCAAATCAGGTTCCCCTGGAAGGCCTCATGGGAACAATATTTCCTGAGTTCTTTCATGTTCATAAGAGTTTGTTTATGCTCTTGTACTTGAAAATCAGTTTTGCTGTATGTAAAATCTATGAGAAACATTTCTTTCTTTGCATATCTTAAAGTATCATTGTTTTCTGGCATAGAGCATTGCTGTCAGTTTGATGAAAATCTGACAAAGCCTGAATTCATATTCTTCACAGTTCAGATATGCATGTAGTCTAATTTTTAGAGTACACTGTACATATCCAAGCAGTGATATGTTTTTGTTTTCTCATTAAATTGGCAGCTAAAACGAAATGCCACTGTCAACAAAGCTGTTTCCATTTTATGACCTACTTTTTCCTTACTGAAGGACTATGGGAGGGATTAAGAACTGGTACTGTTACCCCAAATTTGAAATTTTTAGCTATGCTTTTGAGTTAGAACAAGAAATCTAAGTTATTCTCGTATGTGGTGAACTTCACTTATAAATTCATTTCACAAAATCTGACTTACTGAGTTGTTTTCATAATCTAATCTAGAGCTATAGTTTCCAAATTTGGGGAGATTCTTAACACTACGCAGCATATTTTCATCAGTAACATCTCTTTATTACTGGAGCTGGGTGTAGTCAATGCCTAGTTACCCAACTATAATGAAAACTGTTAAAACTATCAATTTAACAATTATTCAGACCCTTTTGAACTTTCCATATCTACTATTATTTCAAAAATCTTAAACAAATGCCACTCATATAAGAATTCACCAGAGTTGATTTGGAGGCAGAGAGAACTTTTGATTTAATTCTGAAAGCATTAAGAATTGGAAGGAAGGATGAGGGCCAAATGTTGTGTTTAGTGAGAGGGAAAAGTATTCTTCCTTTGCTTCTTATTCAGAGACTAGTGTTTAGGATTTGATGCAGATATTTGTGAAAGAATATGTTCTTTAAGGCTCTGGATTGGTATTAATACTGTGTGACTCACAAGTCCCAAGCAATAAGCTTTGTGGGGGTTTTTTATTTTTATTTTTTTAACATCTTTATTGAAGTATAATTGCGTTACAATGGTGTGTTAGTTTCTGCTTTATAACAAAGTGAATCAGCTATACATATCTATCTATCTATCTGTCTATCTATCTATAGCTATACAGATATATCCCCATATCCCCTCCCTCTTGTGTCTCCCTCCCAGCCTCCCTATTCCACCCCTCTAGGTGGTCACAAAACACCGAGCTGATCTCCCTGTGCTATGCGGCTGCTTCCCACTAGCTATCTATTTTACATTTGGTAGTATATATAAGTCCATGCCACTCTCTCACTTCATCCCAGCTTACCCTTCCCCCTCCCCATCTCCTCAAGTCCATTTTCTACATCTGCATCTTTATTCCTGTCCTGCCCCTAGGTTCTTCATAACCTTTTTTTTTTTTAGATTCGATATTTGTGTGTTAGCATACGGCATTTGTTTTTCTCTTTCTGACATACTTCACTCTGTATGACAGACTCTAAGTCCATCCACCTCACTACAAATAACTCAATTTCATTTCTTTTCATGGCTGAGTAATATTCCATTGTATATATGTGCCACATCTTCTTTATCCATTCATCTGTCGATGGACACTTAGGTTGCTTCCATGTCCTGGCTATTGTAAATAGAGCTGCAGTGAACATTGCGGTACATGACTCTTTTTGAGTTACTGTTTTCTCAGGGTATATGCCCGGTATGGGGTTGCTGGGTCATATGGTAGTTCTATTTTTAGTTTTTTAAGGAACCTCCATACTGTTCTCCATAGTGGCTGTATCAATTTACACTCCCACCAGCAGTACAAGAGAGTTCCCTTTTCTCCACACTCTCTCCAGCATTTATTGTTTGTAGATTTTTTGATGATGTCCATTCTGACTGGTGTGAGGTGATACCTCATTGTAGTTTTGATTTGCATTTCTCTAATAATTATTGATGTTGAGCATCTGCTCCGTTTTTCTTTCTCAAGATTGCTTTGGCTATTCGGGGTCTTTTGTGTTTCAATACAAATTGAATATACAATTCAATACAAATTCAATACAAATTGTGCCATTTTTCTAGTTCTGTGAATAACGCCATCGGTAGTTTGATAAGGATTGTATTGAATCTGTAGATTGCTTTGGGTAGTAGAGTCATTTTCACAGTGTTGATTCTTGCAATCCAAGAACATGGTATATCTCTCCATCTGTTTGTATCATCTTTAATTTCTTTCATCAGTGTCTTATAGTTTTCTGCATACAGGTCTTTTCTCTCCTTAGGTAGGTTTATTGTTAGGTATTTTATTCTTTTTGTTGCAGTGGTAAATGGCAGTGTTTTCTTAATTTCACTTTCAGATTTTTCATCATTAGTGTATAAGAATGTCAGAGATTTCTGTGCGTTAATTTTGTATCCAGCTACTTTACCAGATTTGTTGATTAGCTCTAGTAGTTTTCTGGTAGCATCTTTAGGATTCTCTATGTATAGTATCATGTCATCTGCAAACAGTGACAGCTTTACTTCTTCTTTTCTGATTTGGATTCCTTTTATTTCTTTTTCTTCTCTGATTGCCGTGGCTAAAACTTCCAAAACTATGTTGAATAATAGTGGTGAGAGGAGACAACCTTGTCTTGTTCCTGATCTTAGTGAAATCGTTTCAGTTGTTCACCATTGAGAAGGATGTTGGCTGTGGGTTTGTCATATATGGCCTTTATTATGTTGAGGTAAGTTCCCTCTATGCCTGCCTTCTGGAGGGTTTTTATCATAAATGGGTGTTGAATTTTGTTAAAAGCTTTTTCTCCATCTATTGAGATGATCATATGGTTTTTCTTCTTCAGTTTGTTAATATGGTGTATCACATTGATTGATTTGCGTATATTGAAGAATCCTTGCATCCCTGGGATAAATCCCACTTGTTCATGGTGTATGATCCTTTTAATGTGTTGTTGGATTTTGTTTGCTAGTATTTTGTTGAGGGTTTTTGCATCTGTGTTCATCAGTGATATTAGCCTGTAGTTTTCTTTCTTTGTGACATATTTGTCTGGTTTTGGTATCAGGGTGATGGTGGCATTGTAGAATGAGTTTGGGAGTATTCCTCCTTCTGCTATATTTTGGAAGAGGTTGAGAAGGGTAAGTGTTAGCTCTTCTCTAAATGTTTGATAGAATCTGCCTGTGAACCCATCTGGTCCTGGGCTTTTGTTTGTTGAAAGATTTTTTTTTTTTTTTTTTTTGCACTACACGGGCCTCTCACTGCTGTGGCCTCTCCCGTTGTGGAGCCCAGGCTCCGGACGCGCAGGCTCAGTGGCCATGGCTCACGGGCCCAGCCGCTCCACGGCATGTGGGATCATCCCGGACCGGGGCACGAACCCGTGTTCCCTGCATCGGCAGGCGGACTCTCAACCACTGCGCCACCAGGGAAGCCCTGTTGAAAGATTTTTAATCACAGTTTCAATTTCAGTGCTTGTGATTGGTCTGTTTATATTTTCTATTTCTTCCTGGTTCAGTCTCGGAAGGTTGTGCTTTTCTAAGAATTTGTCCATTTCTTCCAGGTTGTCCATTTTATTGGCATAGAGTTGCTTGTAATAATCTCTCATGATCCTTTGTATTTCTGCAGTGTCAGTTGTTACTTCTTCTTTTTCATTTCTAATTACTGATTTGAGTCTTCTCCCTTTTTTCCTTGATGAGTTGGGCTAATGGTTTATCAATTTTGTTTATCTTCTTAAAGAACCAGCTTTTACTTTTATTGATCTTTGCTGTCGTTTCCTTCATTTCTTTTTCATTTATTTCTGATCTGATCTTTATGATTTCTTTCCTTCTGCTAACTTTGGGAGTGTTTTTTCTTTCTCTAATTGCTTTAGGTGTAAGTTTAGGTTGTTTTCTTGAGATGTTTCTTGTTTCTTGAGGTAGGACAGTATTGCTATAAACTTCCCTCTTAGAACTACTTTTGCTGCATCTCGTAGGTTTTGGGTGGTCGTGTTTTCATTGTCATTTGTTTCTAGGTATTTTTTGATTTCCTCTTTGATTTCTTCAGTGATCTCTTGGTTATTAAGTAGTGTATTGTTTAGCTTCCGCGTGTTTGTTTGTTGTTTTTTTTTTACAGATGTTTTTCCTTTAATTGATATCTAGTCTTACAGCATTGTGGTCAGAAAGGATACTTGATATGATTTCAGTTTTCTTAAATTTACCAGAGTTTGATTTGTGGCCCAAGATATGGTCTGTCCTGGAGAATGTTTAATGTGCACTTGAGAAGAAGGTGTATTGTGTTGTTTTTGGATGGAATGTCCTATCAATTAAGTCCATCTTAATATCAATTAAGTATCAATTAAGTATCAATTTAAGTACCTTAAATATCAATTAAGTCCATCTTGTTTAATGTGTCATTTAAAGCATGTGTTTCCTTGTTTCATTTTGGATGATCTGTCCATTAGTGAAAGTGCGGTGTTAAAGTCCCCTACTATGATTGTATTACTGTGGATTTCCCCTTTTATGGCTGTTAGCATTTGCCTTATGTATTGAGGTGCTCCTTTGTTGGGTGCATAAATATTTACAATTGTTATATCTTCTTGGATTGATCCCTTTATCATTATGTAGTATCCTTCTTTGTCTCTTGTAATAGTCTTTATTTATTTATTTATTTTTTAATAGTCTTTATTTTAAAGTCTATTTTGTCTGATCTGAGAATTGCTACTCCAGCTTTCTTTTGATTTCCATTTGCGTGGAATATCTTTTTCCATCCCCTCACTTTCAGTGTGTATGTGTCCCTAGGTCTGAAGTGGCTGTCTTGTAGACAGCATATATACGGGTCTTGTTTTTGTATCCATTCAGCCAGTCTGTGTCTTTCGGTGGGAGCATTTAATCCATTTATATTTAAGGTAATTATCGATATGTATGTTCCTATTACCATTTTCTGAATTGTTTTGGGTTTGTTATTGTAGGTCTTTTCCTTCTCTTGTGTTTCCTGCCTAGAGAAGTTCCTTTAGCATTTGTTCCAAAGCTAGTTTGGTGGTGCTGAATTCTCTTAGCTTTTACTTGTCTCTGAAGGTTTTAATTTGTCTGTCGAATCTGAATGAGATCCTTTCTTGGTAGAGTAATCTTGGTTGTAGGTTTTCCCCTTTCATCACTTTAAATATGTCCTGCCACTCCCTTCTGGCTTGCAGAGTTTCTGTTGAAAGATCAGCTGTTAACCTTGTGGGGATTCCCTTGTATGTTATTTGTTGTTTTTCCCTCGCTGCTTTTAATATTTTTTCTTTATTTAATTTTTGATAGTTTGATTAATATGTGTCTTGGTGTGTTTCTTCTTGGATTTATCCTGTATGGGACTCTCAGCGCTTCTTCAACTTGATTAACTATTTCTTTTCCCATATTAGGGAAGTTTACAACTATAATTTCTTCAAATATTTTCTCAGTCCCTCTCTTTTTCTCTTCTTCTTCTGGGACCCCTGTAAGTTGAATGTTGGTGCGTTTAATGCTGTCCCAGAAGTCTCTGAGACTGTCCTTAATTCTTTTCATTCTTTTTTCTGCTCCGCAGTAGTTATTTGCACTATTTTATCTTTCAGGTCACTTTTCCATTCTTTTGCCTGTTATTCTGCTATTGATTCCTACTAGAGAATTTTTAATTTCATTTATTGTGTTCATCATTGTTTGTTTGCTCTTTAGTTCTTCTAGGTCCTTGTTAAATGTTTCTTGTATATTCTCCGTTCTATTTCCAAGACTTTGGATCATCTTTACTATCATTACTCTGAATTCTTTTTCAGGTAGACTGCCTATTTCCTCTTCATTTGTTTGGTTTGGTGGGTTTTTACCTTGCTCCTTCTTCTGTGTGTTTCTCTGTCTTCTCATTTTGCTTAACTTACTGTGTTTTGGGGTCTCCTTTTCGCAGGCTGCAGGTTCGTAGTTCCCATTGTTTTTGGTGTCTGCCTGCAGTGGCTAAGGTTGGTTCAGTGGGTTGTGGAGGCTTCCTGGTGGAGGGGACTAGCGCCTGTGTTCTGGTGGATGAGGCTGGATCTTGTCTTTCTGGTGGGCAGGACCACGTTCAGTGGTGTGTTTTGTGGTGTCTGTGACCTTATTATGATTTTAGTCAGCTAAATGGGTGGGGTTGTGTTCCTGTCTTGCTAGTTGTTTGGCATAGGGTGTCCAGCACTGTAGCTTGCTGGTCGTTGAGTGGAGCTGGGTCTTAGCGTTGAGATGGAGATCTCTGGGAGAGCTTTTGCTGTTTGATATTACATGGAGCTGGGAGGTCTCTGATGGACCAGTGTCCTGAACTCTACTCTTCCACCTCAGAGGCACAGGCCTGACACCTGGCCGCAGCACCAAGACCCTGTCAGCCACACGGCTCTCTCTGGGCTTCTATTTTGACAGCAACAACGTGACTCTGGACAGTGTAGACCACTTTTTTCACCAATTGGCTGAGGAGAAGTGTGAGGGCGCCCAACGTCTCTTGAAAATGCAAAACCAGTGCTGCGGCCGTGCCCTTTTCTAGGATGTGCGGAAGTCTTCTCGAGATGAGTCTGGTAAAACCCAGGAGGACACTGTGGAAGCCGCCATTCTTAGGGAGAAGAACCAGAACCAGGCAGTATTGGATCTGCGTGCCCTGGGTTCTGCCTGCGCAGACTCCCACCTCTGTGACTTCTCTAAGCAATAATCTTTGAGTATTTGTGTCTTCCCTCAGCTTTGAGAAATTGTTTTTCTTGTATTCCTTCTTTGTTAATTAGTTCTCTTGTTCTGTTTCTGGAATACTTATTTCATCTGTTGTTGTACTTCCTAGATTGAACCACTATGATGTGCACTTTTTTTTTTTTTTTGTATTTGTCATACAATCTGGGAGGTTGCTTTGACTTATTTAAACTCCCAAACACTCTCCAGCGAGGGTTTTTTTGTTGTGGGGGTGGGAGTGGTAGAGGTAATCATATATTTAAATCTGAAGATCTATTTCTCATCCTGTGTTCCATTTTCATAGCATCCTGTTCTTGTTTTATGGAAACAAGAACCAATATCTTATTCAGTTTCTAAGGATTCTGACTTTTGATTTTTTAAAAATCCCCTTTTGTTGTTGAAATTCCCTTTACAGTGGTGTCTTTGTCCCCTCCCCTACTGTTTATCATGGTCTTTGCATTTCATGCTGCTAGGTTTCCTTATATGTCTAATTATCCTTGGCTGTCTGTTCATTCTTACTCTTAAATATGAGCAGAAAATTCATCTTAAGTTTCTGATTTTTGTTTGGGGGTAAAAGTCTGACAGAAGCTTTTCTGCATATGGACTAGGTGTGAACAGAGGGTGAGGTTAATGGTTCTCTATAACTTTCACTAGCTCCCCCTATTTTCATTCATGTACAGTCTCCCATTTTACTGTGTCCCCGTGCAGGCTGTGTCTGAGTTCTGTCCAGGAGTCTCTCCCCACTTCTAATTTGTTACTGGCATATTCTAACTGCCAGTCCTTCCATTCTGTTTTGTTAATCACCATGCTTCCATCTGCTTTATACCTTGCAAAGCTTTTTAATATCTCTTCCCATGGATGGTGCACCTCTTACTTCCCTCTCCTGCCTCCTAAGTTGTCATTGTTTTTTCTACTTTAAAAAATTCTTTTACTATCATTTTGAATGGTGTATTGGGAGGGATTGGAGAAAATGGCTGCATTCCATGTCTTGAACTAGAAAATCGTTTATCACTTGGGTTAATATATCAGTATGAATCATTATTTTCGTTACAAAAATATTTCACTAAAGATTAAGCTACCATAGGGCATTTGTTTGTGCACAGATCATTATTTGAAAATAGGAGTATAGAGAAATTTAAAAATACTGGATTTTGAGAAAATACTGAAACTTTTAAGTCTCATGTCTTCTTTCCTATAGCACTTTTGAAGCTTTTCTCCCATTTACTTGTTCCCATTTTTTGAAAGATTTTTTCTTTTCTTTTGAAAATAATTTTAAAGAACTCTCAAAATTTAGTAGGCTGATGAAGTTAAATGAGTTAATCTCTTATTTATAAGTGTTAGACCAGGCGTCTGTTAAAACAGAAGTGACATTTATTTTGGCTAAACAGTTTCTGTTCTACATATGTGTTTACATAGCATTTTCACACTCCATAAATTGAACAGAGCAAGTGGGTTGACTGAATTTTACTGTAACATTTGTCAAGGAAATGGGTATAGATGACCATTCAATAATAAGAGAAATTGTTGCAGAATTATTCTGTTGAAATTTTATAGGGGTGTGCAGCTTTTTGAACAGCATGAAAATTTTCTTGCAGCGTGCAAATTTAAATTGATTCTTGACATAAGGATTTATGTGCCCATCATCAAGATTTAATGGACATTAAATTTTACTGTTTGCATCAGACTGCTCTCATAAAGAATGAAAATGTTACCAGCTTTATCTGAGTATTATCTCACCCCATCTCCTCTTTCCTAGAAGTTAACTATTATCAAGTGGGTCTTGATAGTAGTTTTAGTTTTTATACTGCTTAAGCATGTTTTTAATACCTTTGCTGTTTATTCGCACATCTAATCTATTTATTGGTTTGTAAGTTTTATAATTTTACATAAATAGCGTCACACTGTATGCATTTTTTTTCCAGCTAGCTTTGTTTTTGAGATTTATTCATGGTGATACATGTGCATGAAACCCATACTTTTAACTTCTGTATATGTTACATTGCATCAGCATCACTGGCTGCTTCTCCTTGCATAGAGATGAGAATTTCTCTAGGGTGAATAGTCTGTAAACCAACAATTCCATGGGAAGTTATGTGCATCTGAACTCTACCAGATATTACTCTGAGATTTCTGATGCTGTCTGGTTCCTGATTCTCTATGTGTGACCTGTTCTTTTCCCTCTGGGAATTTTCAGGGTTTTTATGTCACCAGTGTTTTGAAATTTCGGTTACCTTTTTTGTTGTTCTTGTGGTTGTACTTTCATCAGTTACTAGGCACTTTCAGTCTTGACATTTATACTTTTTAGTGCTGGGAAACTTTTCTGAATCATTTCTTTGATAAAGTTCTTCTCTTTGTTTTTCTTGTTCTTTCTTTTAGTTGGACTGATCTGAAAATTTTCTTAGTTTCATTCTCTCCTATTTTAAGTCTCTCTGTTGTTGTTTTTGGCTGGGTGTGGGGGTAAGGTGCAGAGAATCTTTTTGGGGTTGTTTTTCCAACTTGATTTTGTGACCTTTTATTGAGAAACGTCTGTCCTCATTTTAGTTCCTAAGAGTACTTTATTTTTCTCTGAAAAAATTTTTTTATAACATCTCATTCTTGTTTCATGAGTACAATACTCTTATTTCTCCTGATGATTTTATTTTTCTACTCTCTTTTCTCTCTGATTCCTTTTTGTTTCTTTGATTCTGTTTTTCGTGTTGTATGTTTTCCTTCTATGTCTGGTAATCTTTGGATGCCTATTCATATTTGAATTTGGAAGCCTTATGTGAATGGATGGAGACTGTCATCTGGCAGGCCTCCCTGTAGGGTGACCTGACGATTTTGTAGAGTGCTCCTGTAAGTAATCTGTAAGGGATTTTACTGAATTTTCCTCAGAGAGCAGTAGAGCTGTTGCCTGCCTGAGGTTTATAACATTTCTGGAAGTCGAGTTGAGAAAGAAGGCTGAGGGTTTCACTAAGACTTTTTTACTCTGACTCTCAACTCAATCTGTCTCTGAATCCAGAGCCTTTGTAGTTCAGCCTTTTCAAAGTAAACCTCCAGTCTTTTCCTGTGTGTAGTAGTTTTTTTTTTTTTTTTAATATTTATTTGGCCGTGCCAGCTCTTAGTTGTGGCGTGTGCTATCTTTAGTTGCAGTATGCAGGGTCTAGTTCCCTGACCAGGGATCGAACCTGGTTCCCTGCATTGGGAGCATGGAGTCTTAGCCACTGGACCACCAGGGAAGTCCCCCATGTGTAGTAGTCTTAATACATGTCTGCAAATTGTTTTTTAATCCTCCTATGTAAGAGGTGTGTCCGTGTCCCTCTGCACTGGCCTTAGTAACTTGCTTGTAACCTACAGCACGTAGCTCTGGTGACACTCAGAAGAGGCCATGCAGCTTCTGCTTGGTTCTCTTGGGACATTCCCTCTGGGGAAAGCCAGGTGCCATGTAAGAAGTCTGACTACCCTAACCTAGTCAAACTGGAGAGACCACTTACAAGCACTCCTGGGGACGAGTCCTACCTGAATTCCTAGCCAAGAGCTTCTAGCAGCTGCTAATCATTAAATGAGATTTCAGGTGACTACCGTCATCCCTTGGTATTGGGGGGTGGGTGTCGGAATTGTTTCCAGGACTGCTGACAGTTAACCAAAAAATGGTGAAGTATTGGCATATAACCTATGCACATCCTCCCGTATATTTTAAATCATCTCTAGATTACTTAAAATACCCACTACAATGTAAATAGCTGCCAGAGCATGGCAAATTGAAGTTTTGCTTTTTGGAACCTTCTGGAATTTTTTCCCCCAATTATTTTCAATCTGCAGTTGGTTGAATCCACAGATCCAGAACCTGTGGACATGGGGGACTGCCTGTGTCTCCCCAGCCATTATCTGTGTGCAATAATATGAGAAACCCCAAGTGAGAACTGCTCAATTGAGCCCTTACAATTAATGAGCCAGTATTGGTTATAAGAATAACTAAAGCTCATACTTATTCAGGGTCCCATTTAAGATATACCACATTACATTTAATCGTCATATCTCCTTAGGTCCCTCTTGGCTATGTGAGTTGCTCAGACTTTTCTTGTTTTTTTTGACCTTGACAATTTTGAGGAGTACTGGTCAGGTATTTTGTAGAATGTCTCTACTGAGATTTGTCTAATGCTTTCTCATGATTAGACTGGAGTAATGGGGTTTGGGGAAGAAGACCACAGAGATTAAGTGCTATCTTCATCGCATTGTATCAAGAGAACATACAGTGAACATGATTATGACTGTTGATGTTGACCTTGATCACCTGGCTGAAATAGTGTGTCAGATTTCTCCACTGTAATTACTCTTTTTGCCCCCCTTTTCCTTTTGTGCTCTTTGAAAAGGAAGTCCCCAAGCCCAATCTACACTTAAAGGGTGGGACGTTAAATAGTCCATCTGTTTGAGTGTGGAGTATCTACATAGATTACCTGGCATTTGTCCACACTGGAGATTTGTGTGTTCTCTTATTTATTCATTTATTCAACCATTTATTTTTATCAGTATGGACTCATTGATATTTATACTTTGGGTTATAATCCAATACTACTTTATTTTGTTGCTCAGATTATTCTAGCTTTGTACAAAAAAAATTTTTTTTTGTTTGATCTACCATAGGCCAGGAGTGGTGAATTAATTCTGTTCTGTTATTTCTGGTTCTTTACCCTTGTGTTACTGGTAGTTTTTACTTATGTATTTTGGTGTAGTGTTATTCCACTTATGGAAAAACAGAAGACTTTTAGGAAAGACAAATAGGTCTTTAGGAAAGTAGATGGGAGTTACGATAGTCTTTGACAGTGTTTGATTTCTCATCTCAGGTGATAGGAGTCAATGTCCTCTATTATTGGAAACCTCCCTTGAAAGTGGCATTTTTGTCTAGTTAAATTCTTTTGGAAGACTCTGCTTTTTAGGTAGATAAGGGGAGTGGGGTTTAGATAAAGCCTCTTTCTGCATCTATTGATTTTCAGATGTCTTGAAATAATTTTTATGCCACTGGGAGATAATTTGCATCCCTTCACATGTTTGAAAGAACAACAGTTGAGTTAGAGATAAAACACTCTGTCATGCTTTGCTTCCTTGAAGTCTGACACTGTGCCACTTCCCTGTGCATAGCACTTTGGAAGACTGAAAACTAGCCTGATTTATCTTTTCCTCTCCTGCTTTAAGTGGCTTTATTTAGAAGGGTGTGGGAGAGTGAGGAATTGAATTCTCATGGCATTCTTTAATTGCCTTTAAAATCAAATAGCTTAAATATAGCGGCTAGTTTTTCCTTAAATTGTAAATATGTTTCCCCCACATCCTTTGTAGACGTGGCTGTATGATATTTCATCCTGTAGATGAGGGTTTATTAGCCTCAGCACTGTTGACATTTGAACTGTTCTTTGCTGCAGGCCTGTCCTTTGCAGGGTAGGATGTTTTACAGCCTTCCTGGACTCTTATTAACTAGATGCTACTGATATTCCCTCCCCACATCAGTTGTGACAATCAAAAATGTCTGTAGACATTGCCAGATGTATTCTGGGGGCCAGAATCTCTCCTGGTTGAGAACCACTGCTATAGATATATTCCATTCCTCTGTTGTTAGAAATGCAAGTTATTTTTATATTCAGTATAAATAACACTGTAATGAACATCATTATACACAAAGATTTTTCTCTTTTGATCTGTTATTAATGGTGAATTACATTAATTTCCAAATATACAACTATTTTTCTATTCCTATTATAGAGGATTTTTTCACATGCTGATAGATTCTATTTGCTAGTATTTTTAATATTTTAAAATAATAACAATATTTATGTACAATTGGGGTTGTTTCTTTAGGTAACTTCTGAGAAACGGAACCACTGAGTCAGAGTTTCCAATTTTATAATCTTGGTATTTTTAGGATGCATTTCTAAGCCACCCTAGCATGATGGGCAAAGTCACAGGTAGAAAGATTTTTCCATAGCCAATTTATAATCCTTGTTTTATCCACACTTTAAATTTTGAAATAATTTTAGATTTACAGAAAAGTTACAAAGATAGTAGAGAGAGTTCCTGCATATCCTTTAACCACTTTGGTCAGTGTCAACTTCTTACATTACTGTGGTGTATTTGTCTAAACTAAAAAACCAACATTAGTACTATTCTATTAACTGGACTCCAGACTTTATCTGGATTTCACCAGTTTTTCTGGTAATTCCCTTTTTCTGGGCCAGGATTCAATCTGGGTACCACATTATATTTAGTACCCTTGCCTTTTAGGTCCCCATACATTGGTATAACTATCTTTGATTTTTAAAAAAGAAGGAAAAGTTTGTAATGCATCAAATACTTAAGCCTTGAGTTTAAGAAGATGAATTCTAGGCTAGTCTGCTTTGGTCTGAATCCTGACATGCCACCTAAGTTGTATTGTCTGGATACACTGGGTATCTCACTTTTCTCAGTTGTAAAATAATAATATTAATAGTGCTAACTTTACTAAGTTGTTATTCGATTTAAATGATATAGTGCACATCAGTCTCTTAATGTAAAGCCTGGCGTGAAGAGCTAACAAAAAGACTAAGCATTTTTATTATTGCTGTTTATATTAGTTTTTTAGTCAAAAGAACAACATACTAATCTTTAGAAACCCTTGGGGAAAATCTTGTCCACGGGCCTGAGGCATCCCTGACACTACCTCTTCTGTTTGATAGGAAGCAGATGGGATTGACAGATTGTGTTATTCTTGTGCAGGGCTTGCCAATGTCCATGTGCCCCCTCTAAGAAATAGTGTGCCAAATGTAGAAAGGAGAGGGGGAATTTTGCAGTATCTGAATGTCCTTTGTTGAAATTTTATGATTTGCTTTGTTTAAAGATTTTTGGTTAAAGGTTTCTTTGAGAATTCTTTGCTTTTTTGATATTTGTTTTTTTAAAGGGTAGAATTTAAATGAGTTAATGTTTGTGAAGCATTTAAAACAGTGCCTGCCACAGAATGAGTGTTGTGGAAGTATTTACTTATTCTTCAGTGCCTCAAATAAAATAAAAGCATATTATGATTACTTGTTATAATGAGCCTCTGGAGCAAAAATTAACTGAAATAAGAGGTGAGAGGACCATTAACCCTCTCAGATTAGTCACCTGGTTGTCCTTGAAAGGGTTTGGTTTCTGACCAAAACTCTCTGCAGTCCGCCCCCTCATGCTGTTGAGACAGCAAAAGATTCTTACCTTTGGCCAAGAGCCTGATAAAAGTGTGAGAACTATCTGGCATTTGTAATTATGAGGGAATAAAGGCAGAATGAAGTGCTTCAGGCATTTTTTTTTTCTCTACATGACTTGCAATTTAAATATCATTACAATTAAAAGTATCTAAGTGTGGTTGCTCAGGAATAAGTGGTCTTAATTTTGGTAGAACCTAGAGAGACAGCATTAAATTAGTTTTGAAACATTTTGGTTATGGAAAATTTCAGGCGTACCTAAATGTTGAAATAACAATGTAAATTGAGCCCCCATGTACCTATCACCCTACTTCAACAGTTATTAACATAGAGCCAATTAAAGATAGTATTTTTAAATTGCTGTGAACTCTCATAACATCATCAGTCTAACAGCAATCATATTCATTTTTTGTATATTTTCCTTTATATGTACAAATTTTACATTATTACATGAGTACAATTTTTGTATTATGTTTCTTTCTAAGTAGTATTAGCAATAATCATTTTAGTGGGGATCACAATTTTTATTTTATGCCCCCGAACTCCCCCTTCTTTTATTAGCTCCTCTTTCCATATTCTATTTTGACTTTAGCTTAGAAAGGGCACTCATATTTTTATGTTGCAGTAGATGCCAAGATGATGCATATTGGTTTCTATGTATTTATAAACAATAGACATCTTCTAATGTAGAGGTGTCTTTTTCTCTTTAATCTTTGGTGGGAGTAGGTGAGGAGTGCGTGTAAATTTTTAAAAGTTAAATGATTGAAGGACAACTGTACTCCAGTTTTTAACTTAATAGCATCCTTTCAGCATCCCTAATAAATAGCAATCTTTTAAGAAATGTCTTAATGTTAACCAGACACCTGCTAGATCTGCCCTCTGGAATAAATGAATATGCCATTTCTTCTTTTACAAGGACACGGGGACTTATTACCTCCTCTCTAGTCTAAGCAGTCCCAGGTTCTTCAGATGTTTGTTATATGATGTGTTTTTTGAGCTGCCTGCTGTTCTCATTCTTCTGCTTGGGATATATTTTAATTTTGTCAATGTTCCTCTTAAAATGTGGTGCTTCAGAACAGAATGTGTTGTTTTATATCTTTGGTAAGTCAGAGTACTGAACCTTATAGCTTTAATGAGCTTGACTTGGGAACCATGGTTCAGCCTCCCATAATGTGAGCATTGTCAAATGCAGATTATTTCTAGTAAGCCAGCTACTTCATTTGGTGCTCACTTGCTCATTCAATCATTCCATAAATATTTATGGAGTGCTTACCATGTGTCATGCGTAGTTTTAATCATATTGTCAGTGAGCAAGACAGATGTTTCTCTTCTCTTGGAGCTCACATTCTGGTTGGTATCAGAAAAGTAAAGAATTTAATGAGAAACTGTTTCAGGAAGCTATGAGTAAAAGAAAACTGGAAAATGAGCTGTGATGTTATTAGGGGAATACTTTAGATTGGGTAGTCAGGAAAGGTCTCTTCGAGTTGACAGCTGGGCTGAGATCTAAATGTCAAGAAGGAGCCAGCCATGCAGGTATGGGGGTGGAGAGGTAAGGGCGATTCCAAGAAGAGAAAACAGTAAAAACAGGAGTCCAGAGATAAGGGAACAAGCTTGACATGTTGAGTGAATAGAAAAGTCCACAGTGGCTAGAGAGTGTAAGGTTGAAGACCTAAACAGGGGTCAGATCATAGAGGGCTGTAGTAAGTTTGGGTTTTCTTTTAAATTCAATGGGAAGTCAAGAGTGACATGATTTCATTACATTTTGAAGAAAGATCACTCTGGTGAATGAATTACAGAGATGCAGAAGTGGAAGCAGAACCACTAGTTACAGTAGTATTCTAGGCAAGAGACGATGATCACTTTGGGATGGTGCAGCTACAGATGAGAGATGTGGACTGATTCTGATTCTGGATATATTTGCAGATATAACTGATAGGATTTGCTAATGAAATAAATGGTGTGTTTGAGAGAATGCAGAGTCAATGTTCTGACATACAGATATTTTTGTTCATGTGAGGAAACAGATTTGTTTCAACTCTGGAGGAAGAAACCTGGCATATTTTATTTTATTTATTATTATTATTTTTTTTTGCGGTACGCGGGCCTCTCACTGTTGTGGCCTCTCCTGTTGTGGAGCACAGGCTCCGGACGCGCAGGCTCAGCGGCCATGGCTCACGGGCCCAGCTGCTCCGCGGCATGTGGGATCCTCCCGGACCGGGGCACGAACCCATGTCCCCTGCATTGGCAGGCGGACTCTCAACCACTGCGCCACCAGGGAAGCCCCACTGGCATATTTTAAATATTTACTATGGTGTGTGTTGTTGATGGTTAAGAGAATGGACTCTGGAGCCAGACAGCTTGGTTAGCTTGGTTACAATAGCTCTTCTGCCTACCTTGGACAAGTTACTCAGCCATTCTTTGGCTCAGCGCCCTCATCTATAAAATGAGGACAATAATAATATCTACCTTATAAGGTTGTTGCAAAGATTAAATGAGTTGATTGATATAGGTGTATTAGGCTTCAGTGGCTGCTAATATTAAAGAGCCTATGTAAATGTTAACTTTTATTATTTTAAAGGATTTTGCAAGGGTAAATTTGAGTCGACATAATGTTAGCCATATGCTGACTTTATACACCGATCCCTATGTAAGATACAGTTCTGTTTAATTGGAACTTCGTATTTTTTGTCTTTCCTCAGGGACATCTGTAATTTTTTGTTTACTGCCATTGTGAAAATATGAAAAAATTATTTTTTGTTTTCCTGTAGCTCTGTGTTGCTAGCTAAAATCTGCTTAATACTGCATTTGTACCAAGTCTCTTTCAGAGTGTGCTTATACTACAGTATCTTACACTGAAGAAATGTCTTGCAAGAGGTACCAGAAATATTGGGTTTTTGCTAACATGCCTCGTAATACAGATTTTATATTCCTGTTTAGAGAAGTATCTGTTAATCCTATTTCTGTAAAATTATAAAGTACACCATGAGAATTTTGTTTTCACCTTGTCTCTTACAGAAGTGCAGTTCATTTAAGTAGAATTTGATACTTTTATTTATATCATAGCAGTACTAAATATTTAGTCTTGTTCTAAATTCTTTTCAGAAAGGGGCTTTTCTGTCTGTTAGTGGTATATACATCTCTGTATGAATTTATGATATGCTTTGCCCTAGTTTGATGCTAACTTATAGAGACCATTAGTTACATCTCAGTTTTTATCTTGCATTGAGTGTAGAATTCATGCTTTTTAATAGCAGGATTAACCAGTGGGTTTACTACTTCAGGGAAATGACAGTATATTAAAATGAACAGGATGTATATGCTAGGTGTTAATGGCTCACTCACCATGTCAGTATGAGTGATTGTTTCTTTGATTTGTTTGCAGGGAAAAAATAACCTTTGGGTATCAATATATTGATATTTTTAATGGTTTACATTTTTATAGATTATAGCTTTTGATTGCTAAAGAAGGATTCACTATAAAGGAATTTTCCTAGTTGAAATAACATTCATTAAATGTCATTAAATTTGTTATTTAATTTTTATTACATTTACATGGTTTAAAATGGAAAAGGTACAACATAGTGTATAATGGAGAGTACATCTTTCATTACTGTCTTCCAGCCTCTTGATTTTTCTTTCCCAAAGGTATCAGTTCTTTGTATGCTTCCAGAAAATGAATACATACATTGATGCATGAATATATACAGCTATACATGTGCACACACGTGTATATATTCTTTTTTAAAAAACTGTAGGGTGTTATGATTTATCATTTAGTATGTATCATAATTCATCCCTATTAAATAAAATTATCAGTTCCCAAATGAGTGATACTAAGATTTTTTTGTGTGTTTTACTTCTGCCTACATTATCATTTTGTACACGTAGGAGTGAACCTGTAAGTAAATTTTTAGAATTTGGCTGAAGATTATGTGCAGCTGTAATTTCTGGTAGACTTTATTAAATTGATTTCCACTGAGATTGTACCAGTCTGTTGGTGCCAGCAGTGTATGTTTCTGCATCATCTCGTCAAGAGAATGATTACCAAACCTTTGATAATCTGACACATGAAAAATGTTACCTTAGTGTAGTCTTAATTTTCATTTCTTTTTTGAGTGTTGGGTGCAGTTTAAGATCCATTTGTGGGTTTTTTTGGTCCATTTTTCTATCATGTTGGTCATTTTCTTACTAATTTATGGGACCTTTTTTATATTAGGGAAATGAGCTCATGATATGCAATACGGTTCTTTATTTCTTATTCACGTAGTGTGCTTTTGTTTTACTTTATGCTTCCTTAATTTAGTGTGTTTTCTTTTTTAATTAAAATAAACATTTACACAGTTTAAAGAACCAAATAGTTCTATAAGCTCCTCTTCTTGGAGAAGATTCCCCAGAACCATTTCGAACTCTTGCCGCTGATTCCTTTGGAATTTATCTTCAGATTTCTAAACAACTGTGCTTCTTGATTTTTTTTTAGTTCTAGGAATTATCTATCCCATTATGGAAGGTGAGATTTAATCACTCCATTACCCCAAACACACACACACACACATATACTCCACATACCCTTCTCGCCCCCCCCCCGACCCCCCCCCGTTCTTCCTCATGTTTTCCAGATAGGATTACTTTTTATTTCCTGCACAATTTCTTGTTTTCCTTGGAGTTAATAAGTTTTGTTTGGTGTGCTAATCATTAATTTAACCCCCAGTTTTTCCCCAGTTGAGATCAGTGCCATTCTGATTCTTGAGCTTTTGTATGAAACTTTTTTCTTTCTCTCTGAAAGCATATAGGCTCTGCCTACCTCCAGTGTTCTGAAATTTTTGATAATGTGCCTTTGTAAGTATCTGTTTTCATCCATTGTGCTTGGCACAGAGTGGGCCCTCTCAGTCTTGAAATTGATGCCCTTCAGTTTGGAAATGTTTTTAGATTATTTAAAAAAATTACTTCTCTCTGACAAAGCGAGAGAGAGGCATGGACATATATACACTACCAAACGTAAGGTAGATAGCTAGTGGGAAGCAGCCGCATAGCACAGGGAGATCAGCTGGGTGCTTTGTGACCGCCTGGAGGGGTGGGATAGGGAGGGTGGGAGGGAGGGAGACGCAAGCGGGAAGAGATATGGGAACATATATATATATATATATATACAACTGATTCATTTTGTTGTGAAGCTGAAACTAACATACCATTGTAAAGCAATTATACTCCAATAAAGATGTTAACATGAAAAAAAAAATTACTTCTTCTCTTCAATTTTCTGTGTCTCTTACTCCTGTTATTTGGCTCTTGAACCTCCTGGACTGATCCTCTACTGTTTTACCATGTCTGCCTTGTGCTCTAATTTCTGGGAGTTTCCTTCAATTTTTATCTTCCCAGCTTTCTCTTCTATGATTATGTTTTTACTTTACAGGAGCTCTTTTGTTCCTCTGAATGTTCTGTTTTTCCTTTTAATAACATCCTGTTATTTCATGAATTCAAAATCTTATCTTTCTGAAAGGAGTTTGCTCACTTGCTTCTTTCCTCCCTTCTTTCCTCAAATTTTCTTTTCCTAACCTCATCCCTTTCTCTTCCAAATTGCCCTTTTCTGCTTGTTTTGGCCCCCCTCTCTTCTTCTAGGGAACTTCTTCTATGTTTGTCCATGGACTGTCTGCTTATATTTTAAAGTAGCTGATTGGAAGCTCTGTGCTTGTCCGTGGGATTTGTTGGCTGTGGGTTTCACTGTAGGGTGATTTGGCTGAAATATTTGAGTAACCTCCAATGTTAGCACCTTTTGATCTCCCTTTTGGGCTAGTGAGATTCTGAAGAGTAGAAAAACAAGGGTATACATTTGATTGCCATCATTTTGAAAAATCGAGTGTCTGAAAAAGGTTAGTATGTCAAATAATAAGTACAAACTTTCACTTATGTTTTTTAAGTGTAGCTTCCAGCCCTCATCTCTGCCTGGTATTCTTCAGTTCCCAAAGTCCTGTTTTACGTTCTTCAGAAATAAGCCTTCTCTTTGGGGAGTGAGCGTTGTATTCATTCATTCTGCTACACTGAACGGGAGAGGAGAATTCTGGGGAGTCCAACTACTTCTTCAGTACACTTTCAGTCAGTGCTCCAGTTTGTAGCCCAAGCTTCACTTCCACTTCCAGAGGAGTTTAAGCTAGTTTGCTTTTTTCTTTCCTCGCAGCTGGCTTAGTTTGTAACTTAGCATTCCACTAAGGGTCTTGGTTCTTCTGCTTCCCAGGCTTCACGTGTACTTGTTGCTGTCTCCACTCCCATTAACTTTATCTTTATGGATATAAAAGGTCCCTTATGAAGTGTAGCAGAATTTTAGAAGAGAAACAAATGTTTATGTTCAGTCCTTCATCTTTAACTGGAAGTCCTTTACGTGAGTCATTAAATATTTTAGCTCATTCAGAGATAAGCTTGGATCAGGTAAAGCTAAATGTCTCAGCTTTTTTGTGGCTGTTGTTTTTCATCTGTTTGTGCTATCAGAAAGTTCTTTGAGAATCTGATGAATGTTTCGAACTTCCTCTGAGAAAAAATAATTAAAATAAATACACAGTATTTTGTATACATTTTATTTTTTAGAATTTACATTCTATCAGTTAGGGGTATTCTCTACTGAAATGTTAGTCCCTTTTGTCAAACAGTGCTCAGCAACATGGAGAAGGATTGACTTCCTTTATGTAGAAGGTAAAACTAAGATTCCACCAAAGATAGCCGTGCCAAACCAGTGACTCCTTTAAAAAAAAAGAAAAAGCAAATCCAAATTGGGTAAATAAGAAAAATATAATAACAAGCAAGTATAATTCTGTGAAAAGGTAAATTTCAGCAAGAAGACTGCTTTTGGTTTGAATAAAATGTTGACATTGAAACTTGGTTCCACATGACATGAGCACATTTAGAGTGGTGTAAATGTTAATATTTAATATAAGGCTTATCATAAAACAGTATATAGTTAATTGCCTTGTGTGTGAGAGACGCTACTTCCAAGAGTTCAGAAGGATGATAAATACTTCTGATTGGAGTGTTTTATAAAATTTCATATAAGAGGATGTGCTTGACTTGGAGGTTTTGTTTTATTTTTTTTTAAGTTGGAGTAGAGGATATGGTTGCTATCATTTTGGAAGCTTTGGGGAACAAGCCCACATAACTTTTAACTTTCATTTAGAAATTGAGAAATCTGGTTCAAGTTCCTAAATCCTTTTTTATTCTTTTTTTACATTAATCAGGTATTGCATATGAGATATGAACTTGGCCAGTGGTACTGTTCTATCTATTATGGGTTGTATTTTGGTCTTACAGTGTCATATATAATCTTTTACCTGTTGGTAGCTGGTAATTCACTTACTAATCAGACTCCCAAAACATAGAATTTCAGAACAGTAGATGTTCAGTATTGTTGTGTATAGCTTTTTTTCTAAGAAAACAGATACTTGGTAGAGCAAGGAATCAAACCCAATGTTTAGGCATTCTTTTTCTTGTTTCCTACAGTTCACTGTCTTGAGATTATATGTTTATTGTATGTGTATGTATTTGGGGTACAAGTTGGTACTCTTATTTATTATCAGAAAATATTTAATTTTTTAGGCGCTATGGGTTTCTTGGTTCTTTTGAAGTCTAGATAGATGTGGGTACTCAAATGCATAGTTTTCTAGGATTTCTGTTGCATGAAGGTTTCCCAGATCATTTCAGTAAAATATGGCACTTGGTCCTAATAATCTCTTCTAATAGATACTTTTGTAATTCATATGAGGAAGTTTTCATGGCCAAACCTTATAGGTGATTCTATGAAGGGAAACTGTTAAATGTCATAACTGTTAAAATGACTTTATGAGTATGTGAGAGTAAACTGTTACTTCTTAAAAAAAAAAAAAAAATCCAGGTCCAAGCAGGTAGAGGTCAGTCCTCTCATTCCCAGCTCTTTTTCTTAAGCCAAAATTTTTCTCTCCTTTGGGAGACTCTGTCCCTTTTTACTATTGCCCCTCAGTATTGACTGAGGCAGAGAGCATTCAATTTACCTTCAGTGCCCTCTCTAGAACATGGACATGAGACTTTTCCTACTTAATTTGACATGAGTTAATTGAGATAAGAACTTTTAAACTTTATTAAAGGTAGAGGAACTCCAAGGGGAAATAAACGTAGAGCACAATAGCCAAATACATAATCTAGTCTGTGCCTAGCCTGTGTACAGCTTCATTCATATGGTATAATTCTTGGATTGCCTTCATGTAGTGGACACCATTTAAGCATCCATTATTCCAGATTCCACTCCTGGATGCTGTCCTCCCTGGAAGTCTTCCTTTGAGAGAATGAGGGTCTTCTATAACACAGGAGTGATGAGTTCAGGGATTTTTTTTTTTTTTTTTTTTTTGGCTTGAGTCCTTTCTCTTTTCGGTATGTAAGAAATGTCTATTTTCTTTATGGAATCTACTCCAGTTCTAGGGGGTGTATGGACTAAGGGTAAAGGCCACATAAGAAATTTATCACATTTATTAGGGATGGAAATGTTGCTTTGTTAAACCACTTCTGTCAAACTAATTAAAAAAAATCTTCCAACAATTATTTAGTATTTGTTTTGGCAGGAAGATAAAGAAACAAATTACTATTTTGGGAAATAGGTATACACAGAAGGACCGTTAATTATGCAGAGTAGCATGTGCTAAGTGCTAAGTGGATGGTAAAGAACTGTTAATGAAGTTTAGTAGAGCACCTTGGGGGAAAGGATTTCTGGGAAAGATAGGACCCAAATCTGACATTTCAGGAAGGATGTAACTGTGCAAGGATGGGAGGAAGTTAAGGAAGGGGAGGGCACAATTTTAAAAATAATTCATTGTCTAAATTATGGTAGACGAAATACTCCTGCTTTTTTTTTTTTTTTTTAGTATTTATTTATTTATTTGGCTGTGCTGGGTCTTAGCTGCGGCACGCGGGATCTTCATTGCCGTGTGCGGGATCTTTTAGTCGAGGCATGCGGGATCTAGTTCCCTGGCCAGGGATCGAACCCGAGCGCCCTGCATTGGGAGCACAGAGTCTTAGCCACTGGACCACCAGGGAAGTCCCAACAGTCCTGCTTTTGATTTTAGACTATATTAGAATCAGTTAGTACAAATGTTCAGTACGATAAGTGTTTTTTCCTTCACCTTTATATTTCTAAGTTACTTGTTATTTGAAAAAATGAAGCTATATTCTTTGAGGACCTATTGTTTCCTACTGTGCTGTCAATTTTGTTTATAAATATGTAATATAGGTGGGCTAGATTGTAAGCTGAGGACAGCTTTGAAGTAAGTTGGTCCCTCTTACTTGATTGATGAGAACAAATCAGCCAGTCTGCCAGCAAAGGCAAGGGAACTAGAACTTTAAATTCAAAAGAATTTTTAAAACACAATGCTTCAGATAATTTTTCTTGTTCTTTGTCAGAGTTTATCATCAAAATAAATGATTAGCCAAGTGCACTATGTTTATTGTTTTTAGGAATAGTAGAGAGTTTTATCCAGGGAATCGGGTGTTTTGTAAGTCGAGATTAGCTTTTGTTCTTCTCCAGCAACTATGAATCCACTTCTTTAGATGAAGTTCTATTCCCTAGATATGTTTAGGGGGAAAGGGAGAAAAAAGCCTCTGTTATATGGATCATTTGACTTAAGGAGTAGAGATGACTTTGAGTGAGCTAAAGAGGGGTTTAGAAAACGGGAACCTAATACTCAGTTTTGAAAGTGTTTCATCTGGTGATGAGTAGTGTTAGTATCTTAGTATGTGCTTTTGCATGTATTTGACCTTATTTTGAACATTATAGTAATATTTCAATTTGAGTATTTAAACAGCCCTTTAAGTTTCGTTTAACCTAATTTTGGCTTGTTATGTGTAAAGATTGCCCACCCTCTTCCCTCACCCCTTTCAGAGTTGGTTTGTAAGCAAGCTCAAAGGTATCAGAGTCTTTTAATGTGGAGGCTTATTCCAGAAAAAAAATGTCAACTCCAAATCTACCTATCTAAATTTTAGGGCCTCTAGAATTTTTTTCCCAGATTTGTTCTTCTCAATGAAAAGCAGTTATTATCAGTTTGGTTTGCTACTTGCTTAGGCAAGAAGGGCATGACACATCTTTGAGTTCCCAAATCTGTGATTCTAAGATAAGTAGACAGTGGACATCTCAGTAGGAAATAATGTTATTCTTAGAATTTCAGTGCTTCTGCTTTGCTCCTTGAAATGCTCATGTACACACACACACACACACACACACACAACCATACCAAATTAATTGTGCTCTTACTCTTCTTCTGGTCTTTGTATATGCTGGCTATTTCCTTCTCCCACTTGCACCTTTTAGGTCTCAGCTTAGGCTTCTTCCTTTGGAAAAATTATAACTACATAAGACTTTTTTGATACCTCTTCTTGGCATACCTGTATTTATCCCATTATAGCCCCTGTATCACAGTGTGCCTTCAAAACCTGTGCACTGGTCTTTGTCTTCCACCAGACTATACATTCCTTTAGGGATGGGGGGCATCTTATTCCTAGTACTTAATACAGTGCCTGGCAGGTAGTAGGCAGTCAGAAAATGCTTGAGTGAGTGTCTAATGTACTGTTGTTAAAGTACGTTTAAGGTATTCCTGTGGCAAATACAAGTAGGTATGATTTATTGCTGTATTTTACGTACTGATTCTGAATGAAAAATTTTAGAATCAGCCCAGAATTGAATGCTATATACTATATACACACATGTGAAACCTTTTAAGTGATTATTAAAAATGTGATTACTTAAGGTGATTATAGCAAACTACTTAAATAAAAAAGACAGCCAGTAGTCCCCAGTCTTCCGTGTATAACTCCTTTTAAAATACCATTTCTCAGGTGCTTACTTTATAGTACAATTACTGTGTTCCATTGATTAAGCAAGTAAATAATAACATTATGCTGCTGTGAGTTCAGTAATGTAATTATCTCAAAGAAGGCAATGGAAAAAGACATGTGCAGAGAATATTGCTCATTCAGTCTTTAGACAGTGCTTGCTATGCATATATTCTCTCTCAGTCTTGTAAAACCTCTTAGGCCCGCAGAATTGTATAGACCAAGTGGTCTCTACAGGGAGTATGCAGGACCATCCATCAATTGTCTTTCATCTTGAAAAAGGCAAATTACATTTAATATAGTGATTGACACTGGCTTCCCCACACTGTTAGTATGTCAAATGGGCTGGTGAGAGATCCTAAGGAACGGTAGAATTTTTACTTCCTCACTTGTATTCATTGCTGTATCACATTAAAGTTTACATGTGATTACATTGATTTTCCATGTGATCTAGTTTTTTGTTATTGTTGTTCTTGTTTTGGTTTTGTTTTTTTAATTTGTCTTTGGCTGCATTGGGTCTTTGTTGCTGCGCACAGGCTTTCTCTAGTTGCGGCGAGCTACTCTAGTTGCGATGGAGCTACTCTTTGTTGCGGTGTGCGGGCTTCTCATTGTGGTGGCTTCTCTTGTTGTGGAGCACAGGTTCCAGGGGCGCAGGCTTCAGTAGTTGCAGCATCCGGGCTCAGTAGTTGTGGCTCACGTGTTCTAGAGCGCAGGCTCAGTAGTTGTGGCTCGTGGGCTCTAGAGTGCAGGCTCAGTAGTTGTGGCACACGGGCTTAGCTGCTCCGCAGCATGTGGGATCTTCCCGGACCAGGGCTCGAACCTGTGTCCCCTGCGTTGGCAGGTGGACTCCCAACCACTGAGCCACCAGGAAAGTCCCTCCGTGTGATCTAGTTTTAACTAAACAGTCTTCAAAAAATGAGCAAGTGACTGTAAAAGATTCCTATCAAAACATTACATTGATTTTAATTATAATAGAGCACATACAAGCACACAGTGTAAAAAATGTTAGAACTCCTAATCCCAGTATGGGCTCTTATTATGGGGTAAAACCTATAATATAATCAGATCTCAAATATCAACCTCTCAAAATTTGAGATTGTCAAAGATTATTTGAAATGTGGATCTCTATTTACTGTTGTTGAAACCATAGCTTGCCTAAGTGTATAGTGTGCTTGACGTATGGCTAAATCATAGTATAAAATCATAGCAAATTAGCAAGACATTTTAAAAATTGCATTCGGAGGGTAAAAACTAACCTTTATGAGTTTTCCCCCCCCAGAGGTGTTTGATAGAGCCATATAATATTCAATACAGTAACTACAAAGTTTCACTAAATTTAATTATAAATGTTTACAAGGCCCTTTGAGGTTTCTTGCTGAGTAGTAAAAGACAAAGCATACCACTGGGGAAACACTAGTTTTTCCTGCCTTGGTCAAAATGACTGAAATAATACGTAGAATATGTGGCCCCAAATTAAAATACATTCCTTTGTCATCACATGCCTTTGAAACATGTAGTAATCATTGCCAAGTTGAAGAAACCAGTGTGAGAACTATTACACATGGGAGATTTAAGATTGACTAAAATATAGGTGTTTGTAACATACGTTCCTCTTAGTATTTGCTAAATTTTGTTTCAGTAATAAAGTCTGTTTTTTTGGGGGGAGTGAAGAGTAAAAGCAAAGAGATGCTAGATAGATGTATATTCTCAACAGTAAATGCTTCTTTAATAAAGATAACCTTTTTTGGAAGAAAAATCATAGTCACTTAAGGTGAAAATTGTTCACTGCAACATTCATAGGAAAATTACTGCAGCAAAGAAATTGAACCAGGAGTTCAGAGCTATTAGGGTGTCATCAGTGTAGTTAATTTTATAAAAACAAGACCTTTAACTTTAAGATTCAGTGAGCTATTTACAGTGGTGATGCCAAAATATGCAGACGCTCAAGCCCCCTATATAAAATGGTGTGGTATTTGTATACAACCTATGCACAACCTCCCCATGTACTTTAAATTATCTCTAGATTACCTAATACAATATAAATCCCATGTACAAGTTGCTGGTGCAAGGCAAAGTCAAGTTTTGCTTTTTGGAACTTTCTGGAATTTTTTTTCCCTGAGTATTTTCAGCTTGTGGTTGGTTGAATCTGAGGGTGTGGAACCAGCTGATACTGAGGGCTTACTGTGAATGAAATGAGAAATGACCAAGAAGGTACAGTCTGCCACATAGAGTTTTGATGATTATCTCATAGCAAAGTTTTTTGCTTTTGAAGAGTTAGAGAACTTAAAATAGTAATTGCTAATTCCTATGCAGATATTTTTGGATAAAAGAAAATACACTCTTAATCATGCCATTCAAGATGAAGCTTACTTACTAAGAAAGTAATTGTCTTAAAGAAAGTAGTGTTAGTGAAAGAACGGTTGAGAAACAAATGTTTGGAGATGGTTTGTTTTGTGATTTTTGTTGGGGGAAAAAAGATCTATATAAACTTTAAGCACTTGGGAATTTAGGTATATGTTCTAGGAAAATACATATGTGCACCACGATTGTTCAAAACAGCTCTGTTTTATACTTTAAAAAAATGAGAAATAACTCATATTGATAGTGGAATGGATAAAAATTGTGGTACAAACATACAGTGGCATATAGTGAATGAACTACAGCTCTATACATCAATGTAAATGAAATACAGTGTTGAGCTGGAAAAAAAAAGTACTAGAGTAAAACATACTGTATTTTACATCAGTGTAAGGTGTCAAACATATAAAACTAAACAACCACACATGAATATGGTTAAACTAGAATAAATACTAATTATAAAATTCAGGATAATAGGAGGCTTCAGTGGTCTTGATAATGTTCTATTTCTTAAACTGTATGGTAGTTTTAGTACTCTTTAGCTGTGTGTGTACATTATATAAAATATGTATGATATTTCATGATGTTTAAAGAATTAAATCATTATGGGACAACCGTAACTTTAAAATGAGATCAATATTGAACGTAAAAAAAATTTTACTGATTTGTGAAAGAATGCAGTCGCAGTTACAGCCAACAGGTGTGCTGGTGACCGAAGCTCAGTCAATTAGATACTTAGATACCTGTTTCCCAAACTTTGAATCTTGAGAAAGTGACTTTCAGAAAGAAATTAGACGGAACGTAGAAGATCACTGCAGCAGCAGGCAAGGCTGTTCTTGGCGTAACTTTCACAGTGTTTGGCTGCCCAGCCTCAGGGCTCCTTTGTTTCCTGATGGTTTTCCAAGCTGGCGTTCCAGGCTCCCTTTGATTCTTAGGGTCTCCAATAGCTTTCTATTGAAGACCCCTCCTTCCTTCTCTCTTTATCCCTAAATTAAAAACAAATTTGGAAATAGAAATTTCCAAACTATTTTAAAAACTCTTCTAAATGAGGAACTCTTGTGAATTTTGAGCCCATTTCTTGAAATGTGAAACAGCAGAACCTTAATTCGAAGAACATCAAGATAAGGGAAATGATAACAAATTTTTTTTTTATAATTGGTAGTTGGGATTGAAGAGTGGGTGATAAATACAGTCAACAATTCAGTTTCATTTGCGTTTAGCTATCTTTATAAGGGTGTTTTTTTTTTTCCGGTGAAATAAGCATTAAAAACAAACTAAATTAAAATGTGCTTAGAACTAGGCTTTCAAATCATTTTATCAAAATATCAAACCAATGTGCTAACAAATAAGCATATTCTATTACATTGTTCTCAATACAAAATACAATTTTTTTATCATACTTGAATGAAATTAATTTTTAGGTCTGAGTAAAATCTTGTCCTTCCAAAATTCCTTTTTATAAATATCTGTGTTTGTAATTTATTAGTACAGTATTATATATAACTCATGAAAATTTATAAAATTGCTGTAATTTATAAATATTATATATGGTGGTTCATTGGGTTTTTAGGAATAGGAATATTTAGTTTTATTGTAAAGCTAGGTAATGGTTACAGCTGAAAAAGATATCTCACAAAGATACCTAGATCCAAATGAAAGTCAGTTGATCTAGACTAGTGTGTCTCAAAATGTGATTCTTTAGTCACCAGCAGGCTTTTTTGAAGATCCCATCCGAGATCTACTGGAAAAAAAAAAAATTGAGGGTGTGGGGATAGGGCCATGGAATTTGCATTTTGAGCAAATAATAACAGCAAACATTTTATGGTGTTTACTGTGTCTCAGGAACTGTTCTAAGCACTATATGTTAACTCATTCTTCACTGCAACCCTGTCAGGTGTAGGTACTATTGTTATTATTCCCATTTGACAGAGAAGGAATTTGAGGTACCAGTGACTAGGAAACTCAAGATCACACAGCTAGCAAGTGTTAGGGCCAGGATTGTATGTGGAAAACGTACCAGGCATTCTCATCCCCACTGTTCCAGTCCAAGTCATTTGAAATTGGAAAAGCTTTATTCTAAAGTAATAGTAAAGCTGAGAGGGAGGGTGATGCATAGTGGTACTTTACAGTTCTCTCTGTGGGCTTTAAGTCTTTGTCAGCCAGCACTGAGTAAAAGCTGTCCTAATGTTACTTCATGGATTGTGAAACACGCAATATTAAGTAGTATGTTCTTCAGCACATCATTAAAGTTATATTTGTTTTTATGGGTTAATGGGCTTCAGTCAATCCAAGTAAAGTTTTTTATTTGATGTGCGGTAAAACCTAAGTAAAATCACATGTTTGTAAAACTGAGATTTTATGTTTTAATTAATTTGGGGGGTTGTCTTCAGGATTACTGGGGGGAAAATACTTGATTACAACACTTGCTTTTGGAAGTCTTTCTAAAATATATTAGCATGCTTTTCTACCTTAGTAGATTGAACAAGATGTTGCATCGTTCTGAATATTCTCACTCCTGCGGCTTATATATTGAACCCTAGAGTTATAAATTGAATTAAAAAAAAAAAAACTTAACCAGGTTTTGTTTCTTTCTCCTAGAATGGTGGTTCTCAACTTGCTCTATGGACAAATCACCAGGGAGGCATTTTTAAAAAGATATTGATATCTGGGTCCCATCCCCAGAGACTCTAATGTGCTAGGATTGAGAAACTACTATTCTAAAAGAAGGGTATACGGGGACATTTTCTTGGTTTCTTTTTTGTTGTTGTTCCAGTAAATTTTGATAATACTGAAAAATATACTTGATCAGGAGTTACTAGAAAATAGATAAAATATTGTATATAAATGCTCTATCAAATTTAAACATGTAACACCTACAATTTTTTTTTCCTTTCAGATTCATTACTAAACATGGGTGCATTTTTGGATAAACCCAAAACTGAGAAACATAATGCTCATGGTGCTGGGAATGGTTTACGTTATGGCCTGAGTAGCATGCAAGGATGGAGAGTGGAGATGGAAGATGCACACACAGCTGTCGTAGGTATTCCTCACGGCTTGGAAGACTGGTCGTTTTTTGCAGTTTATGATGGTCACGCTGGATCCAGAGTAGCAAATTACTGCTCAACACACTTATTAGAACACATCACTAATAATGAAGACTTTAGGGCAGCTGGAAAATCAGGATCTGCTCTTGAGCCTTCAGTGGAAAACGTCAAGAATGGTATCAGAACTGGCTTTTTGAAAATTGATGAATACATGCGTAACTTTTCAGATCTCAGAAATGGCATGGACAGGAGCGGTTCAACTGCAGTGGGAGTTATGATTTCACCTAAGCATATTTACTTCATCAACTGTGGTGATTCACGGGCTGTTCTGTATAGGAATGGACAAGTCTGCTTTTCTACCCAAGATCACAAACCTTGCAACCCAAGGGAGAAAGAGCGAATCCAAAATGCAGGAGGCAGCGTAATGATACAGCGTGTTAATGGTTCATTAGCAGTGTCTCGTGCTCTGGGGGACTATGATTACAAGTGTGTTGATGGCAAGGGCCCAACAGAACAACTTGTTTCTCCAGAGCCTGAGGTTTATGAAATTTTAAGAGCAGAAGAGGATGAATTTATCATCTTGGCTTGTGATGGGATCTGGGATGTTATGAGTAATGAGGAGCTCTGTGAATTTGTTAAATCTAGGCTTGAGGTATCTGATGACCTGGAAAATGTGTGCAATTGGGTAGTGGACACTTGTTTGCATAAGGTATGTAAGTCTTTTTTGTTATAATTAAAATGCCCTATTAATTTTGAAAAGACACGGTAAGTAAAATTAAGCAAACTTAGTTTTAAGGCTTTTAATATTTTCATTAGGGAAGACCTATATATTTAAAAATTATTTTCTTCACCAGAAATGAAACCTTTTTTTTTGGTTGTCGTCCTCATTTGTCTTAATCTTCTAATTTGCAAATTAAGTTTAATAAATTTGTGGCATTTGTTGTCATTTAAATAATTTATGGCTTTTTGTTGTGGCAGAGGCATCTATACACATTTGTGACTTTTGATTAAAATTCTCAACATTGGTAGTAGCCGTCTTGTTTTTTTTTTTTTTGCAGCGGGGGGCCGCACTGTGTGGCTTGTGGGATCTCAGTTCCCCGACCAAGAATTGAACCCAGGCCCCAGTAGTGAAAGCCCAGAATCCTAACCACTAGGCCACCAGGGAACTCCTGGCAATAGCTGTCTATGCAGCAGTTTCATAAAAAAACATGTAGAGAGGGTATGATTCTATATTAGATATACAAAAGATCAAGAGCCACATAGTATTGGAAGATACACCAGAAGCCTAGACTAAGTAAAGTTTTGTAATTTAGTTCTGAGCTCACTAGCAGCTAAGACAAAAACTGAAGTAAGAGTTGTATATTTCTTATTCTGTAGTAAAAGAAGCTTTTTCCTAGCATAAAATCTAAAAGGAATTTACATGTGACTGTATATAAATAATATATGACATGGTAGATAATATTTTTAGAGGAGATAATCAGAATTCTTTTCATACAGATGTTTTTATCATTACTGATTAAAAAACCAAAGACTAATATAAAGTGCAATCTTGTTAAGAATTCCTTTGGAACACAAAAGTTTAATTTACATTTGCAATATTTTATGAATCTTAACTTGATACAATAATAGGGAAGAAAATACAGATAATTAGCAGTTTCCTTGGATGTTTTTAAAATGTTCAGTAGTTTCAACTGGGTTTTTGACAGCGTCTACATAGCAGTCAATTAAAATTTTAGTTATCTGGCCAGTGCCTAAAATATATAAGTATTCTGTGACTCTGAAAGGCTATCAAGACAAAACCAACCTTTGGTTATGTGATACAAAGGTTTTGCCTTACTTATTCTGTCTAGATTAGAGCCACTCTATTTCCTCACCATGTAAAATGCTGGGGAAGATACAGGCATAGCCAAAAAGTTTTTCAAAGGATCTCTGAGTCTATGGAAATGCCCAGGTTTTGTTGAAGTATCTACTTCTTTTCCATAGAATGGGAAGAGACAACTTCAAAAAGAGAAAATGTAAGGGCTGGTGTTTCCAGCTTTTTTCTGAAAGGATTTTAATGATGGTATCTCTAGCTCTTCTGTTTTTTGTTTATTTGTTTTTGTATTGTATCCTTTTTGCTTCTCTAGATGAATTAAACACAGAAATATTGATGGTTGTCAGTGCTGGAATAGTACGTGGTTCTAAAGATGTCTATCTCCTTGCACTCTATATGGAGAGCGTCTGACCTGCAGCTTTTTGAGACAAAAGCAAGCATATGTTTTTGCCTAACTAGGAAGTGAAAACAACATTTTTCCCGATTATTAAAAAAAAAAAAAGTTATTGAAAAGCAAGCCAGATAATACAGAATATATATGTTTTTAAAATTTATATAATACAGAATATGTAAAGAAACACTCAAAAATTTTGCCACCCACCTAAGTGGGCTGTCTTCATAATTGCAGTATTTATTTTTTCAGTTTTTTGCCTGCCTCTGAATGTGTATATTTTTATAAAAATGAGATCATTATATTTGTTATTCTGTAGTCTGCTTTTTCATTCAACAATATATTGTAGAAAGATCTCCATGTCTGTATGTATCTATCAAAATCATATTTCATGGTTGCATAGTGGAGTGTCATGTAGTTTTGAGGGAATAGCCAGAAATCTATTAGATCTGTAATTTGGAGTAAAGAAAGAAGTTTATATTGTGGATAAACTGCACTCTGCCTTCCATTGAAAGGATGTTAGTTTTCAGGAATTTTGACCCAACCCTTCTGAATGGGGTTTGAATGATTCTGGTGGTATATCTTCATTTGATAGGTTTCATCAGTTTAAATTGATTATTTTTTTTTGTTGATGGTGTTAAAAGATTCTAGGCAGAATCCCAGAATCTCAGAAATGATAAATGATAGTCATAGAGGGACAAGGGGTTGGAACACCAGCCTCTTCATTTAACTTAGTTGAATGAAGTTGGCCATCGTAGTTCCCTTTGAATGAAGTTGCATTTAAATTGAAATCAGTTTTGAGAAGCTTAGTTAGCTGTTTTGTGTTGAAACACAGCAGACATACGAATTTTTTGAACTGCCACATGCTACTTATGGAATTAGATAAGCTTCTTATCCATTCCTGTTTTTCTGACTCCATAATCTTGTCATTCCACTTGTTTGTATTGTAAAACCAAGGGTTAGCAATATTATAAAACAATAGGATTAAAATAGAACATATGATTGCTTTGAATTTAGTCTGAAAGATTGAATTTAAATTTTAAAATCCATGGAAAGCAGGTAGGCCAGTGCTAGCCGTTAGCAATTGCTCAGTAGGTGTTAGCTGCCTTTTTTTTTTAATGGTGGAATAAATTTATTTTTAAAAAAAAATTTTAATTTTTTTATTGGAGTATAGTTGATTTACAGTGTTGTTAGTTTCTGATGTACAGCAAAGTGAATCAGTTATATATATCCACTCTTTTTTAGATTCTTTTCCCCTATAGATCATTATAGAGTATTAAGAAGAGTTCCCTGTGCTATACAGTAGGTCCTTATTAGTTATCTATTTTATATATAATAGTGTATATATGTCAGTCCCAATCTCCCAATTTATCCCTCCACTCCACCTTTCTCCCTTGGTAACCGTAAGTTTGTTTTCTACATCTGGGACTCAATTTCTGTTTTGTAAATAGGTTCATTTGTACCATTTATTAAGATACCACATATAAGTGCTATCATATGATATCTGTCTTTCTCTGTCTGACTCACTTCACTTAGTATGACAATCTCTAGGTCCAGGTGTTAGCTGCTTTAAGAGAAAAGATAGAGTAGATCCGGTTTTTAAGTAGGTTTTTTAAAGATATTTTCCTGATAATAGATTTAAATTAAGTGTTGGGAATTCCCTGGCGGTCCAGTGGTTATGACTTGGCACTTTAACTGCCAGGCCCCAGTTCGATCCCTAGTCAGGGAACTAAGATCACGCAAGCTGCATGGCGCAACCAAGAAATAAATAAATAAAGTAAAATAAAAAATAAATAAATGAATTAAGTGTTAAAATTTTTCTAGCACTTCTAACGTTTGTCATTCCCTAATAGTTTACAGGGACTTTTATATGTTAACTCATGAACTCTTGGGAGATTATGATAACCATCAAAATCACAATAGTATAAAAAAATTGCTTTTTATGAGCCAAATGCAGTATACTCTAAGCACTTTACACATACTTTAATTTATTTTTCACAACAACCATAAAAGGTAGTTAGCATTATTATTGTTAAAGATAGTCATTTTTCAGAGTTGCTATTTAACAATATGAAGCTACAAGTGTTGGATGACTCTGGTCAGGTATTACCCTATTTAGATGATTAACTCTAGGGAAGAATGGTCCCCAAGAAAGCAGCTTCCCCATTTTACTGCCACTGCTGCTAGCATTTGTGGTGTTTATGCTAACTAATATCAGGTCACATAGAATATGTGACAGCTGTTTGCATAGCCTTTCATAACTTATAGATCACACTCATTTATCCTCATAGTAACCTTCTCAGGTGAAAAAAATTAAAATTTTAATTTCCAATTTGCAAGTAAGGAAATGGAGGTTTGTCATTAAAAGACTTTAAGAAAAATAAAGAAAAGGAAGAAAGAAAAGCTGTAAGTCAGATATTTGGTGAGTTTTGAAGCAGAGTCTAGAATCCAAGTTTTCTGACTTAAGTTTTGTATATATGTCGCCAAACTTTCCCAGAGGATTTGATGAAAAATTTTTTCCTAAGGGAAACATTAAGACTTTCCTTTTCTTTTTTCAATAATTACAAGATTAAAGAATTTTTAAACAAATGCAGTGATGTTTGAAGTAAAGTTATTAATCTTTATGTCCCTCCTTGTCAGTCTCATTCCCCTTAGGTAACCACTGTTTACAGTTTGCTATATATCCTTCCAAATAATTCTCTGTGTTTATTCATACAAATAGAAGTATAAAAACAAGGTTTTCTTTCCTTTTTAAAAAAATTTTTTTATATTTTATTTATTTTTTTATTCAGCAGGTCCTTATTAGTCATCAGTTTTATACACATCAGTGTATACATGTCAATCCCAATCGCCCAATTCATCACACCACGACCCCCCACTCCCCCGCCGCTTTCCCCCCTTGGTGTCCATACGTTTGTTCTCTGCATCTGTGTCTCAATTTCTGCCCTGCAAACCGGTTCATCTGTACCATTTTTCTAGGTTCCACATATATGCGTTAATATACGATATTTGTTTTTCTCTTTCTTACTTACTTCACTCTGTATGACAGTCTCTACATCCATCCACATCTCAACAAATGACCCAATTTCGTTCCTTTTTATGGCTCAGTAATATTCCATTGTATATATGTACCACATCTGCTTTATCCATTCATCTGTCGATGGGCATTTAGGTTGCTTCCATGACCTGGCTATTGTAAATAGAGCTGCAGTGAACACTGGGGTGCCTGTAGACACCTGAATTATGGTTTTCTCTGGGTATAGGCCCAGTAGTGGGATTGCTGGGTCATATGGTAATTCTTTTTTTAGTTTTTTTAAGGAAACTCCATACTGTTCTCCATAGTGGCTGTATCAATTTACATTCCCACCAACAGTGCAAGAGGGTTCCCTTTTCTCCACACCCTCTCCAGCATTTGTTGTTTGTAGATTTTCTGATGATGCCCATTGTACCTAGTGTGAGGTGATACCTCACTGTAGTTTTGATTTGCATTTCTCTAATAATTAGTGACGTTGAGCAGCTTTTCATATGCTTCTTGGCCACCTGTATGTCTTCTTTGGAAAAATGTCTATTTAGGTCTTCTGCCCACTTTAGGATTGGGTTGTTTGTTTTTTTTAATATTGAGTTGCATGACCTATTTATATATTTTGGAGGTTAATCCTTTGTCCATTGATTCGTTTGCAAATACTTTGTTCCATTCTGAGGGTTGTCTTTTCATCTCGTTTATGGTTTCCTTTGCTGTGAGAAAGCTTTGAAGTTTCATTAGGTCCCATTTGTTTATTTTTGTTTTTATTTCCATTACTCCAGGAGGTGGATCAAAAGAGATCTTGCTGTGATTTATGTCAAAGAGTGTTCTTCCTATGTTTTCCTCTCAGAGTTTTATAGTGTCCGGTCTTACATTTAGGTCTTTAATCCATTTTAAGTTTATTTTTGTGTATGGTGTTAGGGAGTGTTCTAATTTCATTTCTTTACATGTGGCTGTCCAGTTTTCCCAGCACCACTTATTGAAGAGACTGTCTTTTCTCCATTGTATAACCTTGCCTCCTTTGTCATAGATTAGTTGACCATAGGTGTGTGGGTTTATCTCTGGGCTTTCTATCTTGTTCCATTGATCTGTGTTTCTGTTTTTGTGCCAGTACCATATTGTCTGATTACTGTAGCTTTGTAGTATAGTCTGAAGTCAGGGAGTCTGATTCCTCCAGCTCCGTTTTTTTCCCTCAGACTGCTTTGGCTATTCAGAGTCTTTTGTGTCTCCATACAAATTTTAAGATTTTTTGTTCTAGTTCCATAGAAAATGCCATTGGGGCTTCCCTGGTGGCGCAGTGGTTGAGAGGCTGCCTGCCAATGCAGCCGCCTGCCAATGCAGCTTCCGGTCTGGGAAGATCCCATATACCACGGAGTGGCTGGGCCCGTGAGCCGTGGCCGCTGAGCCTGTGTGTCCGGAGCCTGTGCTCCGCAACGGGAGAGGCCACAACAGTGAGAGGCCCGCGTACCAAAAAAAAAAAAAAAGTGCTGTTGGTAATTTGATAGGGATTGCATTGAATCTGTAGATTGCTTTGGGTAGTATAGTCATTTTCACAATATTGATTCTTCCAATCCAAGAACATGGTATATCTCTCCATCTGTTGGTATCATCTTTAATTTCTTTCATCAGTGTCTTATAGTTTTCTGCATACAGGTCTTTTGTCTCCCTAGGTAGGTTTATTCCTAGGTATTTTATTCTTTTTATTGCAATGGTAAGTGGGAGTGTTTCCTTAATTTCTCTTTCAGATTTTTCATCATTAGTGTATAGGAATGCAAGAGATTTCTGTGCATTAATTTTGTATCCTGCAACGTTACCAAATTCATTGATTAGTAGTTTTTTGGTGGCATCTTTAGGATTCTCTATATATAGTGTCATGTCATCTGCAAACAGTGACCATTTTACTTCTTTTCCAATTTGTATTCCTTTTATTTCTTTTTCTTCTCTGATTGCTGTGGCCAGGACTTCCAAAACTATGTTGAATAATAGTGGTGAGAGTGGACATCCTTGTTTTGTTCCTGATCTTAGAGGAAATGCTTTCAGTTTTTCACCATTGAGAATGATGTTTGCTGTGGGTTTTTCATATATGGCGTCTATTTTGTTGAGGTAGGTTCCTTCTGTGCCCACTTTCTGGGGAGTTTTTATCATAAGTGGGTGTTGAATTTTGTCAAAAGCTTTTTCTCCATCTATTGAGATCATCATATGATTTTTCTTCTTCAGTTTATTAATATGGTGTATCACATTGATTGATTTGCTTATATTGAAGAATCCTTGCATCCCTGGGAAAAATCCCACTTGATCATGGTGTATGATCCTTTTAATGTGTTGTTGGATTCTGTTTGCTTTTTGCATCTATATTCATCAGTGATGTTGGTCTGTAATTTTCTTTTTTTGTAGTATCTTTGTCTGGTTTTGGTATCAGGGTGATGGTGGCCTCATAGAATGAGTTTGGGAGTGTTCCTTCCTCTGCAATTTTTTGGAAGAGTTTGAGAAGGGTGGGTGTTAGCACTTCTCTAAATGTTTGATAGAATTCACCTGTGAAACCATCTGGTCCTGGGCTGTTTGTTGAAAGATTTTTAATCACAGTTTCAATTTCATTACTTGTGATTGGTCTGTTCATATTTTCTATTTCTTCCTGTTTCAGTCTTGGAAGGTTATACGTTTGTAATAATTTGTCCATTTTTTCCAGGTTGTCCATTTTACTGGCATAGAGTTGCTTGTAGTAGTCTTTTAGGATACTTTGTATTTCTGTGGTGTCTGTTGTAACTTCTCCTTTTTTATTTCTAATTTTATTGATTTGAGTCCTCTCCCTCTTTTTCTTGATGAGTCTGGCTAATGGTTTATCAATTTTGTTTATCTTTTCCAAGAACCAGCTTTTAGTTCTATTGATCTTTGCTATTGTTTTCTTTGTTTCTATTTCATTTATTTCTGCTCTGATCTTTATGATTTCTTTCCTTCTGCTAACTTTGGGTTTTGTTTGTTCTTTCTCTAGTTCCTTTAGGTGTAAGGTTAGATTGTTTGAGATTTGTCTTGTTTCTTGATGTAAGCTTGTATAGCTATAAACTTCCCTCTTAGAACTGCTTTTGCTGCTTCCCATAGGTTTTGGATCGTCTTGTTTTCATTTTCATTTGTCTCTAGGTATTTTTTGATTTCCTCTTTGATTTCTTCCGTGATCTCTTGGTTACTTAGTAATGTATTGTTTAGCCTCCATGTGTTTGTGTTTTTTACATTTTTTTCCCTGTAATTCATTTCTAATATCATAGCGTTGTGGTCGGAAAAGATGCTTGATATGATTTCAGTTTTCTTAAATTTACTGAGGCTTGATTTGTGACCCAAGATGTGATCTATCCTGGAGGATGTTCTGTGCGCACTTGAGAAGAAAGTGTAATCTGCTGTTTTTGGATGGAATGTCCTATAAATATCAATTAAATCTATCAGGTCTATTGTGTCATTTAAAGCTTCTGTTTCCTTATTTATTTTCATTTTGGATGATCTGTCCATTGGTGTAAGTGAGGTGTTAAAGTCCCCCGCTATTATTGTGTTACTGACGATTTCCTGTTTTATAGCTGTTAGCAGTTGCCTTATGTATTGACTTGCTCCTGTGCTGGGTGCATATATAATTGTTATATCTTCTTCTTGGATTGATCCCTTGATCATTATGTAGTATCCTTCCTTGTCTCTTGTAACATTCTTTATTTTAAAGTCTATTTTATCTGATATGAGTATTGCTACTCCAGCTTTCTTTTGATTTCCATTTGCATGGAATATCTTTTTCCATCCCCTCAGTCTGAAGTGGGTCTCTTGTAGACAGCATATATATGGGTCTTGTATTTGTATCCATTCAGCAAGCCTGTGTCTTTTGGTTGGAGCATTTAATCCATTCACGTTTAAGGTAATTATCGATACGTATGTTCCTATGACCATTTTCTTAATTGTTTTGGGTTTGTTTTTGTAGGTCCTTTTCTTCTCTTGTGTTTCCCAGTTAGAGAAGTTCCTTTACATTTGCTGTAGAGCTGGTTTGGTGGTGCTGAATTCTCTTAGCTTTTGTCTGTAAAGCTTTTGATTTCTCCATCAAATCTGAATGAGATCCTTGCCAAGTAGAGTAATCTTGGTTATAGGTTCTTCCCTTTCATCTAGGTATACCATGCCACTTCCTTCTGGCTTGTAGAGTTTCTGCTGAGAAATCAGCTGTTAACCTTATGGGAGTTCCCTTGTATGTTATTTGTCCTTTTTCCCTTGCTGCTTTCAATAATTTTTCTTTGCCTTTAATTTTTGCCAGTTTGATTACTATGTCGGCATGTTTCTCCTTGGATTTATCCTGTATGGGACTCTCTGCGTTTCGTGGACTTGCGTGGCTATTTCCTTTCCCATGTTAGGGAAGTTTTCGATTATAATCCCTTCAAATATTTTCTCTGGTCCTTTCTCTCTCTCTCTTCTCCTTCTGGGACCCCTATAATGCAAATGTTGTTGCGTTTAATGTTGTTCCAGTGGTCTCTTAGGCTGTCTTCATTTCTTTTCATTCTTTTTTCTTTTATTCTGTTCTGCAGCAGTGAATTCCACCATTCTGTCTTCCAGGTCACTTATCCGTTCTTCTGCCTCAGTTATTCGGCTATTGATTCCTTCTAGTGTAGTTTTCATTTCAGTTATGGTATTCTTCATCTCTGTTTGTTTGTTCTTTAATTCTTCTAGGTCTTTGTTAAACATTTCTTGCATCTTCTCAATCTTTGCCTGCATTCTTTTTCTGAGGTCCTGGATCATCTTCACTATCATTTTTCTGAATTCTTTTTCTGGAAGGTTGCCTATCTCCACTTCATTTAGTTGTTTTTCTGGGGTTTTATCTTGTTCCTTCATCTGGTACTTAGCCCTCTGTCTTTTCATCTTGTCTATCTTTCTGTGAATGTGGTTTTTGTTCCACACGCTGCAGGATTGTAGTTCTTCTTGCTTCTGCTGTCTGCCCTCTGGTGGATGAGGCTATCTAAGAGGCTTGTACATGTTTCCTGATGGGAGGGACTGGTGGTGGGTAGAGCTGACTGTTGCTCTGGTGGGCAGAGCTCAGTAAAACTTTCATCTGTTTGACTGCTGTTGGGTGGAGCTGGGTTGCCTCCATGTTGGTTGTTTGGCCGGAGGCAACCCAACACTGGAGCCTACCTGGGCTCTTTGGTGGGGCTAATGACTGACTCTGGGAGGGCTCACATCCAGGAGTACTTCCCAGAACTTCTGCTGGCAGTGTCCTTGTCCCCACAGTGAGCCACAGCCACCCCCGCCTCTGCAGGAGACCCACCAACACTAGCAGGTAGGTCTGGTTCAGTCTCCCCTGGGGTCACTGCTCCTTCCACTGGGTCTCGATGCACAAACTACTTTGTGTGTGCCCTCCAAGAGTGGAGTCTCTGTTTCCCCCGGTCCTGTTGATGTCCTGCAATCAAATCCCACTAGCCTTCGAAGTCTGATTCTCTAGGAATTCCTCTTCCTGTTGCCAGACCCCCAGGTTGGAAAGCCTGACGTGGGGCTCAGAACCTTCACTCCAGTGGGTGGACTTCTGTGGTATAAGTGTTCTCCAGTCTGTGAGTCACCCACCCAGCGGTTGTGGGATTTGATTTTACTGTGTTGCGCCCTTCCTACCATCTCACTGTGGCTTTTCCTTTGTCTTTGGATGTGGGGTATCTTTTTTGGTGAGTTCCAGTATCTTCCTGTTGATGATTGTCCAGCAGCTAGTTGTGATTCTGGTGTTCTCGCAAGAAGGAGTGAGAGCACGTCCTTCTACTCCGCCATCTTGGTTCAGGGCCTCTTCTTTCCTTTTTTGTTTTTTGCTTTTTACAGAAATGGATCATGTTATGCATGTTACTTTGCCACCTGCTTTGTTTTTCTTAAATCATAAAAGTCAATATTCCTTTAAGTTATTTTTTAAAAATAACAATTTGATTTCCCTTAATTCAATTTATATATCACCTATTAGAAGCTTATTTATTTTGAAACATGAGATATAATACCTGATAGTTGGATTAAGTTAGGGGAAATTAATAACATTTTCCGAAGGCAATATCAATCCAAATTATTGATAAAACATGGAAAATGTACTTAAATTGTATACCCCCAAAATAATTGTTTAGCCCTGAACTCAGGAGTTTTTCCATTATAGTTTTCAGAAAATATGATCATAAATAATGCTACTTTAAAAGTAGACATAGATAATATTAGAGTGGGGTGTGGCTGGGTTTTTTGAAGTATGGAAGAGAAGGATGTAAAAATACAGTATATGTAGTGTAGAAATCCCCCAACTTTCTTTGTTGATGGTGTCTTGAGTATCTCAGTAAGTTTTTTTACAGTGCTACTTAGCCGTATTAATACCTAATAGTTATGAGTATTAAGTAGTTAGAGCCAAACTTAATGAGTATACAAAATAATTAACAAATAATACTCATACATTGAAAAAATGTTTTATTTCATTCTTTTAAAAACTACAGTTACATACTGATGACATGTGTGCACCTGTTGGACAATGCACAACTTCTCAAACCTTGGAATCATTAGGCACTGTCACACTTGTTTCCTGTATCACATTGACTTTTATGAGGACTTGCTTTTTAATCACAGTAACTCCCAGAACCCCAGCTTTGGAAAAATAGGATGTCATTGAGAGGAATATAGTGCTGTCTAATGTTAAAAGTGTGAACTACCTTGAGCTAGTTTGTGAGGTGTCCACAGATGTTGAGTATCACTGTGTCGTCCCCTTCCCCCCCCTGCATTTAAAATATCTCTGAGTGCACTGTGGCATCCCGGGGCTTCTTGGCACACTGTTTAGAACCACGGGTTTGGTATTAGAACCAGACAGCTGGGATTTGAATTATGCTCTGCCACTTAGTGCAAAGCCTGGGTTTGTTCATCTTATAAAATAGAGGTAATAATATCTTCTTCATGGAGTTGCTGAGAGTAAAGCTTTTGGCAAGTGCATGAACAGTATCTGGTTTACAGTCCTCAATAAATTTTAGTTCTATTGATGATGGTTATGAAACGGAGGTAGATTTGTATGAAGGGAAATAGAGGTTCAAGCAATAAAGAAATGGTGGGAGAATTGAGTATTCTTGAAAGGAAGTGATGATAGGATGCATCTTTCATGGATGGCTGAAAATTTGGGCTATTCCTTAAGTTTGGCTGGTTTTTGAGCTCTGTGTAAATGAGATAACTGCAGTGAGCTGCAGGTTAAAAAATTTGATTTAAAAAATGAGGAATATTTATGGTTCACTTATCAGATACTCACTTACTAACTTCGGTAGTGTTAGAGATTCTGTTCACAACCTATTTCATATGCTGTGTAAAGACTTGATCCAGAACACTTCTTTGTGACCATGCAGCATTCATCTTTAAAGCTAACAGCATCAAATTATTTAATGATTAATTTTAGATACCCTTACTTATAGCAGGGGCACTGGCTACTTTGATCTATAACTGTCTATTAAAGCTCTCATTCCTTAGAGTACTACTGCTGTGCTATTGTCAAAATTAAAAAATGGAAAGGGGCTGAAATAATTAGTTTTAAACATCTGGCTAATTGCCTTAGTTGTTCAACTTGATTTTTTTTTTTGAATCACATTTCAATTCTGGAATTTGCAGAAAATTTATACTGAATATGCAAGGATGATTTATCTCTAGAAAACTGAAGAGGCATAAAGGGAAGTATCTTTTTCAATTGCTGTATAAAAATTACTGAAACACACTCATACTTTGTGTTTAGGGGAAAATCCTCTTTATGTAGAAATAGAAACACCATCATTGAAATCACACGTGCCAAGGTTAACACCTAACATCTAAATTATTTCCTTTAAATATCTTTGGGTACTTCAAATATACTTTGGGTACTAAATTATTTCCTTTAAATATCTTTTAAACTTCTTGAAACTATCTTTTAGTTAATTTTCCAAATGATAAGATGTATGTTTTATAACTTATAAAAATCTAATGGAAACTATATAGATAGATAGATTGATTAGGAATGGCTAAACAATCATGCTGTTGTTAACAAAATAGAGAATGGTTAGAAGAAACTGGATTTCTAAAAATGTAAGGTGTGAATTCTGTTTATTCATGAAATTGCTTTAAAAAATAATCATTGGTATTCAAGTGATGCTTGATTCTTGAATATCTGTGGTATAAAGATTTTGCCTGACCTGAATTTATATGGTAAATCCTGATTCCTGTGGAATGTATTGCTGTTTGAAACCATAGGGTTTATATGTGGGATATGTGTGTGTATATCTTCATATATATATATATATATATTTTTTTTTTTTTTCATATAGCCAGTGTAGTACTTCTAATATTAAGTCATTATGCAAGTTTTGGTGGGTTTCATTAAGGAGTAAAATTCTTTTGGGCCAATTTGGAAATCCTAATTCTTTTTCCAGATATTGAGAACTGGGTTATATACTCATCATGATTCTTTCTACTAAAGCATCAGAATTCTGTGCAGAGGGTTATTCTTTTTGAAGCCTTCTTAAGACCCAGCCTTTAGTGCCTTCAAACTTTGCTCCACTGAGTTTTAGGAGATTGTGGCAGAAGTTTTTCAAGACCTGCCTATCTTTGGCTATGTCATGTGGGTCCCAAAAAGGTGGCAAGTCTTAACCAAACAATGCCTGCCTAGATTCTGGCCATGATGACTGAAAAGACTAGACTAGCATGGGTGTGACCTTGGCTCTTTTCACTTGGGTTGGCAAATCCCACCGCCATTGACTTAGTTTCTTAGAGTGGTGAATAAAATTTTAAAAAGGGAGTTAATGGGCTTCCCTGGTGGCACAGTGGTTGAGAGTCTGCCTGCCGATGCAGGGGACACGGGTTCGTGCCCCAGTCCAGGAAGATCCCACATGCCACAGAGCGGCTGGGCCCATGAGTCATGGCCGCTGAGCCTGCGTCCGGAGCCTGTGCTCCACAACGGGAGAGGCCCCAGCAGTGAGAGGCCCACGTACCGCAAAAAAAAAAAAGGAGTTAAAAAAATCACTATTCCAAGAACAGTTTCATTTTGTTCTAAAAAAAAAACTCAATAAAAGTAATATACCTATAAGAAAACTAGTGAGAAAATGTTTTAAATTTACTGCTTATAGTCTCACGGTAATAGAGTACTATATATTGTTTCCTTTTCCTTTTGTGATGGTGTGATTAAAAAGGCAGCAGTAAAATTTGTCCTTAAATTAGCAGTTTTAGCTACTCTCTACAAATCCTTACACTGTAATTCTGTGTAACAGTCTGATGTCATTTCTTCAAAAGTTATTACATCTGACTACAGTGTATCTCAGTTTGATTGTTTGATAGTGTACCCTCAGAAGAGTTTCCAGTTTAACTTTTCTTCTCTGCTTGTTCATTTTAGTGTCTTGGGTATCCTAATGATCAACAATTTTCAGCCAAGTCAGTTCAATAGAGTTTCAGTAGCACTGCTCTGATGCAGGTTAATTAGCTAGGAAAATAATGTATATTTCTTTGGGAGGATGCATTTGGGGCTTAAGTCACTTTGGGAATATGCAATCTTGAGTGGGAAACAAAGTTTTTAGAAGATTTAATATATGTGAAGATATCTTCATTTCTCAGGTTGTGGAATGGTGGTGGATAAGAAAAGGTACACGGAATCAAAAGTCATAAAATAATTATGATCTATGCATACCTGGAGTCCTTGTTTCTTCAGGGTGTGCTTCAAATAGTTCTTTGGAATGAAAATGAATGTGTTGAAGGTGTACATTCTAGATGATTAAATAAGTAATTGCTTATTGTAATTAAATCTGTTTTGAAGTAAATAATAGAAAGTTGGTAGACTATTGAAGTATAATTTTTCTTTTTCTTTTTTTTAATATACAGGGAAGTCGAGATAACATGAGTATTGTACTAGTTTGCTTTTCAAATGCCCCCAAGGTCTCAGATGAAGCAATGAGAAAAGACTCAGAGTTGGATAAGTACTTGGAATCACGGGTGGAAGGTAAGACAGATGCTTTTTTTTTTTTATTATTTAGAAGGAAAGGAAGATTATTATTCCTTGTTTATCAAATAGTTCTTTTAAAATTTCCTGCAGCTTTTGGACTAAAAATAAATTATTATTCAGGAATGAGGGAGAGGAAAACCTAGTCTCTTTATCTTCAACATAATTTGCTAATTTGTTTGGGTTTAAATCTGTTATCTTACTTGTTTACATATGTTCCATCTGTTCTTTTTCCCTTTTTCTCCTTCCGTCCCTTTTGGGTTAATCAGTATTTTCCATTCCATTTCATCCCTGCATTTGCTTATCAGTTATACATCCTTTTAAATATTCATTTAGTGGTTACCCTGATAGAGAATACATGTTAGAGTCTGTGACAGGATCTCCAACTTAATACTTCATTTTGATTTTATATGTGCTGCTTTTTAGATATAAAATTACTTTTTATGAAGTTATATTATGTCAGTTTTATTTATTTATTTTGCCTTGATATCATTCTTAACAAAGTTCTTTCCTCAATTCAGGGTTAAATTTTTTTTTTGGAACAAAATGTAAAATTTTGTTTTATATATTTTTAACTTTTTATTTTATATTGGAGTATAGTTGATTAACAATGTTGTGATAGTTTCAGGTTTACAGCAAAGTGATTCAGTTACACATGTGCATGTATCTATTCTTTTTCAAATTCTTTTCCCATTTAGGTTGTTACATAATATTGAGCAGAGTTCAGTGTTACATATTGACCTATATTTTTTCCTAACACCGTTATGGCTTGATTATTATTATTTTTTAATAGTACACTTGAATGATATAATTAATGATTATGTTGTAGTCAGCTTGTCAGATTTGTCCTATTACGAGTCATGTTTTAGATGAACAGTAGCTATAGTAATTGGTAATAGTTTTGAAATGCAAAAATTTGCAATTTCAAATGTGTAATTACCAAAGGAAAACTACCTTCTCTTGCAGATTTAGAGAGCGGGGACAGATGTATCTTTTCTAGCTTTACAGCTATCTAGCCACACACCATAAACAAAGGTGCATAAAGGTTTTGTTTTTGTTGGTCTGCAATTTCTTCAGCTCTGAATTGTCAGTGAGTTCTGTTTTCAGGGTAATGGAAAGATAAGAAATGTGGGAACACTTTGAAGACAATGTCAGAGGCACTCTTATTCCTGTTGATAATATCATAATTATTAAGAGGAGCTGTTTATAGGAGTTTTTAATAATACACGTTTTCTAAAAGGTCTAGTGTATTTGGGTGGGGGATTGCTGGCTCAACTTTACCAGAAAGCAAGAAGAATTTTCTTTCTTTTTTTTTTTTTAAACATCTTTATTGGAGTATAAGTGTTTTACAATGGTGTGTTAGTTTCTGCTTTATAACAAAGTGAATCAGTTATACATATACATATGTTCACATATTTCTTCCCTCTTGCATCTCCCTCCCTCCCACCCTCCCTATCCCACCCCTCTAGGTGGTCACAAAGCACCTAGCTGATCTCCCTGTGCTATGCAGCTGCTTCCCACTAGCTATCTATTGAATTTTCTTATTGTCCTATTTCTTCATTCACAAAGAAGAAACTAAATAGTTTTCATTTGGGGAAGAACTCTAAAATTTGGTCAATTACTAGTTATATGACTCAACCAACTTGCCTAATCTCTTAAGGCTCCAGTTTCTTTATTGTGAACTAAAGGTAAAAACACCAACCATACAGTTTGTTTTAATAATAAATGAGATAACTTTAAGTACCTGGTACGGTGCCTAAGTCCTCAGCAAACTGTAGGTTTTATAAACTCTTCTATAACAGCTAAATTTTAATTTCTTCTGTTTATTTGTTTGTTTATTCATTCATTCATTCATTTATGGATGCATTGGGTCTTTGTTGCAGCACGCAAGCTTCTCATTGCAGTGGTTTCTCTTGTTGCAGAGCATGGGCTCTAGGTGCGCAGGCTTCAATAGTTGTGGCATGCGGGCTCTAGAGCGCAGCTCAGTAGTTGTGGCGCACGGGCTCACTTGCTCCGCGGCATGTGGGATCTTTCCGGACCAGGGCTCGAACCCATGTCCCCTGCATTGGCAGGTGGATTCTTAACCAATGTGTCACCAGGGAAGCCCCCTAAATTTTAATTTCTTAAATGTGTGGTCAGTTCAGCTCAATGTGGGTTAACATTTAATATTAATTTTCTTCTGTATAGTTCTAAAGTTTCCAAAATATATGTTATATGGCAAAGATGACAGATATGTAATAATATGATATGGTCTTGGGGGCTATGGTAGATACTTGATTATTAATCATTCAATCAAAAAACACTTAAAAATCATTGAAAAAGCAGCCACTACAAATCAATATGCCTTGGTACCTAACTTCTTTTTTATAAGGTAGTGTTGTTCAAGAGCATTATATTTCTATTAGGGTTTTAGATCATGTAATCTGACATTAAAATTTTGAGGTGAAATCATTCTGTGTATTGGCAAGTCTTTGTATGTGTTTTTATTGGGAATGCAGAGGGGAGGTATAATGTTAAACAGGGAATAGCCTTTAACCTAAATTGATTAGATATTTGGTGAATACCTTCTACATGTATTCATTTCTTCAGCTGTCCCTGAGCATGTGTGTTACTGGGAATGCAGCAGAAAACAAAACAAATACATTCTTGATCTCATGGAGTTTATAACGTAGTAGAGACCTTTTTTTTTTTAATAGAAGAAAAATAACAGTAAGCAGACAGTAACAAGGAATATTGGTTAGGCAGTTCTCTGAGGAAAAACATTTGAGCAGATACCTATATATGGAAGAGAGTGGCTATCTGGGGAGGAACATTCCAGCAAAGGGAGCAACAAGGACTGAGGAGGGAATATGCTTAGAGTGTGTGGCTAGATGAGAATGAGCTGGTGGAAAAGTGGAAGATGAAGAGAGATTGCTAAGAAGCAGATCATGTAGGGCTCTGCAGACTAAAATGAGGTCTTTGGACTTCATTCAAATGGTGCTGGGAAGTCACTGGAAGAGTGTGAGAGTGACGTGATCTGACCTTTTTTTTATATAAATTTATTTTATTTATTTATTTATTTTTGGCTGCATTGGGTCTTCGTTGCTGTGTGCAGGCTTTCTCTAGTGGAATGCGGGGTCTGTTCTTCTTTGCAGTGCATGTGCTTCTCATTGCAGTGGCTTCTCTTGGGGCAGAGCACGGGCTCTAGGTGCGCAGGCTTCAGTAGTTGTGGCATGCGGGCTCAGTAGTTGTGGCTCGCGGGCTCTAGAGCGCAGGCTCAGTAGTTGTGGCGCATGGGCATAGGTGCTTCCCAGCATGTGGGATCTTCCCAGACCAGGGGTCGAACCCGTGTCCCCTGCATTGGCAGGCTGATTCTTAACCACGGTGCCACCAGGGAAGTCCCTTGATCTGACTTTTAGAAGGATCTCTCTCAGTTGCCATGTGAAGAAGAGATTGTAAAGAGTGGACAAGAGAGGAAGCCAAGAGACCAATTAGGAATCATGCATTAAAGCAGGTGGCAGATGATGGTGGAGGACTGGACTGCAGGGGCACCAGTGGGTTGTGAAAATTGGCTGGTGAAGTGCTAGACTGCAGTGGTTCTCAGTGGCCGGTGTGGGGAGGAGGATGGATTTTGTCCCTCATGAGACATGTGGCAATGTCTGGAGACACTTTTGGTCTCAGACTGAGAGGGTACCACTAGCGTCCAGTGAGTGAGGCCAGGATATTGCTTAACATTCTGCAATGCATAGGACAGCCTTCACAAAAAATTGTCAAAAACATCAGTAGTGCTGAGGCTGAGAAACGCTGCACTGTAGAGATACAAGTGTAACATAGAAAAATTACAGTCCTGCCTTCATGAAGCTTGCGGTCCGTGATCTAGTAAATATCATGTACAGTTGGAGTATCTAGCAATACACCTATGCCAGGTGTGGGTCAGAGAAGAATTTGAGAAAGTGACACATAAAGTTGAAACCTGAAGTATAAATACACTTTAACCATACAAAGAGGCTGGTTGGATTGATGTAAAAAGTGTTGCAAACCAAGGGAGGAAGTATATGTGAAAATCTAGAAGGTTTCTTTGAATAGCACCTTTGGAGATACAGGTAGGAGTCGGAGCAGAGTTGAATGGGAGCAGTGAAAATCAAGGTCACAGTGAAGTCCCTGTGAGGGACACATGGGAAAAAGTTTGGAGTTTGCATCTTGAGGGCTGCTTAGGACTCTGCTTTTTTGTTGTCTTAAAAGTAAGTTTGCTGTTGTCTGATTTTTGAGGATTTTATGTCTTAATACTGGCCAAATGATCATGCTTTAAAAATCTGTTTTCCATAAATTGTAAATATAAGTGAAACATGGAAATGTTTTATTTTGTTCTAAGTATTAGCAAGTTCTGAGATTTATTTTCCTTTTCTGTTTTAAATAAATTGTGGAACACAACTAAGTATCAAAAAACCTATAAAACAGTTTTTAATTTTTCCCTTCTTATAGTCCTTATCTTTCCATTGCTTTTGTTTTCCTGTAATTATAGCATTAATAACTTTTACATTTTTACATAAAATAATAGATCAAAAGTGTTTTTCCATGTGGCTGTGCTGTGCTCATAGGGATCATTTTTACTGATTATAAACCTTTTCACTCAGTGGCTATACCAAAATTTTCTTAACTGTCCTTTTATTGGACATTTAATTTGTTCCAGTTTCTGCTTTTATGAATAATGCTAAAATGAGTATATATATGCAAATAACTTTTTATCTTACTTTTTTTGTTCCTTGTGTTGTGATAGTAAGGTAATATTTGCATTTTATATTTTAAAATAGGTACTACCAAATAGTACCTCTTGTTTCACTGTGTGAATTCTGAGTTATCACATTAATTTAGGAACTCTTTTTAAAAACCTACAGAAATTATGGAGAAGTCTGGTGAGGAAGGAATGCCTGATCTTGCCCATGTCATGCGCATCTTGTCTGCAGAAAATATCCCGAATTTGCCTCCTGGGGGAGGTCTTGCCGGCAAGTAAGTAGAAGAAAAAGAACAAATTTTGACTTCATTTATAGTTAGTAATTAAATAATTTTTGGTAAGAAGTACATCAATTATCTAAAGATGAAATGGGTTGATAGTTCTTATACTAGAGAAGAACTCTAAAATTTCATCGAGAAGAGATTTTCTTTTCAAGGCATTATTTATTATACTGTTTGAGGATGAAGGTCCTTCTTTCCTTGGTAAATGAGAACAAATGGATTGTGCAGGATCAAGTTCTGAGTGAAATGCAGATATTATGTTCTTGGCAGGTATTTAATGAAGCAATTAATTTTTGAGTGTAGTTAAGATACGAAGTAGTATTTAAAATACTCAGAAGCTTAACAACTGTATGTAATTTAATAAAACTAAAGCATATTTCTTTTTAGGCGCAATGTTATTGAAGCTGTTTATAGTAGGCTGAATCCACATAGAGAAAGTGATGGGGTAAGCTTTATTTTATTTCTTAAGTATTTTAAATAATTTTATAATACAAATACTGGAAATTATGACTGCTTTTCGTTTTAAGGAGTCAGTTAAAATTAAAGGAAATATATTGAAGTGGAAGGTAGAGATAAAGTTCTGTTTTGTAGATAGGTTTGTTTTCATTTAATGGGCATCAAATACCTTTTTGTGTGGGCTGTACTTACTTCTTCCCTGTATGTCTGCCTTTCCTTCTCTTTCTCCCTTAAATATTAATTTTGAGGCAAACAAAGAATGTGCTTTTAAATATGTCAATTTCTCCTCCAGCAGGCTGTTAGCATCACTGGAAGTTAGCAATAGTGATGTTATTATTTTAAAGAGTAGACCTTTACCTTTCAGTGCCCCTTTGTGCCCAGTTGAACACCTGAGGATAATTCATTTTTAACATTCTTGTTGTGCTGTGGGTATATCTGTTGAACTGGGATAACCATTTTGTTGTATCCTGCTGTGCTTCATCAGAGCAAAACTCTTTGTCCCTTTACCTTCCTTAGAAATACTGATCAGCTGCTCCTGTGTAAGTTTTTTGTTTTATTTTAATACTAGTACAAGCAGGCAAAACAGTGTCCTTTTTAAAAAAACTGCCCTAAATTTCAAAGTCAGTAATTCAACTAACTGTCTTCTCATAGACAAGTTATGAGTTTTCAATCAGAGACAGATTATGAGTTTTCAAGTTTTTGGGCATCTAAAAATGAACAACTTAATTTTAACATGTATGCTTCAGAGATTTAAGGGAGCCAAACATAGTAATGAAACTTGTTGAGAAGAAATAGACTCACCCTCCAAGTCTCTAGCTCCTCTTGGGAGGTCTTGAGAGAGACATCAGCCACTGGTAGAAATTATGTATCATCTCAATTGCATTGTTTTCCAGGGTTCATTATTGTACAGCAATATCATATAATTTCTTTTTTCTTAACAATAAAAGTTATACTGATAAAAAGGGTAATTTTTATAATTAATGCATTTTAGTTAGTTGAATAAATGATACTATATATTGCTAATAACAGAATTTATACCTTGGCCTGGAGCAGTGATTCTGAGACTCTTTTGTGGCACGTCCCTTAAAGTATTAAGAATTGTATACAAAGATGTGGAAATTAAAAATAAAGATATGTCATGTGATGCATTTGAAGAACCCTAAACCAAACAAGTGAGGATAAGATGTTGATACAACTAAAAAGATGGTAGTAATTGGGAGGTAGAGTAAAGAGAGTCTTACCTCTTCAGCTAGATTATAGGTTCCACACAGCACCCATCACCAGGTTTGGAGGAAATGAGACCTCAAATAGTTATTGATTCATTATTAGCCATGTAAGTACTCCTGTTCCCTCATGTGTTTGAAAATGCAACCCCAGTGTGTAATCTGAAAAAATTATTTCATAATATACTTGCTGGATTTCTTGGTCTCTCAAGAACGTTGGCAGCTTTTACTCCAAAAAAAAAAGTTTGTAACCCAGAATTTCTGTTTAACATCTACCAAGGATGAATTTTAAACTTTTTTAAAAAATAGAAAATACTTATTGTACATAGTAGCTATATAAACAGTGAATAAATAGGCAACAGAACCATGAAACTCAGAAGAGATGCTCAGGATATAAAACTGGCCTTAAAGACCATTATTATATGACTATAAATTAAGGGGATGTGTAGTTAATCACCTTTATATATAAGCTTTCTAAGACTAAACACTGACAATCCACCGTGTAATGAATTGATATGGGAGGAGACTATGAAACAAGGCATGGTCCCCCATCCCTACTCTCAATGCACCTGGCAGTGTAGATATAAACATACAAATTAATTAATAAAAGGGTTTCACATCATTTACTAAAGGATAAAAAGAAATGACAAAATATAGAATGTGATTAATTGCCATGTGAATTGTACAGTGATTGCTTGGGAAGTCAGATTTTCAGAGAAAAGATTGGTTTTGAAGAATGGTTTGAATGGCAGAAAGTAAAGGAGGATGATGATAGTTCACATGGATGGTCAAGGCAAGAACAAAGTTTAAGCTATCTTTGAAAGAGAGGACATCGTTTTGGCTAGAGCAGAGAATTGCTATGGTGAAAAATAAGAATTCAGGATGCCAGAAGTATTTGTGAAGAGACTGGACACACCTTTTGAACTTTGTATTTTAGAGTGTAGAGCCACCCTGTGTTTGCAGCATAAGAATGACAGACTCAAAGGAGTATCTGGTATTTTAATCTGTTAGAAACATATGCAATATTAGATTAAAGAGATGCTGGAAGTCAAGTAGTTGTGAAATGATCACAGAGATGATAAGTATAAACTCATCATTAGTAGATAGATGTGTGGATTAGAGAAACTTCCTTGTTTACTGTAAAAACTCACTTTTGCAGCCCAGAATCCTATTTTGGGAAACATTACTTTACCCTTTCAGAATAATCACAATCTTAGAAAAATGTTGAACCATAATCACAAGTAGAAGAAATGTACTAAAAAGTACAAAAGAAACAGAAAACTGAAGAACTTATAGAGGTTTGATTAAATTCTTAGCTCTTAACTTTACCTACGATAGCAGTGAGTTAGACACAGAAGTGCTCCATAAATGCTTCTCAGCTTGGTTAGATCCGTGCCATGCGGAAGATGCTGCCAGGAAGTACACAGTGGCAGGGGCTGATGTAGTTAACTTGCAGAATGGGAAAGACAGAGGTATGGTAGAAATACAGAGGAGGAGAGAGTTGGGAGGTGTTATTTTTTTAAATAACAAAAATAATTTTTTATTCAGATATTTTTAAAAAACTGAATGCTCATCAGAGTAAATCAGAGATTATTTAGATAATCTATTCCAAGATAGAATTGTTCTGCTGTGAATGCCTATAAGTAGTACCATTAGAAATAGGGATTTATTCATTTTTCTTATATTAAAAAAATCTTTTGATTAATAAAAGTATTTTTAAAAGCTCAGTTGGATATAAGTCAAAGTAAATCATTTAAAATATATTCAGAAAGTTCATTATTTAGGGGACTCTTCTTAAGTTGCTTTACTAAATTTTTGTTTTTTAGTTCAACTTTCTGGAATATGTTCAGTCTTCTTAATATAAGCAATACTGATATTTTCCCAGCTTTAAAATCAAAATCTGTAGAAAAGAGTTAAGCATGAATTCTTAATAAAGGGGTTCGTGAATCCCCCAAAAGTTTTTGCAAATGTATTTATGTGTGTGCATACACATTATTTAATGATTTAGAGTAAGTCTGTGGTTTTCATTAGTTCCTCAGAGGAGTCTGTGACTCCCAAAAGAATAATCACCCAGAGGATCAGAAAAAGTAAAACTGCATTTTGCTTTAAGTTGTTATATAAGGTAGGGCTCTGGAATCCCCCCTCCCCCGACTGCCCTTCTTTTAAAATGCTAGTTAGCTTGTTTTTAATTGAAGAATAGTTGATTTACAGTGTTGGGTTAGTTTTAGGTGTACAGCAAAGTGATACACAGTTTTCTGTTTTGTTTATGTATTTACATATATATATTCTTTTTCAGATTCTTTTCCGTTATAGGGTATTATAAGATATTGAATATAGTTCCCTATGCTATACAGTAAGTCCTTGTTTATCTAAAAAAATGCTAGTCTGGTTTTATTACTAGAATTTAAATTCTTTGGGATCTGGGACTTCATCTGATTTGTTTATGGCTATATCACAGCACCTACAGCAGTGCTGAGCTCTCTCACCTGGCATACACTGAGAGCTCAATAAATACTGGTTAAGTTAGAAATATTTCTGTTTCTTTCTTTCTAGTAGTTTGCAAGACTATCTTTTTTTTTTTTTTACATCTTTATTGGAATGTAATTACTTTACAGTATTGTGGTAGCTTCCTCTGTATAACAAAGTGAATCACCTGTATGTACCCATATATCCCTGTATCCCCTCCTTCTTGAGCCTCCCTCCCACTCTCCCTATTCCACCCCTCTAGGTGGTCACAAAGCACCTAGCTGATGTCCCTGTGCTATGCAACTGCTTCCCACTAGCTATCTATTTTACATTTGGTAGTGTATATATGGCTAAGACTATCTTTAAGTCATGTATTTTAAAAAATAATATGAGGTTACTAATTAGAAGGAAAGTTTATTTTTTGAGCTTTATATTTTCCATGCCAAAAGGTTCACTTCTTCCCTCAATGGAGACTTAAGATGCTTTTGAATCAGTATACCACTGATCAGGTAGCTATGTAAGTTGATGATTTTCCAATGATAAAGGGGGAACTTGTATTTACCCAACTCCTACTTGTGCTAAGTCATATCTATATATCTATATCTAAATATTAGTTATAGGTAATCTCCTCAACACCCTTCTCTTACAGAGAAGACTAAGAATTGGTGCAGAGTAGCTTGCCCAGGTTGCAAAGCTAGATAAATCGAGTAGCCAGAATTTGAATCTAACTCAGAATGACTCCAAAAACTATTCCCTTTACACCTTTCCATGCAGCCTTTCTAAGATATTTAGAGATTACATATGTGTCTGTACCCCCACCTCTGTTGTGCAAGAAAAATCATTTCCCATTCTTTAGTGAATCTCATGTTTAATAGTCTTAAAATACTCTGTTTTTTGATGAGGAATATTTTATAAACTTGTTGAGACTAAGTAGTGAAGCCCAGTGTCTTATTAGTTATTTTTCATTTAAATACTCATTTTTATTCTAACTAAAAAAACATTTTAAGGCATTTGGATTTTGAGAAGGGGAGGGAAGACAGGACAAAAGCCCCCCAAAATCTCCCTGTTCTGTTTTCACATTATTAAGTTTTATATACAGTTTTCTTTTAAATTTTATTTCAAATAGATCAATTATATTTTTATATCACAGTTTTAGGATTTTGTGAATACTAGGTTTTTTGTAAATTGTTTCTTGTTTACTTTTTCACTTGTCAAAGCATTTTTATGGAGAAGACCTACCTACACTGTTTGAAAATGCACTAATTTTAGTCACTATTTTTTTTTTATTCTTTTTTTTTTTTTTTTTTTTTTTTTTTGCGGTACGCGGGCCTCTCACTGTTGTGGCCTCTCCCGTTGCGGAGCACAGGCTCCGGAGGCGCAGGCTCAGCAGCCATGGCTCACGGGCCCAGCCGCTCCGTGGCATGTGGGATCTTCCCGGACCGGGGCACGAACCTGTGTCCCCTGCATCGGCAGGCGGACTCTCAACCACTGCGCCACCAGGGAAGCCCTAGTCACTATTTTTTAAGGTGTCATTTGACATACCACTTCTTGTAGCTATGTGGTCTTGACCATTTAAGTGACTTTTTAAAATTATTTCAGATTGATTGAAGTTTACATGATCCTTGAAGATAACATAATTTATTAGATTCTTTATTAGTCACTGTTAATTGTATCTCATGAAGTCATATTTGAGAATCTTCTAAAAATTATTTTTAACCTGATAAGCAGGGCATGGGACTCCAAAAAACATAGTAAATATACTAGCATTCTTCACTTTCTCTCCACTGTTTTAGCTAATCATTTGAAGAATTTCACTAATGACAACTATTTTTTAAAAATTGCTGCAAATAAATATTAGCTAGTTAAATTCCATTTAAAAAAATTTTTCCCCCCTTCTCTTTGCCCTCTGCTTGATGTATCCATATTCCTGTGTCTTCTTTGGTGTAAGGCAGTGTTTTCATAATGAGAAATTTGATTCTCAAGCTGTGTAAGTCTAGATGACAGTAAAACCTTAAAAACAAAATCTGAGGGAAAAGTCCTAAATTCCCATTTCTGTAATTGCCTTAAATTTATTTTGGAGAATAATTTAAACCATCCCATCTAATATGATTTTTTTGTCCTATAATTTTATTAATTTTTCTGTGACAAGGAAATGCATTATAGACTTCAATATGAAATAATTTGTGGTCCAGTTCTACAATAATTTTAACCAATATTTATTTAGTAAGTGTCTATTTATATGAGGCACTTAGTATGCAACAACTGTTACCATAGTGTATTCAAAAGAACATTCAGAGGGACATTGATGTTAATTACACCTGTACAGAAATCTGAGTTCTGTCACTTACTAGCATTGTTACCCTGACAAATAACTTAAATCTTTCTGAGCCTTAGTTTCTTCACTTATAAAAACTAGAGTTGCAGTATCTATTACGTAGGGTACCTGTAAGGATTAAATGAGATTATGTATATAAAGTTCTTAGCCACAGGCATTAATTTTCCTTTTCTAGGTGGTAGGGAGGATACAGAAAGGAATCGAAATTATCTTTATCTCAGAGATTTTACAGAGATTTGGAGAGACTTGTGAACAGTTGCAAGGTGGAATTAATTGCTGTGGTAAATCTATAAACGTGATGTGCTTTGTGTGTGAATTCAGGTAAAGAAGGTGCAGCTAAACAATAGATTCCTTTTCTGATATTAATGAGAATCCATGAGAGAGTTGTATAACATTATTTTGAGGAATCAAATGAAATGGCTGGGGAAGAGGTTTCACCCATCCATTGTCTATCTAGCACAATAAGAAACTGTAATTTGCTATAATATAAAATGACTTAAATGTGGTCATTAACTCAAATTCTTTTCAATTGGCCATTGTAAATCCATCCCTACTTAATTTACAGTTTGGGTTTTAATGTGTTTTTTATAAAGCAACTACTTTTCTCTCCCCAACTACCACTATTACAGCAATTCACAGAAACAGATGATTACTGTAATAATAAATGTGTCAGATGGAGAGTGAGATACATCCAAATACAACAACCTTTGATCCAACCGTATCAATAAGCTCAAAGAAGTAAGACAGTTTATCAGTGGTTCTCAACCTTTGCCGTGTATCAGAATCACCTATCAGGCTTTAAGAAAATCACCCCAACCCACTGAATATGAATATCATGGGATGGAGCTTTGGCATCTGTATAATTTTGAAAATTCTACAGGTGATTCTGATGTAAAACCAAGGTTGAGCTCTCTATGTGTAACTGTCCACTTGAAGCAGATTTTTTTTGTGTCCTAGGGAGTTGTCAAAGGGAGTTGTTGGTTTGAGGGGTTTTTATTTGGAGAGCAGAGAGGAGTCTTATGCCCTTCATTAAAAGTTCTTTGTGATATACTCTCAAATAGAAAATTTCCTTTTGGTAGACCTGATTAAAGACTGATAAGGTTTACGACTAGCAAGCATTTATCTCATTGTTCCATCTTAACCTTTCCTGAGTAGATTCAAATGAGAAACTTTATTTAGGGAAATAACATTTATTTAGTACAGAAGGAAAGGTAAGGGGGGAAAAAAGAGAAAAATCTTAACAGAGAGCACACTTTATTATGTTCTCTCCACACAATAAATTTTGCAAATTAAAAAAAGTTATTTTGATAGTTAATATGCTTGATGTAGAAAATTGGAGAATTCAAAGAAAAATAAAGCTTCTGAAACTTCACTACCCATTATTATCATTTTTATATTGCTGTATTTCCTTTCTTCCCAGACATTTTACATAATAATATCCTAAAAAATATGGACAGAACACACATATACCTACACATAAAACATATGTTATACACAGTATCACCTCTTGCTTTTTGCCACAGGGGCGATTTAAAAAAAAAATTCCAGTGCTCTGATTTTTCTAATAAACATTGCCATTTATTATGTGGTTATAGTAGTATTATCTTTGTTGTAGAATTATAGAGTAACAGCCTCCAAAGATGGTTAAGAGTTTGTAACAGATCATCTGTATCAGTAACCTTTTTGTATTTTATTTTCCCAACACTTTATGATGAAAACTTCCAAACATATAGAAAAATTGAAATAATAAAGTGAACACCTGTACACCTTCTACCTAGACTCATGTTTTAACATTTTACCGTATTTGCTTTCTCTCTCTCTATGTATACGTAGATGACTTTTTTTTTTTGGGACTGAACCTTTGACAGCAAATTGCAGATATAATATTTTAGCTGTAAATATTTTGGCATGCAGCTCTTGAGAATGAGGACATTTTTCTGTATACATAACCATAACATTATTATTATACCTAAGAAAATTGATATTAAATTTAATATTATCTAATATTGAGTCCAAATTTTCCCAGTTGCCCATAGAATGACTGTTATAATTGTTACATGGTCTAGTCCAGTTGTTACCAATCAAGCACATTAAGCAAGCCTTTAATGAAGCTCCCAATTTTTTTTACCATTAACACTGAACATGAAGAGTCTAAGCCAGCTTTTTATAGGATGTCCTACATTCTGGATCATATGATTGTTTCCTTGTGGTGCCCTTTCACGTGATTCTTTATTCCCTGTTTTCCTGTAAATTGGGACTTAGCTTTATTAGAGTCATATTAAACATTTTCGGCAAGAACACAGGACATAACTTTGTACTCCCTAACGCATCACATCAGGAGTCACATATTACAAGGTTGACTTGCTTTTAGTCTGTCAGCATATCAGTATGATCAGCTTGGATATTAGAGCTTGTTCTGTAAACAAGATTAAGTAGCTACTATTGTAGAAACCTGTAGGTTTTACAAAATTCAATAAAATATAAAAGAATTGAGTAGTTTACTATTCATATCTTATTATAATGATTAAAATGACTGTCTGTTTTAATCTAGAGATGTTTTTAGTAAAATATTTAAAGACAAAAAGTAAATAGAAATTTTATCCACAGAAGCTTTACAATTCCCGCAAAATCTAGTTTAAATTTATATAATTTTACATTTTGTATCTCCTCTCCTTCCTGTCATTTAGCAGAAATGAAGAATCTAATGGCTTGCTTTTCTGTCCTTTCCTATTGCTTTAAACACTAATTTCCTTTTGTACTAAATAATTATATCCAATTATTGTTTTTTTAATTAAGTAAGTCAGTTTTAGGAGATGCTTGTGTTGGTGTTGAATTTTAATAGCCAAGTAAATTTCAGATTAAGCTTCAAATATCGATGTGAAATAAAACATAAACTAGTTCGTGATCATTTGCTAAAAATTACTTGAGATATTTCAATTGGAAATTTTGTTAATTGACACAAGTAACACTTGATACTTATTTAACGAAATGTTCTCGTTCTTAGACTATATTACTCATGGTAGAGAAATGAGTGTTTTGCTGTGATATGTTATGAAATACATGTGATATCCTAGTTTGTCTACTGACACTGGGGTCTTGAATCTTAAAAAAAGGCCTCCGATGAAGCAGAGGAAAGTGGATCACAGGGGAAATTGGTGGAAGCTCTCAGGCAAATGAGAATTAATCATAGGGGAAACTACCGACAACTTCTGGAGGAGATGCTGACTAGTTACAGGCTAGCTAAAGTAGAGGGAGAAGAAAACCCTGCTGAACAAGCTGCTACAGCTACTTCTTCGAACAGTGATGCTGGAAACCCAGTGACAATGCAGGAAAGCCATACCGAATCAAAAAGTGATCTTGCTGAATTAGACAGCTGTACTGAAGATGCAGGGACAAAGATGAGTGGTGAAAATCTATGACTTTACTTTGTGGTAATATTTTTGTGATCTTTGATTTGATGGTTTTTACTTAGGAAGTATAATGTATGCATTTATATAACCATTTTGTTATTTGAATCTTGGTAAACTAGTTTTATTATAGTCATATAGCCTTGTTTTTTAAGAAGGCCTTTGCATACATCTTTATCAGATAGTTTAAAATTGGCTATTTAGAGTACTTTGAATTTAATAAAATTATATGTCATTTCATATTGTATGCCAGAAATGAGGCTACCAGTTATTAAAGTCAGTAGTTAAATTCATACTTGATAGGATTAGAGATTACCAATTAGCAAGATTACTTTACGTTGTGGAAGAACTTGTTAATGTAGAATTATACTGCTTCACGTATTAGTACACTCATAGTTAGCTTTGTAATAAATTTATGTTTTCTTTAGTAATTTTAGTTCTTCAAAGAATGGCAGATGCTGGCCTGTAATTTCTTTTTTCAAGGATGATAATTTGTGTGTTCTTTGACTTGTTTATATTTTACATCTCTGTAGTTTTATTTTTTAGTAGTTCTGAGGTACTGGATGTGTGGTTATTTTTCCTTTCTCTGTATTCTTTATGAGACATAATTTTTGAAAAACCTATGTATTATTCATACAGCTTTGGTTTGTATATTCTGTATAGCCTAACTACATACATCAAAATGTATGTCAACCAAGTGTTTAGAATGAAATTATAAGTGTTTAAGTCCAAATAAAGCATGTGATGTGGAATAACCTATGCATGTTGTACTTATTTTTAAATTAATTTTTTGAAAACAACCAGGTTTGGTATATTGGAAAAATACTCATTCGAATTTCATTTGTATGTATATAAAATTTAGAAAACTTTGGCTAGGTGTGGTTTTCATTAATTAAAAGGAAAAAATTTTTGAGAAGTCTTGCTTACTCAAAGTAAATCTATTCTGTTTTTTATCCCCTTTTTGTGATACAAAATATTAATCTTTGGACAGTATGGACACATGTAGACATGTCAGAAAATTGCCGTGATGAGCTTTTTAAAGATTGTAAGACTGTGAGTTTTGCTATAAGTATTCATCAGATATAAATGCAAGAATTATAAGATATTTTAAATAGTGGCACATATGAGTTTCACTTTTGCTAAAATGAATTTTTAAAATACAGATGACTCAGTCACATGGGAAAGTATTTTTAAAAACAATTATTTTGTGTATGTAGAACATTTTAACTTATCTTTTTCATGTTTTATATTTATCATGTGTCTAAAGTTGCTTAAGGTACAGTTGAAACTTTGGAATCTTCGGATGTAGCTGTTGTTTTTTTGATCTATTTTTCCAATGCCAGAATATTTTTAAGTGGTTTGAGAAAGAGGAAGGCATTTGGTGGAAAGGGGAGAAAAAAACCCAACCAGTTATCTATCTATGTTAGGTAGATCCATGTGTGTATACACACAATAAACAGTACACACACCTCTATGTAAAAATTACCTTTTCAAACAAAGAAAGGAAGGTAACTTGTTCATCTAATTTTGTTTTCTTTTGAAGTTCAATCCAACCTGGAAGTGGTGTAGGTAAATAATAATAATATTCTTCCTTTTCTCTTCCTGTAGGGTGCTGGAGATCTAGAAGACCCATGGTAGCCTTATAAGCCTTCTAAAATGCTTTTGATTCTGAAAATTGGGGGAAAAAAACTTTTAATCACAATTTTCTTCAGTACAAGGGAAAAAATATTCTTGTGGATTCCCAGCGTTTTGTGATATGAGCAGAAAATCATTAGCATTTCCCATCATTTGTTCATATTTGTGTTTTCTGGTAATTGCCACTTGTAGCATTGCCTGTACTACAGTATTTTTTGCCAACCTCAGGCATACTGGTTACATCTATATTGAACTTTTGACCCTAGAAACCAATGGAGTTATTTCACCACAAATAACGAATATGCCTGAGGTGCATGGGAATATAGTTAGCTGTACTCTGAAGATACATTATGTGTTTTTTTTTTTTTTTTTAAACAAGACACACAACATATAAGCATGTAAGAGTAAAGAATTGTATGAGATGTTCCTTTTTTCAGTTCACCAAGTTGGAAGCCTTTTGCAGCTCTGTGACTTAAAATTTCATTTGAGCAATTTACTATAGGATTTATATTTATTATTAATTGTTATTTAATTTTTTTCCAATTTTACCTGTATTACCAAACTGGGTTCTCCAATAATGTCCAAATTGTAATGTTGCCTGCTTCAAGATAAAGTGTATTTGGCAATAATATTATAAACCTTTACAAATTTTATGCATGTACCTACCACATCCTTCAACTCTCACTAGAAAAACCTCTTGAAACCAAATGGATTAATTTATGGCTATTTATAATTTGCTTTGACATCTCACTGCTGCAAATTTTTTTAAATGAGATTTGCCTTTATAATGTAAATTGTGATTTTTGTTTTACATGTGGGTTTCTATAGTTTTAATTTTTCAGCTTTTAAGATACAACAAGTTTTGTGTAATTTGGTATAATTTTTAATTGTTTACGTTATTTTAAAAGCTCAGAATATCACTGAAATGACTATAAATACATTTAAAATTATCTATTTTAGATCTAAGGAAATATTACAGAGATATTTTCATGGGTTCAGTAACCTTTCATTTTATAACATTGGGCACGGTACGGAGTGGCTGTCACATAAGGTACTTGAAGATTATTAGTTTAATTCTATTTTTACAATAACCTTGAATCCTTGAATTCTTTTGAGTTTTGCATGTAGCCAGTTAATGCTGAACATGAAGAGTGAAATATTTATCTAAAAGAAGCTATTGGGGTAGGAGAAGCAATGAATGTATCCATTTGTACATGGTTTACATGTTGTGGATGCTTTGTAAACATTTTCTATCTGTTTAAATTGTGTTTCAGCAGGATGTAATTGCCCTTGTGTGTAGTTAAAATGAGTCATCATCTGGTCCTGTGTGAAATGGAATTCATGGTATTTTCTGTAACATTTTCCTGAAGCTGTTTCTGGAGAGCCACACATTTGAATACAGCTTTCTTGATCATTTGATTTATTGTGCACCTGATTTTTGGTCTAAAAAGGAATTATTGCCACAACATATTTTATTTATTCTTTAGATTTTAGCCTTGTAAGTTGAAGTGCTTTACATGATAATGTTAAAAGCTGTTTGTCCCTTGACTGGGTTTGGGGGGTTGTTAAAAGCTAGGGAATGAAGAATGCAAAATGGTTTGTTGTTCAAACTGTCCACTCTGATCCAACCCTGTACTGATAGTACCTTTCCAGTATGATATTGTGATGTTTCATACAATGCAGTGAACATAACCAACTTGTTACCTAAATAAAGAATTGATAAAAACAGTGTGACATATTACTATTTCATATGATACTTAAAAATAAAAGTCCAGTTTTGAATGTTATTTTAAACATTTTATATAGTTAGAATATTTATTGTGAAAAATTTCATACAGAACCATGTAGGTGAATTATAATTCTAAGTAAGAATTAACCAAACTCTAAAGGACAATACTAAGTAACCCCTTATCCACTCCAAAAACATTTTTTATACTACTTTAAAAAATCTTTCTTAGGGGGTTTGGTGGCCCTGGAAATATAAATAATGTGTGAGTTAGCAAAAGAAAAGCCCATATTCAATACTTATTAATCTGAATTCCCTAGTCTAGCTGTTCTCAACCATTTTGGTATCAGGACCCATTTATATTTCTAAAAATTCAAGATCCCAAAGAACTTTTGCTTTTGTGGGTTATATCTGTTGATATTTATCGTATTAGAAGTTAAAACCAAGAAATTTTACATTACCTGTTAACATAAATAGCATTGTTTTATGAAAATAATTATTTTGTAAACAGTGTGAAAAGTAGCACTGGTTTTCATTTTTGTAAATCCTTTAATGTTGTACTGGATTCTCCTATCTGCTTCTGCATTCAATTTGTTGCAGTGTGGCACTGTGTTCGAAGTATATGAAGAAATCTGGCCTCACACAAATATGTATTGAAAGAGAGTATTTTAATAGCTTCAGATAATTGTGGATATTCCTCTTTGATACATTATCAAAACTTCGGAATGGGTAGTTTCTTGAAGGTTAGTTGCAGTGTGAAATCTGAAACTTTATCAATCAGTTTTGTTCTCTGTTACATTAAAATCCATTTGATCTGTCTTGCAGTGTGAATAGTAGATCTTTGACTTTTGCGTGATTTTATAATATCATGCATTGGTCATTTGGAAAATACTGGTTCATTGAATTATGCAGTTCTTTAGAACATTGACATCTTATTATGCTGTGTTTATAATGTTAATATAACTGATCTCATCAGAAAAATCTTTTAAGTATTAGAAAGCTGTCAAGCTCACAGTGATGGATACAGATTTTTCAAAATTCTAACTTTCATTTGAAAGGGGAAATTTTATCATTGGCAACAAATATTGTCAGTTGTTTTCCTTAAGTGACAGGGCTTTCTTCATTCATTTCAGAGAAAATGTCTGCTGAACAACCATAGTCTGTGAGTCATTCTTTTAAGTAAAAACAGTTTTCATGAAAAGTGGCTACTAGTTCAGCACACATCTCAAATAATCACATAAGAGACAGCCATCACACTTCAGCATGCTATATAGCCAGTACTTCTCATTTCATCATATAGGATATTAAAAAGATGTGTACTCAAGGGTAGAGGTGTAATGAAATTTTTACTGCTAAAGAACATTGTTAACTGGAATTGACTAGTTTGATGCTACTTTTTTGGTTCATGCTGGGGTGCCTATAGTTTTTTTTTGCACAGTCAGTGCAAATATCAGTACTTTGAAAAAGAATAAGTATTAGTATTATTAAAATAGTTTTGATTTCTTGGACCTCCTTGAAAGGTTCTCTGGGACCCCCAGACCTTCAGAGTTGCTGCCTCATCCTTTTGGACAACTTGACAATGTCATTTATTCCAAATATTAGTGTCATAGTAAGTGAATCTTAAGACATACAGATCTGACATAAAATTTACTTGGGGGAGAGAGGTGGTGTTTATATGTTTACTGTTACACTGATACTTAGCAAGATAAACAAGGTGGAGGCTTTAATATTATGTTGTTTTTTTTTCTCCCAGAAAATTCCTATGATGGGTTTCAACTTGGAAAATTTATGACTTAAGATTGTTTAACAGTAGAGTTTGGTTTTTGTATGGCTTATATTTGAATTATTTAAATCTTTTAAAAGGTCTTCAATTATTGTAGATTTATGTTATTTCTTTGAGAAGGTCTCACTTCAATATTGAATTTTTAAATTCATATTTTAAATAAAATCATTTCACCATGACTGAGATGTCATTTCAGGTGGGCCAGATAAAGACAGGACTTTTCTTTTTTAATGGTGATTAAGTGGGTCAGGGTTTTATGCTGAATTTTTTTTGTTGTTAGATTTAAAAATTTTCTGAACATTCAACAAGGTTGGGGAAAGTTAACCATGGAAGTGTTTTTTTTTAAAAGCACTCTTGGGAATTTCCTGGGGGTCCAGTGGTTAAGACTCTGCACTTCCACTTCAGGGGGCATGGGTTTGATCCCTGGTTAGGGCGGACAAAAAAGAAAAAGCACTCAATTTCTGTTACACATTTCTTGCCCAGTTATGAGGCATGGTAATTATAATATTTACTTAAGATACTTATTACTTGACTTTTTGGTTTTAAGTGTGTTTGGATAGCGAAGAATGACTGCAACTCTCTTTTCTCCCTAAGCCAGGTTTATTCTCAGATGTGTAGGATTCAGTCGGGTCTTGTCTTTTCATGGTCTGTCAAGCAATTTATGTTGCTTGAGTTAAACTGAGTTTTTATTCAACTTCAGTCATTGAAGTTAACCTGAAGATGTCCACTGTATTTCTTTTGCTAGCCAAATCTTATCCTTCTCCAGAATTTAGATTGCATTTTTAAATGACATCTCGTATTTATATTTCTTCTTCCAAATTGCCTTTATTTGTATTTTGAAATTAGTCTGGTTTGATAAGGGAAAGCATTTGATAAAGATTTTAGGACACATTCTGTTTTGGGTAGCTAAATAGTATTATTGAAAAAATACCATGTGATTTTCACATATTAAAACAATGCACAGGGCTTCCCTGGTAGCGCAGTGGTGGAGAGTCCGCCTGCCGATGCAGAGGACACGGGTTCGTGCCCTGGTCCGGGAGGGTCCCATATGTGGGCCCGTGAGCCATGGCCGCTGAGACTGGGCATCGGAGGCTGTGCTCTGCAACGGGAGAGGCCACAGCAGTGAGAGGCCCGCGTACCGCAAAAGAAAACAAACAAAAAAACAATGCACAATGTGCGTAAAATCTGTAAGATAGTCAAAAGCTAGTATAATCATTAAGACTAGAATTTAAGTTATTTCAAAGCAATCCTGAGAGTTACTTGCTTTTGCAAATAAATTATTAGGTTCACATTATAACAATTTGCATTGTCTTTTTGTTTTTGTTTTTTATGGCCACACCATGTGGTTTACAAGATCTCAGTTCCCTGACCAGGGATTGAACCTGGGCCCATAGCAGTGAAAGCACCAAGTCCTAACCACTGGACTGCCAGGGAATTCCTATGCATTGTCATTTTTTTATGCTCAATTGCTGTGTAAGATTTTTTTTTTTCTATTCAACTTTGGGGATTATTCTGTAAACCTTAATGAAAATGATAAGCGTTTATTTTTGCCCAGTGTTTTGGTGACTTATGGATGTTACATTGTAATTGGAAGTAAAACAGTGTAGCTACTAATACAGAGTAAGTTGCTTTTCAGGCCGCATCACTACTGATTCTCGCTTCTTGCTGGCTTTCCTGGCAATGGTATCTTCTCTCCCTTATTTTCTTTTTTAAAATTAATTAATTAATTATTGGCTGTGTCGGGTCTTCGTTGCTACGCACGGGCTTTCTCTAGTTGCAGCAAGCGGGAGCTACTCTTCGTTGTGGTGCGCAGGCTTCTCATTGCAGTGGCTTCTCTTGTTGTGGAGCACGGGCTCTAGGCACGCAGGCTCAGTAGTTGTGGCTTGTAGGCTCTAGAGCGCAGGCTCAGTAGTAGTGGCACACGGGCTTAGTTGCTCCACGGCATGCGGGATCTTCCCAGACCATGGATCGAACCCATGTCCCCTGCATTGGCAGGTGGATTCTTAACCACTGCACCACCAGGGAAGTCCCGCATATTTACATTTTAAACTGTAGACTGGTATCACATGCATCACTCTGACCTCCTTCCTTCGTCCAATAAGGTTGGACCAGTAAAAGTGCCCTGGCATGCTCTGTTGGAGCTTAAGGCAAAAGGAAAATTAAGTAATAATTGTCACTTTAAATTTTTTGATATTTCGTGTGTCATGGTTTTTGCATTCATTTTGATTCTTGTAACTGTTGGCATTAAAATATTTATCTTGATTACCGAATTTAGGCACCTCTTATATTTTGTCTTCAAGGCAAGTGCCTCACTTGTATCACCTTAGCCCCAACTGATAAACATGTTAATTCTTGGGCCTTTGAAGTGACTGTCTCTAGACAGTTTTCCTGTTTAAAGGCAGACATTACCACAGAGGAATAACTCTCCCTACTAGTCCTCTTTAGCATAGATCAATTTTTTTTTTTTGCGGCACTTAGAGAAATGAGGGAAAGGCTGGTATAAGAATAGAATCCTGTGCTCTAGAAGTGGCTAGTTGCTACTGACTTTGCTTCCTTAGGCGGTGAGCCATCTTCTTATAGTTTGAAAACGTAATGCTGAGGGAAATAGCAAGTTCCAAAAGGATGTCATTTATGGAAAAGCTTAAATCTCCAAAATATATTTCTAAGTGAACTTTTTTTTTTAATATTTTAGTATCTTTGAAATTGAGAAGTGTCTTAAGTCAATGGCATCTTACAATTGCCATTGGCTAGGGAGCTCTCATGGCATAGTTGCACCAACTTGTCATAACTTCATATTTTAATTTCATAATTAGGTTTTGTCAAAGTCTAAGTCTTAAAAACCTCTGTTACAATAAGTATAAAATAATCCTAAGTGTTATTAAAGCATTGTTTCATGGTTTAATTGGCAACATTTTTTCTTAGTTTTACATAAAGGAATGGTGTGTAAAATAATGAAATCATAAAGTTGATGAAGTATGGTACATAATTTATAGACACATAATATGTATAAAACATGCATGGGAAAAATACACATTAATTCAGGACAGTAGTTACTTCAGAAGCATTGGGAAGTGTGAGAGTTTTATTTTCTCCTCCCTCAAAAATAAAGTTATAAAAATGTTAACATCTGTTAAATCTGAGTAGTAAGTAAGGGTCTCTTACATTCTTTTATGTAATTTTCTGTATGTTTGAATTTTTAATAAAATTTTGAATTAAAAAGTAAAATACAGAAACTAAATGAATTCAGTTGTTCTGGGTTGCCTTCCAGGAAGCAGGCACCAATTTATAATCCCAACAGTATACAACAATGATGCTCATGTTTTATGCTTTCTTGCCAGTATTGCACATTGCCAATCTTGTGGGTAAAATATTATTATTTGTGATTTTCTTGATTTAATTCTCAATTATTTGATTACTAGTGAGATTGAATTTTTTTCTCATTTTTTTGGTAATTGTATGTCTTTTATCAAAGCTTGTTCACATAAGTTGCTTATTTTCTATTAACACATTGATCATTTTTTATTGATTTGTGAGAGCTCTTTATGTATTTAGGAAATTAGCCATTATTGTTACATATGTCACAAATTATTTTCCTGAGTTCACCAGTTGCCTTTCAGTACTGTTTGTTTGTTTGTGTGTTTGTTTGTTTAAATAAGGATGTCAAGGCATGGATGGGACCAAACAAAACACATCTAACTGATACTGAAACCTCCTAATTCCTGAAAAGCTACAAGCTCAATGACAGGATTTTTCCCCAGAAAATCTTATATCATGCTACTCTGTGTCTGTGCTTTTTCTTACACAATAACTTTTTGTTCCTATGCCAGCTTTTCCTGTAGGCAGAATAAAGGCTTTCTAATCACTATGATTGGAGAGTCACTAGAGAGAGCTAAGATGCTGTCATCTGAAGAGTACTGGATAGTTCTCCTTGGTCAAAAATAATTATCTTTTATTCTCCATATGCTGTTTTAAGAATAGAGTGGGGTGTATTTTTTGTTTTACCTTTTAAAAAAAATTGAAGGAAAATTTACATGAAGTAAACTGCAAAGATGTTCAATTTGATGAGTTTTGAGAAGTGTCTCTTGATTTTTACATTGAATAGTGTTAGAATTGTATCATTTTCTTTAACAGTTTGAACCTTCAGTTGTATACTTAGACAGCCTTTTCACCTTCTGAGTAAGTATTTACATATATTTTCTTTTACGATTTTGACCTTTTTATTGTAAATATATAATACAAATAGAACTTACTTGGAGTATTACTATAGTGCAAAAACCTAATGTAATATTTTCCATTATTCCCTCAGTAGCTAATACATAACCCAGTCTTTTTTGTTTGTTTTCCGATTGTCTCTTTTTTTTTTTTAGTTTTTACAGTTTTTTTATTGAGGTATGATTGACATATAACATTATATTAGTTTCAGGTGTACAACATAATGATTCAATATTTGTATATATTGCAAAATGATCACCAAAATAACTCTAGTTAACATCTGTCTGCATATATAATTACAATTTTTTCTAACGATAAGGACTTTTAAAATTTACTCTTTGCAACTTTCAAATAGACAATACAGTATTATTAACTATAATCACCCTCCTGTACATTACATCCTCATGACTTCTTTTTTTTTTTTTTTTAACATCTTTATTGGAGTATAATTCCTTTACAATGGTGTGTTAGTTTCTGCTGTATAACAAAGTGAATCAGCTATACATATACATATATCCCCATATCTCCTCCCTCTTGCGTCTCCCTCCCACCCTCCCTGTCCCACCCCTTTAGGTGGACACACAGAACCAAGCTGATCTCCCTGTGCTATGCGGCTGCTTCCCACTAGCTAGCTATTTTACATTTGGTAGTGTATATATGTCCATGCCACTGTCATACAGAGTGAAGTAAGTCAGAAAGAGAGAAACAAATACCGTATGCTGACAGATATATATGGAATCTAAAAAAATGTTTAAAAGGTTCTTAGAATATATTTTTAATTCATACCTTCTTAGTAGACAGCTGACTTAATCACTTACAAAAACCATTTCAATTTCTATCATTTCCACCAGATGGCAGTCTTGGGCACATCCACTTGTAAACCTGTTGAGAACTTTGGTGACAAGAAAGGCAGTGGCTGGCAGACCTTACAAGGCCTTAAAATTACAGGAACAAAAAGGTTTTTTGTAAACATGAAAGACAAACGAACCCAACATTATGTAATTATAGTATTTATACTGCTGTTAACCTTTAATCTTACAGCCCATTCATTAATGGAGGCAGAGAAGAACATCGCTGCACCCTTCAAAATCATATCTTGCTCTGTCCACGTGTTAATTACCTGTGGCTTCTTGGCAGTACTTTTGCTTTTATTCCAGGGACTTTCATGGTTAAGGGCAGGCTTTAATAAAAGTCATTATTGTTTCCCTTCTAAAAGCACCATTTAAATCAGAAGTTACTGGATTTCTAAATGTTTATGTAAGAGCATCTTGTGACTGATTTTATGGCGCCCAGATCTCATCTGAAATATGAGGTACAGTGTTTATAGTTAATGTAAAGGGAAATAGGTTTGTAAGTGGCTTATTCTACATGAATACAAATCTTAATAACCTCCCTAAATTAGACACTTTTTAGCTTAACTTTGATGACTTCAAAGACCTGCCTTTAGGAATATAGAAGGTAGTGAATTTCTTGATCAGGCAAGGAATTGGCTCAAGTATTTTCTCATAGATGCTTTTTCCAGTGGCCAAAAGAGAGTCCTTTTGGACAACAATACATCATCTAGGTAAGCTCCCCTTTTGTACCTTTTATTACAATTCCATTTGCTAATTTACTTATTTTATATTTCTTATTGTGTTATGAATGAACTGTTTTTCTTCCAATATATTTTTAATTCATACCTTCTTGGTATAATCAGGGAGTAGTAATTGACTGACTGAACAGTAACTATATACATTCCCTTTCTGAGAGATTTTATTTCCACTCTGAGATTGAAAGGTACGAAAAAGTATAAGAACAAAAAGAACAGGTTCGGTCCTTATGCAGAATGATATGCCAAGGTTAATTCTTGCTTTTCCAAAGAAAATTGATGTAAATATTCTAGGAGGTAATATAGAAAAAATGTTGACAGACAGTAAATAATTTCTTTTAGGGTAAATCATGAAAAAGTTTCCTTTTTAAATCCCTGATGATTCTAGGATATAGTTATGTGGAACAGCAAATTTCTTTCATGTATTACATGGATTTATTCATGTTTTGTGTGATCTCTGAGAATGAATGTTGAAATGGTCTTAAGGGAATCTCAGCTATGCAGTAATTATGCCTAGAGCTTTTGTGTAGTGTACCAAGACATACCTTTAACGAAGACAAGTTGAAATCAGTTAGAATTAGGTTCATGCCACATATTTTCAAATAGTTATGGGTAATCTAAATTATATAGATAAAGCCATAAGTTAAATACAGCTGGAAGATTGGCTATGTAAAATTATCTTTGAAAAGGAAGCAGTTCCCTTCTAAGAACCCATGTTTGTATATATTTATATAATATTTTTTAGGGCTCTTGGCTTTTTCAGGGTGGGACACACATGAATCTGGCAGTTAAGACAGTGTTCCCTATTATAGTATAACAGCGTATACAGTACGCTAGTCAAATGTCTTTCACAATCAAAAGTTTACACGTCAATGCTGGCTGCTTTAACACTTGGGAAAATTTCACTATCAGAAAGCAACACACTCACAAATGTTTGTCAATTTGAGAGAGAAATTGTGGCCCATAAAACAAACTCTGAATGTTTTGTAGTTTTACATCCTCAAAAGTTTTAACATAGTAGTTCTGAAGAATTGTCATTTGTGTATTCTTCAAAGAGAGTAATTTTATAACTGGACAGATCTTTAAATACATATTTATGAAATCTCAAAGTTGGAAAATCCCTGAGTACCAAATGGGCCGCTGATCCAATTCTCCGGGGACCAGAATCTACCTCCATTTTGGGGGCAACTCTGCCTGTCCTGGTTGGTTCTGTTTCTTCCTATCATTTGTCTTATGAACCCCTTGGGGCCAAGCATTTAACCATGGCTGTTATGATGACTCCCAGTATCTTCTCTTTTCTGTCACCAGTTACTTCACTGATACATTGCGGCTTCAATTGCCTTTACCATTCAAACCCCAATTCTGCAAAGGCTCTAGTTTTCTGTATCTTAAAGTATACAACCCAGAACTGAACATTTATAGGTAGTAGAACTGTTATCTTTTGTTCTAATTAATGCTCTTCTGTTCTTCTATTTAACATTCAAATACTGAACTAGCTTTTCTGACACCCACATGAAACTGTTTCAGTCTCTGAGGTTAATTATTTTTACTGATGTTAATAGTCTTTCCCCATCCTACACTTGTGCAGTTGGTGTTTTGTTTAACCTGCTTTGCAGGACCTTCATTTATTCTAAGTTTTCTTGTGTTAGATTTATTAACCTTTTGAAATATTTTTGAATTCATCTAAGATATATATGCTATCTTATTCTTTTTGGTCACTCCAAAGTTTGATAGGTAAACACTCAATATTGAATGAAACAAATCTGAGGACAGTGGCCTGAGAAACTTCTCTTTGATGTGATACAAATTGCCCAGTCTATTAATCAGCACCCATTAGGTAAGAATTTCAGCAATTTACTGATTCATCTATCAGCCCGTTTCTCTCCAAGTTTGTCTATAAGAATATCATGGGATCTTACATTCCTTGCTGAAGTCCTGCATTTCCCAAATGTTAGTCAAGTAACTGCCCCCAAAAGTTCATGAAGTTAAGTCAAACCTGTTGGTACGTAGTGAACAATGTTCTCTTCCAAAAGGCTTAAAAAACATTATCATTATAAATAAGGATCTATTCTAGGGCCTTTCCTGGCCCTAGAAGTTGTCCCCATTTTTTACCTCTTCCAAAACTTGGAACGGCATTTACCCTTTCTGATATTGTGGCCAACACCCACTCCACACTTCTGTATAACTACAGTGGGCCACCCAGAAATATTCCCAGATTTTCAGTATCGTTTCCTTGTTTTCCATTAGCATAAAATAGGAAATCGAGTTCTTATTGGCCCTATCACTTGTGTGTAATTCAACTTATTTGGAATTTTCATTTTGACCCTATTCCTGTAGGCCCATGCAAATTTAGGTGTTTATTTTTACGGTGTTTCTTGTATCATTTATGAGTTTTTGAGATTCTGAACTTGTTACATTTCTTCCTGTGTAAACTTGTGGTTCTTGTTTTTGTTTTGTTGTTTTACTTCTTTTAGGTACACCTCTCTTTTAATTCTTATGTATATGATTCTTCAATTTAAAAAGTATTTAAAAAAATAACCCTGATGCACTTAAAAAAAAAAAATCAAATCTACAAACTTGGCCTACAGCCTGAGGCCAAGTGTAGCATGTGGACTGGACAGAAAAGAACAGTGCCACGTCCAGAAGATGCTATTCACATCACAGACATTGGGTGCTCTTCTATACAACTTCCTAGCAAGTGGCAGGAAGGTGTTCTTACGAATAAAATTAATATAGTTATATTACAACAAATATCTGTCAGGTGGGAAGTAAGGTGACTTGAGAAAGGAGTCCTTTTTAGAGAGTTTTTTTTTTTTTTAATTTATCAAGGATGCCACATGGGCCAGCAGCAGCACTGGAGCCTGGTATTTATTCTAGGAAAGGAGATGATGTAGCTTCTCTCTTTACATTCTTCCCTACCTATATTATATCCTCTTTCCATTAAAAAAAATGGGAAAAGGTAGCACTGTAGGAGTGTGGCAGAGGAACTGAGGAGCATATAGGTGATTGTAAAGGACCAACTTTGGCTTTCTAGCCTTGAGTTCAGACTTCTTGGAAGAGCCTCTCTGTGATACACTCTGGCCACCTTTTTTTTCACTTGTTTTTCTTGACTTTTTTGATTACTAGGGCTCCAAAAATAGCAAGTAAGAAAGAGGATATTAGAATGGAAGAAAATGCCCCAGTTGTAGACAGCTTTATAAATTTCTGCAGGTATATGAATTATATATAATGTATATATAGGTAGTATATTTCTTGGCACACAGTTCTGTGTACATGCTATACTTCAATAAAAATTTATTTAAAAAAAAGAAAGTTGGCTGGTGCAGTAAACTTCCTATATATTTATTTTTATTTATGTGAAGGTTTTGTTTGTTAATGGAAGACATGAAAATATTGAGTAGATGTGATGGGTATGCTTTAGATAGTATGAACTGAAATATAGATTATGTGTTTTGTGAAAAACTCAGGGAAGTGGGAGGTAGAGGGCAGCCTTCAAAAAATAGGCAGCATTTTAATCAGGGTAAGCTAAACTGATATAACAAACAGAACCAAACCTGTAATGGTTCAAAAAATAGGTTATTTCGTGCTCATGTATAGACCAAGTTGAGTGTTCCAGGTAAGTGGCTTCTTTCTTCCATGTAGTGATTCAAGTCTAAGACTTTTTCCATCTTGTGGCTATATCATCACCCAGGGCCTTGCTATCTGTATCCAACCAGCAGAAGAGGAAAGTGAGCAAGGAAAAGGTACACCTGCTTCTTACAAGTCTCATTAAACTTAAGGGGCATTGAAATCATACAAGACATATATTTTCTGACCACAATGGAATTAACCTAGACATCAATGAAAGAAAAATAAGAACAACACACTTAAATAATCAATATGCCTAAGAATAAATTGTAAGGGAAATTAGAAAATATCTTGGCTAGAATGAAAATGAAAATCACAACATATCAAAATTTGTGGGCTACAGCTATGACAGTATTTAGAGGGAAATTTATAGCTTGAAACACGTATTAGAAAGAATGTAGGGTCTCTAGCTAATTAAATTTTACTTTCCAAATTAAGTAACTACAAGTGCAAGAAAAGAAGAAAGAAGAATAAGAACAGAAATCAGTGAAATAGGAAACAAAAAAGAAAAATCAGAAGCTGGCTCTTTGAAAATATCGATGAAATTGATAAACTTCTAACCAGACTGATCCGGAAAAAAAACAAAAACAGAAATTATCAATATCAGAAATGAAAGGGGAAATCAACTATATACTCCAATAAAGATTTTTTAAAAAGGAAACGAAAGGGGAGATACCAGCATGGGTCCTACAGACATTAACAGAAAAAGGGAATATTATGAAATATTTTATGCCCATGAAATTGATACCATAGAGGAAACATTTGAAAGTTAATCAGTGTAATTCCACCCTGGGAGTGAAAAAAGAAAAACCATATCTCATTACATTCAGAAAAAGCATTTGACAAAATTCAAGACCCATTCCTGGTAGAAATTCTCAGCAACCTACAAATAAAAGGGAACTTGCTCAGCCTGATAGAGGGTAACTATGTAATACCTAAACCTAATACCATAGTTAACGGTAAAAGACTAAATACTTTCCCTCTAATACACCAAACAAGGCAAGAACGTCTGATCTCACCACTTGTATTCAATACTGACTGGAGGTTTTAGCCAGTGCAACAAGACTAAAAAAAAAAAAACAAGACAAAACAAACAAAACATACAAATTGGAAAGAAAGATACATAAAACTATTTGCAGATGACATGATTGTGTAAGTAGAAAATGATAAGCTATAAGTAAGATACTACAACTCAAGCTTAGCAAGGTCACAGGATACAATGTCAATGTTCCAAAATATATTTCTATATATACTAGGAACAAACAATTGAAATGAAAAAATAATGCCATAGCATCAAAAACCATGAAATACTTGGAGATAAATTCCATGAAGTATGTGCAAGACCTGAACACAGAAAACTACAAACCATTTTTTTTTTTTTTTTTTTTTGTGGTACGCGGGCCTCTCACTGTTGTGGCCTCTCCCGTTGCGGAGCACAGGCTCCGGACGCGCAGGCTCAGCGGCCAAGGCTCACGGGCCCAGCCGCTCCGCAGCACGTGGGATCCTCCCGGACCGGGGCACGAACCCGCCTCCCCTGCATCGGCAGGCGGACTCTCAGCCACTGCGCCACCAGGGAAGCCCTACAAACCATTTTGAGAGAAGACCTAAATAAACGGAGAGATACCACATTATTGGATGAAAGTTTTAATATGGTTAAGATGTCAAAGCCAAATTGATTTATAGATTAAATGAAACCCTAATCAAAATGCTTAGCCATTTTTTTGGTAGAATTTAACAAGCTGATTCTAAAATTTATATCTAAATGCAATTGGATCTCAAATAGTCAAAACAACTTTAATAAAGGATTAAATTGGAGGATTTATAATGCCTGATTGCAAGAATTACTCTAAAGCTACAGTAATTAAGATAATGTGCTTTTGGAATCAGTGTGTGTGTGTATATATATATATATATATATATACACACACATATACATATGTGTGTGTGTGTATATATATAATCTGGAACACAATAGAGAGTCTAAAACTAGACACTAACTATGTAACACCTATATGGTCACTTGATTTTTCACAAAGCTGACAGTAATTTGGAGACAGGAAAGTCTCTTCCACAAATAGTTCTGGAATAAACACATACCTATATATTTTTTAAAATCAACTTTTATCCCCTTATGTCACACAAAAATTAACTTGAATCACAGACTTAACTGTGAGAACTAAAACTTCTAGATGAAAACATTGGAGGAACTTGGGTTAGGCAAAGCTCAGATAAGAATAACTTCTGCTCTTCCACAGAGAGACACTGTTAAGAAAATGGAAAGGCAAGCCTAAGGCAAAACATCTCTGATTAAGGAGTGGTGTTTATAATAGATATATTTTTTAAATAGTAAATATTGAAAAATTGAGGATTTTACCAAGGAAAAAATACAAATAGCACATAAGCACCAATGCTCCAAGTTACTAGTCATTAAGGAAGTGCAAATTGTAATACTGCTACAACTCACTAGAATGACTATAGTTACAAAGACTGGCATTGCCAAAAGTCAGCGAGAATGTGGAGTAAGTGGAACGCTCACATATTGCTCATGGGTAGGTAAAAGTCCAACCGTTTCAGAAGACAGTTTGGCAATTTCTTATAAACTTAAATATTATACTAACCTTATGACCCAGCAATTCCACTCCTCAGTATATACCCAAGAGAAATGAAAACATGTCCACACAAAAATCTACATGAATGTTCATAAAAGCTTTATTATGGTCCCAAACTGGAAACACCTCAAAAGTTCATCATTGGTGAAAGGATTAAACCGCATCCATACAATGAATGCTAATTAGCAATGAAAGGAACAAACTAGTAATTCATGCAACAACATGGGTGAATCTCAGAAGCATTATGTTAAGTGAAAGAAGACAGACACAAAAAAACATACTGTATGATTTCATTTATCTACAATTTGAGAAAAGGCAAAATTTAGTGACAGCAGATGAGTTGTTGCCAGGGGCTGGTGGGAGGGACATGAGGGAACTTTTGGGCGCTATGGAACTGTTCTATACCATGATTGTGGTGGTGGTTACATAACTAGACATTTGTCAAAACTCATCCAATCATACACCTAAGAGTGGTTAAGTATGTATTTTATATGTCATGAATCTGACTAAAAGAAAAAAATAATAAAAAGAATTAAGAATGTGTTAATGTAAATTTGGGTTTATGGGTGTTTGCTATAATATTCTTTCAGATTTGTTTTATATTTAATAATCTTCATTTTAACATATTTCCAAAGATATGAACTTGAGATAAAATTCACAAGAGAAGAATAGTCCAAATTTTATACTGAGTTACTTTTCACATGTGCTCCTCTATGTGACCTGCTTAGGGTAAGTAACACCAGGGATTTACTATTTATGTATTTATTTAGTAGTTATCTGTATATATAAATGTATTTTTTATTTGATTAATTACTTAATGGTTTTCTTGAGCAGCTGCTGGGCTGATGGGGTTGGATGATCTATTTAAATGGACTGAATTATATGATGTTGATGGATATAAATTGATCAAGTCCACTTTATTATATAATCCCATCTGCTACCCTCTCCCAACAATCAGGAAGTCTTACTAATAAAACATAAAGTTAAAATTTTGTAAGAGTAATTAAAATTTTTATTGAAATCCAGCTATAGAAGATGCCCATAGTTGATTTCCTCAAGAGCCACAGTTTTGTAACCTTTTAGAACTCTCTCTTTTGCATGGCATCCTCACTAATGCAGCATTCCCCAAACCAAAAATAATTTCATTTACTACATATAAGGAGTAGAATGCCTCCATTTTAATTTTGACTTTCATTTTGGTGTTTCCTCAAGCTTAGGAAAGTAGAATTCTACTCTTTTAAGCAAGACTATTGCCTTTCTGGTACAAAGGTATATAGGCTTAGGGTTGCATCCTTAGAGGCTTTTGGAGTGATAACTCTTTCTTTTTAAATTTATTTTATTTTTGGCTGCGTTGGGTCTTTGCTGCTGCGCGCAGGCTTTCTCTAGTTGTGGCGAGCGGGGGCTACTCCTTGTTGCGGTGCGCAGGCTTCTCATTGCGGTGGCTTCTCTTGTTGTGGAGCACGGGCTCTAGGAGTGCGGGCTTCAGTAGTTGTGGCACACATGCTCAATAGTTGTGGCGCGGTCTCTAGAGCTCAGTAGTTGTGGCGCACGGGCTTAGTTGCTCCGTGGCATGTGGGATCTTCCCAGACCAGGGCTCGAACCTGTGTCCCCTGCATTGGCAGACGGATACTTAACCACTGTGCCACCAGGGAAGCCCAGAGTGATAACTTTTTAAAAATAATAATCCCTTAACATATTTAGTTATTGCTCTTTATTCTGTAGTTCTAGGTTGACAAACTTTGTCTGTAAAGGGCCAGAGAGTAAATATTTTAGGCTTTGAGGACCAAATGGTCTCTGTCTCTCAACTCTTCTATTGACAAGGAGCCACAGATATAAACAAGCGCAAGTGGATGTATTCAAATAAAACTTCATTTACAGAAACATGTATTGGGCTGGATTTGACTTGGAACAAAACTTTGCTGACCCTGGTTGGAAATTATAAACACCCCCCAAAGCAAATCCATTACTTGTTGTGACAAAGGGTTCGTAGACTCATAGGTACTTCTGTGAAGAGAACTAATAATGGTAATGGTACTTCTATGAAGAGAACTAATAATGGTAATGATGGGGTTCAGGACATGTTACCCCAAAATATGGCACCTTGGCATATTGAACATTTTAAGCTGAAGGAATTTGAGAAATGGCACATGCAGTAAGGATGTTCTGACCTTCCCTGAAGCAGGTCATAAAACCCTCTTGTGAGAGATTTATGCCCTCCCCATACCAGGAGGAAAGGAGCATCTTTATCTCTGAAGACAAAGGGACACAGAGGACTCTGAATAAATATTAGCCTTGCTAAGTTTCTCCAGTTTCCTACACTTACCTCATACCTTTTGTCCTATTATATCTTTCCATTCTTCAGCAAACTTAGCATAAAAACCCATTTCTTCAGGTTCTCATTCCCTTATGAAGGCTCTCATGATAATACTTACATTATATGAATTTGTATGCTTTTTTCTTGTTAATATGCCTTTTGTTACAGGGGTCTCAGTCGAGAACTTAAAAGGGTAGAGGAGAAAGATATTATTCCTCCCCTACAATAATAAAGTGTTCATTAGGAAGGCTCCATATCAAAATCAGGGTATGCATATTCTGTGACTCTCTGATGAACTGTGTACAAAACATCTCTCATTCCTGGAAAATATGAAGATATTTGTCCAAGATAGCTAACAAAATATTTCATGTATTCGAATATGACTTTGCTTGGTAAAGTTTGCCTTAGTTACAAGTGTAAATTTCAGAGAGTAGGTTTTACTTCTATTTTGTTTCCCCTTCTATAAGACTATACTTTTTTATATTTAGCAAGTAACCAAAGATGACTACTACTCTTGTTAAAATAGTCCAACAAATCAAATTCACTTCTGTTGAAGATTTAGTTCCACAATTTTTCATTCTTGGTTATAAGGAGTAGATAAGGACATGACTAACATCAGTGACTAGAACCTATACAACTTGTGGTGCTCCCTACATTGAGATCATTTCCCCCGATTTAAAGCTGAGTTACTAATTAAGGACTAACAAATGATCAATTATGATTCAAGTAAAAGTACTATCATTAAGTAGAACTTGGAAGAACTAAGAGTCCTTGTCCTCATGGTCGTATTCAAATTAAACAAATATATTTTTAAAGTGGAAATAGAGGAAATAGAAGCAAGAAGTATATGATGGTAGATATGAGCTGCCGCTTCTTGCCAGTTTTTACTATGAAAGAGAACTAATATTTATTAGTTTTAGTACTAATATTTTAGAACTAATATTTATTAAAACTAGTATTTCTTATTTAGTGAGAGAACTTTCCAGTTGCCTCTTGGGATAACTGAGGATGGAGGAATTACCTTTAAGCAGATCATTCTTGTTTTGTGAAGAATAATTTGAGAGGTTCCCTTTAGTTCTGTAAATGTAGTGAGTAGACCCCATTGTCCTGATAGTTAATACTTGATAGTAATTGTTATTATTATAATGTTAACAGTAGCAACTTTTATCAGTGACATAGGCCTTGCTCTGCAAAGCTCTTTGCTGGGGAGGAACCTAACCAACCTTTACAGGAGGAACCTATTGCCACTGGTAGGTAATTTGTATATGCTATTTAATTAAATTTAAATCATTTAAATTTAATTAAAATTTAAAATTTATGTGTATTTTATTTAATCTTCATAACAACACTATGAAGTAAGTGTAGCCGATGAAAAAGCTGAGATCCATCTAAAGAGACTGAATGAATTACCCAAGACCACAAAGCTTAGAACTGGCTGATCTGGGATTCAAACACATGTCTATTTGGCCCCAGACTTTCCCATTTCACCGTGCTAGTGAAGATAAGTTACCATGAAATTGTAACTCCACCCACAAGAAGAGAGGAGAGCACTTTACTGAATTTATTGATGAGTTCTAGTAGTTTTTTTGTGGCATCTTTAGGATTTTCTATGTCATGTGCAATGACGGTTTTACTTCTCCCCTTCCAATTTGGATTCCTTTTATTTCTTTTTCTTATCTGATTGCTATGGCTAGGACTGCCAATACTATGTTGAATAAAAAGTGGCAAGATGGGGCTTCCCTGGTGGCGCAGTGGTTGGAAGTCCGCCTGCTGATGCAGGGGACGTGGGTTCATGCCCCGGTCTGGGAGGATCCCACATGCCGCGGAGCGGCTGGGCCCGTGAGCCATGGCTGCTGAGCCAGCGCGTCCGGAGCCTGTGCTCCGCAATTGGAGAGGCCACAACAGTGAGAGGCCCGCGTACTGCAAAAAAAAAAAAAAAAAAAAAGTGGCAAGAGTAGGCATCCTTGTCTTGTTCTTGATCTTAGAGCAAATGCTTTCAGCTTTTCACTGTTGAGTATGATGTTCACTATGGGCTTGTCATATATGGTCTTTATTATGTTGAAGTACATTTCCTCTATACCCACTTTGTTAAGAGTTTTTATCATAAATCGATCTTGAGTTTTTACAAAACCTTTTTCTGTACCTACTGAGATGATCATATGATTTTTATTCTTCATTTTGTTAATGTGATGTATCGTTTGATTTGTGAATACTGAACCATCTTTGCATCCTTGGAATTAATCCCACTTGATCATGGTGTATGATCTTTTTAATACACTATTGAATTCATTTTGATGAGGATTTTTACATCTACGTTCATCAGTGATATTGGCCTGTAATTTGTGTTTGATATCTTTCCCTGGTTTTGGTATCAGGATGATGCTGGCCTCATAGAATGATTTCAGACGCATTCCTTCCTCTGCTTTGGAATAGTTTGAGAAAAATAGGTGTTAACTCTTCTCTAAATGTTTGTTAGAATATTCCTCTGTTGCCTCATTTTGCCTGATTCACTGCTTTTATTTCTACGTATTTGGTAGGTTGGTTGCATTTTCCAGTCTTGGAGAAGTGGTCTTATGTAGGAAACATCCTGTGGGGCTCAGCAGCACACTCCCTTGCGGTCACCAGAGCTATATGCTCTAGGAGTTCCCTCTATGTGAGCTGCTTGAGTCCTTCTGTTGTGTCAGAGGGTACTGTGGGTGTGCTGGTAGGTGTGGTTGGCCTCTGGTCCGGTTGGTGGTCAGGCCCTGCCTAGTGCAGAGGCTGCCAGGCTCTGGTGGGCAGGATTGGGTCCTGGCATGACTGGCTGCTTGACCAAGGGAGTCCTGGTCTTGGTGCCAGCCCACTGGTGGAGCAGGGCCATGTCACAAGGCAGCTGGCTACAGAGCTCGTGGGAGGGACAGGGGTGCTTGGGCTAGTAGTGCTGGCTCACTGGTTGGCAAGCTGGATCCCAGGTTAGCTGGCTGTAGGGTCGGGGGTCCTGGAGCTAGTGTCAGCCTGCTGGTGGGTGAGGCTGGTTCCTGACAATGATGGCTGTGGGATCCATGGTGTCCTGGAGCTGGTATTGGTCTGCTGGGTAGGTGGGCCAGGTCTTGACATGGCTGGTTATGGGGCCACTGTGGCCCCAGGGTTCATGTAACCCCACTGGTGGGTGAGGCTGGTCCCAGGGCTAGTGCTGGCCCACTGGTGAGTGGGGACAGGTCCTGGGCCCTCTGGTGGGCAAGCCCAAGTCTCAGGGAGACTGCAGGTTCAGGTGGCTCTCAGCAGCCAACCTGCTGGTGGGTATGGCCGTGTCCCACCCAGCTAGATGCCTGGCCTGGGGTGTCCTAGTACTAGAGCCAAATGGCTGGCGGGCGAGACCAGGTCCCAGCGCTCATCAGCTAGAGGGAGGATTCCAAAATGACACTTGCCAGTACGGTGTCCTCATGTTGGGATGAGATCCCAGAAATGGCTGCCGCCAGCATCTATGTCCCCAGGGTGAGTCCCAGTTGTCTCCTGCCAGGAGACAGTTTCTCGGTACTTGGGACCGGGGCACGAACCCGTGTCCCCTGCATCGGCAGGCGGACTCAACCACTGCGCCACCAGGGAAGCCCTTTGTGGTTCTTTCATTTTTAGTTGTAGATCTTTTCTGCTATTCTTCGTGTGGTTCTCATCCGTAGTTGCTCTGCAAATAGTTGTGATTTTGGTGTGCCAAACTTACGTGGGAGGAGGTGAGCTCAGGGTCTTCCTACTCTACCATCTTGGCCTGAATCCTAGATTATTTGTTAATATCTTTATTGAGCAAAATAAAATGCTGGTACCATATTTTGATTTCCAATTTTTTTTTTTTTTTTTGGAATTTTCCTTGCCTATAAAATCCCAAAGTTTGGGCATCATTGTTCTAATTACACACAAACTAGCTGATGGAATATTTATTGTTTAGGACACAGATTATTTTTTTCAGGACTTCCCTGGTGGCACAGGGCTTAAGAATCCGCCTGCCAAGGCAGGGGACACGGGTTCAATCCCTGGTCTGGGAAGATCCCATATGCTGCGGAGCAACTAAGCCTGTGCGCTTCAACTACTGAGTCTGCTCTCTAGAGCCCACGAGCCACAACTACTGAGCCCGTGTGCCACAACTACTGAAGCCTGTGTGCCTAGAGCCCATGCCCTGCAACAAGAGAAGCCACTGCAATGAGAAGCCCATGCACCACAATGAAGAATAGCCCCTGCTCGCCGCAACTAGAGGAAGCCCGCCCACAGCAATGAAGACGCAATGCAGCCATAAATAAATAAACAAAGCAAAACAAAAAAAACACTGTTACAACTCAACAGCAAATAATGATTTATTTGCTGATTTTTAAAATGAGCAAAGGACTTGAATAGACCTTTCTCCAAAGATGATATGCAAATGGCTAACAAGCACATAAAAGATGCTCAATATCACACATCATCAGGGAAATGCAAATCAAAACCACAGTGATGTACAGCTTCACACTCATGAGGATGGCTACTTTCAAAAACAAAACCAGGGCTTCCCTGGTGGCGCAGTGGTTAAGAATCTGCCTGCCAATTCAGGGGACACGGGTTCGAGCCCTCATCCGGGAAGATCCCACATGCTGTGGAGCAACTAAGCCCGTGTGCCACAACTACTGAGCCTGAGCTCTAGAGCCCACAAGCCACAACTACTGAAACCTACGCGCCTAGAGCCTGTGCTCCGCAGCAAGAGAAGCCACCACAATAAGAAGCCCTTGCACGCAACAAAGAGTAGCCCCCGCTCACCGCAACTAGAGAAAGCCCACGTGCAGCAACAAAGACCCAATGCAGCCAAAAATAAAAAAATAAAAATAAATTTATTTTTTAAAAAAGTATTGTGAAGGTACATGATAGATTAATTGCATTAAAAGCCCAATTAATGGCTTCCCTGTATGTCCTTTGCTCTGTAACTTCTCACATTGGCTCTGGCCTTGGTACATCAAGTACAGTCAAAAAGATGCTATGTGACTTCTGAGGCTAGGTCACAAAAAGGATGCAGTTTCTGCCTTGCTTTCTCTCTTCATCTGGGACACTCACATTTGGGACCATGCCAGAATGCTATGAGGAAGCCCAAAGTAGCCAATGTGGAGAGACAGCATGGAGAGACCCATGGGTAGAGAACTGAGACCCCCCTAGCTGACCCCCTAGCCAGCATCAACTTCACCAGAAAGATAATGGGTGGCAAAAAAGCACTGAAAAGATACTCAACATCATTATTCAAAAGGGATGTGCAGGGCTTCCCTGGTGGCGCAGTGGTTGAGAGTCTGCCTGCCGATGCAGGGGACACGGGTTCGTGCCCCGGTCCGGGAGGATCCCACGTGCCGCGGAGCGGCTGGGCCCGTGAGCCATGGCTGCTGAGCCTGCGCGTCCGGAGCCTGTGCTCCACAACGGGAGAGGCCACAACAGTGAGAGGCCTGTGTACAGCAAAAAAAAAAAAAAAAAAAAAAAAGGATGTGCAAATTAAAACAGCAATGAAATACCACTACTTACATACTAGAATCACAAAAATTAAACAGACTGAACATAGCAAGTGCTGGCAAGGATGTGAAAGAACTAGAACCTCAGACGCTGCTGAATGTAACGTAAGATGGTGCAAGCACTTTCTGAAATAGTTCGGCAGTTTCTTACACGGTTAAACATAGACAATGTACACCTTCCATATGATCCAGCCATCTGCTCCTAGGTGTTTACCCAAGAGAAAAGAAAACTATATCATTACAAAAATTTGTACCTGACTGTTCACAGCAGTTTTATTTATAACAGTACAAAACTGGAAAAAAAATACATGTTCAGTTATCAACAGTGGTGTATATTCATAGAGTTGAATACTACTCCATGATAGAAAGGAATTAACTAAACACTGGGATACCACTATAATCATATTGCAATGGCTTATATCCAAAACACCGACAACTCTAAACATTAGCAAGGACGTGGAGCAACAAGGAACTCTCATTCATTGCTGGTGGGAATGCAAAATGGTACATCCTTCCAAAATAGAAGACAGTCTGGCAGTGTCTTGCAAAGCAAAATAGAGTCTTACCATAAAATCCAACCATCACACTCCTTGGTATTTACCAAAAGGAGTTGAATACTTATGTCCACACAAAAACCTGCACGTGATGGTTTACAGTAGCCTTAAAATTGCCAAAACTTGGAAGCAACTAAGATGTCTTTCAGTAGGTAAATGGATAAACTCTGGTACATCCAGACAATGGAATATTATTTGGCACTGAAAAGATCTATTAAGCCACAAAAAGACATAAGGGAAACTTAAATGCATACTACTAAATGAAAGAAGCCAGTCTGAAAAGGCTTATACTATATTATTCCAACTATATGACATTCTGGAAAAGGCAAAGCTATAGAGACAGTAAAAAGATCAGTGGTTGCCAGGGGTTCAGGGGGATGGAGGGATGAATATGTGAAGCACAGGGTATTTTCGAGAAAGCGAAACAATTCCATTATGACACTATAAAGGTGGATACATGACTGTGCATTTGTCAAAACGCTCAGAACTGTACAACGCGAAGAGTGAACCTTGATGCAAACCAGGGACTATAGTTAATAATGTATCAATATTGGTTCATCAATTGTACATCAAATGTACCATGCTAATGCAAGATGCTAATAATAAGAGAAACTGCAGACGTAGAAGAGAAGAGAGGGGTATATGGAAACTCTCTGTAGTTTCTGTTCAATTTTTCTGTAAAACCACAGCTTCCTCTAAAAAAAAAGTGTTAGTTAATAAAAATGAATGAAATATTGATACATACAAGTTGGATAAATGTCCAAATAATTATGCTGAGTAAAAGAAACCAGACAAAAGTTACATACTGTATGGATGATTCCGTTTATATAAAAATCCAGAAAATGCAAACTAATCTATAGTGATAGAAAGCAGATCAGAAAGCAGGGACAGGCATAGGCTGTGGCGGGTGAGGGTGAGGTGCAGGGAGGGGTAGGAGGGAGGGACTACGAAGGGGCAAGAGGACACTTTTGCAGGTGATGGACATGTTCATTGTTTTGATTGTGGTGATGCTTTCATGGATATATACACATGTTAAAACATCAAATCGTATACTTCAGAGTGCAGTTTATTGTATGTCAATTATCCCTCAATCAGTCTGTTTTTTAAAGGTCAAAGCCAAAAAGTAACCCAACCATTTACTAATTTTCATGACACTACAGTTGTTCATAGGCCAGTTTGAACACTGGTCCTGGCTGGACTCACTCAAGCATCTGTGGTCAAATGGCTGGCTGCCTGGGGACTGGCTAATCTAGAGGACCCTCGATGGGAAGACTCCAGAGTCCTTCCCATTATCTCCCACATCCTGCAGCAGACCAGCCTGGACCTAATCTACCCGTGATGGCAGTGATCTAGAAGAGGAGCACTTTTTAAAGCCTCTTTTTGTGTCAAGTTTCTTTTTGTGTCATTGGCCAAAGCAAGCCATACGTCTAAGTCCAGACTCCGTGTGTCAAGGGACTAAGGAATGATGGGGCAAAAGACCATTAAGGGATACAGGGATGCCATTAATTAGCTACTAATACAATTAATCTATCATGTACCTTAATGTTTTAATTTGTATTCTTTAATTCCTTCAGAAAGGTACTTTTTTTCAGTTACTTTTATGTGATGTTAATTTCTTATATATAATTTGCAATCCTTTTTAATCTTATTGAATGTAATTTAGCTACTGATTTTAAAGGTTTGCATTCATTCTTTATATGTAGAAATAGTAAGGTTTTGTCCTGACATCTGTCACATTTTCAAGTTGTTAACATTTCTTTTGCTATTTGTTTTGTTATACTTTGTTATAAAAATGTTTTAAAATAGTTTAACTTCCAGCAAAAACATGTTTAGATATTTTCCTTTGATTTCAATGATTATATAAATTGAACTTCCTTCTCTAGCTGGGACAAATCTATTTTAGTGTTTCCTTCTACTTAAAACTGTTTTACAGCTGAGGTAACAGAGGCTCAGAGAAAATTTTGTCCAAGATCAAACAGAGAGCAAGTAGTGGAGGCAAGCTTGAATCTCACTTCTTCTGACTTAAAATTTCACTCATGAAACTGTGTCAAGGTAAGAACATTTGGCTAAGTGATAAAAATCTACATTTTTGTGCAGAATGTACTTTCCACTTTTCTTTTTCCCCCCTCCCCTCTCCACCTCTTCCTTCTAATCCTCCTGCTCCCCCTCCTCCCCCCTTTTTTCATCCCCCCCTTTTTCTTCAGCATAGGGTTAGGTCTATCTATCTTTAAGTAACTACTTTTATTCATTTAATAATCTACCAGGCACTGAACTGGATGCTGGGAACTTAAAGATGACTATGCAGCAGATCCTACCCTTAGATCACAGAGGCTATAAACAGGTAAATGCAATATGGCAAATCTTTCTATTTTAAATGTTTACTAATCTGACAGGTTATATACTGTAAGTTATTTTGGTGGGTTTGCTGCTGAGTGGAAGTCTTTATGAGTGAATGGCTTTAAAATTCATTTAATGAATCCTAGTACATATATATTTTAAAATACATATATATAATATAAAAATACATTTTTTAATTGATTACTGCTTTCTATATGTTTGTTTCTGTTTAATTGCAGGATGTTTCTGGGTCCTGTGATAGCCTCCATTGTTCTGTTATCTGTTTTCTAGATAGTTCATTCTTCTTTGCTTTATTATTGTGATTGTGTAACTCACCTGGGATTTGAATTTCCTGAGAGATTATCTTCATTGTCTCTGATTCTTTGTTTTGATTATCAGAGTTAGCTCTTAAAGCTTCCTTAGTGTTCTTGTTCCTTATTCATGTTTAGAAGTTTTAACAGTCAGTGTGTTTGGCTTTCTACAATCAATATTTCCTTCTAAGTCACCTTGAAAGTAAGTAATACTGATACCTTGTATTTGTTGGGAATTCTTAACTTTGTGGCTATCTTTTCCGAATTGCCGCCAACTTCCTCTTCTCTCCAGTGTTTCCATACTTGTTCATTGAATCCATGTTTTCTTTCTGCTTTTTGAAGTTTGCTTTTCTTTTTCTCTCTTTAGTTTAAATCTTGAGTATGGGATATTTATGAATTTTGGATGGCTGATGTTAGGAGGAGTCACCTTAAACTGAACTTTAGCACCTGACTGGAAGTTCTAGGGAGACTCCAAACTCAGGGTTTCCTAACTTACATTTTTTCTAATGGACGAGTAATACATATTCATTACAGAAAAATCAGAAAAAGTTTAAAGAACAAAATGGGTATCACGCATAATCTTAGAACCCAGAGATAAACACTGTAAACACTTTTTCTAATAGGACTTTACAAATCTACATGAAAAAAATTTTTTTACATAATCAGGACAACTACTTTATAGCCTGCATTTTCCCCACTCAATGCAATAATGTGGGATTTCTTCCATGTCATTAAAAATCCTCGAAAATATGCTCAATGGCTAATATTCCATAACATGGATGTACAATAATTTACTTAGCTAGTCTTGAACATTTTGGTTGTTCCCAATATTTGTTGTAATAAATAACACTAATTAATAAGCCTATTATTCATAAACTTTTGTCCCTGTCCTGAATTATTTCCTTAAGATAGAGTTTTGGAAGTGGAATTGCTGAGTTGAAGGATATGAACATTTTCTCCCCTCTTTTTATTATGAAAGTCATATATGCTAAGGACAGATAACTCAGGGTAAGGTATAAGTCCAAGTATAGGTACAAGAAAAGCGTTAAGTCCAAGGATTCTCATCCTCATTCTCTTATTCTCAGCCTCCAGGCAACCACTAGCTGAAATTCAACATGCATGCACAAATGTGTGTGCTATTTCTTCCCACATGATTCTGATCATATTATACTTCCTCTCCTTATCCAATTGTCCAACATCACTTACTAAAAAATCTCTCTTTTCCTCACTGACTTCCTCACTTGTCATATTCTAAATTCCCTTCTGTATAGGGAGTAGGGGTCCATTTTTGATGACTCCAATCTGTTCAATTGATCTTTTGACTTATCCTTCTTCAGTAACAACTCTTCATTTTTCTGGAGTTTTTATTTTAAAATCCAGTAGAGCTAGCCCCATTTATTTATTTTTAGCCTCTGAAAATGTTAAATGCCAGATTACTTTCCAGAATTATTGTGTCAATTTACACTGGATCCTTATCAGTACTATAATCTTTTAGAAATTCTTTGCCAATGTGATTGAAAATGCTTATTTATTTCTCTAACGTTAGTGAGTTGATTTGTGTTAAATATGTTTACATTCTTTTTTCACGTTTCCTACTGACATTTTAAAATTGATATTATGAAATTTCATATATGTAAAAATATGTTGAACAATATATACGTATCTTTAATGTTAAAAACATAAGTTCTTCGGCGTGTTTATTACCAATGCATTTCCCAATTTGTCATAAGCTCTTCAATTAGTATGCTTTGTGATATAAAAAATTCAAAAATTTTATTCAGTCAATTCAATCTTCTTTTGTAATTGCTTTTATTGTTTAAATGATCCTCCCACCAGAGACCAGATGATTATTCCAGATTGTTTTTTAAAAGATTCTAGTTTGCATATTCTGGAAGTTCGAAGTATTATTGTTGTTATTGTATTTTATTTATAAATTTATTTATTTATTTTTGGTTATGTTGGGCCTTCATTGCTGTGCGTGGGCTTTCTCTGGTTGCGGTGAGCCGGGGTTGCTCTTCGTTGTGGTGCACGGGCTCCTCGTTGCGGTGTCTTCTCTTGTTGCAGAGCACGGGCTCTAGGGGGCTGGGCTTCAGTAGTTGTGGCACATGGGCTTAGTAGCTGTGGCTCACGGGCTCTAGAGCGCAGGCTCAGTAGTTGTGGCTCACGGGCTTAGTTGCTCCACGGCATGAGGGATCTTCCTGGACCAGGGCTCGAACACATGTCCCCTGCATTGGCGGGTGGATTCTTAACCACTGCACCATCAGGGAAGCCCCTGTTATTGTTATTTTTAATAAAATGTGGAGAGGTCAAAATGGGACATTTCTGTCATGAAATTGTATTGTTATGATGTAGAGTTTTCTTTGCATTTGTATGATTGAATACTTAGAACTTAAGTATTCATAATTAAAAGTTATTTTTATAATTTAAAATTATTGTAAAACTAGGGGTATTTTTGCATTTTGATTTTTATCCCCAAATAGTAACTGCATTTCAGTTAGCTCTGTTGTGAAAATTACCATTATGTGTTTGAGTGATGAAGCAATTTGAAGACATAAAAGTTAAATTCCTTTAATTAAAAAAAATATACAACATGCCTAATTAATAATGATGAGAGATGCCACTTACTGGATGCATTCAACGAGCTAGATATTGGGATTTACTCATTTTTAAAAATAACTTAGTGAAAATCAAATCGCTCATTCCTCTGTACCAATTACTGCTTCTAAGTAACTCTACAAAATAACAATAATATTAAGAATTCATATAACTTTCCTCATTTAAAAGAAAAAAATTCTTATTTGATCAAATGAGTCATAGAGGTGTTTATTATATGTGCCACTGATTAAATGGAAGCCATGAATCATTGCATTCTTTTAAGGTTTGATAATCTTCTAGGAAAGCACACCTAACTTTAATGCAGTTTCCTCAGGGTTGCAAATTTGTATTTTATACTTGTCAATGATTCAACAACTCTTAATGCTCGCATTAAGAACTGTTTACCTATAATAAAGCACTTGAACTTGCTAGACATGGAATTCCTCATTCTGCCTCTCCCACTTTGAAAAGTGCTTCCAAGAATGGACAGCCATCTCCTCTTCTGAAAATAGGAAAAACTGAAAAAACTGAAGGCACCTGGGGTCAAATTGAGCATACAAATAGGTATTTATCAGGTTGGCTTGAATTGAGATAAAATAAAATAGCTTTAGTAACAAAGGTTTTGTTGTTCCCTGCCTCCAAATCCTCTTCCTCTTGCATTTATAGGAGAAGAGACCTTCAAAACAAAAAATAAAAAGCCTGTTTCCCCTTGCAAAATTTGATGTTTGTTTCTTTTTCTCAGAGCTAGCTAAAAAGAAAAAAGAAATGTAAGCTATTTTTTTATTGTGGTAAAATATACATAATATAAAATTTACCACTTTAAGAATCTGTAAGTGTACAATTCAGTGGCATTAAGTACATTTACATTGGTGTGCAGCCACCTCCAGAACTTTTCATCAGCCGAAATGGAAACTTTATATCCATTAAACAAAAACTCCCCATTACCCCCCTCCTTCCAACTCCCGGTAACTACAGTTCTGCTCTCGATCTCTATGAATTTGTCTAAGTACTTCATATAAGTGGACTCAGACCATATCTATCCTTTTGTGTCTGGCTTCCTTCACTTAGCATAATGTCTTCAAGGTTCATCCATGTTGTAGCACATGGTCAGAATTTCATTCCTTTTTAAGGCATATGTCACATTTTGTTTGTCCATTCATCCATTGATAGACACTTGGCTTGTTTCCACCTTTTGACTGTTGTGAATAATGCTGCTTTGAACATCTGTGTACTCCATCAAGTAACACCTTAAATTGCAATGGAACCCTGTGTCCTCTTCCCATTTGCCCTCCTCTATGCCCAGGTCCCAGTCCAGAAATGAATCCCTCAGTGTAGTGACTATAGTTTCATCAGCCTCACAGGTGTAAAGAGAATTTTTTAAAACTCCCTTTACCTTTACCCTTTCTTCCTTGGCTGGGCAAAGTCCAGCCAAGTTTATTCATAAACCACGCAAAGCTCGTTAACACGACCAAGCAATTCAGCGAGTTCCCTTCCCACTTTTGTTACTGCAGGAAGGCACTCCGCAGGGATAAGATTGTGAAACATGGCTGAGGATAAAGGCAAGAGAGATTCCATTGGAATGAGTATGAAGGGAGGCCGGACAAACAACGGGTTTGTACAAAATGAAGACATCTTGGAGACGGACCCGGACCCAGGCAGCCCAGAGGACAGCCCACAGCACAATGCCGTGGACATCTTTGGCCCTGCGGAGCCCGACGTGAAGGATGTGCGGCCCTACGCGGGAATGCCCAAGGAGGTACTGTTCCGGTTCTCGGGCCAGGCCCGCTACCGGGTGCCCCGGGAGATCCTCTTCTGGCTCACCGTGGCTTCTGTGCTCGTGCTCACTGGGGCCACCATAGGCATCATTGCCATCTCTCCGAAGTGCCTGGACTGGTGGCAGGCGGGGCCCATGTACCGGATCTACCCGAGGTCTTTCAAGGACAGCGACAAGGATGGGAACGGAGATCTAAAAGGTGCGTGCCTTGAGAGTTTGGGGCGTGTCCGAGATGAGGTTGTAGAGGACTCTTTCAGTTCTTGAAGGGCATTATGCCTGGGTTGTGCGGTAAGCACATTCCATCCAGTATGACTGGTCACGCCACGTTTCTCCTTGTTGATGATGTTTAAAAGCCCCTCAACAGAGCCCAACAGTTCTTCCCATATGATGAAAGGTTACTTGCTGGAGCCCTTTGAGCCCCCAAAGAGCTGTTTAGTTTATTGCCTGCTAGGAACCTTTGCGTAGTTGGTCATCCATTCTAACTTCCTACGTGGGCAAGTTTCCTCTTGAAATGTGTCCTGCTTCTGTGCACTTTAGAGGTGGTTATCTCAGAGTGACTGTTTAGCATTCCTTTTCCAGTGTGCACAGTGGCTGGATTGGCAATCTGGTGGAGAGTTTCTGATTGGTGAACAAAGCATAAATAATATTTTAGAAAAAGATTAAGTGATGTCTTTAAAATGTGTAGGCTGAGTCTCTAAAGCTTAAATTCTGAGAAATGAAGGAAAGAAGAAAAGGCACAGAGTGGGTTGGTCATTACTTGAATTAAGGATTATTTAAAAACAATATCCATATTAATAAAAAAAGTTAAAAAAATTTAAAGTTATGCTAATAATTTCCTAGTGTGTTATGTGTGGAATGTCCTAATTATTTATTGTGTAAACAAGGACACAAACCATACACAGGAACTGTCCCAGGCAGATTGGATTGGTTGATATGGTCACCCTAGTTAAGGGCAACAATAAGGAACAAATAAACTAATAAGGTAATTTTTGATAATGATATTTGGCTTGAAGAAGACAAAACAGAATGATTTAATAGAGTATGGGAAGTGGAAATGAGCTTAATCAAACTTTAAAATGTTATAAATACACTCTTGAAATCTCCAACTTTCCTGATAACTAATAAAAGGCTTTTCTTTTTCACACTCATATAATTTTTCTCTTTTTAAAGTCATCCTGCATCTTAGCTAATTGAACTATTTTCTGTCCTTCAAGATGCAGTTCAAACCCACTTCCTTCATTAATCTGTATTTAACCTCCCGATCAGTGGGTGCGCTCCCCTCCCCAGAGCTCTTGTGGTACTTTGCAGGAGCAGCACCTCTGATACTGCCTTGTAAGTGTCTGGGTGAGTTTCCTTCCAACCCCCAGCCCCCAGCATGGTCCTAGCACCTGCTTCTTACAAAGGAAATGCTTTGCAAAGTGATGTTTTGATGGAATAGAGCCCAAAACCCTAAACCCAAAAATATACTCCCCACTTCCTGGCCCTCCCTCTGTAATCTCTATCTAAATTCTCCTGCAAAGGGCAACTTCTAATCACCTCTCACATTTGCCATTTCCAGTAACTTTTCCTTGAAGGACTGGCTGCTTCCTATAATTAATAGGTATTTTTCCTTGAGGTTGAGGGGTTTTTTTGGGTTTTTTTGAGGGGGTTTTGTTGTTATTACTTGAAGAAAATGTTCCAGGTTTCAGTTCAGTTTACTGCCTTCTGTCCCCTGGAATGTGGGCCTAGGAGATCCCTTGTTTACTTTGTGTCTGTTCAGCCTCTGTTTTTATCATCCTGTTCCTTTGTGCTGGTTTTTGATATAAATCAAAATTCTGACTTAAATCTGCCTTAAAATTCTTTTGTTGCCTTTTGACACTCTGTGTGGTCTGACAGCCACCCACATAGGGGAACTGAGGTACAATGAGGACAAAGATAAGCAGCCTGTTACAGGGGAAGAGCCCCAAGGCCAGGAGTCAGGGGACTTTGTGCTTTGGTCTCTGTGACCTCGGACAGGCTGATTGTAGGGAGCCACATAGAGTCCCACAGAAAGTTACTGGAGGCTGAATACTAAACTCAACTCTGGCTCTGCATTTAGGACTCTGAACTAGAAGCACCGCCCCCCACCCCCCCACCCCATGCCACTATCTGCTAATTATCCTACGAGGTCCCAAGTACAGTTTCATTCCCATATCTCTTCTCAGCCAACTCTAGAATTCTCTTCTGTATAAATTCTTGGCTTCAGCAATATCCAAAGGAAATAGAATGTGGATCACATAGGTAATTGTCAGTTTTCTAGAAGCCACATTAAAAAAGCAAAAAGAAACGAGTGAAATTAATTTTAATAATATACTTTGTATACTCCAACACATCCACTGTATCACTTCAACATATAATCAATATAAAAATATAAATGAGCTATTTTACATTCTTTCTCTTCATACTGAGTCTTCAAAGTCCAGCGTGTGTTTTTTTTTTTTTCTTTTTTTTTTCAGCGTGTGCTTTACATTTACAGCATATCTCAATTCAAACTAGTCACACTGCCAGTGCTTGATAGCCACATGGCAAGTGGCTACACACTGGACAGTGCAGCACAGACCACTTGACCATGAGGGGCCATGTATTATTCTTCTTCGTACCTTGGCACTTAGCCCAGCATCTGGCTTGGATTAGGTGCTCAAAAACCATGTGTAGAATAAATTAACAATAGTGTAGTCTTGGTTTTAAGTATAAAATATGAACAAGCCACAGACAGATTTTTTTAAATGTTATGCATCGATGTTAAAGGTCAAAGGTTATTGCTAGAAGATTAATTTGCTGTTGTTGGTAGAACTAGACCTTGCTATTTGAATTTCACCCATATTCAACAAATTCTAAATATTTCTGTCTCAATATAAATATTTCCACCTTAGACCTATTCCTTTTATTTTTAATCCTTCAACTAAAAAAACCCAAACTTTATTTATTTTTCATGACTTTGACTTTTTCATTCAGGTATTCAAGATAAGCTAGATTACATCACAACTTTAAATATAAAAACTCTTTGGATTACTTCATTTTATAAATCATCCCTTAAAGATTTCCGACATGGTGTTGAAGATTTCCGAGAAATCGATCCCATTTTCGGAACAATGAAAAATTTTGAGAATCTGGTTGCAGCCATACATGATAAAGGTAAATTGAATGGAAGGTGGGTGGGATGGGTTAAGAAAAGCATTTCTCCAAATGCTTAACTTAAAGCATTTTTTCCTTCACTGTTACATTATTCTAATATAATCTTGTCCTAACATTTGAAATGTTTTCATTCATTAGGTTTAAAATTAATCATCGATTTCATACCAAACCACACCAGTGATAAACATACTTGGTTTCAATGGAGTCGGAACCGGACAGGGAAATATACTGATTATTATATCTGGCATGACTGTACCCGTGCAAATGGCAAAACCATACCGCCCAACAACTGGGTGAGTACCGATGTGCTTGATTAACAGAGGGAAAATGGGCAGCTCTTTAGTGATTAAACTGGTTATTTACAAAGCCCTGTTAAAAGAAAAAAAAATGATGGGTATAGTTTATGGGAAGGGGAACAAGTTTCCCAAAGAAATAGAAATAAAGTCCCAAGCCTCCTAATCATTTGATTTTGGATCTGGAGTTTTCATTTTATTGTAGAGCTGATGTATTTCAGCAAATTAAAACCTATGCTCTCTATTAATGTCTTCTTCCTTTACTTCCCACTCTGTCCAGCTTAAACTCCATGTCCTATTTGTTCAGTAACTGTCTTGCTACTCTTCAGACCCCTTTGCCTTTCTGGCTTTTTGACTCCACTGTCGAACAAAACACTAGCCATAAATAAACCCAACCATCCATTTTCTCTTTACCTGAACCTCGGTGTCTAAGCCTCTGGACACACTCATTGTCCCCACCTGAACTGATCCAGCCATTCGTTTGGGGGAAGTTTACTAAATCCAGCTGATCAACATACCCTCCCGCCTCTTGCCTTCTCCCCATCTTATCACTCTCGGCAGCAAACTCTACTTTAAAGAAAGAACAGAAGCCATCACACCTGCCCCCATTCCCACCCTCTTCCTAGTCACTTCTTTTGCAGCTGAGACCATGTCTCTCCTGTCTGGGGTTACCAGACTTACAAATGAAAATTCAGGAAGCCCAGTGAAATCTGAGCTTTAGATAAACAGTGCATAATTTTTTAGTGTAACATATTGCATGGGACATACTTACACTAAAACAGTATTTGTTGTTTATCTGAAATTCAGATTTAATTGGGTGTCTTATATTTTATCTGGCAACTCTACTCTTGTCCCAGGACAGTCCCTCTGCCCACTCTAGCTCACCTTCTCTCCTGCTTTCTGCGGAGCCTTTTCCTCTGGATCGTCTGTCCCCCCTCCAGAGCCTCCTTCTTGACCTCCATAAACATTTAAAGAGGCTGACTCCTGGGCATCAACTTTTAGATGACCCAAGGGCACTCAAAGGACACGTGTCAAAGCCGACTGTGTGATCTTCTCCTCCAACCTCCCGTATCCCAGGTTCCATGAATGGCACTAATGTGCAGCCTGGTGAACAGGCCTTTAGCAAGTCCTGGCACTTTCATCTCCCTAATTTTTCTTTTCCCTGATCCACCACCTTTGAAAGTGATGATGACATTAGCAAACATTTGCTAGATGCTTACTGTGTGCCAGGCTCTGTGCTAAGTGTTTTATATTCATTAATTTATTTAATTCACCCTACAATCTTATGAGTTAGGCTTTAATTCCTATTTTGCAGATGAATAGACCAAGGCAGAGAAATGTTAAGCGCATTGCCCTGGTTCACAACTAATACATGAAAGGGCTGTGGACTGGATCTAGTCTAATTTTTACCGAGTGAACATAAATTGGTCTTAATTTTACATTTCTCTAATTGCTAATGATTATTATCTAATTACACTGAGGTCTTAATTTTACATTTCTCTAATTGCTAATGATTATTTATCTAATTACTCGTTATTAATGTAGTAGTTGCCTAATTACTAATGATGTTGAACCCCTTTTCATCCATTTATTCACTTGAGCTTCCACTTCTGTGGAACGCCTGTTTAATGGTTTCTTTCCCCAGTTTTTTGTTGGATTGTTTGTCCCTTTGAAATAGATTTGTGGAGTTTTTTTTTTTTTTTTGTATTTTATATACTGATCTTTCTGTATACTGATATATACCGTAAAAATCTTATCCTGGTTTGTATCCAGGTGGGCCATGAGGTGATCTGGCGAGAGTATGTTTCCTCAAAAGGCATCAGCTACTACTTAGCTTGGGCCAGTTGTTGCCATGGAAATGTGGACCCAGTGTGACTAGGTCTTCCAACTAAAAAGAAAATATTATGCAAAATCCCTCAGTTTGTAAATGCTGTCCAGATGTTCTCTTTAGTGTGAAATGAACAAATGGCTCAAGACAGAGCCCTGAGGAACCCTCACACAAGTTCCTCCTTCTGGAAATGCCACGGACATGAGCATTTCTAAAAGGAGGAAAGCCACACCCATGTCAGACGTAGCTGGGAACCAACACCTGAAGTTGCTAGATTTCTTTTATTCCCGAGGACTAGTAGAGTTTTAATTTGAATGATTCTAATACTTTTCTAAGGATACAGTTTAAACACTTGCTCTCTCTGGATTCAAACTCCAAGACCAATACAATATGTCTTTCTCCCAAATTGGCCACCATTTGCTTTTCTTCACAAACAGGATTCCAGAGCCTGGATAGAAGATTCAAGGAAATATATTAGAAATGTCTGCTCCTTAAGCTGGCCTTTGTCCTGCCTTTGAGAGCATTGGTTTCATGTTGTGGTTGTTGGGAACAGCTTCTACTGTACAAACACATCACAACCACACTTGTGGGGCATTAGGCCAGTGGATGGCATTTTTGGGAATTAATTTACCTAGCGCTCCCGCTAGAAAAAAAATTCTGGGGATTTGTGCACTCAGTCCTCAAGGGGCCGGGATGGCAATGATCATTCCTTTGTGGGCGATACCATCATAGGAACCGTGCTAAGCAACTGATTTGCTATTTTCTGTTTGCTAGTTAAGTGTATATGGAAACTCCAGTTGGCACTTTGATGAAGTACGAAACCAATGCTATTTTCATCAGTTTACGAAAGAGCAACCTGATTTAAATTTCCGTAATCCTGATGTTCAAGAAGAAATAAAAGTGAGTATAGACACCCACACAAACTTCTCTGTTACATGGGTGCTTAAATGGTTATTCGATATACTTCATGTTAAAAAACGGTAACTATGTGGGCAAAATCAAGCAGTGCAGTTCAGTTCCGGGATTAAGGTGTCTGAAGCAAATACAGACTCTTAGATATGTCAGTGGCTCCTTCCTTCCTCTAACCCAAATAATCGAAGTGGGAGGGAGGCAGAAACGCCTGTTGCCTTAGCTCTGAGGTGCTCATCTGCCTGTGACAATGACCTGGTGCGGTGAGGCGGGGCCAGAACAGGGGCTCGGGGGGTCCAGCTCCTGTGTCCGGACCCAGCCCACCACTGGCTGCAGGGGGCTTCTGGGCGAGTTATTTGGCTTTTGCGTGTCTTGGATCCCTCATCCATGAAACAGGATTGATTGCAGTCTTTGTCTCAGAGAACTTTTAGGAACATTAGATGAGATAACGCATGCAAAACACTTCTGTATTCACTCAGTAAATATCAACTTATTGTCTGCTCCATGCCAGGTCCTGTTCTAAGCAATGGGAATGAAGCAGGGCATCAAAGCCCTGCCCTCAAGGAATTCCCAGTATCCTGAGGGGAAGGCAGACAATTAACAACTAAATATATAACATGTCAGGTGGTGATGAAGGCTTAGGGTAAAGAGCCTCGGAGTGCCAGGGAGAAGTTGGCTCAGAGACACCACTATATTGAGGTCCCATTTGCACAAAAACCTGACATTTGAAAGGGAGTCATGTGAACATCTGGGGGAAGAGAATTTCAGGCAGAGAGAAGAGCAAATGCAAAATTCTTTGGGGGAGACTGAGCTCCACATGTTTTAGAAACGGTCTGGGGGCCGGTGTGCAGGGCTGCCAGATACAGCAAGTAAAATTACAGGACACTCAGTTAAATTTTAATTTCAGTTAAACAGAGAAGTACCATATTGGAGACATTCTTCTACTAAAAAATTATTCACTGTTTATCTGAAATGAAGGCTTAACTGGTTGTTCTGTTCTGTATTTTATCTGGCAACCCCATCAATGCACTGCAGTGAAATGAGGGAGAGAGTAAGGGAACTGGGGTGCAAAAACGAGGGTGGGAGCTGATGCCGCGGGGCAGTGGTTGCTGCTGTAAGGGACGCGTGCTGAGTTAGAGACAGGACGGGAGAGCTCCCTCAGCGCCCAGGTGAGAGCTGATGGGGCTCACACCTGTGTGGTGGCAGTTCCAGCAGCACGTGGCACATAATTCACAATAAACATTAGCCATATTGTTGTTTCCATTATTGCTGCTGCTTCAGCTCTGATGGGCAAGAATTTAGGTTAGTGGGGTAGTGCTCTGAGGTAGGTCAGGAGGAGACCCAAACAGAACGGGACAGGTAGCCGTCGGTCCCTTTCTACAGTTCACCACATCAGCCAAATAGAGAGGATGCAGGCTGCCAAGTTGGAGTCACTGACAACACCTGCACCCCTTAGTCTGTTCTTGTTTTGTTTTTAAATAACAGCTTTATTGAGGTAGAATTCACATACCATAAAAGTCACACCTTTCAAGTGTATAAGTCAGGGGTTTTAGTACATTCACAGAGTAATGCAAGTATCACTACTGATTTCAGAACATTTCCATCACCTCCAGAAGAAACCCCATACCCACTCGAAGTCACTCCCATGGTCCCCTCATTGTCTCCCCCTGGGCCCTGGCAACCACTAAGCTACTTTCTGCCTCAAGGGATATGCTGTTCTGGACATTTCACATAAATCGAATCATACAGTACCTATCTAAATGTCTATGATTTGTATCTATATTTATAATTTGTATTTAACTATTTGAGAAACTGTTTTCCAAAGCAGCTGGACCATTTTACATTTTTACTAGCAGTATATGAAGTTTCCAATTTCTCTGCATCCCCATCAACACTTGTTATTGTCTGTATCTTTGATTACAGTCATCCTGGTAGGTGCGAAGTGGTATTTCACTGTGGTTTGGATTTGTGTTTCCCTGATGGCTAATGATGTTGAGCATCTTTTCATGTGATTATAGTTTGTTTGTATATTTTCTTTGGAGAAATGTCCATTCACATCCTTTGTCCATTTAAAATTGTGTTATTTGTCTTTTTTGCCAAGTTGTAAGAGTTCTTTATGTATTCTGGATATGTGATTTGCAGTTAATTTTCTTCCTTTCTGTAGGTTGTCCTTTTACTTTCTCGATGGTGCCCTTTGAAGCACAAGGGTTTTTAACTGTTATGATGTCCAACTTATGTTTTTTTCTTTTCTTGCTTATGCTTTTAGTGTCACATTTAAGAACCATTGCCTAACCCAAGGTCATGAAGATTTAACTCATGTTTTCCTTAGAAGAGTTTTATAGTTTTAGCTTTTACACTTAGGTCTCTGGTCCAGTTTTTGTTCATTTTTGTATATGGTGATAGGGAGTCTAACTTCATTCTTTTCCATGTAGCTATCCAGTTATCCCGGCAGCATGTGTTTACAAAAGATTATTCTCTCATCATCGAACTATCTTAGAACCCTTTTGAAAATCAATTGATCATAAATGTCGGGGTTTATTTCTACACTGTCAGTTCTGTTCCATCAATCTATATGTCTGTCCTTATGCCAGTACTGTCTGGATTACTATAGTTGTATAGTAAGTTTTGAAATTGGGAAGTGTGAACTCTACAACTTTGTTCTTCGTTTTAAGACTGTTTGGCTATTCTGGGTTCTTTGCATTTCCCTATGAATTTTATTATTTGTTTGTCAATTTCTGCAAATAAGCCTGCTGGGATTGTGTTGAATCTATGGATCAGTTTGGGGGAGTATTGCCGTCTTAACAATATTAAGTCTTCTGATCCACGGACGCAGGATGTCTTTCCACTTACTTAAGGTCTCCTTTAATTTCTTTCAACAATGTTTTCAGTGTACGAGTCCTGCACTCCCTTTGTTAAATATATTCCTATAGACGCCTTAGTTCTAAGACTATTTTTACTATATATGTTTTCCAGAATTTAGATGAATTGATTTGCGACCTCAAGGAGTAGGCACCTTGTCAAGGCAGCCTTGTCTCAGTTGGGATAGGGGAGGTGGACATGGTCAGCCAGCTAACTAGGGGTTAGTTTTTTTTTTTTTTTTTTTGCGGTACGTGGGCCTCTCTCACTGTTGTGGCCCCTCCCGCCGCGGAGCGCAGGATCCAGACGCGCAGGCTCAGCGGCCATGGCTCACGGGCCCAGCCACTCCGCGGCATGTGGGATCCTCCCGGACCGGGGCACGAACCCGTGTCCCCTGCATCGGCAGGCGGACTCTCAACCACTGCGCCACCAGGGAAGCCCCAGGGGGTTAGTTTTAAACTTCTCTGTTGGAGTGTGGACTCTCCTCTTCTCCATCACTGAAGATCATCTGCATACTCACACCCCCTCTTCGGGCCCCTACCACTCTTATTAGGCACCTACTTTGTGCTTTACCTGGATCATCTCATTTAATGCTCAGAAGAAGCCTAACTTAAGAGATTTTATGACCATTTTACCGAGAAGGAAACTGAGGCTTAGAGAGGTGACATCACCCACCTTGGGTGTGAGGGGACAGGATTCAAACCCAAGCACTGAGATTCTGGAGTCCACATTCTTAGCCACAACTCCACACCTGATTTGAGGCAAACTACTTCTCTCTGTGTGTTTCACTTTTCCTGCATAGTTTTTTAAAAATTAATTAATTAATTAATTTTTGGCTGTGTTGGGTCTTCACTCCTGCACGCAGGCTTTCTCTAGTTGCGGCGAGCGGGGGCTACTCTTTGTTGCGGTGTGCGGGCTTCACATTGCGGTGGCTTCTCTTGTTGCGGAGCACAGCTCTAGGTGCAGGGGCTTCAGTAGTTGTGGCTCGCTGGCTCTAGAGCACAGGCTCAGTAGTTGTGGCTCACGGGCTTAGTTGCTCCGCGGCATGTGGGATCTTCCCCGACCAGGGCTCGAACCCGTGTCCCCTGCATTGGCAGGCGGATTCTTAACCAGTGCGCCGCCAGGGAACTCCTCTGCGTAGTTTTTGCGAGGAGGTTTTCAATTGGAAATTCATAAATGGGAATGTAAACCAGTTGTTTTATCCGGCAGCGGATTTCTCCAGGCTCGTTGTAGCTATGTTGGTGGCTTGTCTGGAGATGTGTAGACAAGTGTGATAAATTCTGCCAAAATGTGCCAGCAATACATAAATCCTTTCTTGGCTAACCCAGCTGTTCCCTTGCAGGCATCCAGGTAGTGGAGCACGTGAATAGGAGTCTTATTTACTGAACCTGCAGGATGAAATCCCTCTTGAGATGAATCATTATTGCCTCTGGTTGAGAGGTTAGACATTTCTGTAAGGCTGGTTTAGAAGACTTCTTATTAGAAGTAAATGAGAAAGGCTGAAAGCTGTAAGGGAAAGTTCTTTGCTCATGGAAAGGGACCTTTCACATGAAGGGGCTTCCGATACCCTCCTTCCCCCCAGCAGCACTTATCTCTGCAGCAGAGTTAAGCAGGTTAATAATTTGCAACGCTGAGAGTCTGTGGTGGGGAGGCATTTGGAATGAGCCCTGCTTGCAGACCAGCTTGTACTCAGAGTCTGAGCCTTCTTCTGCTGGGCTCCCATCCGATTTCAGCTTATCTGCACAGTGGGAGGCTGGCAGGGCAGCACGGAGCACCCTTCTCTCCTCTTAGTCCTCCCCCCTCCCCCTGCCTTGCACTGGCCGTTTGGGACTTGGCTCTGCTCCGAACCTCTCAGGGCTAGAGCATTTTCAGCTGGAGAAGTCAGGAGGTTTCCTCAGAGGAGGTGGGAGCTTATATTTGTCTAGCTTTTTTTTTTTTTTTTTGTGGTACGAGGGCCTCTCATTGTTGTGGCCTCTCCCGTTGCGGGACTCCGGATGCACAGGCTCAGCGGCCATGGCTCACGGGCCCAGCCGCTCCGTGGCATGTGGGATCTTCCCGGACCGGGACATGAACCCCTGTCCCCTGCATTGGCAGGTGGACTCTCAACTACTGTGCCACCAGGGAAGCCCCTGTCTAGCATTTTATACTTTTCTGATCACTTTGGTTTTTACTTGCCCTCCAAATCCCTTACTTGACAAATGAGGAAACCGAGGCCCAGAGAGGTGAAGTGACCAGTGGATGAGCTGTAGAGCAGGGAAGAGACTCCGATGGCCTGGCCCCATGTCTGGGGCTCAGTGTGACCCTGAAACCACCACATGGGAAGGCTGAGCCCTGGTGTAGGGGAGTAGTATGTTCATGGCAGCTGGGCACTGGGAACCAAGATGCCCTCCTGGCTTAAGATGGAATCAGAGCATAAATGTTGGCTCTGCTCTGCCCCTATTAAGCATGGTATTGCTGGAGAGAAGCAGCTCAATTCAAAACAAAATTTACTCATTACCTTCTTTATAAACCAGCTCTGTGCTTGATGCTAATCACTGCATGTTCTGTATGCCATGCACTTCATTCTAAATCATTCCCTCATTTAACAGTATGTGTTGTGTATTGGCCATTCGCCAGGGTATGATGCTTGATAATATGGGCCCATGTTGTGGCCATCACAGGCTATAATATTATATTATATTCTGGAGGGGGAGGTAGACAAACAGGAAATTACAATAAAGTGTGCTAAGTGGTCATGACAGTGGGAAGCAGGAGAATGCAGGGCAGGCACCTAACCTGGACACAGAGTGGGAGAGACTAGGGTACGCTTTACAGAGGAAGCAGTGTTACCTAGAGGATGAGTAAGAATGAGCCAAGAGAAGAGACACAGGTGGGAGCGTTCCCCGCAGAGAGGAAGCAGGGTCACGGCACAGTGAAGGTGCTGGGAGTTGTCCAATATGGAGACATGTTGTCCGGAGGTGGGGGTGGGGTGACAGGACGAGATGAGAGAGGAGGGTAGGAACCAGGTCATAAGCGGCATTGGAGGCCACGGTAGCATTTAGGTTTAAAAGGTCTTGGGCAGGGAAATAATTTTTGATTTGCATTTGGAAAAATCAATCTGGTTGTGGAGAAGGGGCTTGAGTAAGGCAGGTTCGAAGGTGGAGGGACCAGGGAGGTGGATGGTACAGTGACCAGGAAAGAATGGTGGGGGCTTTGGGCCAGTGAGGGTGGTGGGGTTGCAGAGGCATCATCAGGCCTTAGAGAGGAGTCCAGTATGACTCCCAGGTTTCAGATTTGAATGCTGGCTGGGTGGTGGGACTGCTTCCTGGGATGGGAGACATGGGAAGAGCAGGGGTGGCGGGGGGTGGTCTCAGTCATGCAGAGTTTGAGCTCTCTGAGAGACATCCAAGTGCTCAGTGGATAGCTGGATATAATGACATGGAACTCAGGGGAAGGTGTGGTCTGGAGATAAGACTTTGGGATTTGTTGACACGTGGACAATGCCCACAGAGGTCAGGTAGGTAATATCAGTGAGAGAACTGGGCCAGCTGAGGTGAACAAGGGGGCCAGTTGTCACTTAGCTCGTAGGGGTTGTTGTCATGTGGAAATGAGGGCCAGCTGTAGCAGGTCCTGCAACTAAAAAAAGTAAAAGTAAAGGAAGGCCACATAACAAATGGATAAGGTGCCACACAGGGTTCCAATTCTGACGCACCACTTATTGCCGTGTGACCTTGATCAAGGTACATCATCTCCTTGTGCCTCAATTCCCCCGATGGTAAAATAGGAATAATAATGGTACATACTTTGTGGGGTTGTTTGGGGATTAAATGGTTTAACCTTTGTAAAGCACTTAGGACAGTGTGTTGCTTTTGTATAAGCATTAACACTTGTTAAATAATCAATAAATGATAGATAAGTGAGTCAATACTGTTGTGAAGCGAAATGAACAGAGGGTATAAGATGGAGCCCCAAGGAGTATTAATATTTAAAGGAGTGTTGAGCAGACAGAGGAGTAGCAAACCAGAAGCGGGGTGTCCTAGAGCCAAGGCGTATGAGTATTTCTAGACAACAAGGTTAGTCTGTGTTGTCAGACATGGCAGAGAGATCAGGTAATATAAAGACCAAAGCGTCAGTTGACTCTGGCAGCAGTACCCCTAATCCTCACAGAATTCCTGCAAGGCAGGTATTATTTTATTGATGAGGAAACCAAGGTTTTTGGAGGTTATGCAGATAAGCTAACTCATGCAGCTGGACAGTGGGGGAGATGGGATGGTACCCAGATGGGTCAGATTCTGGAGCCCATGATCTAGGTCCTGCTTCTGGAAGAGTTAACAAAGAATTTTACCCAGGTTTCTGGAGAGCAGTAGGGCTGGTTTACTTTCCTTGCTTATAAGCAGAGGATATGGTTTTCTCTCTGTCCTTCTGAAATAGCCTGTGCTTTCTCATTCCTTCTTGAGATGGATGACCTGGGATTTATGTCATTATCAAGAGGATGTCTTATATATCATCACATGTAAGAGCAGAGCTTTTCTCTGTTCCAAACCTGGCTTTTTGGGTAAATGGGTCCAGTAACTTCAGTCATCTCAAAAGGAAAGATTTGCCTCGAGGATTCGAGAATTTGGATATCAATACAGTAAGTCCCCTACATACGAACGAGTTCCGTTCCGAGAGCGCGTTCATAAGTCCAATTTGTTTGTTAAGTCCAACAAAATTAGCTTAGGTACCCAACTAATAAAATCAGCTATATAATACTGTACTGGAATAGATTTGTAATACTTTTTACACAAATAATACATAAAAAACAAACACAAAAAATAAAGAAAACATTTTAAATCTTACAGTGCAGTACCTTGAAAAGTACAGCAGTACAGTACAACAGCTGGCATACAGAGGCTGGCGTGGAGTGAACAGGCAAGAAGAGTTACTGACTGGAAGAGGGAGAGGGGGTGGCAGATGGTAGAGCTGAAGCTGCAATTTCACTCACGCCTGATGTTGATGGCATTGGTTCTGGTTCCTTGCTGGATTCAGTTCTATCTACCCTCTTGAGAAAACGATCCAGTGATGTCTGGGTAGCAGCTCTCATCCTCTTCCCGTATCTCCAGTAAGGATACTGTACTACTGTACTCTATACAGTACTGTACAGTAAAGTACACAAAAGCACAACCACGTGTAGAGGAGGCATGCACGTGACAATGTATGCCAGACGCATGAACTAACTTACGTGATTGTACATGCGAACGCACATTCGCATCTTTGAAAGTTCGCAACTTGAAGGTTCATATGTAGGGGACTTGGTGTAATGCTGAACTGATTCCTTTTTCACTCAGAGCAGCAAGTTGTTTAAGGAGAAAAGAATGAAAATGTGCCTGGTGGAACAGGACTGTGTGATGTCATGGGAGTTAGTCAGAAATCGGGAACACAGTGTACTGTCCCCAGAGTCCTGTTGTCCCTACATGGGTCACCCAGACCTGGTGGAACCAGGCTCCTTGCCCATTTCCGCATCTGGCCCCTGGGGGAGCTTAATTGGCATAAAGAGAGGGTTAACCATTAAAATCTGGAGCTGTCTTTTTTCACCTGGTTGAGAATAAACAGCACGAAGCAAATCTTTTTCAAGAGCAAATTTTGGATTATCTGGGTGAAAACCTCAGCGTTTAAAATGACTCCCCAAAACAAGCATCCAACTTTTGCTGTTTTGTTTCACCAAACAATGATAACATCTCTTCTTGGACTACAGTGAACATCCCTGCCGGGGCCGTGTGCCTACGCTGGCGTACACGTTCCTCATTCTTTAATGTTGGGTTAATAGTTAGCAATGCTGAGATCCCCAAAGTGAATGAGGACCCCATGAAGAAAATGAGTAGCTTTATTTTAGGAAATCAGTCATCAAAAGCTTAATGTTTACAGCAGCATGGTGTTTAATGTTTTCCCACATTTTTTTCAGAGGCTGCTTGGATGGATTACAGTTATTTGTGCCCCACCCCCACCTAGAGCCCCTTCCAGTGTTCCCGCTTGTAGAGAACAGCGCCACCTGGGGGTGGACCCGGTTTGCGTGGGATCTGAAGCTTGTAAGAATTGGGGGACTTTTTGAAATGAAAAAGAAAAAAAGAGTATAAAATTAGGTACAGAAGAATGAGTGCTCATTTAGAATGAAAAGCGAATGTGGGTAGGAGCCCATGCAGTGAAGGGTCCTGAAGCTTCAGCTTCGTTAGCTTCACGCTAATTGGGCCCTTAGAGCCCACTACAAATGAGGCAATTCTGCAGATCCTGTTCTACAAATGAGGCGCCTTCATATCTGGTGACTTCTCCAGTTGAATCTCTAACCAACTGCCTTCCCTTCCCGCCATCCTGCTGCGCTGACCTCCCTGGCAAATCCTGCTCTTTCACCCCCTTGTGTAAGCTTTGTGTAACCAAAGCTCCTTTCCTTCAAAGTTTCATCGTGTCTGTGATTTAAATATTTTTGCATTAATATTTGTCCAGCTAAGGATTCTAAAAAAATCCGTGAGACCTAGGACTGTGTTTATGTTGTGTTGTATTTTGCTCATGGTTCTAGTACCAAGGCTTATTAGCTAAGTGCCTGGTCCCTAGTTGGAACCCAAATACTTTTTGAATGAATGAATGAATTTGTGAAGAAGGATGCTAGATAAGAATAAATTTGTGGGTTTTGTGCCTCAAAGAAAAATTCCACTGGGTACGGCCAGCTTAAGGGTATTCGGGTCAACTGTGGTCAAGATGAGGATTGTCAGCAGCAGAGCCTGCTCTTAACATTTGAAAAATTTGTTCAAGCTTTGCCATTCAAAATCTCACCTTGAAGAGGCTGACATCAGCCTTGCGTTCAGCCTGTAGAAACCTTTGGGAGCCTTGGGACTTCCCTGGGGGTGCACTGGATAAGACTCTGCGCTCCCAATGCAGGGGGCTGGGTTCGATCCCTGGTCAGGGAACTAGATCCTACATGCATGCCGCAACTAAGAGTTCACATGCCACAACTAAGGAGCCTGTGAGCCACAACTAAGGAGCCCACCTGTGGCAACTAAGACCCAGTGCAACCAAATAAATATTTTTTAAAAAAGAGAAACTTTTGGGAGCCTTGAACGGCAGCACTCCAGGCTCCATATGCACATGTAGATACAAGAAACATTGAATCAAGCAAGTGATTCTGGGAACAGTCCTTATTTGGGATCTATAGCTCTGTTCCCCTCACTAGGTGAGAATTGGCTTCTTCACTCCACTACTTTAAATTACAGGTGGTTCTGCTCTAATGTGATATACACATTCCTATAAAACCTTCCTTTCAGCAAGGATTGAGCTGAAAGGAGAGCAGGGGAGCCACTGTCCCTTTGCAGGAAGGTGGCTTTTGGTGGGTGCAGGAGTAGGCCCAGCTGGGAGGGGTTGGCATGCGAGGGGAGCTGAGACTAGGCCCTCTGCTTTTCAAGGTCACCTGGTCCTAACCTCCCCAATACAGGCCAAGTCATCCTCTGCCTCCATGCTTGACTCATGCTGTACCCCAAACAGTCCAGAATGTTCTTCTAGAGTCACTTCCTGATCACATCCCACCAGCCAAGTTCAAGCTCTAGCTTTTCCTTGCTTGGCTGTGCCCACCCATATTAAATTTGATCTTCTCGGAGGTCCAATAGTCATGCAGAGTAATCTCCTCCCATGATTTTGAACCGTGTCCTGCCTTGTGTTAGGTAACCCTCTCATGTCTCACGTGTCCCCAACTACTCTGTAGATGCCTCGAAGCCAGGGAACATGCTGTACTTCTTTGGTGTCCCAACAGTATCACACCATGTTTGACTCATTCAGGCTTGATACCTCATTCTTTCATTCCACGACTGGTTCACTAAATAACAGTTGCTGGGTCAGTGGCAAGGGAAGCAGAAATAAAAGCTGCAGTTCTTTCCCTCCAGAATCTCCCAGTCTGGTGGAAGAGCCCTTCATGATTGGGCGCTTAATTGGTGATTTTCTCTGTTCGGAGTGACCTTGAAGGAACTGGGCACGGGGCAGATGAACTACGTTCCCAGTTTCTCCTGAGTCCCATCTTTCATTTTGAGTGGATTCTTTAAACTTTGGGAACATGCTCATAGCATCAATTACAAATGTAACATTCTGAATTCAAATATGAGAGAAGAACGGGAGCCCATAAATGCAGTTATTCAAAGTTCATTATGCTCAGACACTGTGGTGCTAAATAGGTAAGAATACGAGTGCTGTGCTTGCTTTATATGTGGAGGTGACTGTTTTATGATGGAAGTCATTAACAGACAAGGCCTTTATTAAACCTTATGACAACAATGTGTGGTTAACGTAACCAAGTGTTTCACTTCTTCATGTTTAGGAAATTATACAGTTTTGGCTCTCAAAGGGTGTCGATGGCTTTAGCTTCGATGCTGTTCAATTTCTTCTAGAAGCAAAGCATCTGAGAGACGAGGCCCAAGTGAATAAGAACCAAATCCCGGTAAAGTTTTAAACATATACGTATATATGTTTTAAAAATATATTTTTAAACAAACATATATTTATATATTTAAAAATGTTATATATGTATATTTTTTTCTGAAAATGTCATCAGAGTGTTGTCTTTTTTAGCCTGAGACACCACTTACCAGAGGGAAGTGTTTTGAATCATTTTCTTTAGAAAATACAGAGGAGTTTCAAATGCATGTGACCAGATATTTCCTTCCACTGCTTCCTCCTGAGTGATCCCTATAGGAGTCCCTCGAAGACGAGGTTTCTGGAGGGCATGGACAGTGTGGACTCCACCGAAGGCCATAACTTACTCACTGTGATTTTGTCAATCACTCAAGCTCAGGGGAGGCGGCCTAAATTCCCCAAGTGCTTTTGTAGTCATTAAAGGACACACAGGTAGAAGGGAAGGGAACTAACACTTGCTGAGTGTCAGTTGTATGCTATTTGTTGTATCCATTTAACTCTCTCAACATCTTGTGAGGTTTTATGATCCCCATTTAGCAAATCTTAGAGAAATTAATTTATCAGGGTGACAGAGGTGATAAACAGAATTCCACCCAAGCCTGCTGCAGAATTTGGGCTCTTTGTGCTTCCACACCAGTGGTTCTCAACCTTCCTCCCATGTCACACGTGAGAGAGTAATAATCCCATGCCCCCCTCACTCCTCTAGTTGACCACCATTCTACAGTCTCTCTGTTTTCAATGGGCAAGTAGACAGTAGTCCTAAATGCATTCCAAAATAAGGGATTTGTACATTTACACAATGAAATGTCAAAATAAATGAATTATAGTGACACAGCAATATGGGTCAATCTTAGTGATATAACGTGCAGCAAAAAAATCTAAAATTATTATATATAGCATGATGCCCTTTTTAGAAAGTAAAATTAAATTCATATGGTCACCAGCTTGATAGTCCTGAGTAACAAAGGGAAGCTGGCCATGCATGGGCTAATTATGAGACCATGTCATGAACCAAAGTTTATGATTAAGCTTTTTTTTTCTTTTGTTGCACATGATTTCCAGTAGAAAGGAAAAATGAAGGGGAAAAATGGTTGTGTATTAGCCAGTTGTCCCAAAGATAAGCACTTATCCTTGGAGGAGAAGAAATCTCAAAATAACCTTGCTAATTATAATAAGATGTCCTAAGACAGGCATATGTTTCCAGTCAAGACAAATGATCAGAACAATGGGTTTTGTGTGCTACCCAAGAAAAACTTAAATAACATGTAATTTCCGGAAGACATCTAAGATTTCAAAAAACTTCCCTTGATCTAGCAAGGGAAAATCACTTATAAAAAAGGGGTCCACTGAATGGATAGCAACTCATGGACTCTCTAGCCTGTCCACGTCCTAACCCAGGACTTACAAACTGAGCCTGTATTAGACATAATCTTTTACTTTGATTCCAGAAGATTACTGTAACCCTAGGAAGGCAGAGAATGAGTATCACAAAAAATTACTAAAACCCTGGAAATGTATAACGGTAAGAATAAAGGACAGAAATGGTAAAGAAACAAATTTAAATGCATGATATTAATAGTTTTGTAAGCAGATAATGTAATAATACACTCTATAATTTGTTTTGTTTGCGTTTAAAAATGTCTGGTGTATTTGGGACAATAAAATGTTTAGGAGGATTTTATTAAATACATTTGTAATCAGTGTTTAGGTGTTTAGTAAAATTTAACTTGTTTACTAGATTTTAGTTAATATTTTATACACAAAATGAAACACTAATAGTTTCTAATGTTCTTTTCCATCCACAAATTCCCTTGAGCAGCATAAGTCCTAGGACCATCTTTGAGCATGTGTGTCTCAGCTTGAGCCCTTTGAAGAGACAGTCCGTATTCACATGAGGCCAGCTATGGGCATTTGACATGATGGTAACCATGCTGTCCTGTTTTCAAAGGACACAGTCACTCACTACTCGGAGCTGTACCATGACTTCACCACCACACAGGTGGGAATGCACGACATTGTCCGCAGCTTCCGGCAGACAATGGACCAGTACAGCAGGGAGCCTGGGAGATACAGGTAACCACGGGCGCAGTGTGATATCTGCACTTTATCCCTCATAACCAAGCATTCTTAAGAGATACAGTTATAATTTAATAAACCGCATAATTACAATGTATCATAACTCAGTTATGCTAGGGCCTGGTATAGTCTCTCACGTTCCTTAACTTTGCTGATTTTGTTTCCTCTTTTGTAAAATGAAGCAAATCCCACAGTACTTATTCACAGGAATTTTGTGAAGATTAATTAAAAGATAATATCCAAAGGTTAGTCATTAACCATTACTATTTTTTATCATTATTTGACCTGTTAGCATGCAAATGTTCCAACTAAACTGTTAGCTGTTAGGTTAGTTAACATGTCTCAGTTTTCTCAACAATGAAAAAGTGATGATGACACCCCCATAAGGTTGTTGTGAGATTACATGAGATAATGTCTGTGAAGCACTTAAAACAATGCCTGGCACATAATAAACACTCAATGAATTTAACTCTTATTGTGTTTATATAGATTACCCAATAGAATCAGTGGAAAAGGAGTTCAAGAAATTTCTTCTCCTTAAAGTAGGTCCTCTGATCACTATTCCCACTTTACAGATGAGGAGACTGAGACTCTGAGCATGCAGGTAATGGTCACATAGGTAGTGGCCGCAGAGATGGGACTGGAACTGAAACACGCGCGCTCCAGATACTATGTAACTTATCCGTTAATGTAATGTCTCAAACAGCTAAAACCAGCATTGATGTGGGTCATTTCAGGCTAATATGTCTTCCCTGAAGAGTGTTTGGTTTTCAACAACTGAGAGTGCACCCCAATAATAAAGTGAGACTTTATAGGGATTCCAATACAAGGGGAATTTGGGGGAACCCCTCTTACCTTATATGCAGACATATACTGTACATTCTAAGTGGAGTGATGAGAATTGCTAAATAAAGTCTTCCTGCAAGTTACTGAGTTTCATTCAGAGTTAGAAGGAAAAGAACAGTATTGACTGAGATCCAAACGTGTTTCTTTTAGACATGGCTTAGTATTAAGCTAGTCTTTGGGTTTAATATGAGAAACTGCCAGGTGACCCAGTGTGCCATTTCTTAGTCATCTGGCTTGATTCTGCTTCCTAGTGAGCCCTAGCCAATACTGTTAACAGTATGCATTCACCTCCCAACATCCTGTCCATGAGACACAGCAGCTGCAAAGCACTTTCCCAGTCTCCTGACAGGCCCTGATGTCACTGCACTGCCAACTCTTACAGGTTCATGGGGACTGAAGCCCATGGAGAGAACATTGCCAAGACCATGATGTACTACGGTCTGCCTTTTATCCAAGAAGCAGATTTTCCCTTCAACAGTTACCTCGGTAAACTAGACATGCCTTCTGGGAACAGTGTGTTTGAGGTTATCACATCCTGGATGGAAAACATGCCAGAAGGAAAATGGCCTAACTGGATGGTAAGTCCTTATGCGCAGCTCAGCATACGGTGCTGGTGTGCTTGCTGAGTAGTCCTCTGAAACAAGGGGCACATTTGTCTCTAAGTGACCTTCACCTTTCCTTCATTTTGTGATTTAGTGAGCCAGATGCATCCCAGCTCCTGACCAGGTTCTTGTCATTCTTCATTCTTTTCCTTCTGGTTCTGAGACTAGATAATTTCAACTGGGCTGTCTCATTTGCTGAGTCCTTGGCCAGTTCAAATCTGTCCAGCCCATCTAGGGAATTTTTCACTTCCTTTATTGTATTTTTCAACTGTAATTTTTTTCATAATTTCTCTTTATTGACAGTATCTATTTGATAAGGCATTGTTCGCATACTTTTAAAGAATCCTGTAGATGTTGTTTAGTTTTTGAACACACGTATAAGAGCTGATTTAAAGTCATTGTCCACTAAGTCCAATGTTTGGGTTTCCTCAGCCAACTTTTCTGTTGATGCTTTTCTCCCCTCTGTATGGGCCATACTTCCCTGGTTCTCTGCATGTCTTGTATTCTTTTTTGTTGTTGAACACTGGATATTTTAAATAGTAAGTATAGAAATTTTGGAAATCACATTCTCCCCTCTCCAGTGTTTTGTTTCTTCAGTGACTTTCTTGGATTAATTCTGTAATATCTGTGTTACTTGTTGTGTGTGACCACTGAAGTCTCTGCTTGGTCAGCTAGTGATTGTTAAGATTCCTTAGATGCCTTGAACCTGTAAGTCTCCCAGCCTTTGCTGAGGGCTGTGTGCGGGGTGGGCATGCTTTCAACACTTTGGCAGGCAGCTTACAGCTCCGCCTTAGTCTTTCCTTTCTGCTTGTGTTTCAGGGTTAGCCAGAGGGGAGAGATTAGATTCTTGGGGCTTCCCTGGCTACCTGTGCAGCCCTGTGCATGTGTGTAGGCTTCTAGATTCCAGGAAAATGTCAGAGGCTTTCAAAGCCCTTTATGGTCATCTTATTCCTAACTTTAAAGTTTTTTGGTCAGTCTCTGTTTAGCCCAGGTTGGTAACACCACCTCAGGCAAGTATTGATAATCAATTGCTGCTGATTGTTTTTGGCAAATGCCTTGGGGATAAGACAATCTGCACAGTTAGCTTTGAGTCAGATCAGATAAAGAAAAAACCCAACCAAAAGTGAGCTGCTAGAAAGGTCGAACAGTGCCAGTTCTCTAGAGATGGAGCTTTTGATGAACTCAAAACCTATTTTGGTCCTCCAGTGGCTACTAGGCTGCTGGGTTTTACATTTTCTGTTGGTTTTCAAGGCTATCTTGAATCTGAGGGGAGGGGCATGAGATTATGGCCAGTTAAAATGATACAAAGCTTGCTCTTCTGAGATCCAGCTGTTTTTCTTGAACACTCCTTGTATTGTTGTAAGCCTTTCATTTCCAAGTTCTGAAAAAGTGGATTTTTACAGTTTTTGCCAGCATTCTCCTTGCTTTCATGCTAGAGATTTTTGGAGGTCCTTACTCCACCATTCCAGAAGTACCCCCTCTCTATACAAATTTTATAATGTAGCACGTTTTTTCATATACTCAAAGTCTCATATCATAGGCAACTGGATCTCAGCCTGTGAGAGGCCCTGATCTCTGTCCAATGCTAATCTTGATTTCAGTTCTGAGAAAGAAAAGTGATCTAGGTTCAGAAGACTTGAGAAATCACAGGGTTTCTTGTCAGATGCTTTTGAGATAATGAAAAGAATAAACGGTGGAAAAGTTTGACCTAATTTTCTGGCCATAAAAATAGAAAAATACAATGGTCTATAAAAAGATAATTGTAAAGACAGTTTTAGTAAATCTAAAGAATAAAAAAGCAAGCTCCCTTTTTCCTGAATTCTAACAACCAAGTTCATATTCTCAGACTCAAGTTCAAAGGCTGGTTCTGCCTCATGACCTTAACCTGAATAAATGATGCAGTCTCTCAGAGCTTGTTTCATCATTTGTAAAATGGAAAGGTTAGGTGATTTAAATAAACTCTTAAATAACGACTAGATGTTAAAATATGTAATCAGAACATTTAACAAAGAAATATATTTAAAAATACAAAGTCCTGTACAAAATTTCTTCTTAGACTGTAAATATTTTTGTAAAAGTTGATTTACCTTTTAACTTAATTTTTTGAATAGTTCAAAAATCACACACACACAAAGGGACAGATCAGAAGTCTTTCTCTCACCCCAGTCCCCTCCACCTGTTCCCTCCTTGGAGGAAACACTTGTTTCCTTTCCTGTCAATATTCTCTTAATCCAAATGTGCAAAAATATTAGTATGTACCCTCCTACATTTCATCTTATTTGCAATATGAATGTGAAGTAAGCTGTTATCACCATTTTGTTGATCATAATGGCCAAGTCAGTCAGATAGTCAATTGTACAGCAAGGAACTGGTTAGGACTCAATTGCAGGCTTGCTGATATGAAGGTACCCATGGTTAACCATGTTTTTCTGCCTGGTGGACTTTTTGTGAAATAGGGTAAATCTTTCAGCAAACTGTATAGAGCTGTGCTCTTAAAATAAAGTATCTGCCTTTCAGACTGGCGGACCAGACAATGACCGGCTGACTTCTCGTCTGGGGAAACAATATGTCAACATCATGAACATGCTTGTGTTCACACTGCCTGGAACTCCCATAACTTACTACGGGGAAGAAATAGGAATGAGAAATATTTTAGCCACAAATCTCAATGAAACCTATGATGTTGTAAGTTAATATAACTTAACCATGCACCACACCAAATCCTCATTTTTTTGCCAAATCAGAAAACTTACTATTTCTATTCTGCTGCTGAAAATCGTGATTACTTAGCTTTTGTTTCTCACTGTTTGTTAGGCAGTGAGAATTTTCCAGCTTTCTTGATTGGGGAGCTTGTTAAAAATGCTGCTTGCTGAGCCACACAACTGAATTTCTTGTGTAGAGCCCACGATCTGCATTTCAAAGATGTTTTCCAGCTGATTCTCAGGTGCACTAAAATTTAAGAAGCCATGTTTTGAGTTTCGAATGCCCTCTACCTGAAACATGGAGTTAAGAACATTTATTATAGTGCTTGTCTGTATTGCTAGATCTCGCTTGGCCATAACATAAAAGGAAGAATCCTTGTGCTAACAAATGTAATGGACAGCCTTAGGCCTGAGAAGTTTAAATTTTGTTTTTTGTTTGAGGCTATGGATCTCACAATTGTGTTGCTGGGCAGTGAAAGACCTTGAAGCTATAATTTGTATGGTTAGCTTTCAATGGTGAGATCCAATTTCCCTAATATTTAGTCACAATGAAACCTTTTCTATGTAAGCTCCTAAATTTGTGTGTGCACTCATGCGATAACCAGGCTAAAAAGGATACAGTCTAGGCTCACCTGTACATGGCTGCATGCCTGAATTCACCGATCACTGTATCACATTATAATGAGTTTGTAAATGGCACATTTTGAAATCCTACATCACTCATTTTTAGGGAAAAGCAGCAAAGATTCCAAGCATGTATCAATGTTGTTAGTAGTTTATTTACACTCAAGATGTCATTAACTATTTTCCAATTGAAAGTGTAAAACGGGTTTATGTACTGAATATTAAGGCCTTTTCGTTATGAATGCTAATGAATTTGAGTACTAGCTGAGAAATATAGGGAATTAAATACTTCTGAAGTAAATTATGGCCAAATTACATTTCTTTTAAATAACCAGACCACTGTTTTTTTTCTTTATGGTCTTTTGACATAGGATACTCTTCTCTCAAAGTCACCAATGCAGTGGGACAATAGCTCAAATGCTGGTTTTTCTGAAGGCAATCACACCTGGTTACCCACCAGTTCAGATTACCACACTGTGAATGTTGATGTAAGTATCAATGAAAATTTCATGCTAACTCCAGAACAGGAAATTAGTTCATGTTGCTGACAACATACACTCACCTTGAGTTGTCTAAAACCTTAACTGATGCTCTTTAAATCAATCACATAGACTTCTTTTGCAGTTTTCATTTTTAAGGAGTTTGTAAATCATGTTTTTGTGGAAATACAAACTGGTGCAGAAGTGTACCATCTGAAGTATCATACAGAATACACAACTCTTCATTGGAATGACTTTGAGCTATGAAATATTAAGAACATTTTATGGAGGGCTTCCAGCAAGCCTGCTATCCTTTCTCCATTCCACCCCCCAAAGGAAGGAAAGAAAGTAGGAGATCAATCAATCGAGGGTAAGATTCTTGAGAGCAAGGCTGTTTACCTACAGAAACTGAAGCATGAATAATCCCTAAAAGTAGCTGTTCTGGAAAAGCATACCCTTCAGCTTTTGCCTATACTATTTTCTGTTCTCATGGTGATCAACTTAGCCAAGTTCAGCAAACAAATTTCTTAAACAGGAATGCATTAATTCCAGCAAAGTGCTAAACACATTTCCTTAGACCAGAAAAATGTGAAATGGCTTTAGGTGAGTTTCAGGTGTTTTCACTGGAAAACAATCTGAACTATTTAATGGGGAGAGAAATTACTGGCATCACATGAGGATACAAGTTTTATAGCATCTACTAAGTATTTTGAAAACAATCCCCAGATTATTCTGATACGGAACTTCAGGCAAACCCTCCTGGTTCCCACATCTCCCTGATCCAAGCACCCCAGTGATAACTTTGTTTTTTATGGTCATAGGTCCGTGAAACACAAAAATTGTATATTAACATTTGTGTTTTGGATTAAGTGCACTTACTGATTTTCCTTACGTCCAAATGTCCAAAATATTCCCATAGGCCAATTTGAATCCAATATGTAAGAAATCCTACATAAAAAAGTACAGCAGCAAAGATGGAAAAATGTAAATGCAAATTAAAATAATGGTCAGATCAGTCAGGTCGTTAAAATGATCATGAGTAATGCTTGGAGGGATGCTAAACCATAATCAAATAACCGGAAGTCCCAGGCAATGCCATTTTAATAAAACACCTCCATAATAGCTCTAGAACAAGGTGAGAATTTAGGTACTTTCTAGAAGATAGAAAGTAAAATTAAGATTACAAAGAAACAAGAGCATAGAAACTATAATCTAAAATACACAGGAGAAAACAGCACTGACAGGTACAGGTGAGAGCACTGCAGGAATTCATCCACCGCTGCAATTGGCTGCCCCAGAATTTGCCTGAGGAAAAAACTCAGGGCCTGTTTGGTGATCATACTCGTGTTGAATGAGTAGAGCAAAGCTTGAAATAGTGTTAAACTTCTACAAGCACAGTCGAAGAAAGAAACGGAGAAGAAAACCTAATTCCCTGGGATGATTCACTGAGGAATGATCTCCAAAGTAAGAGTTTTTACTCCTCAGTTCACAGAGGCCTTAAAAGGAGGGTAGGACCCTAGGTAGCTGGTCACCATTAAACAGGAAAAGAACCCCTACACCCCAAAGACAAACCAGACATACCTCCAAGTTGGCTTCTCACAGTTAGTAGAGGCAGGCAACTGAAGACAGGCAAACAAGGAGTATCAAATACAAAAGGAAATGAATCACCAAAAATCACACTACATTTGAGAAAAATTAAGGCCATGAAAGAGAAACACCATTCCTAACAAAACATTGTAGAAAGCGAAGAAAATGTAACATAAGACTTCATTATTAGTAAAACTGCTCCCTCCCTGAGAGACTATTGTTTTATGTAGCCCTTGTTTTATGTAGCACTCTTTTAAAGAAGTGATTAGGTATCTTAGAAATATGAAAATATTGTCAAAATAAACAATAAAATAGAAGTTCTAATTAGTGTGCTGGAAAACTGACTCAAGGGTTTACCCCAAAGTGTACTGTAAAAAGACAAAGAAGTTTTTTCTTTTTAGAACACAACATGATTATATTTTAATACACGATCAAAATACGAAACACCATAGTAAATTGATAGCAATAATAAAGGGCTTTTCATTTGCATTGCATGTAACAAAAGACATTGATATTCCAAGGGAAATGGAAAACAAAAAGGCAAAGAAGTTAACAGTATAAAGAGAAAATTTTTGATATGTGGAGAATAAATCTAGAAATTCCAACATATAACAAAAAACAAATTCTAGAAAAGAACAGAGACTAATAAAGAGAAAACCTAAAAATATACAGAAAGAAACCAAACTCGGAAGTAGATTGCCTGAGAAAAGGACTGAAGATTGGACTGTCATCAGACTTCTCAACTCGATACTAAAACACATTAGAACTTTACCTTCAAAGTTGTAATGGAAACTTGATTCTAAACAAAGAATCCTATATCCATTCAAACTAGCATTCAGGAGCAAAACAGAGATGGAAAAGCAAGGACCCAAATTTTACCATATATAGCCAGTTTCTGAAAGAGAAATTGGGGACTCCAACAAAACCAAAAAGGAATCTAAAAGGTGGACATGATGTATAAAACATAGTGAGGAAAGGAACCAACAAAACTTAAGGATGAATAATTTTTGATACATAATGTAAAATAAGGTATTCTGGAGTAAAAATCTTAGTGATTTCTTTCTATTTGGGAAGTGGTGGCAGGGAGGGTGTGTGTGTGTGTTTGAGTGAGCAAAGGCACATGTGCGCAGGCTAACGCACTTTACAAGGATGGAAACAGTAACTCACTCTAGATTTGAGCTGTCCAGTAGCCACTAACCACTGTGACTACTAAAACAGAATTAAAAGTTCAGTTCCTGTTTCACACTAGCAACATTTCAAGTGCTCAGTAGCTAGTGGCTACCATATTGTACAGCACAGAAACAGAACTTTTGGCACTGCAGGAAGTTCTACTGGACAGCACTGCTCTGTATGTTGAAAAACATATGTTTTAAATGGTTATTACAGTTTTAAGGGTAACCATCAGAAGAAAAGACACAAATGTGTAATTTTTGAACGATACTGGAAGGAAAAAAATTACATAAAGAAAACCAATTGATCCAATAAAAAGCTAAAAAGGAAGAAAATAAAACATTAGTACAACTAAAATAAAACATTAGTACAACTAAAATAAAAAATAAGGCTACAGGATTATGTCTAAACTTATGGTAATCACAGATATGAATGGGTTAAATTCACCTATTAAAAGATATAAACTCTTAGATTAGAAAACAAAGAAAATCTGACATAAGAGATATAGCTAAAACAAAAGGACAGAGAAAGAATTAAAATAAAGATATTACAGGTAAATGCTAACAAAAACAAACCTTGCCACCTGGCTGTAGCTTTCAAAACAAAAAAATGCACCATACCCTTTAATTTAGTAATTTCATTCCTAGATATCTGTATCTAGGAATACTTGCACATGTGGAAAATTCAAGGATCTCTACTGCAGCACTGTTTTTTTAAAAGAAATATAAATTTATATAACATTTTTAACCTATCCAATTGGTATTTTTTTTTTTAACATCTTTATTGGAGTATAATTGCTTTACAGTGGTGTGTTAGTTTCTGCTTTATAACAAAGTGAATCAGTTATACATATACATATATCCCCATATCTCCTCCCTCTTATGTCTTCCTCCCACCCTCCCTATCCCACCCCTCTAGGTGGTCACAAAGCACCGAGCTGATCTCCCTGTGCTATGCGGCTGCTTCCCACTAGCTATCTATTTTACATTTGGTAGTATATATAAGTCCATGCCAATCTCTCACTTCTTCCCAGCTTACCCTTCTCCCTCCCCGTGTCCTCAAGTCCATTCTCTACGTCTGCATCTTTATTCCTGTCCTGCCCCTAGGTTCTTCAGAACCATTTTTTATTTTTTTAGATTCCATATATATGTGTTAGCATATGGTATTTATTTTTCTTTCTGACTTACTTCACTGTGTATGACAGTCTCTAGGTCCATCCACCTCAGTACAAATAACTCCATTTCGTTTCTTTTTATGGCTGAGTAATATTCCATTGTATGTATGTGCCACATCTTTATCCATTCATCTGTCAATGGACACATAGGTTGCTTCCATGTCCTGGCTATTGTAAATAGAGCTGCAATGAACGTTGTGGTACATGACTCTTTTTTTTTTTTTTTTACATGACTCTTTGAATTATGGTTTTCTCAGGGTATATGCCCAGTAGTGGGATTGTGGAGCACTGTTCTTAATAGCAGAAGACTCTGGAAATGATTTATATATTTCGTCAATAGAAAGCCAGTTGAATCAATTATGGTTAATCTATATGAGAGACAAGTACGCAGCTGTGAAAAAGAATGAGGGAGTTCTCTGTGCATTGATAAGAGACCACCTCTAACATGTACTAAATAATTAAAAAAACAGCGTACATAATGGTAACATGCCACTAATTGTGTAAACAAGGGAAAAGTATGTCTACCTATGTCTGCATAGGCACAGAATGTATTTCATATGAAACATAAAATGAAAGAATATAAACAATTATAGCGTCTATCTCTGGGAGAGAAAATGGGAAGCTAGGGGATAGTGTTGAAGAAAACCATTTATATATTATTCTTATAATTGAATTTTATATTGTATGCATGCAATTTTCTATTTAAAAAAATATAGTTACAAAAAGCAGATGTGGAAATATTTAATAGCAGACAAAATAGAATTCAATATGAAAAGCATGAGACAAAGGTGATTTTCAAAAACTGATGAAAGAACATTCCCCTATAAATCATGAATCTATGCATCTAACAATACCTTCAAAATGTATAAAACAAGTACTATGAGAAATGCAATTAAAGACTGATAAATCAACAATTACAGAGAGACACTTCAACATACTTCTAGAAAGTGGTAAATGAAGTAGACAAAAATAATAGTTAACACTTACTGGGCACTTCTTATGTGAGTGGCACTGAAGTATGCTTTTTCATGCATTATCTAAGGCTATAGAAAACGTTAGTAGTAATTTGACAAGTCATATACATATACCATATACATGTACCATAAACACCTTTGTACCTGATAAACACAGAATAAACATTTTTTTCAGACATTCATTAGATATTCACTAAACACCACACATTACGCACCTGCCCCAAACAACCACCAGTACCTCTGAGGTCAACATGGCTGGCAAGACTACAATGAAATGAATGCTATCACTGATTTGGCAACAGCTTTTATGAAGACAAATTTGGCATTATGTATCAAGTATCCATACTCCTTGACATAATAATTGTCTTTCTGATATTTATATCTTAAATAAATAATCCAAATATGTGGGAAGCATATTAGAAACTTGAATGTCAAAATGAAAGGGAATGATTAAGTATCGTATAACTATTCATTAGAATATTATTCTGCCATTAAAATGACATTTAATATAACAAGATGCTTAAAATGTTAAAGGAAAACAAGAAAAGTACATTAAATTATGTATATTTTATACAGCTGTTAAAATTAATCCCAATCTTCTTTAATGGGCATATTTTAACTTTCACTTTAGGCAGCATTTTGCTTTGCATCCGTTTCTGCAATTTTCTGTTCATAATTAGCATCTGTTAATGTTACACCAACCTACACATTATTCTACAGAAGAGAACAGAGAAGCTCCAGTTCACGAGAGGTGCTCGGAGTCCATGGCCATGATGGCTGCTTTTCTGCCAGTTAAATATAGCATAAAGGGACTTTCTTTAGGCAAGTTAAATATCCATTAACTTAAACACGGACATTTAGTGGAGTCAAATTTGGCCTCTACATCAGCTCTGGCCAAGATGTAGCAGAGAACTGTGCACGCAGCAGTCACTCCCAGACAAGGTGAAACCCTGAATTTGTAGTTTCTATCGGTAGTTAAATAAACTATTCTTACCTACTTATTAATACTTAAAAGTTGGTAGTTGTTTTAAGGGTTAAAATAGAAGCAAGTTTTCTGGGGAAATAATTCCTTATTTGATACTCTTAGAATCAAACATTTATGTGAATATTCTTTTTTAAAAAAATAGGTCCAAAAGACTCAGCCCAGATCAGCACTGAAGTTATATCAAGAATTAAGTCTGCTTCATGCCAATGAGCTGCTCCTCAGCAGGGGCTGGTTTTGCTACTTGAGGAATGACAACCACTCTGTTGTGTACACAAGAGAGCTGGACGGCATAGACAGAGTCTTCCTCATGGTTCTGAATTTTGGAGACTTATCACTGCTAAATCTAAAGGAAATGATTTCAGATATTCCCACAAGAGTAAGGATAAGGTTAAGTACCAATTCTGCCTACAAAGGCCGTGAAGTTGATACGCATGCCATTACACTGGACAAAGGAGAAGGACTCATCCTTGAATACAACACGAGGAATCTCCTTCATCACCAAACAGCATTCCAAGATAGATGTTTTGTTTCCAACCGGGCATGCTATTCCAGTGTATTGAACATACTGTACAGCTTGTGTTAGGCACCTCTGTGAAAGAGATGGCGACGCTGGCATTCTGTTCTATTGTAAGCATTTGCAGTAACTTCACGTACAGCAGCATGCTGCTGGGTGAACTTTATGATCGGTAATTCTTAGATATTTCTGTAGCTTGAGTGAAACTGCTTTAGGATAGGTTCTCAAATGTTTTTCAAGAATAATAAAGTGTTTAAAAGAAAATTATCCCTTGCAGGAACTTGTAATTTTTTTGAGTTAGCATCAATAAGAGATGATCAGAGCACCTTAGGACTCCAGAATATTAGAGAGATCTAATGAATTTTAATGTGAGGAATATCATCTTCTTCCATAAAATGCAGGTACAGAAACTGGAGGATGACTTAACTGCTAGAGTATCTAAAAATGTTCACTAGCAAAGAAGCAGGACCTTGATTTGTAAACTGTTCAAAGAAAATCAGAGTAAAACAAACCTGTTCTGATGCGGGAAAGGGGAAAGTTCTGCTGTCACCAATCCTTCCTTCACTCCCTTCTCTATGTCCTTCTACAGAGCATGGTTTGAAAACTACTTTCCTAGGTTAAGGGGCGTGTGCATCAATGGAGACAACGGTATAAGCAAGTGAGCTGTATACAAAACAAAATCTGGACAGAGAAGCAAATTTTAAAAATTATTTACTAACTTAAAAAACTCACTTTTGTTAATGTAACTGGAAATATGACTATGAAATATTTCAGTGTGTTTCCAATTTCCACTGAATGCAGCATTTCAGAATTTTAGATATTTCTTAAGATTCTCGAAAACACTGGTGCTGTCAAGTCCAAGTTCCTCATACAGGAATTTAATTTGGGCTGTAATCTAAAAGAAACACATTTAAAAAATTAGATAGAAGGCCTTTGTGGTACAACTCCAGTGTTCAAGTCTCTCCTTGTCCATCCATCTTCACCTAACCCTGAAGTCAGCAATTTATGGCAAAGGTACTTTTTATTTGGCACAGAGGCAGAAGGCTCCCCACAACTGAGATTCAACTACTTTCTCTGACAGAGCTCCTGTATCAAGTACCTTTTCTCTTTATTGACTCTGAGTTCTTCCTTCCCCCTCAGGTCTCAGCCATAGACCTGACAGTTGGTGAAGCAGCCGGCACAAACCCTGCTGTAACCACTGAAAGGCTGAGTACAACACATCACTAATTGGGGATCTGTCAACTTAAAGGGGCTTGATAGCATACCTTTTTGTGAGAATCCTCAATCACATGACTGCCTCCAGGCTGAATATCTAAAATAATATTGGGGGCTTGATAACCTGAAACAGTTAACATATGAAACAATTAGAAGGTTTCGGCCAACTGAGACCCACCCATTTCACCCGGCTCCTTCCAAGCACTCTATTAAAATAACAGCGAAGGAGAAAGGCATAAGCCACGACCACCACCAACAACGAAGACAGGAGAGTTGGGGAGAGCAGTAGAAAACAAATTCTTGAAACAGGAAAAGCAGGAGGAGGCCCAGAGGCAGAGGAAGCTGGATGGAAGAGACTACAGGGCTACATGGAGAAGGAAGCCAATCGGTCTTACGGAATCTGAGAGGCTTGTGACCTGCAAACACCAACTATAGCAATGAGTGAAAGTGAGACACAGAACTGAATACAGGGCAACTGTCTGGAAACTTGTATGTGAGACCCTCCAACCCTGAGCCCAGAAGGTCCTGGCATGTCTTGGCAAGGAAAAACAGTAAGAGTTCTTGTCTAATAAAATGGAAAGATCTAGAGAAAATTAAAGTTGCTAGTTTGGGCACTGAAGCTGCAGAGCAAAAACTTCAGAATTTGTTTTTAGAGATTCCCAAGAATAACAGCTCAATTAATTTTGTTAAAGAATGAATGATATGATATGGTATGATAGTACACCTCCAAGTTATGTAGATATTTAAATTTACTTTTTTCTTTGTGCGTTCCCTACCTTATTTTAATGCTGTCCTTTGAAAAACAGGCGAGGCAGTTATAGTTATTACATTTGCTTCAAATGGGTAGTTGACACAGGAAAAACTGATTTGTCTAAAATCATGGGTGACTGATTTGGTCTGCAGTACTACTCTGAGCAGTACACTGAAGGTGACAGTCCATGTAGCTACGTCCCCTGCTCCCAGGTGGTCTCCTACCTTCCCCGGTGTCCTTAGCATGCTCCACGATGGCTTCCTTGAGTTTCTCAGTATAGTTTACAATTCCTTTCAGAGGTACACGTTCGTCGTTTTCATAAGCTGTGATGTGAATTGAAGGATAATGCTGAAAGAAAAGAGATGTACAAAGAATTTATATTATTCCTTATGGTCCCTTTCCACCTTATGGATTATGAAAAACAATTACCTCCAATTCCTTTTTCCCTAAGTGCTAGAACTTTTTTTCTCATTTGATATTCTTGAGAGATATGTGGCATCACAATACTAGACTACTTGTTACCTGGAATAACCTTTTCTTGACTAGTGAGACCTTGATCTTATTGAATCTAGTCTCCTGAGCTATTAAGTTGAAACAAACATGGAGTATGAGCAGAGAAGGGGCTGAAAGGTGAGTATTATAAGGAGAAACAATCTAAGGCCTTACTAAATTCCTGCTTTGGCTCGGGTAAATATCCTTTTCATTATTCTCTCTATCACTTCAGCATAGTATATCATAACTGTCTTTCACTACCTTAGGTTTAATGTTTTGATAGGGACAGTAACGTTTTATGTAGTTCTTGTGTTTTTCATCAGATGAAGGATTCCCCCACTCTTCTAATTCTTCTAATGTCAGAGGAAGTGTAGTGTCCATCATGGTGTTGAGAACATCCAAGAAAGGTGCCTTAAAAAAAAAAAAAGCCAGAGAAATTTAAACTTCAATTAATAAACTGGTAAAATGAGTTTCAGATAAATACTATACTTTATGAATATACATGCTGACATCACAGAACAAAGCTCAAGAAGTTATGTACATTCCCAGGAGCCAGATTTATTAGCCAGTCTGTAACCAAGGTCTGTGATTTATAACTGGCTTTTAAGGTATTCAGACTCCTTAAATGACAAAGGATTTATCTTCCAATTTCCCAATTTTTGCCTTTAGTTTTGTTTCTTTTATTCACATAATAAATGCCACCACCTCACATCCATTAGGCTACTATAAGAAAAAAAAGCGTTGGCAAGGATGTGGACAAACTGGAACAATTGTGCACTGCTGGTGGGCATGTAAAATGGTGCAGAGAGTATGTTGGTTTCTTAAAAAATTAAACTTAGAATTATCATATGATCCAGTAATTCTATTCCTAGGTATATATCCAAAAGAAATGAAAGCAGGGTCTTGAAGAGTACACCCCTGTTCACAGCAGTATTTACAATACCCAAAAGGTGGACATAACCCAAGTGTCCACTGATAGATGAATGGATAAGCAAAATATAAATACAATGATACAATGAAATTCAGCTTTACAAAGAAGGAAAATCTGACACCTGCTACAACACAATAGACCTTGAGAACATTATCTAAGTGAAATAAACCAGTTATAAAAAGACATATATAAAAGAAAAAAAAGACATATAAAACATTGTACGATTCCATTTATATAGGAGGTACCTCAGTGTAGTCAGATTCATAGAAAACTAGAATGGTGGTTCCCAGGGTCCAGAGGAAGGGGAAATTGGGGAGTTGCTATTTAATGGGTACAGAGTTTCAGTTTTGTAAGATGAGGAGTTATGGAAACTGGTTGCACAACAACGTTGAGTGTACTTAACACTACTGAACTGAACACACTTAAAAATGGTTAAGATCGGGGCTTCCCTGGTGGCGCAGTGGTTGAGAGTCCACCTGCTGATGCAGGGGACGCGGGTTTGTGCCCCGGTCCGGGAGGATCCTGCATGCCGCGGAGTGGCTGGGCCCGTGAGCCATGGCCACTGGGCCTGCGCATCCGGAGCCTGTGCTCCACAGTGGGAGAGGCCACAGCAGTGAGAGGCCCACGTCCCGCAAAAAAAAAAAAAAAAAAAAAAGGTTAAGATGGTAAATTTTATGTTATTTTACCACAATTAAAACTTAAAAATAAGGGCTTTCCTGGTGGCGCAGTGGTTGAGAATGCACCTGCCAATGCAGGGGACATGGGTTCGAGCCCTGGGCCAGGAAGATCCCACATGCTTCTGAGCAACTAAGTCCATGTGCCACAACTACTGAGCCTGCACTCCAGAGCCCATGAGCCACAACTACCGAGCCCACGTGCCACAACTACTGAAGCCCACGTGCCTAGAGCCCGTGCTCCGCAACGAGAAGCCACCACGATGAGAAGCCCACCACTGCAAGGAAGAGTAGCCCCCGCTTGCCACAACTAGAGAAGCCTGCATGCAGCAACGAAGACCCAACGCAGCTAAAAATAAATAAAATAAATTAAAATTTAAAAATAAAACCCCAACTACACATGAATAAACTCAGTTGGACATTTTACATTATAAAAAGGTAATAAATGCTAATTGAAGAAAATCTGAAAATTATCCAAGTTGAAAAAGAATATCACTCATTGGCTTATAACCAGTATTAAAACATTTAATAAAATGGGAGCTGCTTTGTTCATGTAGTTATATGATCTTCTGTTAACATGTTTTGCAGCTTTCTCTTTTATTAACATTAAGCAAATATGGGCAAATGCAATTCTTTTTGGCTTCCTAGCATCTTAGCTCCTTTTCTGCATTTGGAATATCCCTAACCTTACGAGACAGCCTGCCTCTCACTGTAGAGGAGCTAAATGCCAGATAGTTCCTTTCCCAGCTTTCCCTCAGAGTGAGAGTAGCCACATGACTTAGGTTTACCAGTCAGACATAATGGGCTCCAAACTTTGAATGAATTGTGGGATAACTGCGTTACCTCCAATTCTTCACTATTACAAGCAATGTGGGATAAATATTCTTATATATTTCTGATTATTTCCTTTCTGATTTCTTTCTTTTTAAAAAATTTATTTATTTATTTTTGGCTGTGTTGGTTCTTCCTTGCTGCATGCGGGCTATCTCTAGTTGTGGCGAGTGGGGGCTACTCTTCGTTGAGGTGCGCAGGCCTCTTATGGCGGTGGCTTCCTGTTGCAAAGCACGGGCTCTAGGTGCACGGGCTTCAGTAGTTGTGGCACGCAGGCTCAGTAGTTCTGGTGCACAGGCTTAGTTGCTCTGTGGCATGTGGGATCTTCCCGGACCAGGGCTCGAACCCGTGTCCCCTGCACTGGCAGGCGGATTCTTAACCACTGCACCACCAGGGAAGCCCTCCTTTCTGATTTCTGAAAGTCAAAGGTTAGTTGCATTTTCTTTATAATTCTGACATTATTGTCTTTGTGCATAGAGTTTTTTCCCTTCTATACTTAGTATTTCTATTAAAAAACAGATGTACAGATCAGGAATATTTAACAGTTATTTACTTAATACAAGCCCACAGTGTATAGCCCACACCCTTAAAAAAAAAAAAAAAACCTGAAAATAATTTACTCTCCATCTTAGTCATTATCTTCTAGAATATCTATTGCAGAAGAACAAAATTTGTCACCCCCAGATTATTTCAAGCTGAAAACAATCAAGGCCCAAAAGACTCAGGAAGAAACTTTGATATTCTCCCTAACAGCCTGAAGAATTTAGATAGAGGGTGTATTACAGGAACATCACCAGATAATAAATATGGACTAGCTGTGGTGGGGAAATGCTTAGAGACCAGAGTCCACTCTGTGTCCCATGGTCTCTGCTAACCCAGCAAACATCTGTTTATCAAACTTTTGCTTTTCCACCTCCATGTGAACTGCCTTCTACCCCTTGAAGTCTTACCCCTAACATCCTCTTTCGTCTTTAGCTGAAGATGGTGTTTAAGGTGAATAACCATGGCCACCATTCTGGTCATTTTGGTGAGTTACTCAGTCTGCTGGGTCTCTTCCATGTATACATGTTATTAAACATTTGTTTGATTTTTCTCCTGTTAATCTGTCTCATGTCAATTTAATTCTGAGACCAGCCAGAAGAACCTAGAGGGAAGAGGAAAATTTCTTTCTCCCCTACACTAACCAGGAAGCAGAAGAAAGATGGAGGTGAAATGAGCGGCTATAATTTCATAACTTTGGACATCAGGAAAAGACTATAGAGCCTTTTCAGAACAGGAAAAGATATTTCAATTGAAATATAGAAAAATATTCCTAAAGACCATTAATAAGAATAGAGTATGTGAAAACAGAGAGGCCCTAAATCCAGGACTGAAATGTTGATGGGCAAGAAGAGTCAAAGGATTTCACACATTCCAGAGTCAGTGTGCTTGACCTGACTTCCTGGATCTGGTGTTTCGTATATGCTTTGTCTCTTTTCCACCAACTCTAAATGTTCTTACAAATAAAAAAATGATCAGTGGGAATAGCCATTAATATCCTTCAGAGGAAATCCTTAAATATCAATAAAGAATACTGTCAGGGAAGTTCTCCCAGAGCTGTAATTCTATGCTTAAAATTTAAAAGCTTTGTTATACTCCTATGCTATGGTAAAACTGTAACAGAAAATTTTTCTTAGAGCATCTATTACTTCACGCCTCCCTATTCTGTAAACCGTAGAGGCAGAGTACTTACCTCCAAAGTCACAGCTCTCAGCAGCTCTGGATTAGAATTACACAATGCTCCCACAAGCACCCCTCCAGCACTGAAAGCAGTCAGGGTTGTTAGACTTGGCTGAGAAAAGCCTTGGCCATGAAGTGTCTTAATGCAAGCCTCTAAGTCAGCAAGGCCATTGAGTTTTTTAGTTAGACGGCCATCAGCATGCCACTGGAGGCCTAACTCACCACCTCCCCTGAAATTAAAGGGCAAAAAAGTTTTAGTGGGGAAAAAATGTAAATGATATATAGATCAGGGTCAGCACACTACAGTCTGCGGGGTAAATCTCCCCAGAGTCCTGTTTTTGTATGGCCCTTGAGCTAAGAAGGATTTTTACATTTTTAAAGGTTGGGGAAAAAATATCAACCAGGAATATGCAACAGAGACCATATGTGGCCTGCAAAGCCTAAAATGTTTACTATTTTGTTCTTCAGAGAAAAAGTTTGCCAACCCCTGACACAAACAATCAAAAATTGATTCAAGCCTGTGCTGAGACCTGGGCGTGCAGTGGGGAGCAGCAGGCGTGGGGCAGGCATGGGGGCCTCATGGGCCTGGCACTAATGTCTCGCTTTGTGCCTCCCCGACTCCATCCTCTTCCCTGGCGTGCCGGGCCCTGCCAACCCTGCAGGACAGCCCCGACTTCCTCTCAGAGGAGGACCGCGGACTTAGAGCAATAAATGTAGATCTTCAAAGTGATGCTGCTCTACAGGTGGACATTTCTGATGCTCTTAGTAAGAGAGAGAAAGTAAAATTCACTGTTCACACAAAGAGTTCATTGCCAAATTTTAAACAAAATGAGTCTTCTGTTGTTCGACAACACAAGGAACTTATCTGGCTTCGTGATTCCTTCATTGAAAGTGAAGACTATGCAGGTTACATTATCCCTCCAAGCACCACCAAGACCCTATTTTGATGCCTCAAGGGAAAAACTACAGAAACTTCAAGAAGGGTCTATGACAAAGGAAGAATTCACAAAGATGAAACAGGAGCTGGAAGCTGAGTATATTTGGCAATATTCAAGAAGACCAGGGTGGGAGGGAGGGAGATGCAAGAGGGAAGAGATATGGGAACATATGCATATGTATAACTGATTCACTTTGTTATAAAGCAAACATTGTAAAGCAATTATACCCCAATAAAGATGTTAAAAAAAAAAAAAAAAAAAAGAAGACCGTTGCAGTGCATGAAGTGTTCCTGTGTTGTGTGGCAGCACACCTCATTTTGAGGAAAGATTTAAATTTCTATGTCTTCCTGGAATATAATCAACATTTGACTGTGCGAGGACAAAATAAAAAAGAGAGACTTGAAGATTTCTTTAAAAATGTGGTTAAATCAGCAGATGAAGTAGTTGTTTCTTGAGTAAAGGATGTAGATGATTTCTTTGAGCATGAACGAACATTCCTTTTAGAATATCATAACCGAGTTAAGGATGCATCTGCTAAATCTGACAGGATGATGAGATCCCACAAAAGCGCTGCAGATGATTACAGTAGAATTGGTTCTTCATTATATGCTTTAGGAACTCAGGTTTCTACATATATGCAAGTTTTTCTTAAAGGTTCAGAACTGTTTGATAAAACCAGAAAAAGTGTCAGCTGATGAGGACCTCAAACTTTCTGACCTTTTAAAATATTACTTAAGAGAATCTCAAGCTAAGGATCTCCTCTATCTAAGATCTAGGTCACCACTGGATTATGAAAATGGTAATAAAGCACTGGATAAAGCAAGAGTGAAAAATAAAGGTGTTCTGTAGGAAGAAACGTCCCAACAATTATGCCGTCAGAAATTTGAAAAAATATCTGTATCTGTAAAACAAGAACGTAGAGATTTTAAGACAAGAAGAGTTGCTGCATTCAGAAAAAATGACTGGAACTGGCAGAGTCAGAACTGAAACATGCAAAGGTAGTGTCATATTAAAGATTTAATAATTTAAGTGACATAATTTAGTAATGAGTCAGTTATGAAACCTTATTCTAATTTTAAAAATAGAGAATCTTAGAAATAAGAGGGATTTTAAAGATCATCTAATTTAAACAATAATATCTATTATAATAGATCTAATGGTTAGCTTTGCAAGACTCTAGTACCTAATATGGAAAAACAGTATCATTTTTTGACTAGTTGTTAAATAAATCTTCCTTAAAAAAAAAACAAAACTGACTCAACAAATATGCTTTGAGTGCCTGCTTACTGTTTACCAGACATTGTGCTAAATGCAGGCCTTAAAAATATAAAAAAGTAGAATCCTCTGTCCTGGAGGTCATAATTTTGCGGGGAAAGAGAACAGCTACCAAGCAATGTGGTTGCTGCTATAACAGAACCAGAACCAGAGGAGAGAACATCCACCTGTCAGGTTAGGGGTATATATAGGAGTCAGGAACATGAATGCTTTAAGGAGGTGATATCTAAGCTGAGTCTTGAAGGAAGAATGTGAGTTCCCACTAGGGCAAAGAAAGGGAAGGCATCAAGACACAGCATGTGCAAAGGCACAGAGGGGAAAGACGTTGTCATTTGAAAGCATGTAGCGAGGCTGGATGTGCAGGATGTGCATGTCTGGAGAGCAGGACATGTTTGGGAAGCGATGACAGATGCCACTACAAAGATAAGCCAAATCATTAGGACGTTAAATACTGCACTGAGGTATTTGGATTTTATTGTGGAGATGGGGAAGTGGTAAAGAATTTTAAGCAGAAACATATAATACTAATTGTGTCCTGAAAACAGCTTAAATAAAATGGAAGTTAGAGTGGAAAAAAGGGAGTCCAGCTTAAGAGGCTATTTTAGAAAAACCCAAATTCATGAGAATTAAATGGAAATAATAATGTAACTAAGAAAGTACAGTGCTTAGTTTATCTATTCTAAAAATCCTAAAAATCTGGTGTAAAATCCAAAAAATCTACCCTTTTGCTTTTGGGATTAATTAATATGTTACTGAATCAGGTTCTACTAGCACAGGTTTAAGAATACACAAATTCAACAATACAAATGAGAAAATAAACTTCTGCTCCCCAATATACTGTTATTTTGAACATGTGACAATACTCCAGTACTCACATTCCAGGCAAAATGTGTTGACTCACCGAACGTGACAATATGCTAATATCCATCCATCGTCCACCAACACCCGCCTTTCAGGCCTGAAATTCATTTTCAAATCCATTCCATAAGCTCCATATACATGTACCAGGAGAGGTTTCTTCTGCAAGTCTTCAGAATCCGTTTTATGGAAAATAGTCATTGGCACTAATTTTCCATCCTGGAAATGAAGATTTACTATGCAGGTAAAGAAGTCTTCTCAAACAGTTTTAACCCCAATTTTATGTGCTACTTATTGATGTTGAGCACCAACTTCATTTAATTAAGACAAAAGAGTTACGGTCTCTAAAAATCCCTCAGGTCCTTAATTTTCAGCTACTCTGCTGACCTATAATAGTAACTAGAAAGGAACAGCAAGAGTCTGGCTTGAAAACAGTTTATGAAATGTAGCTTTTCAGGACAGTAAAGTGACTTTAAAGAGTTCTTCACTACTCAGTATAACAATTTTTTTTCTTTCACAACAAGCCAAAATACCTATCAAGGTTAGATATACTAGCACGGTATTCTTCCTATACCTCAGGTTACATACGGGCATTTCTCATCTTTGAATATATACAAATATGCTAATTAAAGAAGTTTTAACAACTCAATTTTCTGTACTCAATAGTCAGAATTCTCAATCATTAAAACCTGAAATCTCTTACTGACCTAACACCCACCCACATCCTCTTCAAAGACCTATTTATTTTTAAAATGTTTAAAAGCAGTTTAAGTTTTATAAATTTTAACATCTAAATTATTTTTAGGGCAAATAACTATACTCCAGTGTAGTTCACACTCAACTGACTTCCTTTCATAGAAAAAGGGTAGAAAATGTTGGTTCTCACCCTGCTTACAGAAACTTAATGAAAAAGCACTAGTTTACATAAGGAAAATAATATAACCAGGCCACTCTCCCTATTTTTTTCATTCCCATTTTGGAAACTTCACTTTGGGGCACTAGAGTGTTATCAAATAAGGAAGAACTCTTCCTCTCATTATTATACCCGTTATGACAGTGTAACTGAATTTTCACCGTAACTGAATTTTCACTTCTCAGTAAGATTCATTCTTATAAAATGATGCAGATTTATTTCTATAAAATAATCTTGTTGTGTTCATCTTCCTGCCTCCTACCCAACTTCACTTAAACAAGCAGAGAAAAGCTTGTTGGTTGAAAACTTATGAAAAGGAAGAGGTAAGGATGGTAGCAAGTCCCGTGATGGCCTGAATCCCTGAGTTCATCAGCAGTGCAAAAATGCCTGTAGTTACAGCAGCTTCCCTTTAGCAGTTGTTTCCTTCTTCCCTAAGGTACGAAGAATCCCTTGGCTCTCCAAAAGCTTAGCTTCACTGTTCTTTCCATTTGGGGTAAAATTACAACATTTTGGGAGATTGGTATAAATCCCATCTTTGTAAAACAAAACAAAGCCTAAACATATGTATTTTGTTGACAAAACCCCAAAATCTGGAAGGTGATAATGTGTTAACAATGATTATTTCTATGCAGTACAGCAAATAGGACTGAAAAGTAGTCATTTAAACTTTATACATTCTATATTTTTGTATTTGTTCTAATAAGCGTGTATTGCTTTTATAAAGTAGTTATTAAAGTAGTCTTTGCTTCAAGATATTTTTTAAAAAAATCAGTGAATTAAAGAAAAAATTCACAAGGAAAAAAGGCTTCTGTTTTGATTCATTCTTTGTCAGTACATGCAAAATTATCTGATGTATGATGTGCTAAGCTCTGAGAATTCCTTAAATTCAAGGCCATGGTTTATGTATTAATTTGTTCCTCACTTGCTCAAATTTTCTTCTCTACTTACTACCTCCCCAACCTCCCACTGCCCCCGGACAATCTTCCCTCTTTTACGCTAGAGTTTGGCCATACTGTTCTCCTTTATACTTCTTGAATGCATTATTTCTCCCTCAATTCAGGGCCTCTGCACAAAACAGAATCCTCCTTCCCCTTTTCTAGCTTAACTCTTGATCATCTTACTTCCTCAGAGAAGCTTTCCCCAATTTCTCCAGATGAGGTAAGGTCCCTTTACCATATGTTTCCACTGTACTCAGTACGTCTTCCTTGGCAGCAATCAGTACATTAGTAATTACTTCTTCAAAATCTAGCATCTTCCCCACTAGATTTAACCTCCATGAGGGCATGGAGTCTATATTAGTCTAGTTCACTCTAGTCAATTGCTTACTACCTTCATAATTTTTGTCATAACTACACAGAAACTTGATTATTTTCTTCTTGAAATCAACTTTTAATATTCAAATATACACAACACATGAAACCAAGGGCTTGCTATGATGGTTATAAATTTTCGAATCCATGTTAAAATAAATGCATGAGTATCAGAAGTTAAAAAAAAAAGTCCATGTACCCCCTAAAATCATTTGGGTCTTGCTGTGGAGTGTGAGATCCACTTTACTAAACTGTGCTAATGTAATCCCAGCAATTGCACAATACTTGACAAATAGTATCCTTTCAACAAACAGAGTGGGGATCACAAAGACTTACCTCGCTTTTGGCTTCTATACGTAAAACACGACTAGTCTTTGTGATTGGGTCTTCATGTCCAGTTTCCTCAAACAGTTTACCTTCTGAAAACTTATACGTGTAATACTTAGGGGGGCGTATAGGAGAGCAAAGCTGAAAGGGGCAGTTCTTTGGGTCTGAATTTGTATCCATTATGAATCCACAGGCCCAAGGTGGGAGCTGAAGAAATAAAAGTTATTTTTACTCTTTATCTAGACACTAAGTATTATTAATTAAATTTCTGGGTCTGCTCCAAACAAGATGATGTGGACATCAAATTTATTTTTATCCATTATCACATAATGCCTCATCTAAGGGTTACTTCAGCACAACAAAAAATATTTCAAGTGAAAAACAAAACTCTATGCAAATGACCAATAAAATAAGGAAAAAGTACAGGAAAATGGTTTATCATGAATCTAGATTTACATGAAGTCTCCTTCAATAAAAAAGTTTATTTTGGGGGTATATAAACTTGGGCAATGAAACAGCAAAATGATTAAGAATAACAGCAAATCAAGTAGTAATTCCAGAACCCAGAAACATCTCCAAGATCTCTATTCTCTATTCTCATAGAACACGATATTTCTCACGTGTTTTTAATAATTTATCCAGCAGCCCTTACTCTGCTGCCTGGACAGCATAAGTGATGACAGTTATTATTCCAGGGCTACAAACTGGCTCAGCAGCACTAAAGCATTTACAATTTGTTTTTAACTTTAGCCCCCAGGGTAACCATTGTGCAGAAGAAAACCTTTCCCGCACATCCACTCTGAGAGACTCACAGCTATTACACTTAAGATTCTTAACTTTAAGAAAAAAGGAAAGAAATCAAAATTTATTCTCTCAGAGCAGCAGGGTCCAGCCTCAAACCTTCTACTAACATCCCTCTTACACCTTTTAAAGAACTCTAGTAAGCAGGCTGACAGTGTGTTAGAAATGGTACTGAGAGTCAGAACATTAAAAGAAAATTGCCTTTCTTTTCCTGAGTAATTGTAGAAAGAGCAAATTCCTTAGAAAATCAGAGGTCTTGGCACAGCAACGTCACTGGTGGGCACTATTTAGAAAGGGTAGGTGGGGGATGTATGCATAAAGAGTGTACCATTTAACCTGTAGAAACTATAGCCAAAGAGCTTATGTTCACAGAGCAAATTCCTTGCAATTAATCCAAAGAATCCACTGCCCTGAAACACCAGGGACATAAATTTGCAATGTCTCTCTAAAAGAGTTCCTAATTTATTCTCCTCAGATTGTGGGTTACTTTCAAGGATAATTTGTTTATTTAAATATAAGCCATAACTAGAAAGAAAAATGTAATCATGAAAGTTGGGAAATCTGGTAGCAAAAGTGAAACGAGTAAAAATTGAGACCTCAGTGGGAAGAAAAGGAAGAAGCATTGCTATTAACCTTGTAACACAGGCCTCAGATTGACGGCACAAGGCTCCTCAGCCCTCAGCGGTACAAGTTTTTCTCCCCTTTGGTGACACTTTAAAACATTTTCCATGTGACTCATGTAGTAAGTTTAGTTTTTTTGGTTTTTTTTAGTAAGCTTAGTTTCTGATTAAATGGTTCCAATAAATCAAAAAGTCTTTTGGGTGTATTTCTTAAACTAATGGGACCAAGGTTAAAGTTTTAATCATAACAAAAACTGTTCCATGGCTATGGACTTTTTAAAGTTTGTCCAGCTGATATAGAGGTATTAACTATCTCAAGGATATCTTCAGCCACATTTCCTATTGAGATAAGCCTGCAGTATCATCTATGTATATTAATGAACAGAGCCTGAGAAGAATTATAAGCTGGCCAGGTGATATGCCGATATTCCTTGAGATATTTGACAGAAACAGGTTTAGTTTAAGCATTCTACCAGCTAACCACAGTCATTTCATCAAAAGAATGATTAAGACATACATGCTGAAAGAAAATCAGCCCAAGCATGCAGGCTGCTCCAGGTGAATTGATGTTAGCACAAAGCAAAACATTTCCTAATTTGCTTTAATTAAATATCATAACCAAATAATATATCATAACTAAAAACATCACCAGGAAATACTGATGACATGATGACCAAGGATATGAGGCAATATATTAAGGGCTTCACATTTTCTATTGCTGAGATTGAGTTTATAAAGCTCTTTTAGTCAAGTGCGCACTGGGCAGAGATGTTACATACAGAAATACTTTATAATCCACTCACAGTATGGCTTACAGATGTCCTTTGTATATAGCACTGTCTGTGCATATTAATCAGTGTTATCCAGTTCATAAAAAGGCTCTGATCTATAGAATTCTCTTTAACTAGCACCTGGTATATAATATAGTATTTGATTCCATGTGATGATGACTCAGAACATCATACTCATATCATAAATAGGTACTACAGGTTGGGAAAGGTCAAGGAATAAAGAAATAGAGGATACAGAATAAATGAAAGACATGATGTTTGTGTTAATGGAAGTTAAAACAATGGAAACTGAGGCATATCTTAAAAATATAAAAAATATAAAAGGCCATATTTACTTAGAAATCACATCTTAGCAAAGTCTCATGACATTCCTAATTCTGAAAGAATTTTGTTATAATAAATGCATCGCTAGAAATTATATATTTTCTCCCATCCCTATTCCTATAGACTACAATAAGAACAGATGCTCTGCCAGTTTCTGGATTGAAGATGTCTGAATTTGGCATCAATTAGCAAGTGAAAAGACACACTTTTGAATTCAGTAGATGAAAGCAGTTAACAAAACTGCTGGAGTTAAAAATCACCGTTTTTGTTTTAGGACATTTATACAGCCTTCTAAGGCACAAGACATTACATTTGATAATTTGATAATTTGATTTCATGAAGTAGATGGAAAATTTTGCTTGTTTTATTTAGGCCCTAGTTATTTCTTATTTATACCACTGTAACAATCTCAAAACTAACCTCTATGCCGCTTATCTCTTGGTGCTTTGGTGTACTCTAACACAGCTGCCCGATAACCTCATGAAGTACAGCTTGACTCCTTAAATTATTCCCCTGTCCGCACACTTCACATGTTCCCCTCTTCATAATTTACGCATAAATTCACCACCTTGACAGTCAAAGAATGTCAAATCATAGCTTCATCACCTAGAAATTTATTCTGCTTCAATAAAAATGGATTATTAGCAGTTTCCTGAACATTTTCTGAACTTCTCCAGCTCAGAGCTTCATTTGATGGACTTTCTCAGCCTAGAATACCATTCCCTTCCCCACCCATCAAAATCCTATCTATCCTCTTTGGTTTATCTCAAATTCTACTTCTCCTCAAAGCTTTCCTGGGCCCTCTTCCTTTCCTTTGGACCTCACAGCACATTTTATGTTTCTGATCCCACTTATTTAAACCCATCTTATACTTGATCTTTGTGTACTAGTCTAATCTCATGATAAACTGTATTCTCCTTAAGGCCTGATATTTTGTCCTACTATCTTTCCATTCCAGAGCGCCCAATACAGTACTTTGCACACAGAAATTTGATAAACATCCAGTGAATTTACTGGAATTGCATTTTAACAAAAATTGTGATAGTAGTACAGATGGGGAGGTACAAGTGGTCTGTTTGCTGGTCACACAACTCCATATCAAGCAAAACAGAGGGCTCTCTTCTTCTCTTCAGTGCATGCTATCTAAAGTCACATATTAATGCTGCCTTAAAACTGGGCAGTAACGTTACCGTTCACCAGTTTTAGCAATAAAATTGGCAAAGAGATGATGAAGACATGAGAATGCAGTGGCAGAAACATAGTAGCAGAAACACAGTGGGTATGACTACTATCCCCACTGGGGGTGTGGGATGGGAACAGGAGGCAGTGGTTAGGCACCAGCTGCCAAGTTGGCCTCAGTTATTACTATATCTAAAGTTGTAGAGACATGTGATATAGAGATAAGCAGAAAGAGAAATATAATGGCACTTTACCTCTGAAATTCATGCTATAAGACAGTATTTTTAAGTAAAAGTGCACAAAATGGAAGGTCCTCTAAGTAATTCTAAAACAAACCTCCTAAACCTGATAAAGACCCAATATGCTAAATTCCATTTAAATTAATTTCCTTTTAAGAAAAAGTATATTGGTATTATTCAAAATTTGATGTTCTGTTAATAAACTTCATATATTTTGACTAATGTATTATCTTTCGAAAATTAAACATACCTTTAGAGACCGAACTGAATCGTCAGCCAGACCAATCACATTAACATAAAGTAGATTGCTATGCTTCAAGAACAGAACACAGTGATCCTTAAACATGTCCAGGTCTACAACTTTGGTATTTCTCTTCATTGTGAAAAATAAATCCCAATTCATAATAGCAGGGGTATCAGCAGCTGTTCTCATTAGCTGTGTGGAACAAAATTAGAAGAGATCTAGGTACCAGAACATGATTACTACTGCATCCAGAAATGAAACCACTGAAAACCAGACCATACTCATCTTCACTGTTTTATGAAGAGCTGAAGGAACTAACTCTGCATCAGGGCTGAAGTGTGAACATCACCGTATGAATGAGCCCAGGCTAGGCTGCTGGGTGGGTATAGCCCAGTGCTTAGCTGACTGGTCAACCAAGGGACATTTGAGTGAGAGTACTGACAGCTAGTTGACTGTGGAACTATCAATGAGCCTAGCCAAAACCAGTAAAAGAACTGCCTGAGATCAATCCAAACTGCTGACTCACAAAATCATAAGCTTATAAAAGTTTTTTAAGCCACTAAGTTTGGCTTTGATAACTAATATATTCAGGATAGAGTATGTTTTCATTTACTAACCTTTTTAGGTACAATTAAAATATGAAGAGGTATTAGCTCTAAGGGAAGAGAAAGGGGATTGGTTCTACATAGGAAGATAGCATTAGTTTTTACAATACCCAAAGCTTACAAAACAATAAACTTTTAGAGCAAGAAATGTTGATGTTAGTGTAACACTCCCTAAGAGCCTAAATGGGGACCAGGAGGATACAGGATTTACCTTGAATTCTGTAGGCTCGCCAACATTAGTGAGAATGTATAATTCATCATCTCTGTGTTCTACGTAGTAAAGGACCCCGTGTATTCGCTTCTGGATAAGTACTGGTGGGTCCCAAGGGCTCATACCATCTATCAACCACACCTCTGAAGTGGTCTTGTTCATAATATTCATGGTGAGAAAACGACTGTCTTTTGTAAGATAAAGGAAAACAAAAAAGCTGCACAGAAGAAAGAGGGAGAGAGAGATACGAAAACCCAATAAATTTCAAATGCAGGTTATCTTGTTAATGACAATATCTCACTGGTGTTCAGTATATATATTAATTTATAATGCAGACAGAAAATAAAAACTCCTTAGTGAATACTGCTTATAAAAACTGGCTATTATATCTCTCATTTCCTCCCCAAAGGCATTCAAAATAATTTTTCTCTAACATTTTATTATAAAAAATTTTCAAACATACAGTAAAGATGAAAGAAATGTAAGGTAAATACCGATATACCTACCACTAAGATTCAATCATGGCTAACATTTTGTTATATTGTCTTTATCACATTATCTATCAATCCATCTTTTTTTAAAAAATGCATTTCAAGGTAAACTACAGACATCATCTAACTCTCAATCACATTAATAGATTATAGGACTTTTTCCTGAGAAGAGGAAATAAACTTCCTAGAGGAGATATGTAACTGTAGGGAAGAAAAGGGACACAGAGTTTCCTTTGTTTTTCTTCTCTGTGCATGTTGGATATCCTTTTTCCTACTCTCCTAGTTTTTACAACAAAACAAACAATAGGAAGAAAAACCCTCACAATCTCACTAACCTAACACATTTTTTAAATTAACTATTTTAATTTTTCGATTTTTCCTTCTAAGGCTTAATTGTATTTTATACATGTCTTTTTTGTGTGTGTGTGGTACGCGGGCCTCTCACTGCTGTGGCCTCTCCCGTTGCGGAGCACAGGCTCCGGATGCGCAGGCTCAGTGGCCATGGCTCATGGGCCCAGCCGCTCTGCGGCACGTGGGATCCTCCCGGACCAGGGCACGAACCTGTGTCCCCTGCATCGGCAGGCGGACTCCCAACCACTGCGCCACCAGGGAAGTCCTATACATGTCTTTAAATAGATGTAGTTATTTAAAAAATATAGATGCAATTCTGGCTTCTGCATTTAGGATTTTTTTTTTTTTTTTTTTAATTGGCTGCGCTGTGCGGCACATGGGATCTCAGTTCCCCAACCAGGGATAGAACCTGCGCCTGCTGCAGTGGAAGTGCAGAGTCTTAAGCACTGGACTGCCAGGGAAGTCCCTGCATTTCTTCTTACACATATTATCATCTTCCCCTACATTAGTTATACAGTCTGTGATCATTATTTTTAATGGCTACATAATATTCTATCGAGTTGAATTATCATAATTCTTAAAAATGTTGATTTTAATGTTTCATTGTAATAAATATAAAAGGGAATATGTCATGAAGACAGTTTCCCTCTCCCTAACTTAAAAAATAAATTAATTTGGTTGTGCTGGGTCTTCTTAGTTGTGGCTGGTGGGCTCCTTAGTTGCGGCCGGTGGGCTCCTTAGTTGCGACTCACTGGCTCCTTTAGTTGTGGCATGTGTGCTCCCTAGTTGCAGCCAGTGGGTTCCCTAGATGCAGCAGGCAGGCTCCTCAGCTGAGGCTTGCCGCCTCCTTAGTTGTGGCATGAGAACTCCCATCTGTGGCATGCATGCGGGACCTAGCTCCCCACCCAGGGAACGAACCTGGGCCCTCTGCATTGGGAGTGCAGAGTCTTAACCACTGCACCACCAGGGAAGTCCCTCTTTCCAACTTTTATAGTTATTTCCTTAGGATAAATTCTTAGTAACAGAAATACTGTTTTAATGATTAAGTATTTTTATGACTCTTGATCAATATAATCAAATACTATCCCAAGAGCATTACACTAATTCATATTGACACACTGGATGCCTTTAAATATTCTACCTACATGTTTCCTTATTACAAAAGTAATTCATACTGAAAATACTAAAGAATATAAAGAAGGACGATAACCCTGAATTCCACTCCCCAGAGATAAGCATTTTGGTAAAATTCCTTTTGTACTGGATTACATTACCATATTTGTCAATTTTATTTCTTTGCAGTGTGTCCATTTTAAACTTGGTGATGTAGTTTACATTATTGGTCTATAACCATCTCTTTATAAATTAAGGACATTAACTTGTCTTTTTGGTTGAAAATACTTTCCCCCATTTTGTCATATGGATTTTTTTTTCATCTTTATTGGAGTATAATTGCTTTACAATGGTGTGTTAGTTTCTGCTTCATAACAAAGTGAATCAGTCACACACACATATGTGTCATATGGATTTTAATTTATTTGTTTACAATAGTTTCTGACATAAGAGTCTAATATTTTAGATAATCAAGAATATTGGTACTAACCCTTGTAATTTCTTCTATTGATTTTATGCTCTGGAAATATTTCAACCAAGCTGAGTGAAATACATATATTTTCACCTAGGGTTTTTTTTTTTTTGATGGTTTTATTTTTACCAATAGATCCTTTAAATCTTTTAGTAATGTACGCTAATGTACAAAGCGATGAAAATTATTTTCGTCCAAATATTCAATATTCACATTCTAGGGTCTGTTTTAGGGTTATCCTGGTCTCTTTTATTGGTCTGTCAATTTGTATTATTTTAACTGTTGTGCCTTCACATGTTTTAATATATTGTTGTAAGGCAGATCCCCTGCCCTATCTTACTCTTTATTTTCAACACTTCTTTTGCTACTTTTATCTACTTATTTATGTGTAATGATGACACAGGTAATCAAAAGATAAATTACTCAGTCAAGTATCTGGCAGACATGTGGTTACAGGGAAGTGAGAACACAAGCATCTCTGTAAGTAACAGTTTTCTTAGAAAGAGAAGTAAAGTTGTGGTAACTACCAAGCAAAAACCTACAGTAGATACACAAACTATAAAGAGAAGGGAATCAAACTATATAGCACCATGGAAAATAATCAATTCATTAAGGAAGACAGTAGGAAAGGAAGAACTGGGAACTATTGATCCAAAGCAGCTAGAAAACATGAAAAAGATGGCATTAGTAAGTCTTTAGCTGTTATAAATTACTCTAAATGTAAATGAATTAAATTCTCCAATCAAAAGGCAAGAAGTGGCTAAGCAGATAAAAAAAGAACTAACTATATGCTGCCTACAGTAAGAGATTCATTTCAGTTTCATGGACATACATAGGGTCAAAATAAAGAAAAAGACATTCCACACAAGTAGAAACCAAGAGGGAGCAAGGGTAGCTATACTTGTATCAGACAAAATAGACCTTAACTCAAAAGCTCTAACAAGAGATAAAGAAGGCCACTACATAATGACAAAGGTGTCAATTCGTCAAGAAGATTTATAACAAGCATAAATATATATGCACTCGACATCAGAACCCTCAAATATATTAAGCAAATATTAACAGATCTGAAAGGAAAATAGACAACATAGTAATAGTAGGGGACTTTAGTAGCCCACTTTCAACAATGGATAGATCATCCAGGCAGAAAATCAGTAAGGAAACCTTGGACGTGAACTATACTTTAGAACAAATGGATCTAACAGACATATACAGAACATTCTGTCCAACAGCAAAAAAAAAAAAAAAATACCATTCTTCTCAAGTGGACCTGGAACATTCTCCAGGACAGATTATGTGTTAGGTCACAAAATAAGTCTTAACAGGAAAAAAACTGGAAAATTCACAAATATATGGAAATTAAACAATACACTCCTAAACAACCAAAGGGTCAAAGAAGAAATCAAAAGGGAAATAAAAAAAAAAAACCTTGAAGTAGATGAAAATGGAAATACCACACACCAAAACCTAACGGATGCAGCAAAATCAGTTCTAATAGAGGCATTTATAGCAATAAACACTTACATTAAGAAAAAAGAAAAATCTCAAACGAACTTCACACCTCAAGAAACTAGAAAAAGAAATAATTTTGGCTAACCTTACTTGTGAGAGCAGAATACTGAAACCTGGGGATCAAAGCAAACACAGTAAAAAAAACAGCTCAGTCTCAGAAGTTCTACGAAGACCTTTATTACATTTTCTCTCCTGGTATGCTGCTTTTCCCTCTTGGTCCTTCCCTTTGGATTAGGGCTGTTAAGTACAGTTGACCCTTGAACAACATGGATTTGAACTGGTGGGGTCCACTTATACACAGATTTTTCTCAATAAATACGTACCACACTACCACACCATCTGCGGTTGGTTGAATACTCTGATATGGAACAGTGGTTAAAGAGAATACTCTGATATGAAACAGTGGATAAACAGTGAATACTCTGATATGGAACAGTGGATAAAGATATGGAACAGTGGATAAAGAGGGTCAACCGTAAAGTTACAGGTGGATTTTCAACCACACGGGAGTCAGTGCTCCTAACCCCCAGTTGTTCAAGGGTCAACTGTATTCAGAATCGACAAACTAATCTGTGCTTTAGAGATCAGATGCCAAACTAGGTTTAAACATACTTAATTATGGTTAATTCTTTTTGGGGTAGAAAAAGCATACTAGAAGCCAAAAATCAAGAATCTTAAATGTATGTATAACTCAATCTTAGAACTCAGGATAGTAACAACATATGGCAATTAAGTACCTTATTCAAGGGTATGACTCACAGGGTCAATTTTGAGTTTTATTCACAAGATGTGAAATGGTTCACAATCATAAGTCATTGATACAATGTAATAAATTACTAGCTTAAACTGTCATCTCCAAAAGATATCCTTGACAAATAACACATAAAGCAGTGGATCGTATGAATAGCTGGTTCTAGTAAATTCTCATTAAAACAATCATCATCAGAAAAAAGCAATGACAGCATTACTGAACCCAGAATGTTAGTTCTATGGGTTGGAATAATACAATTTCTCCAGACCTCAAGTTCTTTATATAAACTGGGTGTTGTATAAGATTTTCTTTAAGGTCCTTGTCAGCTCTGAGATTTTATTAAGTGAAGGGTTACTTTTCTTGTTTGGGTATCAATTTTACTGTCATAGATTTGGTGTTAAAGATAATTTTTCTCTCTTGCAAAATCTGTTCAGACACTGTCCAAATTATACTGTAAGAGGTGACAGGACCCTGGTGTTAAGAAATAATTTATCATAAATCATTTGGAAAAGTGTATCTGGCTAAGAGTTAAGGGATTTTGCCAGATAAATTTATTATCATTTCCTCCCAAGCATGGGTAAGTGGTAATATGAGGCATAAGTCCTGAAGCAAAAAGAAGTAGCTTTAAGGAGGAATTACCAAAGTATTGGGGAAAGTAAAATTTAAAGACCAATGTATATCATGGTTCAAAGCAAGCAATTTAAAATTCAGGTAACCTATATGAAATAAATGGTGAATTCTGTGTAACTGGCACCATGGTTATTCTAGTTACGACTTACAAGAGATTGATAATTGCTGCATGGAAACCATATTAAATGTTTAATTAACAACTCCTCTCATGTGTCAGTACAGAAAGAATGTTAGTGACTCAGCATTTGAATCTAATGATATATTTGTGTTCACTCTGAAGTTTGAATGTAACTAATTTCCAATTTTGAATCTAAACCACTTATAAAAGAATGCTTATGCTCCTCTTAGCCTTATTATATCTGATTCCAGCCAAAATCAATGTTTTAAGTCAACCAAAAGCAGCACTTTAGATAACTAGAGAAATATTCTGAAGAAAAAGACTTAATTGCATTGTTTTAGTACCTTGGGTCTTTTTCTGTGTAAAAACGTTCATTACGCCTGTTATCACCAAAAGTGGCTCGATATACATCATGACAGCGAAGGTTCCTCTGGAAGGTGTAGAATAAAACATCTTCATCTTCTTCATCCTTTACCCATTCTAAAAGAAAATAATTAAAGAATTATATATATCCACCTATTTACAGTTTAAAAAAAAAAAGGCACAGTGCATTCTAATTTTGAGTGCCAAATAGAAGAGATGTGCAAGTTTATCCCTGGAAATCTAAATCTAACATAGGTTTGACTATGTCTAACCCCGTTATTTATAAGCCAGAGATATTTCCAGAGAATAAGATACTACTACATCAATTCTAAGTTTTCAAGTAGTTATTAGTCTCAGGGTACTCAGGTTTCTAAATAAGAGATGAATATTCAATATTTAAGAAAGACTTTGGTAAAGTCACATTTGCTTTCAGGAGATGAATTATGTTTAGATCTACAACCTCTAAATTTGAGGAAATTTTGGACCATTTTCTCTCATGCCTAAATGTTTTCTGCCTGTTTTCAAGCCACAGGATATCTCAAACTACCAAATATGGTGTTTTCTAGATCTTACCAGAGGCTGTCAATGAAAGTTTTCACACAATTACATCATGACTGCCACCTGGCTGACAGTGACTGTAAGACATTATTGTATAGTATGCATTCTGATTTTAGAGAGGTTAAAATGTACAAGAGGTATGCCTTAGAATCAATTAGATACGGTATAATTTCTATTCACTGCAAAAGCATTTAGTTATTAAACAATGGGGACATTTATGGCAGAAAATAAAAAGGGAGGATAAAGTATAAACATATATATCACTCAGTGATAAATGATAAAATTTAAAGTTGGTTCTATTGGTAAAAATATCGTAGCTTTTATTGAATAAGTTAGTTCATCGTGTTCCAGAGTTTCTTGGTAGTGACCCTGGGCAATGTGCTATAATGGCTTAACAAGATGATGTGAAATGAAAAAATCATACCCAAGCTTAAAGTTGAATAAAATATTAAGAGACAATTTATGTGAAAATGTACTCTAAATAATAGCAAAGAATTACTGATATATTAACATATACTGTACAACGTGGACTCCGATTACAATACTTTTAAAAACATGAACATGAATTTGGATATTTAACTAAAGAAGGGAAGGTCTCCTGAATAAGAGGCACAGCGGAAGGTATGGAGTCCACAGGGATAAACAGGTCAGGCATTCATCCTCTCATTCACTCACGTGAGCAAGTAAAAATGTTTGCAAAGTGTGGACAATCCTCTTTACTGTTGCCTTTTCAATGTAGAAGACTGTTTTGGTTGGTGGCTTACCAAAACTGGACACATTTGGGAAAGAAGCTTCCATTACAGGTTGATCACTGAGCTTCACAACTACACAGGTAGATGCTTCAGAATCTTCAGTTCTTATCTTGGCAGCTACATATTTTTCATCAGGAGCAACTCTGATACAATCAATGAAGGGTTGCTCTAATTTAAGTTCCTCCAAATTGAACAAAACTTCATAATTATCATTGTCTGCTGCATAAAGAAAAGGATAAAGGAGATAATTCCACAAAATATACTTCAAAAAATTTTAAATGGTATTTCAATGTTTTAAACTAGCATTCCGCTTCTGTAAGAGGCTACGTTTTGGCATCTTTGAACACTGACAGCAGTTTGATGTGTACAGAAAATGGCATTAGTATTTAATACTACCCTACGTTATTCAATATTATTCAATGCATCAACCTACGTGATGTTACTTGATAGTTATAGTCTAATATTTGTAGACCATATAGAACCTAGAAAAGTAAGAAAACGTTAAGTGACCCTGAATAGTCTATATAGTGCCTAGCACAGTATCCAGGATTTGGTAGATGCTCAAAAAATGCTGGTTCCCACCTCCATTCTCTCTGCCAGAGCTTTTGAATGTAGCTGTTAATTATATCTTAGGTAAACCCAGAAATTAAAAAACTACTCATTTAAAAAAAGAGAAAAAAATCAGAAATTGAAAACAGATATTTTCTATACCTTTGAAAAATCAATACCAAATTTCCAATGAAAAATGTGAAACCTGAGAAATCAGATATTTCTTAAAAGGAAAAACTGTTTTGTACCTTCTTCATCTTTGGAACGAACCAGACAGCAGCCCTCTTGATAATAAACAAAACCACCATGTTTAATCTGACAATGAAAAGAAACAAATGGTTTATTTAATTACAATTTATTCAATAATTTAAAAACAATTTAAGTAATTGTTCAGTGATCTGACTAGTCAAAATGAAGAAATGAGATCTTTTATAAGCAAACGTGTTGCAGTCTATGAATGAACATATAAAAAATACAAAATGAATCACTTTTTACAATATAGTGATTAAAATATGGTTTTCATATGTTTACAATCAATCACTGGAGGAGTTTCTAATACATAAATGTAAGAGGCAACAAAGAGAAGGCATTAACGAAACCTACGTCAGTTATGACTGTACAAACCACTTTAGCTTTACTTCTGTTAACATCTGACAACAGAGATCAAGTGGCATCTTTAAGATAATCCAAAATGATGCAGATGTGGAAACTGTGACTCAGACTAGTCTGAAAACCCAGTCAATTACTTTCTGAGAGTCTTTCCTTTAAAATATGCTGTCACTGCCAATTGTCCACGGTTTGATCTGATTTTACACAAAGCATCTCACCCTCTGTGAGGGTGATAGATAGAGACAATTTAAGATTGAAAGACTATTACCAATATATGAATCATGCTCTTGTCTAATTCCTACATATTAAATGCAACTGATTGATATGATTTCAGGTAACTTAAGACAATTACTACTTGCTAGTTAGTGGCATAATCTGAATCTGGAATTCCTCATCCTTAACCTATTGCTATTTCCATTTTAGTATGTATGTAATTTTCATTCATAAGCTGTGGTTGTTTTCCAATCTTACCGAAAAATTTTCAACATGCATGTTCAATCTGTTTCAACTGAATATTTATGACTGTGGTAAACACAAAACAGTCAAGCAAATATTTGGATTTCATGGTATTGTACTATTTAAAGTGAATTTTCTTTTATTAAAAAAAGTACAGATAGAACAATCAAATAATTTTCAAGTAATAAAACATTATGAGTTAGTTTCATTTGAACTTCTCCTTGGGAGTATTTAAAAAATTTAAAAACAGAATTGGTTTTTTCCAAAAACCAGAATTAACATGATATACTTGGAAATTCATCTTGGCTTTGATCTTTATAATTTATTTAAAGGACCATACTCAGCTTACTCTTTGTTCTTTAAGTTTTTCAGCATATTTTAAAGGCCAAAAGCAGTGTAATTTTGATGTGGGATTATGTTTATAAATCACAAGGTATTTTATTTGTATCCTGACTGGTAATATCAGATTTAAAAAAAAAGATATGATATCCTACCTCTGCATTGATGATTTCGTATTCTTCTTGTGGCTGTGTTTCTAATTTTGTTCTCACTTTTTCAAATGCATCCATGTTTTCTGAGAGGGATTTTTTGTTTTCTTGTTTAATAGGCAAAAATTCCTGGAAAAAGTTTTATCAGTATGATCATAATATTTCAACTAGGGAGAAAACCTTTGCTTTTTAAAGGTAATTCTTATTTCCTTTTCATTCAAGTACTACAACGTTAGGTCTATACCTATGAAATAATATGCATTTCACAGATCTTAAATGTTTCATAAGCTCAATACATTATTTCCTCTTTTTCATTTAAAAATGTAAACAAGTAAGGTGGATACTTGATGACTATACTATTAATTCAAATGGCTAAGTCCTTAAGATGCAGTAGTACTAAGAAGCGCTGGAAAGTCTTCAGAAATATTATGAGAAAGCAGTAAAGGAAATCCTATGAACATTTACATATTTAATAGCCAGGTGTGAGAAGTAAAAGTCTACTGAGTTTTATAAAGTACTGAAATACCTCCTAAAAAGGGGAAAATGTCAAAGGGAGAGGAAGACATTATCATTATTAATAAATGTTCACTATTATTTTATTCACAGCAAGAGTTATGACAAAAAGTTTTTCGTACTTTATATCTTCATTAGCCATAATTTTTCTTCTCATGGAGATAAGGAATCCTCCGCATAGAACGGTTTATTAGCTCAAAAGGCAAATTAATGCTTTATAAAACAGAGCTTCTCTTTGAGGTTAAAAAAATATATATATACTCATCTTCAAAAAGGAAAAATAATGGAAAATTAACAAGTAGAGATATAGGTGAAAGCTAAAATAAAGCACTCAGTGTCTTATTAGGAGTATCTAATAAGCTAACAGCTTAAGTAAGTTGATCTCTGGTGAGCATATAAATATCATATGAATTATTAAAATTTGGATAAGGCAAAACCTTAGTTGTCAAATTAAAAAAAGGGTTGAGGGGCTTCCCTGGTGGCGCAGCGGTTGAGAGTCCGCCTGCCAATGCAGGGGACACGGGTTCGTGCCTCGGTCCGGGAAGATCCCACATGCCACGGAGTGCTAGGCTCGTGAGCCATGGCTGCTGAGCCTGCGTGTCCGGAGCCTGTGCTCCGCAACGGGAGAGGCCACAACAGTGAGAGGCCCGCGTACCGCAAAAAGAAGAAAAATAAATAAATAAAGGGTTGAATAATTCAACACTCCACAGGTTTCCCTTGCTTAAGGAAAATAGTTCTAGCCAAGATTTTAAATGTTAGCTTTCTGCCAAAGATGACAACTGTAGTGATTTGTGCCAGAAAGAGCACTAAGCCTTTGGTTAGGACCTGCAACAGCTGGTAAATATTTATTGCATAAGGGTATCCATGATACTTTACCAACAGTGTAGAGAATGTAAGCTATAAATACAGTTTATATCACAAGGAGTTTACAGTCTAAAATTAAACACAAGAATAAAACAGAAAAATCACCAAAGCAAATTAAATGAAAAAATAATCATTCACAAAGTTTTTTAGAGTTTTTGAGATGCTTTATGATTTGGACTAGATTCACATTACCAACAATGGCTATTACAGTAGTCTAAATCATTCAGTCTCTACTTCAATAATAAAATTAATATGATTAATGATTTGAAATTCAAATTCTAAAGGCTCATTTTTTTTTTTAGTATTTCTACAAAATCTAGTGTTAACCTTTAGTGAGGCAAAATATCTATACCAATAATTTCCTATTATCAACCAAGGCACAAATCAGAAGATCGCTAGAAATCTATCTTGAAACTAGAACTTAGTGGTAGAAGCTACCTTTTCATATCCAGATATATGCTTATCTATTCTGTTAATTCCTATTAGAACTTTTGAAGTACAGTCAGGATGGCTATGAAGAGAGTATCTCTTTCTACTACCTTGCAGCTCCTAGCACATTGTAGGTGAGGAGCTGGGCTCTGTGGTACGTGGGCCTCTCACCGTTGTGGCCTCTCCCGTTGCGGAGCACAGGCTCCGGACACGCAGGCTCAGCGGCCATGGCTCATGGGCCTAGCCGTTCCGCGGCATGTGGGATCTTCCCGGACCGGGGCACGAACCCGTGTCCCCTGCATTGGCAGGCGGACTCTCAACCACTGCGCCACCAGGGAAGCCCGGCTCTGCCACTTTTAAACACCCATTCTTATTGAGAGCCATGGCCAATGCCAGGCTAAGGCAACAGGGCTGGGCCCAATATCTATCCTCCTAAACTTATTTTACACTCTTGATTAACCTTTTTCTGTGTCACAAATCCAAATAAACTGAGCTTACGTGAACCAAAATAACCCTGAAAACAATAGGATTTTTAATTGCCTTAATAAAATGGAAGTAGAATTCGAGAGTTTTGTAAGTAATTCCTCAAAAGGAATTACTTCCAGGGAAACTGAGATTTTATATAATAATCATAAAGTACTCCAAATTGGTTTTGGTTTAAGTTCTGTCGCCAAGAATACCCACTGGGTGTTTTAAGCTTTCATTTCAATGCCAGCTAGCATTACCATCAGGGTATGCAGCTAAACCTATCCATTTTAGCCAAGTATCTTAATGCAGGGGTTCCCAACCTCTGGGCTGCGAACTGGTACCTGTCTGTGGCCTGCTAGGAAGTGGGCCACACAGCCAGAGGTGAGCGACAGGCGAGCGAGCAAAGCTTCATCTGCTGCTCCCCATCGCTTGCATTAGCACCTGAACCATCCCCCCATCCCCCGTCCATGCAAAAACTGTCTTCCACAAAACTGGTCCCTGGTGCCAAAAAGATTGGGGAACACTGTCTTAATACATGAATAGTCTATTGGTTTTAAGGGAATATACTACCTAAAGGAGCTGAGGTGAGGAGAGCTTTAAATTTTAAGAAAGTTACATGTACAGTATCACTCAATTAGTGGAAAAAAGAAGCATTCCTTCCCACCTTCTGGGTGGCCCACCACAAAACCATTTTACAACGGAAACTCGTAAGACAAGAGAATGGAATATGTAAACTTCACATTTTATTAATTTATTTTTTGGCTACACTACGTGGCATGCAGGATCTTAGTTCCCCAACCAGGGATCAAACCTGTGCCCCCTACAGTGGAGGCATGGAGTCAACCACTGGACTGCCAGGAAAGTCTCTGTAAACTTTATTACAGCAAATAATAATGAACTCTAAAAACAGAAAATAGCACAACAGAAGAACAGTGGGCAGCTTTTAGTCAAGATGGTGCCATTAATTAAAGGCTCATTCCAAGTCTGGGGCAGGGAGAGTAAAAAGTAGGCTTAGGTCATTTGTGTCAGAAAGCAAGAAGTGTTCAAAGGTTCATGGAGATGTGTCAAAAGAACACAAAGGCCAGTTTAAAGGGATTCCTACTAGCCACATCTGGGACAGTTTGAGCATCAAAAACAATAATGACTGTAATTGATTATAATAAACTGAAAAAAATAAAAACAACAATTTAAAAAGAAGCAAAAAACAAAACAGACACCTAACTAAAATAAAAAAAATAAAAAGAGGGTACAAAAATAGGGGGAAACTCTTCTTAACAGAATACTCCCACCTAATAAATGTAGAAAGAATAACAGAAATAGAAAATCATTAGCAACCCCCAGTGAAACAAATGATTAGGGTAAAGATCATCCTTGGTTATTAAACTCATTAGATGAAATGATGTCAGGTAATAAAATATTTGCACAAAGTATTACCTTAAGTCTACTTAGTAATTGCAAAGGGAATAATGGCCTGTTAACAATAGAGAACTAGCAGTTATCACCTTAACTGAAATTGTCAAGCCTAGCACCATTAATAATGGGACAAGCTGAGATTATGTGTCTTCCTGAAATAATGTTAATATGAGACATTTCAATTTAAGACAGAAAAAAGAGAAGAGTAAACCTAAAGGAACTAGAAGAAAGGAAATAAAATTAATTTGTTTCAATTAAGTTGATACAGTAACTAACGAGAAGATCAACAAAATAAAAAAGTTGGTTCTTTTAAAAAATGTACTAAGGGGCTTCCCTGGTGGCACAGTGGTTGAAGAGTCCGCCTGCTGATGCAGGGGACGTGGGTTCGTGCCCCGGTCCGGGAGGATCCCACATGCTGCGGAGCGGCTGGGCCTGTGAGCCATGGCTGCTGAGCCTGTGCGTCCGGAGCCTGTGCTCCACAACAGGAGAGGCCACAACAGTGAGAGGCCCGTGTATCGCAAAAAAAAAAAAAAAAGTACTAAGAAAGACATGTATAGCAAAACTGATTAAAAAAATGATAAAACATTACGAGTGAAAAAAATGGCATAATTACAGATATAGTAAAGATTATTAAAACTTAAAATAACATTCTTTATGCTAATATATTTGAAAACATGATAGAATGGATAATATTGAAGAAAATAAATTACCAAAACCAACTAAAAAAAAAGAAAAGCTGTATAAGCTAATAAATATCAAAGAAATTGATAACTAAGTGTTCCCTTCTTAAAAGAGACACAAAACCCAGATACTTTCAAAGGTAGCTTTCTCTAATCCTCAAGGAAAAGATAATCTCATATGTCAACTATTTAAGAAAAATAATGCCAACTATTTAAAACTACTCAACTTATTTTATCACGCTAATATAACCCTGACACTAAAACTAGACAGTGACATTAGACAATTAAAAACCAATCTTACTGTAAAATATGGATTGAAAAAACTCTAAAATTCATAAATCAATGTATTTTTAAAAAGCACAAAATAAAAACAATAATAGTAACAATAAAATCCTATGTGACCAAGTAAGATTTACCTTAAGAATGAAAGGATGGTTCAATGTTAGAAAAATCCATCAATCACAAATAAAGGAAATAAATCTTAGGCCCATTTCCATTAATGCAGAAAAAACCAGAAAATAATGCACTTAAAAAATGATAAAAACCTTAAATTAGGAATAGAGGAACTTCCTTGACTTAATAAATGATCTCTCTTTTTTTATACAAAACCATACTAATCATCTGTGAAACTCTTTTCAAGGCTCTTAATTATATTCATTTAAAATATCTAGTTATATTTGCTGCTTATTTTCTTATTCAAAAAGTGACTGTTAAATGAAGGAAACTAATTGTTTCCAATGCTCCCTGCTTCTAATTTGTCTCCTTGAGCCCAGTAAGAGTTTTGCCCTTCTCATTCCACTGACTGCTCTTGTCAAGGTCACTGATGGCCAGAGATATTATGGGGGGGAGAGACAAGATGGCAGAATAGAAACATGTGAGCTCACCTCTTCTTATGAAAACACCCAAATCACAACTAACTGCTGAACAACACTGACAAAAAATTCCTGGAACCTACCAAAAAAAAGATATCCTACATCCAAAGACAAAGAAGCCACAACGAGATAGTAGGAGGGGGGCAATCATGATAAATCAAATACCATACCCGACGGGTAGATGACCCACAAACTGGAAAATAATCATACCACAAAAGTTCTCCCACAGGGGCAAAAGTTCTGAGCCCCACATCAGGCTCACCAGCCTGGGTGTCTGGCAAAGGGAGGAGGAGCCCCAGAGAATCTGGCTTTGAAGGCCAGCAGGTTTTGATAGCAGGAATTCCACAGGACTAGGGGAAACAGAAACTGCACTCTTGGAGGGTGCACACAAAGTCTCATGTGCACCAGGACCAAGGGAAAAAATAAATGACCTCAAAAGAGCCTGGGCCAGACCTACTGGCTGGTATTGGAGGGTTTTCTGTGGAGGCAGGGGGTGGCTGTGGCTCACTGTGGGGACAAAGACACTGGCAGCAGTAGTTCTGGGGAGTACTCATTGGCGTGAGCCCTACTGGTGCCTGCAATTTTCTCACCAAGACCTGGCCCCACCCAACAGCCTGTAGGCTCCAGTGCTGGGATATGTCAGGTCAAACAACCAACAGGGCAGGAACACATCAGCAGACAGGCTACTTAAAGTGTTCCTGAGCACAGAGCTTCCTGCTAAACATACCCCTTGACATGGCCCTGCCCACCAGAGGGACAAGACCCAGCCCCACCCACCAATGGGCAGGAACTAGTCCTTCCCACCAGGAAGGCTGGACAAGCCTCTTAGGCTCATCCACCAGCAGGCAGACAGCAGAAACAAGAAGAACTACAATCCTGTAGCCTGTGGAACAGAAACCATAATCACAGAAAGTTAGACAAAATGACATGGCAGAGGAATATGTTCCAAATGAAGGAACAAGATAAAACCGCAGAAGAACATCTAAGTGAAGTGGAGATAGGCAATCTACCTGAAAAAGAGTTCAGAGTAATGATAGTAAAGATGATCCAAGATCTTGGAAAAGGCACAGACTCAGAATATACAAGAAATGTTTAACAAAGAGAAGAACTAAAGAACAAACAAACAGAGATGAACAATAAAATAACTGAAATGAAAAATACACTTGAAGGAATCAATTGCAGAATAACTGAGGCAGAAGAACAGATAAGTGAGCTGGAAGACAGAATGGTGGAAATCACTGCTATGGAACAGAATAAAGAAAAAAGAATGAAAAGAAATGAGGACAGTCTAAGAGACCTCTGAGACAACATTAAAGGCACCAACATTCACATTATAGGGATCCCAGAAGAACAAGACAGAGAGAAGGGACCTGAGAAAATATCTGAAAAGATAATAGCTGAAAACTTCCCTAACGTGGGAAAGGAAACAGTCACTCAAGTCCAAGAAGCACAGAGAGTCCCAGGCAAGATAAACCGAAGGAGGAACATGCCGAGACACATAGTAATCAAACTGACAAAAATAAAGACAAAGAAAAAATAATAAAAGCAACAGGGAAGAGCAACAAATAACATACAAGAGAATTCTCATAAGGTTATTAGCTGATTTCTTAGCAGACACTCTGCAAGCCAGAAGGGAGTGGAGGATATATTTAAAGTGATGAAAGGGAAGAACCTACAACCAAGAATGCTCTAATCAGCAAGGCTCTCATTCAGATTCAATGGAGAAATCAAAAGCTTTATAGACAAGCAAAAGCTAAGAGAATTTGGCACCACCAGACCAGCTTTGCAACAAATGCTAAAGGAACTTCTCAAGGTGGAAAAGAAAAGGTTACAACTAGAAACAAGAAAATTAAGAATGGAAAAGCTCACTGGTAAAGGCAAACATACAGTAAAGGTAGGAAATGATCCACATACAAATATGATATCAAAACCAGCAATCGTGAGGAGAGTACAAATGCAGAATATTGGAAATGGATTTGAAATTAAAAGACCAGCAACTTAAAACAATCTAGTTTACATATAGACTGCTACATCAAAACCTCATGGTAACTGCAAACTGAAAATCTACAATAGATATACCACAAAAAAGAAAAAGGAATCCAAACACAACAGTAAAGTTAGTCATCAAATCACAAGAGAACAAAAGAGGAAGGGTCGAAAAAAGACCTACAAAAACAAATCCAAAACAATTAACAAAATGGCAATAAGAACATACATGTCGATAATTACTTTAAATGTAAATGGATTAAATGATCCAACAAAAGACAAAGACTGGCTAAATGGATACAAGAATAAGACCCATCTATATGCTGTCTACAAGAGATCCACTTCAGATCTAGGGACACATACAGACTGAAAGTGAGGAGATGGAAAAAGCTATCCCATGCAAATGGAAATAAAAGAATGCTGGAGTAGCAATACTCATATCAGACTAAATAGACTTTAAAATAAAGAATGTTACAAGAGACAAGGAAGGATACTACATAATGATCAAGGGATCAATCCAAGAAAAAGATATACCAATTATAAATATACATGCACCCAACATAGGAGCACCTCAATAAATAAGGCAACTGCTAACAGCTGTAAAAGAGGAAATCAACAGTAACACAATAGTGGGGGACTTTAATACCCCACTTTCATCAATGGACAGATGATCCAGACAGAAAATCAATAAGGAGACACAGGCCTTAAATGACACATTAGACCAGATGAACTTAATTGATATTTACAGAGCATTCCATCCAAAAGCAGCAGAATACACATTCGTCTCCAGTACCCATGGAACACTCTCCAGGACTGATCACACGGTGGGCCACAAAGTGAACCTTGGTAATTTAAGAAAACTGAAATTGTACCAAGAATCTTTTCCAACTACAATGCTAGGAAAAGAAAACTGTAAAACAAAACAAAACAAAAAACTGTAAAAAACACAAACACGTGGAGACTAAACAATATGCTACTAAACAACTAATGGATCACTGAAGAAATCAAAGAGGAAATCAAAAAATACCTAGAGACAAATAAAAACAAAAGCATGTCAATCCAAAACCTATGGGATGCAACAAAAGCAGTCTTAAGAGAGAAGTTGATAGCAATAAAATCTTACCTCAGGAAACAAGAAAATCTCAAATAAACAACCTAACCTCACACCTAAAGCAAATAGAGAAAGAAGAACAAACAAAACTCAAAGTTAGTAAAAGAAATCATAAAGATCAGAGAATAAATAAATGAAATAGAGACAAAGAAAACAACAGAAAAGATCAATGAAACTAAAAGCTAGTTCTATGAAAAGATAAACAAAATTGATAAACCTTTAACCAGACTCCTCAAGAAAAAAAGGTAGAGGGCTCAAATCAATAAAATTAGAAATGAAAAAGGAGAAGTTACAATGGACACCACAGAAATACAAGGGATCATAAGAGACTACTACAAGCAACTATATGCCAATAAAATGGACAACCTAGAAGAAATGGACAAATTCTTAGAAAGGTACAATCTCCCAAGACTGACCCAGGAAGAATGGAAAATATGAACAGACCAATCACAAGTAGTGAAATTGAAATCTGTGATTAAAAAACTCCCAACTAACAAAAGTCCAGGACCAGATGGCTTCACAGGTGAATTCTATCAAACATTTAGAGAAGAGTTAACACCTATCCTTCTGAAACTCTTCCAAAAAACTGCAGAGGAAGGAACACTCCCAAACTCATTCTACGAGGCCACCATCACCCTAATACCAAAATCAGACAAAGATAACACAAAAAAAGAAAATTACAGGCCAGTATCACTGATTAAGATAGATGCTAAAATCTTCAACAAAATATTTGCAAACTGAATCCAACGATATATTAAAAGGATCATACACCATGAAAAAGTGGGGTTTATCCCAGGGATGCAAGGATTTTTCAATATCCACAAAACAATCAGTATGACACACCACATCAACAAATTAAAGAATAAAAAACATATGATCATCTCAATAGAAAAAGCTTTGACAAAATTCAACACCCATTTATGATGATAAGTCTCCAGAAAGTGGGTATAGAGAGAACATACTTCAACATAATAAAGGCCATATATGTCAAAACTATAGCTAATATCAAACTCAGTGGGGAAAAGCTGAAAGTATTTCCTCGAAGATCAGGAACAAGACAAAGATGTCCACTCTTGTCACTTTCATTCAACACAGTTTTGGAAGTCCTAGGCATGGCAATCAGAGAAGAAAAAGAAATACAAGGAATCCAAATCAGAAAAGAAGAAGTAAAACTGTCACTGTTGCAGATGACATGATGCTATCCATAGAAAATTCTGAATAAGCTACCAGAAAACTACTAGAGCTCATCAATGAATTCAGTAAAGTTGCAGGATACAAAATTAATACCTAGAAATCTACTGCATTTCTATGCAGTAACAACAAAAGATCAGAAAGAGAAATTAAAGAAACAATCCCATTTACTCTTGCATCAAAAATAATATATAGGAATAAACCTACCTAAGGAGACAAAAGATCTATAACCACATAACTATAGGACACTGATGAAAGAAATCGAAGATGACACAGATGGAAAGACACACCATGTTCTTAGATTGTAAGAATCAATACTGTCAAAATGACTATACTACCAAGGCAATCTACAGATTCAATGCAATCCCTATCAAATTACCAACGGTATTTTGCACAGAACTAGAAGAAATAATTTTAAAATTTGTATGGAGACACAAAAGACCCTGAATAGCCAAAGCAATCTTGAGAAAGAAAAACAGAGCTGGAGGAATCAGGCTTCCTGACTTCAAATTATACTGCAAAGCTACGGTAATCAAGACAGTATGGTACTGGCACAAAAACAGAAATATAGATCAATGGAACAGGATAGAAAGCCCAGAGATAAACCCATGCGCCGATGGTCAACTAATCTACAACAAAGGAGGAAAGACTACACAATGGAGAAAAGACAGTCTCTTCAATAAATAGTGCTGGGAAAACTGGACAGCTACATGTAAAAGAATGAGATTAGAACATTCTTTAACACCATACATAATAATAAACTCAAAATGGATTAAAGACCTAAATGTAACAGCAGATACTATAAAACTCTTAGAGGAAAACATAGGCAGAACACCCTTTGACATAAATCGCAGCAATATCTTTTTCAATCCATCTCCTAGAGTAATGGAAATAAAAACAAAAATAAACAAATGGGACCTAATTAAACTCAAAAGCTTTTGCACAGCAAAGGAAACCATAAACAAAACGAAAAGACAACCCACAGAATGGGAGAAAATATTTGCAAAGATGCGATCAACAAGGGATTAATCTCCAAACTTACAAACAGCTCATGTGGCTCAATATCAAAAAAACAAACAACCCAATCAAAAAATGGGCAGAAGACCTAAATAGACATTTCTCCAAAGACATACAGGTGGCCAAGAGGCACATGAAAAGATGCTCAACATCACTAATTATTAGAGAAATGCACACCAAAACTACAATGAGATATCACCTCACACCAGTCAGAATGGTCATCATCAAAAGTCTACAGGGCTTCCCTAGTGGCGCAGTGGTTGAGAGTCCGCCTGCCGATGCAGGGGACATGGGTTCATGTCCCAGTCTGGGAAGATCCCACATGCTGCGGAGCAGCTAGGCCCATGAGCCATGGCCGCTGAGCCTGCGCGTCCGGAGCCTGTGCTCCGCAATGGGAGAAGCCACAACAGTGACAGGCCTGCGTACCGTAAAAAAAAAAAAAAAAAAAAAAAAAAGTCTACAAACAATAAATGCTAGAGAGGGTGTGAAGAAAAGGGAACCCTCCTACACTGTTGGTGGGAATGTAAATTGGTACAGCCACAATGGAGAACAATATGGAGGTTCCTTAAAAAAACTAAAAATAGAGCTACCATATGATCAAGCAATCCCACTCCTGGGCATATATCTGGAGAAAACCATGGTTTGAAAGGATGCATGCACCCCAATGTTCATTGCAGTGCTGTTTACAATAGCCAAGAATGGAAGCAAGCTTAATGCCCATCGACAGAGGAATGGATAAAGAAGATGTGGTACACATATACATTGGAATATTATTCAGCCATTAAAAAGAATGAAATAGTGCCATTTGTAGCAACATGGATGGACCCAGAGATTATCATACTAAGTGAAGTCAGACAGAGAAAGGCAAATATCATACCACATCACTTATATGCGGAATCTTAAAAAAATGATACAAGGGGCTTCCCTGGTGGCGCAGTGGTTGAGAGTCCGCCTGTTGATGCAGGGGACGCGGGTTCGTGCCCCGGTCCGGGAGGATCCCACATGCTGCGGAGCGGCTGGGCCCGTGGGCCATGGCCGCTGAGCCTGCGCGTCTGGAGCCTGTGCTCCGCAACGGGAGAGGCCACAACAGTGAGAGGCCCGCGTACCGCAAAAAAATTAAAAAAAAAAAAAAATGATACAAATGAACTTATTTCCAAACTGAAACAGACTCACAGACTTAGAAAACAAACTTATCGTTTGGGACTTCCCTGGTGGCGCCACAAAGAATCTTCCTGTCAATGCAGGGGGCATGGGTTCGATCCCTGGTCTGGGAAGATCCCACATGCTGTGAAGCAACTAAGCCTGTTCACCACAACTATGGAGCCTGAGCTCTAGAGCCCACGCTCCACAACTACTGAAGCCCAGGTGCCCTACAGCCTATGAGCCACAACTACTGAGCCCACGCGCCACAACTACGAAGCATGCGTGCCGCGACTACTGAGCTCACGTGCTGCAACTACTGAAGCCCGCATGCCTAGAGCCCGTGCTCTGCAATAAGAGAAGCCACCACAATGAGAAGCCCATGCACTGCAACGAGAAGTCCACGCCCTGCGACAAACAGTAGCCCCCATTCACCACAACTAGAGAAAAGCCCGCACGCAGCAATGAAGACCCAATGCATCCAAAAAATAAATAACATTTTTTAAAAAAAGAAAAACTTATGGCTAACCAAGGGGAAAGGTGGGTGGGGGGAGGGATAAATTGGGAGTTTGGGATTGACATATACACACTACTATATTTAAAATAGATAACAAACAGGACAGTACAGGGAACTCTGCTCAATATTCTGTAATAACCTAAGTGTGAAAAGAATCTGAAAAAGAATAGATACATGTATAACTGAATCACTTTGCTGTACACCTGAAACACAACACTGTTAATGAACTATACTCCAATATAAAATAATTTTAAAAAATAAGATATTACTTCATTAAAAAAAAAGGTCACTGATGGCCACTACATCACAAAGTACAAATGTTAATTCTAGGTATTCACAGTACTTGACCTATCAGCATTATGAAACAGTTGATCACCTCCTCCTCCTAAAAACACTTTTCTTCACTTGGCTTCCAGGACACCTCATTCTCATTGTTTGCCTCCTATCTCACTGGCCCTTCTCAGTGTCTTTAGCTAGTTCCTACTCAACTCCTTGGCTCTTACCATCAAAATACTCTGGACCATTTCTTTATCTATAGTGTACACTAATTCCTTTGGTGATCTCATCCAGTCTCATGACCTTAAAAGCTATTTATGTGCAGAGGACTCCTAAAGTTATATGTCTAACAAGTATGTCAAAAAATGTCCAAAACTGAACATCCAACTTCCCCATGTTCCCTCTCCCCACAAAAATCTCCTGTTCTGTAGGCAATCTTTCCTATTTTCATAAATAACTCTTTCCAAGCTCCTCATGCTTGAAAGTATTAGTCTTCTTTGTCTTTCTCTCTTGCCACAATCAAGTGATCTGCAAACCTTGTCAATTCTACTTTCAAGATATATCTAGAATCTGACCACTTCTCACCTTGTACTATGCTGGTGGTACCAGTATCGTTTCTCCTTTGGATTACTGCAATAGCCAAAATGCTGTTTCTACCTCTATCTTCCATAGTCTATTTTAACAAAGGAACTAGAGTGAGCCTGAAGTCAGATTATATCACTCCTTCACTCAAAACCCCATCCAATGGTTTTCCCATCTCACTCAAGAGGAAAAATCCTTATAATGGTCTGCAAGAGCCTAAAGGATCTTGCCTCATTACCTTGCTGACCTCATCTGCTACTACATTCCTCCCTCAACCACCTACTCTGAGCCACACTGGCCCTTCGATGTTTCTTGAATATGTTAGGCTTGCTCCCACCTTACTTTCTTAGAACTTACTGTGCCCTATGCCCAAACACCTACTTGAAGCTATTGCTCAAATGTCGTCTCAGTTAGGCTTGCCTTGACCACTCCACTAAAATCACAGTTCACCCTATCCCAACATGGCCTATCTAATATTTCCTTGTCCTATTTTATTTTTCATTGTACTTATTGCTTCTGACATACTTTATATTTTACTCACATATTTTTTTATTCTTTCTCTATCCCTAGAAGTAGAATGATAAGCTCCATGAAGGCAGGTATCTTTGTTTCCTTTGCTCAATGCTATATACCCAATGGGTAGAATGATGCATAGCAGGTGTTCAACATATAATTGCTGAATTGAATGAAACACAGAGAGCACAAAACAAAAAAATTTAAAGACTTTTTTAACAAAAGATATCATAAACAAAGTGAAAAGAGCACAAATATAGAGAAGATATCTATGCACAAATAAAAGACAAAGGATATGTAAAAACCTCCTATGAATCAGTAAGAAAAAGACAAACTCAATAGGAAAAATGGTCAAACATCATCAATAAGAAATTCAGGAAGACAAAACAAATGATGTCAATAAACATGAAGAGATGCTCAACCTCATTATTAGGGCAATGAAAATTAAGCAATAATGACATACTATTTACCCATCAGCAGGGCAAAAAGGTCTGATAATATCAAATGTTATTCAAGATATAGAGATAGGATTCTTATAGATCCCTTTCTATCTTGAGTGTAAGATAGTTCTATCAATTCAGAAATTAATTTAACAAGAAACATTAGGATGTGAATACAATTAGGAATTCCAATTCTAGATATAGACTCTAGAGAAAGACAAGCACACATGGATAAGGAGATACATACAAGATTGTGCTCTGCAGCTTTTTTCTTGGGTAAGTCTGGAAATTGGAAACAACCTACATGCTTGTCCAAAGAAAACAGATTAATTGTGGCATATCATAGAATATTACGCAGCAGTTGTAAAAAATGAGACAGATACATATATTAACGTGGAACCTCAAAATCAGAATGTTGAATAGCAAAGCAAGTTATACAATTGTATGTACATTATTTACCTAAAAAAACCATGCAAAACAATATTATATATGATCAGTGGATACAAATATATATGCTATCAAATTACATAAAAATACAATGGGGCTTCCCTGGTGGCACAGTGGTTGAGAGGCCGCCTGTCAATGCAGGGAACATGGGTTCGTGCCCCGGTCCGGGAAGATCCCACATGCCGCGGAACGGCTGGGTCCGTGAGCCATGGCTGCTGAGCCTGCACGTCCAGAGGCTGTGCTCCGCAACGAGAGAGGCCACAACAGTGAGAGGCCCGCATACCACAAAAAAAGAAAAAAAAAAGAATGGAAAAAGGTTAAGGACAATGATCACCACTGGGGAGGTAAGGAAGATAATGTGATCAGGGAAGTACATAGGAGTCTTCAAATACATCTAACTTTTCTGGTTAAGAAAAAAGTCACACTGAGTAGTGGATACATGGGTATTTGCTATGGTATTCTCTCTCTCTTTGTATATATCTGTAGTGACTTATAATAAAAGATATTTAAAAGAAAGGTGATGTGAATCAAGTTACCTGAGGTTTGGTTCTGACTCCATTAATTTTTATAATTTTTTAAAATTTTATCTTGGGCTCAGTGACTTTAGTTTTTTCATTTGTAAAGAAAGAACTCACACATTTCCTGATTTCAAAACTTACTAGAATGTTATGGCAATCAAGAGTGTAGTACTGGCCTAAGGACAGACATACAGATCAACAGGATAGAACAGTCCAGAAATAAATCCTTACATTTATGGTCAGTAGATTTTTGATAAGCATGCTAAGAAAATTCGATGGGAAAAGAACAGTCTTTTCAACAAATGATGCTGGGCTAAGTGGATATTCACAAGCAAAAGAATGAAGTCAAACTCTGACCCCTCATAGCACGTACAAAAAATAAATTCAAAATAGACCAAAGACCTAAAGAAAGCTCAGATTAGATGATTTCTTTAGTCTTTCTTCAAGCAGTAAAATTTATGGTTACATGAAAAGAAAATATCATTCATTCAACTATTAACTCATCCACAAACATTTACTGGTTATCTAGTATGTGGCAGTCATTAATGCTACGTGTTGGGCATATAAAGATGTACATTGTAAAATTTTGTCTTCAGGGACTTACCAATGTAATGGAAAGAGGAAAAAAATTTAAATAATAATAATTATATAATAATAATAAGTAGCACAGAAGTAAACACAGTGTCATGCCTTTTATGGCTTCAACCACTACCTATACATGGACCACTCTTCCCAACTTCCAGACTCATATATCCAGCTGATGAGTAAAGTCTCCAAATCAGTAGTGAGTTACATTTACTCCTTCTCCTTCCTCACCCTTAACATCTGAGTAACGGTAAGGCTATACATGTGACTGTGAAATAAGTCTGTTCGAAACATAAAGATGATCCACATGTGTTTTCAAATGTTGTGATTTTGAAAAGTTAACATGATGTCTATCCCAGTTAAGGGGGATATCACCCTGCAATCAAATACAGTAAGAAATCGGAGGGAATTCCCTGGCGGTTCAGCAGTTAGGACTCGGTGCTTTCACTCCCATGGCCCAGGTTCAATCCCTGGTTGGGGAACTCTACTAAGTGGGATAAATAAAGATCAGAGTAGCTTTGTGTCAGTTTAGGTCAGGTTTTGCAAAAAAAAATAATAAGTAAATATTTTTGTAAGGGACTTCTGGATTTTAGAATCCAAATAGATCAGAGATTATCACCCTATGTTCTCTATTATTCTACTAAAATGCCCCAAATAAAATATAATCACTGTAACTGTGAAGTTTGACTGATTCTATCTCTTCAATCCTCCCTCAAATCTTACACTTCTCTCCATTTTTCTGGTTATGTCCTTAGTTTAGGCTCTCATCTTCATTCACCTTACTGACAAGGCCTCCTACTTCCAATCTATTTTCTGCAATTCTGTCAGAGGGATTCTTCTAAAATGCAAATCTGATTGCATCTACATTTTTCAATGACTTTCTATTGCTTTTAGGATGCAGTTCAAATTTCTCACAAGATTTACACAACTGCCTATACATGATCCGGCCCCTGCTTACTTTTTCTGGTTCATCTTTGACCATTTTGGCTACAGTACTTGTAGGGATTGCCCTCTCTCGATGTGGGGCTCTTACAAATGTTGCTCCCTATGCCTGGTATTTCCTTAACTACACTCTCAGTTCTTTCTATTTTGTCTAGCTCAATCCTTTATTTGGGGACTTAGGTTCAAGAATTACACTGCAATCCACAGAATGGCATTCTATAAAATAGATGTAGGCCCCTATTTATGGGGACAGTCATTCACTCAACAGTATTTACTACTATGTCATGCACTGTCTCAGACAATAGGGAAGCATTATGGAACTGACGACACGGACCCTGCCCTTATGGAATTTACATTTCAGCTGCAAAGACAAAACAAAAAAGGACACTGAAGTAATAACTGTGGTAAAGTAGTGAGAAGGAAACAAGGTTAAGGTAAAAAATGAGCTTCAGTTACTTTGATTACCATGGTCAGAAATGGCCTTTCTCAGGAGGTAACATTTAATCAAGACATAAAATAGGAAAAGGAACTAGACATGCAGGTGTGAATGGGATTAGGGATTCGTATGTAAAGGTCCTGAAATAGATGGGAAAGAGTTCTGTTCTTTGATCCAGGAGATGACCGTTGTAGCTTGACCAAAGTGAATGTGGGCAAAGTGGCAAGAAATGAGATCGGGGCTAGATCTTGCAGAGTCTTGGGGAACAAGACTAGGAAAATGGAGTTTATGTTTATGTGTTAAGAACTTCTGGAAAGGTTTTAAGCTACAAAGTGACATGAGTTAATTTATATTTTAAGATCACTCTTCTAAATGTATGAAAATGTGTTGGAAGGGAAGATGCAAGCAAGAAACCTAGTTAGGTAGCTTCACCAGTTGTCCAGGTGAGTGATGATGGTATAGATGGAGAAATATGGAAGATTCACCATACATTTTAGAGGTTAATGCAATGTGTTTCTGAAAGCATGTCAGACATGATGGTATACATGACTTGGAGTATATGAATATTTAATTAGAAAGACTATAACTAGCACATCAGACTGGTGACTTACTATTATTCTTTGGGATGAGACAAGTTGGTTAAACAAAAATAATTAAGTAAATAACAGGCTAGGTGGTATAGTGACATGGTAAAAATCACAAAGCTTGTTTGGTATGCACTGTTAACGGATGTGATGGCAGGGTAAAGGAACAGAAGGAATAAAATATGGTTCCCCATGTTCTGCCTTGAACAACTGAGTACAGAGCCATGAGATAAAGAGGAGCTGAGTCAGGGCTGGGAGAGCTGAAGTTCAACTGTGGACAGTTTGAGAAGTCAGTAAGATGTCCAACTGGAGATTAATTCTGTGCAGCACAGAGGTGAGTCTGGGATGAAAATAATAACTGCTATGGTACTAAGTCCATGCGAATGGAAAAAATTACTTAGGAAGAAATTAAGGAGAGAAAAAAGCGCCAGGACCAAGCCCTGAGAAACTTCGCAGTTGAGAAGTTATATGGAAGCAAAGTTAGAAAAGGAGATTGAGAAGGTTTGCTTTGTAAAGTAGGAGAAAAACCAGGAAAACGTGGAGTCAAGAGGCCAAAAGAGTGTTTCAAGGAGGGAATGGTCAAGCATGTCAAATCTGCTGAGAGCACCTCTGAGATGAGGAAAGGGAAGTGTCTACTAGGTTGAAATATATTACATCTTTGGTGACAATGACAGAGGTTTTAATGGAGGAGGGGAGCCGTACTACAGCAGGTTAAAGAGTAAATGGAAACTGGAGAAAAAAACAAAAAATAAAGAAGTGGAAGCTACATACAATTCTGCAGCCTGTGGAACAAAAACCACATTCACAGAAAGATAGACAAGATGAAAAGGCAGAGGGCTATGTACCAGTTGATGGAACAAGAAAAAACCCTGGAAAAACAACTAAAAAAACGAAGATAGGCAATCTTCCAGAAAGAGAATTCAAAATAATGACAGTGAAGAGGATCCAGGACATCGGAAAAAGAATGGAGGCAAAGGTTGAGAAGATGCAAGAAGTGTTTAATAAAGATCTAGAAGAATTAAAGAAAAAACAAACAGAGATGAAGAATACCATAACTGAAATGAAAAACACACTAGAAGGAATCAATAGCAGAATAACTGAGGCAGAAGAACGGATAAGTGACCTAGAAGACAGAATGGTGGAATTCACTGCTGCAGAACAGAATAAAGAAAAAAGAACGAAGACAGCCTAAGAGACCTCTGGGACAACATTAAATGCAACAACATTCGCATTATAGGGGTCCCAGAAGGAGAAGAAAAAGAGAGAAAAGATGCAAGAAAATATTTGGAAACATTATAGTCGAAAACTTCCCTAACGTGGGAAAGGAAACAGCCACCCAAGTCCAGGAAGCGCAGAGAGTCCCATACAGGATAAACCCAAGGAGAAACATGCCGAGACACACAGTAATCAAATTGGCAAAAATTAAAGACAAAGAAAAATTACTGAAAGCAGCAAGGGAAAAACAACAAATAACATACAAGGGAACTACCATAAGGTTAACAGCTGATTCTCAGCAGAAACTCTACAAGCCAGAAGGGAGTGGCATGATATACTTAAAGTGATGAAAGGGAAGAACCTACCACCAAGATTACTCTACCAGCAAGGATCTCATTCAGATTCGATGGAGAAATCAAAAGCTTTACAGACAAGCAAAAGCTAAGAGAATTCAGCACCACTAAACCAGCTCTACAACAAATGCTAAAGGAACTCCTCTAAGTGGGAAACACAAGAGAAGAAAAGGACCTACAAAAACAAACCCAAAACAATTAAGAAAATGGTCATAGGAACATACATATCAATAATTACCTTAAACGTGAATGGATTAAGTGCTCCAACCAAAAGACACAGGCTTGCTGAATAGATACAAATACAAGACCCATATATATGCTGTCTACAAGAGACCCATTTCAGACCTAGGGACACATACAGACTGAAAGTGAGGGGATGGAAAAAGATATTCCATGCAAATGGAAATCAAAAGAAAGCTGGAGTAACAATACTCATATCAGATAAAATAGACTTTAAAATAAAGAATGTTACAAGAGACAAGGAAGGATACTACATAATGGTCAATGGATCAATCCAAGAGGAAGATATACCAATTATAAATAAACATGCACCCAACATAGGAGCACCTCAATATATAAGGCAATTACTAACAGCTCTAAAAGAGGGAATCGACAGTAACACAATAATAGTGGGGGACTTTATCACCTCACTTACACCAATGGACAGATGAACCAACAAAAAATTAATAAGGAAACACAAGCTTTAAATGACACAACAGACCAAATAAATTTAATTGATGTTTATAGGACATTCCATCCAAAAACAGCAGATTACACTTTCTTCTCAACTGTGCATGGAACATTCTCCAGGATAGATCACATCTTGGATCACAAATCAAGCCACAGTAAACTTAAGAAAAATGAAATCATATCAAGGATCTTTTCTGACCACAACGCTATAAGATTAGAAATGAATTACAAGGAAAAAACGTAAAAAACACAAACACATGGAGGCTAAACAATACGTTACTAAATAACCAAGAAATCACCGAAGAACTCAGAGGACATCAAAAATACCGAGTGACAAATGACAATGAAAACACGATGATCCAAAACCTATGGCTGCAGCAAAAGCAGTTCTGAGAGGGAAGTTTACAGCTATACAAGCCTACCTCAAGAAACAAGAAAAATGTTAAATAAACAATCTAACCTTACACCTATAGGAACTAGAGAAAGAAGAACAAACAAAACCCAAAGTTAGCAGAAGGAAAGTAATCATAAAGATCAGAGCAGAAATAAATGAAAAAGAAATGAAGAAAACAGTAGCAAAGATCAATAAAAGTAAAAGCTGGTTCATTAAGAAGATAAACAAAATTGATAAACCATTAGCCAGACTCATCAAGAAAAAGAGGGAGAGGACTCAAATCAATAAAATTAGAAATGAAAAAGGAGAAGTTACAACAGACACCACAGAAATACAAAGCATACTAAGAGACTACTACAAGCAACTCTATGCCAATAAAACAGACAACCTGGAAGAAATGGACAAATTCTTAGAAAGGTGTAACCTTCCAAGACTGAACCAGGAAGAAATAGAAAATATGAACAGACCAATCACAAGTAATGAAACTGAAACTGTGATTAAAAATCTTCTAACCAACAAAAGTCCAGGACAAAATGGCTTCACAGGTGAATTCTATGAAACATTTAGAGAAGAGCTAACACCCATTCTTCTCAAACTCTTCTAAAAAATTGCAGAGGAAGGAACACTCCCAACCCCATTCTACGAGGCTACCATCACCCTGATACCAAAACCTGACAAAGATGTCACAAAAAAAGGAAATTACAGACCAATATCACTGATGAATATAGATGCAAAAATCCTCAACAAAATACTAGCAAATAGAATCCAACAACACATTGAAAGGATCATACACCATGATGAAGTGGGAATTATCCCAGGGATGCAAGGATTCTTCAATATACGCAAATCAATCAATGTGATACACCATATTAACAAATTGAAGAATAAAACCCATATGATCATATCGATAGATACCGAAAAAGGTTTTGACAAAATTCAACACCCATTTATGATAAAAACTCTCCAGAAAGTGGGCATAGAGGGAACCTACCTCAACAAAATAAAGGCAATATATGACAAACCCACAGCCAACATCATTCTCAATGGTGAAAAACTGAAAGCATTTCCTCTAAGATCAGGAACAAGACAAGGATGTCCACTCTCACCACTATTATTCAACATAGTTTTAGAAGTCCTAGCCACGGCAACCAGAGTACAAAAAGAAATAAAAGGAATGCAAATTGGGAAAGAAGTAAAACTGTCACTGTTTGCAGATGATATGATACTATACATAGAGGATCCTAAAAATGCCACCAGAAAACTATTAGAGCTAATCAATGAATTTGGTAAAGTTGCAGGATACAAAATTAATGCACAGAAATCTCCTGCATTCCGATACACTAATGATGAAAAATCTGAAAGAGAAATTAAGGAAACACTCCCATTTACCACTGCAACAAAAAGAATAAAATACCTAGGAATAAACCTACCTAGGGAGACAAAAGACCTTTATGCAGAAAACTATAAAACACTGATGAAAGAAATTAAAGATGATACCAACAGATGGAGAGATAGCCCATTTTCTTGGTTGGAAGAATCAACATTGTGAAAATGACTATACTACCCAAAGCAATCTACACATTCAATGCAATCCCTATCAAATTACCAATGGCATTTTTTCTACAGAACTAAAACAAAAAATCTTAAAATTTGTATGGAGACACAAAAGACCCCAAATAGCCAAAGCAGTCTTGAGGGAAACAAACGGAGCTGGAGGAATCAGACTCCCTGACTTCAGACTATACTACAAAGTTACAGTAATCAAGACAATATGGTACTGACACAAAAACAGAAATATAGATCAATGGAACAGAATAGAAAGCCCAGAGATAAACCCACACACCTATGGTCAACTAATCTATGACAAAGGAGGCAAGGATATACAATGGAGAAAAGACAGTCTCTTAAACAAGTGGTGCCGGGAAAACTGGACAGCTCCATGTAAAAGAATGAAATTAGAACACTCCCTAACACCATACACAAAAATAAACTCAAAACTGATAAGAGACCTAAATGTAAGACCGGGCACTATAAAACTCTTAGAGGAAAACATAGGAAGAACACTCTTTGACATAAATCACAGCAAGGTCTTTTTTGATCCACCTCCTAGAGTAATGGAAATAAAAACAAAAGTAAACAAATGGGACCTAGTGAAAATTCAAAGCTTTCGCACAGCAAAGGAAACCATAAACAAGACGAAAAGACAACCCTCAGAATGGGAGAAAATATTTGCAAATGCATCAACGGACAAAGGATTAATCTCCAAAATATATAAACAGCTCATCCAGCTCAATAATAAAAAAACAACCCAATCAAAAATGGGCAGAAGACCTAAATAGACATTTCTCCAAAGAAGACATACAGACGGCCAAGAAGCACATGAAAAGTTTTACAACATCACTAATAGAGAAATGCAAATCAAAACTACAATGAGGTATCACCTCACACTGGTTAGAATGGGTATCATCAGAAAATCTACAAACAACAAATGCTGGAGAGGGTGTTGAGAAAGGGATCCCTCTTGCACTGTTGGTGGGAATGTAAATTGATACAACTACTATGGAGAACAGTATGGAGGTTCCTTAAAAAACTAAAAATAGCATTACCATATGACCCAGCAACCCCACTACTGGGCATATACCCAGAGAAAACCATAATTCAAAAAGACACATACACCCCAATGTTCACTGCAGCACTATTTACAATAGCCGGATCATGGACACAACCTAAATGCCCATTGAAAGATGAATGGATAAAGATGTTGTACATATATACAATGGAATATTACTCAGCCATATAAAGGAACGAAATTGCGTCATTTGTAGAGACGTGGACACATCTAGAGACTGTCATACACAATGAAACAAGTCAGAAAGAGAAAAACAAATATTGTATATTAACGCATATATGTGGAACCTAGAAAATGGTACAGATGAACCGGTTTGCAGAGCAGAAATTGAGACACAGATGTAGAGAACAAACGTATGGACACCAAGGGGGGAAAGTGGTGGGGGTGGGAGGAGGTGGTGTGATGAATTGGGAGATTGGGATTGACATGTATACACTGATGTGTACAAAATGGATGACTAATTAGAACCTGCTGTATAAAAAAATAAATTAAATTAAAAAAAGAAGTGGTAGCTACAATGCTGTCCCACTTCATGAACTATTATTAAAAAAAAAAACTACTGTGAGAGTACAATTTTTCTTTTCTTTCTGGCTTTCCTGATGATGTTTTGAACCTGTGAGAACCAGTGATCCCACAAATCATAGATCACTAGTGCCAGTGAAGGAGGTATCTGTCAACCTATCTACCTTAGAAACTACTGTAAGAACTGCTAATCTATACTGCAGAGAGTCAATGAACAAATGTTTAAGCATTTTGTTTTCCTTACTTGGTTTTCCTTTTGTATATCATTCAATTTATCATGTTCAAAGATTTTAGGAATTATTTTTGTAGGCAGAGCAGAATAGGATGATGTGAAAGATAAAGAAATGTGGTATCTGGTTTGATGCTAGTCTTTGAATATTACTAGCTGGTGCATGAGCGTAATGGAATAAGTTCCTCTTGCCATGTGGCTAATGTAAAATGGAAAGTCAAAGTATCTGCCAGTAAGAACTTCAGAACTAAATGAATTCAATGAGGTTTAGGTCAGCAACATTTGATCACAAATGTGTCTAGTTCCTAAATGCAGGTCCACTGTCACTGGCAGACTGAGAATTTCAGAATTAGTTGAGGAACTTAAAACAAAACAAAACAAGAGATCCCTAGGCCTCAGCCATTAGAGATTCTGATCCAGCACATGTGGGGTGACATCCAGGGACTTGCATTTCTAAAAAGTTCCCCAGGATTTCTGACACACAGCCTGACTGCAGGAGTTGGTACTAGAGTCCCAAATGTATAGATGGCAATTTGTTGGTAAGGTAACAAGGTAGAGATAGAAAATCACGAAATTTTAGCATTTGGAGGACTTTTAGAGAACACCAAGTTGAAACTCCCCTCTCTATTTCCAGTCAGAAAGATGAGTCCTGACTAGTTCACAGACACACCAGTGACGGCTAGATCTCTTGCTTTCTGGCATTTCTATGATATTACACAGGCTGCCCTCTCTTACTCTTTAGTTAACTTATAAGTCTTTAAGTAAATATATTTTAATTTGTCTACAGGCACTAATTACTTTTTCTAATTTGTTATTTGCATAGGAGTGGACAAAGTTGGAACTGACTGGATGTTTACTTAAATGTGCATTCTTGACTACAGGTCTCTTCACAGCTTCCTCAGGTCCCAGTGATCGTAAAGGACAGAGACCGCAGTTTTTATAACATATCATTTCTCACAGAAGGAATGGTTGATATATGACATGTGAAAGCAGGACCACTACCAGGTGAAAGAATTATTAATAAAGCTCCTTTTCTTGGAGTCACTGAATCAGGTTAAAGCTTCCAGGTGACAGGATTCCATGAAAGAGAACTGAAAAGTTGCTTCAGGGACAAATGGAGGGGAAAAAATAGTCCAACTCCTGCACAGGGTGTGAGCTAATCTCACAGCTGTCACTCTGATGGTAATTTCTGCCTACTATTTATAAACTAAGACTTAAAAGTACAAGATGACAAAGTGTTCTAAACACAATTCAAAGTAAAAAGATCTAAATGCTAAAATATGTCCAATAGGTAAAATTCTAAAGTTTATCTTTCTAAAGTAGGACCCGTGTGCAAATACACACACACACAGAAATAAAAATGAAATAAAAGACATAAAAAATTTGAGTACAGAAAGTGCTAAACTAAGATGCTATAAAAAGAAAAATTTGAATGACTTAAGTGTAAAGACTAAAATTCTAGGACTAACAGATAAAGTTGAAAGCAAACAGCAAAACTCCCCCCAAACTCCCCAAAACAAATAAGTATGAGCTACGAAAAGAGCAAAAATTAAATTAAAAACCAGAAGAATTGAAGAGAATATTAAAAATATCATTTTTCTAAACAGATGAAGCTGCTCAAGTGCCTGTCAACAGATGAATGGATAAACAAAATGTGGTATATACGTATAATGGAATATTATTCAGCCACTAAAAGGAACAAATTTCCCAGATATGCTACAATACGAATGAACCTTGAAAACATTATGCTAAGTGAAATAAGCCAAACACAAAAGGATATTATATAATTCCACTTATATGAATTATCTAGAATAGGGAAATTCAGAGAGACAGAAAGTAGATTAAAGGTTTCCAGGGGCTCAGGAAAGAAGCAGTGGGGAGTTCTTGCTTAATGGGTATTTTTTTCAGGTGAGGACAGGGTTTTGCAAATAGTTGTAACAGTTGTACAACACTGTGATGTAATTAATGCCACTGAATTATACACTTAAAAATGGTTAAAGTGGAAAATTTTGTTACCTATATTTTACTACAATAAAAAAATAAGCCAAAACAGACTAAAAATATTAGTATGTAACAAAACGATTAAAACCAGAAATTAAGATATTAAAATAACAAAATACGTTAAATATTGCAAGAATATCACCCCTAAACACAATTTAAGGAATCTAAGGAACATAGCAAGTATGAGGTAGGGGAGGGGTGTCAAAGAGCAGCATAAATAGCTTAATCTCAAATAATTAGGATGCACATATAATTTACTATCCTAAGCAAGACACTTCTGAGAAGAAAGGGGACACTATTAATAATAACATAGGGAAAATATGTGTAGACTGAGACTGTCGGAGGCAACCCAGGATATGTGGTCATTCTACATACAAGAGCAACAGGTCCTCAAAGTTGAGGTCATGCCCACAGCTTGGGGTCTGGCCAGAGTACAATGGTCTGAAAGCATCTTCCTGAAGGACACAAGTGGTATAAAATGCAAATCGCTTTTTCGTTGTTTTTTTTTTTTTTACAGAGAAGTAACACAATTACATGGTCTTTACTTAAGTTTCCTAATTTGGGATTCATAAAACAATCAGCATATTATTAGATTTTTATTAAGAGCTATTATGTTAGTCTAGGAATTTTAGAAAGCCAAATTATACTTTGAATTGCACTGGCAGGCACAATAAGGAGTTCTTAAGGTGAATCATTTTTTATAAATCTACAGTTTTATATATTACATTAGAGCTCTATAAATATATATGTATATATTCTTTTATACGTATATATATGACTACAATTAAGCCTGAGTATTTAAAAAATCAAACCAGAATTACTGAGAAAATTAGTAACTGATATCCAACCCATTCTTTATTTTTAAACTAAAATTAATCTTAAAGGCCTACACATAGGTTAACTTAAACAGTCCATACCTTACATGAGAAGTTCCGACTTGGGATGTTTCTTGCTAACTCTGATATCCTGGGTTTATTCTGCAGACACTTGGTTAGGTGATATTTTTTCAATTTTATTCTATTGTAATAATGATCAGCGAAGTTACAGTGATTCACATGCTGTTTCTGCATGCATTTCCCAAGGTGAGGAATACTATACTTCAAAGGCTGAAGAAATAATTTGCTCTTCTGCTGCATGATATCAAAGTCCCTGGTTTATGCTCCCTTTGCGGCTGCCAGCACATGAATGATTTTCATAGGAATGATTATATAGTAGTGGGTTCTTAGAGCATCTAAGATCTGCAGTTCTTATCCCTCCCCTTTGGGGCTGTGTACCCCTCCAGTTACAAATAACCGCAGACAGCTGATAACTCAAAGTATCTGAAAACTTGTAAAAGTTAAAGTTTAATTTAAATCACACTTCTTGGCAGATGTGACATAAATGTCTCATTTGTAAAGTCAATCCTGTCAGGCTCAAACAGCACTGATTCTGGTACACACATGGGCAAACTAAAACAAACAGAAAACAAAAAAACAAAATAAAAATTTGCAAATAAATACATAGACTTAATGGAGGCATCTCAGGAACTCTGAGGGCTTTTAAAGGCAAAACGGCTTTGATTTCACAATTCATAACTTATCTTTGGTTTGTATGTGGAGGATAAACTGGAAAAGTCCAATCACTTAATAAAGGTAGAGGAGAAGGGATTAGTATTTATTGAGTGTTTGCTTCGTGCCACATGCTTTCATATACTTCATTTAATTTAAACTTCATAGGGACCTGATAGAGTAGCTATTATGATGTTGGCTTTACAGGTGAGCAAACTGTGGCTCAGGAAGGTTTAAGCAACTACCCCAGGTCACCTGAACAGTAATAGTAGAGCAATAAGTCTATCTGGACATAACAACAACTGGACTTTAATGTCAAAAAGGTGTTTAGCTCTTTAGTTGAAAAAAACAAAAAACACTTCAGGAGGCACACATGAAATGTGACGCCACCTGTTTTCTGTTGGGAAGCTGGTGCTTATTAACCTATCAAGGTAAGTAAAGCTAGTAATTAGTTAAGTCAGAGAAACCTGGGTTCAGGTCTTCATTCCTGCACTTACCACCTGTGCTTAGTTTCATCATCTGCAAAACAGAGATAATGATCCCACTTACTCTATGAAATAGCTATTCTAAGAATGATACAATTTATGTTAAAATCTTAATGAAGTGTCTGGCACGTAGTAACCACTCAATAAACGGTGGCTACTATTTTTAGGGCAGGAAAAATCTAGGTATGTTGCACACTGTTGAATGTCATCATGGAAGTCTTCCACAAATTGCTCCTCGGTATCAAAGGTATTTACACAATAGTGCGTCAGCTTTACCACAGCTCGGATCCGCTACGACGCCCCTGCCCCTCTTAACCTCTTTCTATGTCGCAGCAAAATAACGGGGGAGTGGGTATAGGGGATATGCAGTTGACACCAGCAAAAACAAAGTAAAATAAAAGAAAATAAAATAAAAGCCCTAAACCACTACATCCGTGCCCGCAGCCTCCATCCATCCATCTTTCACCCACTGGGAAAAGACAGTAGGCAAGGCTGGGGATAGGGGTAGGGTAGACGAATGGGTGTTCCTGGGAGAAACCGTTCGTTTTCCCTGTGCATCCGAGTGTGAGAGGGAGCGGTACCATGTGCCACGCAGTGAAGGGACATCGGTCAAAAAGCTAGGACCAAGGGACTGAGGGATGGTTGGGTGGGGGTGAGGACGGGGTGAAGGGAAGAGACTCCCAGCCTACGCCCCCCATACGTACGCAAACTGAAAGTCAGTCTCGCTCTAGACACCGAAACGAGTGAAGGCAGGCCGGAGAACCCGATGCTCTCAGGGAGGAGCGCAGCTCCCACCTCAGTCACGGTCAGCCGAAGTCTGCGTTCTGCAGCTAGCGGAACGACAGCCTACCCAGAACCGCCCGGAGCTGGTTTGCAGCACGCCGTCTACGTAACCGCCGTCTGGCACGAGCGCTAAGTGGATTCCGCCATCTTTATTGTGGTCAGGAATATTTTTTTTACTTCTCCTGGGTTCATTAACGCTCAAAGATATAAGCCTTTTGGTTCTTTGCTAGTCTTCAGAGCTCGAGATGAAACAGGAGAGAAGGGAACCAAAGGGGGCGGCGTCGCACTAGGTCTGCCACAGTTCCCTCACTCTCCGGTCTGCCCTCACTCAAGATGGCCACCAGCAAAATGGTGCAGTGGCGAGAGCCGCGCTGCCCTGGTTGCTAAGGAGACGCGACTACCGGAAATGCGGAATTCGGGGAGAGAGCGCGCGCTAGGGCAGTGGGAGGGAACCCCGGCGTCACAGATCCTGACAGGGAAGAAGTAGGCAGGTCCTGGCAGGGGGGAGCTGTGGCGGCGGTATCTCGCCAGCTCCAGCCGGATGGAGTCTCGAGTCGCGGACGCAGGGGCCGGCCAGGCTGAGCGCGCAGCGGGCGAGGGCCGGACAAGCAGCAGCGCCGCTCAGGGACCCGCAATCTCGGCGCCCTTGGGTGCTGCCCGGTGGAAGCTCCTGCGGCAGGTAAGGTAGAGCCCTCTCGACTCACTTTTGCCTTTGGCCACTCCCCTCGCTAGCGACAGGCAGCTACTCTCCCCTTGGCAGCTCTGGGAGTTCCCTCACAGTTTTGCTGGGAGCCTCCTGAAAAGCGCCCCCTTGGTTCACCTAAGCGTCGCGCCAAAAGGAGGTATCAGGTGGCATTGGGCAGGGAGGGGGCAGCCGAGGCTGAGTCCTGGGAAACTCAGCTCGAAGGAGAAGATCCCTTTCTAGACATTAGTCTGCATCTGAGGGACTTTTCTCCTTGCTCGCCAGTAGGGTCGGTGGCACCGCCGCTCCCCGGTCCATACTGTTCGTTCCTGCTTCTGTTTTACTTTCTTCCCCTGGTTTCTTCCCCTTGCTTCTTAACTCCTAGCCTGGTTCTAGCTCCAAATCTGTCCCCTCTCTTGGTGATCAGCATGGTTGACTGTGTTGGGACAGTGACGTTGCACGTGTTGCTTCGGTTTCTTTCGTGGAGCGGAGAGCGAAGGGAGTTGCAAGAGCTGCCCCGGCGCCCTCCCGCTTCGCTTTCACGCGAAAGTTACGTGTTTATCTTATGGTTTGAAGAGATCAGAGAGATTCTCGGTGTCTAAGTGTGTTGATTTTTTTACTGGCGGTTATCTTTTAGCACTTAAAAGTTGCTACTGTTGCTGGTAACTTCAGTCGTATGCAGGTTTGAAGATTTTCTGATCTGACGACACTGACGCTCTTTCCAAACTGCTTGAAGTGAAATCTGTTTATTGTTTACATCCCAGTGTTATGCTTCTGCCTGGGGTGTCCTGCCGAACACTTTATTCAACAGGACATTTTCCATTTCTGACTTATATTTCGAGGAGAGTTTCCCAGCTATTGCCAGGTTACTTGAGATTGTGCTTTTAGTATTTTGGCGGTTACTTTGTTTGCAATTGTATCGAGTCACCTTTTCATACAGTGGCCTTCCAGTGCTGTCATGACAACTCAAAGATCATTTGTTTGCTGATGCATTGAAAGCCTTTGCAGGGCATTAATGATCTGGTTTTGCAATTAATGTTACAAATGGTATTATAGGATAATAAAATGCAAGTCCTCATAGATCATTATCTGTAGGAAATTTCTATAGTGAAATAAACATCAACTAAATTTAAAGTATCAGAATAGTAAATTAGGGCCTTAAAATGATCAATCAAATCTTATCGTGACGACTTCAGTAATTCCTAGTAAAAATTCTAGTTGACCATCTCTTATATTCATTCTGAATTGTTGTCTACATTAGAATAAGGATAAGTTTCAGCTATGGCTGACACTTGAACTCCTCACATGCTTTGAAGTTTAATGTTTTGGTATACATGTGCCCGCTGTTTAGAGTCTTTCTACTTCTCTACTTGATGAATGACTGTTATCCTTCAGACCTCTATTTCAATCTCCTCCTATGTGAAGGCTCTGCTGACTCCTCTGGCTGAGTTAGACCTTCAGCTCACTATATGGGTGAACCTCATATCACATTATTTTATGATCATTTGATCAGAGTCCAACTTTCTCACTACAATAGGAGTTCTTCCTGGGAAAAGGTGATATTTTATTAATCTCCATCTCCTGCACCGGCTCTCGCTAGTTGATTTTTAGTAGATACTGTTACATATTGTGGAAAGGCTGAGTAAGGGACAGTCTTTAAGTGGCCCACAGCATCTCATCCTCAGTGTATTGTATCAGTGAGTAACAAATAACTACACTGTCACAACTGCATTCAACAGTGAGCATTTATTCTGTTTGTGGGCCACCTGGGAGTTGACTGACATAGGCTGTGATCAGCTGAGTGGCTCTATGCTGCATGCTTGGTCCACATGCCTCTAATTCTGGGCTGACATGTTCTCGTAGTGACGACAGAGGTATAAGAGAGCAAACGCAACCACTGAAACACATTTTAAGCACCTACTAATATCCTGTTGGCCAAAGTAGGATACTTAGCCAAGCCTAAAGTTAGGAGGCAGAGAAGTATGTTTTTTTCTTTGAGGGAGCAGGGGAGAAAGTGAATATTTTTCTATAATAATCGAATCTTCCATGTATTTTAAACATTTGCAGGCTCTTAGTAAATATGTTTTAAATGAATGGACCATTTGCATCTTGTTAGCATCCAACTGGAAAACTGTGAGGAATCTAAACAATGCTAAAGATATGCAATTCTTTTTCTCTCTCTTACGTGACATCTTCATGACATCTGCTATGTCTCCTTGTTTTCTCCCTCACAATTCTCTTTCCACTAGGGCTCCAGTGCTATCTCATGGCCCTTCACCTTAACTGTTCAATATTTTCTATGTTTTATAATTAACATGTTTGAGAGAAAACCTGGTTGTCCTAGTTCATCATTTGATACTAGGTCACATTGCTCTTGGGTGGCCTCAGCCTGCAGTGGCTTGAAGCAGGATTTTGGTTCATGGCCGGAGACTGAGGTTGGGCCGTGGCAGTGAGAGTGCTGAATCTTAGCCACTAGACCACAAGGGACCAGTGGCCAGTGACAAGGCCCTGGCCCATCAGCTGTTGTAGAAGTGAATTTCCACATAGAGATGGAAAGTAGTGAAACAAGTGTTTATTAGGAGGAAAAGAGTACCTGTGGATAGACACATGGGCGAGCTCAGAGAGAGAGTTGTGTCCTCGTGGTAGTTTGAATCACTTTTATGGGGCATTTCTTCTGGGTTTCCTTTGGCCAATCATCTTGCTTTGTCTGGTTCTGAGTCCATATCGGTATATCTCAGGGTCCTCCCATGTGTGTGTGCGTGCATCTCTTAGCCAAGATGGATTCCAGCGAAGAGGTGTATGGGTAGGATGGCATCACTTACTATGGGGTAGCACCCCCTCCCTTTTTGACCTTCAGGGAGCCTTTCTGGGCGTGTGTAGTGGAGAAGGTCTCCTTGACTTCAAGAATGAGGAATATGTGGTCTTTTATCTCTTATCTGGGCAGGGCTTAGCTCTTCTCCCTCCTGCTATTTTGGAGTATCTGTCCACAGGGGATGAACTCTGGCTGCTCACCCTGGGGCCCATCTATCTCCTGCCTCAACATGGAAAATTGCTGACTTTTGAGTCTAGTGCCCACTTTAATCATATGAGGTCTGAGAGTCTATGGATCAATATCAATAGAGGCTGTGGATATTCCGTAATATTTTTCTCTTCGTTGTGTCTCATTACCTGATGGCAAAGATAGCTGTTGGCAACTTCATCATCCACCCAGCTAGTGATCCAGAAGAAATAACCCTTTTCCCCAACACCCAAATCATTTCCTCCAAAGAACTCTAAGAGGCGAAGTTTGCACCAACTGCTGTGTCTAGGAGACTAGTGCACTTTGGCCTGCGTCATGAGCCCACCCTGTGGCAGGGAAAATAACAACCCTACCATTATTGCATAGGGAGAGGGAGGGGCATTTCCCAAGGGGAAGGGATGTAGAGCAGATGAAAAAGTAGCAAATGACCATTACATGCTTACACACATCTCACAACCACCTACAGAATGAATAATGGGGCCTAGAGGTCTGAATACTTGGCTGAAGAATCTGATTAATGGAATATTTCACAGTACAATTTATTTTTATTTTTTTAATTAAATTTTTTTTTATTTTTTTAGTTTTTTGGCTGTGCCTCGCGACGTGTGGGATCTTAGTTCCCCAACCAGGGATCGAAACTGTGCCCCCTGCATTGGAAGCACAGAGTCTTAACCACTGGACCGCCAGGGAAGTCCCTCACAGTACAATTTAAATTAAAGCAGGATGATATATGTTTGAGACTGTCAATGCGGAAAGAGACAGCATGATTTCTGGAATAGAATTTCATACAATTGATTTTAGTCCCAGATCTACCACCCTTAACTATTTGTATGATGGTGAGCACCCTCTTTGGACCTCAGTTTTCTCATTTGTAAATGAGAGAGTGGGACTAGATTTCTTTAAGACCTTCTTCCTAATAATTGTTATTCCATTAGTTTTTGTAATATTTAATTCATGACAATACCAACAGGTGGTATAAAAAAGCTTGTGAAGAAGGACAGTTAACTTGGCAAGCAACTCAGCAGGGAAGGGCAGGATTGTGCACTGGCACTATTCAGTTCACGTGGTTCAGTCTGAATATTTAATAGAGGGAATGGAGAGTGTTTGTTAATCCAGAGAATCAGTTACTAGAGATGTACTGTATTTTGTGCTCTTTTTAGGCCTTCTGATTCCATTGTAGAAAATGGCAGACAGACACCAAGAGAGCATGTCTTAAGAATGGTTGTGTGATGTGCTTGTAGATCTTGCACTGAGGGTTGTGGTTTAGATCCCTACATAAGTGAAGAATTGAGGGATGGACTCTTCATTGGTTTTTATTGGCATCACTTGGATCACTTTCTGCAGCAGGGGCTGAGCAAGGTCATTCGTGCTTTTTCACTCTTTTTTTTTTTGCATAGAGAATTATTTGTTGACAACATTTTATACATCATTGTATTTATAAGGGTTTTTTCCCATTGTTTAAGTTAAACTGACATTTCAATGGATTATAGAACTTTATACTGCTATAGTCACAGATGACATAGATTTTTGTGTACTCTGCAGAATATACTTTAACCTTAAGTGTTTACATGTAATGCTCACCCCTGACCCCCGCTGTTCAAACCTTGTTGACATATACATCAGTGACTGGAGGAGATTTTCTTTTTTATGTCTCTGATTTATTAAGATTAATAATTGGTTTTGGGCTTTCCTGGTGGCACAGTGGTTGAGAATCTGCCTGCCAATGCAGGGGACACGGGTTCGAGCCCTGGTCTGGGAAAGATCCCACATGCCACGGAGCAACTAGGCCCATGAGCCACAACTACTGAGCCTGCGTGTCTGGAGCCTGTGCTCCGCAACAAGAGAGGCCGCGACAGTAAGAGGCCCGCGCTCCGCGATGAAGAGTAGCCCCCACTCGCCGCAACTAGAGAAAGCCCTCGCACAGAAACGAAGACCCAACACACCCCAAAATAAATAAATTTATTAAAAAAAAAAAATAATTGGTTTCATTGATTCCTTAAAAATATTTAGGATTGTGTTTTAGGTTAAAAAGGTGAATGTGAATGTTTTCTTGAATTAGAAGTATGTAGCTTATCAGTCTAAAAACAAAATATTCCATCAATAATTATTTTGAATGAAATGAACTTTTAACTGTGCAGTAAAGAAACTAAAATGTTTAGAAGGCTCTAGGTGTGAAAGCATTTGTCTTTTTTTTTTGAATTTTATGTTTTGTGTATTGGGTTGGTCAAAATGTTTGTTCAGGTTTTTCCATAAGATGTTACAAAAAAACGCAAAGGAACGCTTTGGCCAACCCAATATTTTCCACAATTTAAAAAATTTTAAAAGCAAAAACTTTCTAGAGCAGTGAATTTTGAGTGGGGTTTGGAAATTTACATATTTTAACAATTGCTGCAGATAAACATCTTTTCATGCTTATTTGCCATCTGTATATCACTTCAATGAAATGTCTCTTCATGTCTTTTGTCCATTTTCTTTTTTTTTTAAAGATGAACATATATTTATATTGGTAAATGTAAAAGAGAGAAAAACTAACATAGTATTGACTTATTTTAAACATTTTATCAAGGCACTTTTTTTTTTATACAGCAGGCTCTTATTAGTCATCAATTTTATACACATCAGTGTATACATGTCAATCCCAATAACCCAATTCATGCCACCAGCACCACCCGCTCTCCTGCCTCTTCCCCCTTTGGTGTCCATACGTTTGTTCCCTACATCTGTGTCTCAATTTCTGCTCTGCAAACTGGCTCATCTGTACCATTTTTCTAGGTTCCACATATATGCGTTAATATACGATATTTGTTTTTCTCTTTCTGACTTATTTCACTCTGTATGACAGTCTCTAGATCGATCCACGTCTCAACAAATGACCCAATTCCGTTCCTTTTTACGGCTGAGTAATATTCCATTGTATATATGTACCACATCTTCTTTATCCATTCATCTGTTGATGGGCATTTAGGTTGTGTCCATGATCCGGCTATTGTAAATAGTGCTGCAGTGAACATTGGGGTGCATGTGTCTTTTTGAATTATGGTTTTCTCAGGGTATATGCCCAGTAGTGGGATTGCTGGGTCATATGGTAGTTCTATTTTTAGTTTTTTAAGGAACCTCCATACTGTTCTCCATAGTGGCTGTATCAATTTACATTCCCACCAACAGTGCAAGAGGGTTCCCTTTTCTCCACACCCTCTCCAGCAATTGTTGTTTGTAGATTTTCTGATGATGCCCATTCTATCCAGTGTGAGGTGATACCTCATTGTAGTTTTTTTTTTTTTTGCGGTACGTGGGCCTCTCACTGTTGTGGCCTCTCCTGTTGCGGAGCACAGGCTCCAGACGCGCAGGCTCAGCAGCCATGGCTCATGGGCCCAGCCGCTCCGCGGTATGTGGGATCATCCCGGACTGGGGCATGAACCCGTGTCCCCTGCATTGGCAGGCGGACACTCAACCACTGCGCCCCTTGGGAAGCCCCCTCATTGTAGTTTTGATTTGCATTTCTCTAATAATTAGTGATGTTGAGCAGCTTTTCATGTGCTTCTGGGCCGTCTGTATGTCTTCTTTGGAGAAATGTCTATTTAGGTCTTCTGCCCATTTTTGGATTGGGTTGTTTTTTTATTATTGAGCTGCATGAGCTGTTTATATATTTTGGAGATTAATCCTTTGTCCGTTGATGCGTTTACAAATATTTTCTCCCATTCTGAGGGTTGTCTTTTCGTCTTGTTTATGGTTTCCTTTGTTGTGCGAAAGCTTTGAATTTTCACTAGGTCCCATTTGTTTACTTTTGTCTTTATTTCCATTACTCTAGGAGGTGGATCAAAAAAGACCTTGCTGTGATTTATGTCAAAGAGTGTTCTTCCTATGTTTTCCTCTAAGAGTTTTATAGTGCCCGGTCTTACATTTAGGTCTCTTATCAGTTTTGAGTTTATTTTTGTGTATGGTGTTAGGGAGTGTTCTAATTTCATTCTTTTACATGGAGCTGTCCAGTTTTCCCGGCACCACTTGTTTAAGAGACTGTCTTTTCTCCATTGTATATCCTTGCCTCCTTTGTCATAGATTAGTTGACCATAGGTGTGTGGGTTTATCTCTGGGCTTTCTATTCTGTTCCATTGATCTATATTTCTGTTTTTGTGTCAGTACCATATTGTCTTGATGACTGTAACTTTGTAGTATAGTCTGAAGTCAGGGAGTCTGATTCCTCCAGCTCCGTTTGTTTCCCTCAAGACCGCTTTGGCTATTTGGGGTCTTTTGTGTCTCCATACAAATTTTAAGATTTTTTGTTTTAGTTCTGTAGAAAAAATGCCATTGGTAATTTGATAGGGATTGCATTGAATGTGTAGATTGCTTTGGGTGGTATAGTCATTTTCACAATATTGATTCTTCCAACCAAGAACATGGGCTCTCTCTCCATCTGTTGGTATCATCTTTAATTTCTTTCATCAGTGTCTTATAGTTTTCTGCATAAAGGTCTTTTGTCTCCCTAGGTAGGTTTATTCCTAGGTATTTTATTCTTTTTGTTGCAGTGGTAAATGGGAGTGTTTCCTTAATTTCTCTTTCAGATTTTTCATCATTAGTGTACAGGAATGCAAGAGATTTCTGTGCGTTAATTTTGTATCCTGCAACTTTACCAAATTCATTGATTAGCTCTAGTAGTTTTCTGGTGGCATCTTTAGGATTCTCTATGTATAGTATCATATCATCTGCAAACAGTGAGAGTTTTACGTCTTTCCCAATTTGCATTCCTTTTATTTCTTTTTGTACTCTGGTTGCCATGGCTAGGACTTCCAAAACTATGTTGAATAATAGTGGTGAGAGTGGACATCCTTGTCTTGTTCCTGATCTTGGAGGAAATGCTTTCAGTTTTTCTCCATTGAGAATGATGTTTGCTGTGGGTTTGTCATATATGGCCTTTATTTTGTTGAGGTAGTTTCCCTCTATGCCCACTTTCTGGAGAGTTTTTATCGTAAATGGGTGTTGAATTTTGTCAAAAGCTTTTTCTCCATCTGTTGAGATGATCATATGGTTTTTCTTCTTCAATTTGTTAATATGGCATATCACATTGATTGATTTGCGTATATTGAAGACTCCTTGCATCCCTGGGATAAATCCCACTTGATCATGGTGTATGATCCTTTTAGTGTGTTGTTGGATTCTGTTTGCTAGTATTTTGTTGAGGATTTTTGCATCTATATTCATCAGTGATATTGGTCTGTAATTTTCTTTTTTTGTAGTATCTTTGTCTGGTTTTGGTATCAGGGTGATGGTGGCCTCGTAGAATGAGTTTGGGAGTGTTCCTTCCTCCACAATTTTTTGGAAGAGTTTGAGAAGGATGGGTGTTAGCTCTCCTCTAAATGTTTGATAGAATTCAGCTGTGAAGCCATCTGGTCCTGGACTTTTGTATGTTGGAAGATTTTTAATCACAGTTTCAACTTCATTACTTGTGATTGGTCTGTTCATATTTTCTATTTCTTCCTGGTTCAGTCTTGGAAGGTTATACGTTTGTAAGAATTTGTCCATTTTTTCCAGGTTGTCTGTTTTATTGGCATAGAGTTGCTTGTAGTAGTCTCTTAGTATGCTTTGTATTTCTGTGGTGTCTGTTGTAACTTCTCCTTTTTCATTTCTAATTTTATTGATTTGAGTCCTCACCCTCTTTTTCTTGATGAGTCTGGCGAATGGTTTATCAATTTTGTTTATCTTCTTAATGAACCAGCTTTTACTTTTATTGATCTTTGCTACTGTTTCCTTCATTTCTTTTTCATTTATTTCTGCTCTGATCTTTATGATTTCTTTCCTTCTGCTAACTTTTTTTTTTTTTTGCCGTACGCGGGCCTCTCACTGTTGTGGCCTCTCCTGTTGCAGAGCACAGGCTCCGGACGCGCAGGCTCAGCGGCCATGGCTCACGGGCCTTCCCGTTCCACGGCATGTGGGATCTTCCCACACCGGGGCACAAACCTGTGTCCCCTGCATCGGCAGGCGGACTCTCAACCACTGTGCCACTAACCCCTTTGGGGTTTTTTTGTTCTTCTTTCTCTAATTGCTTTAGGTGTAAGTTTAGGTTGTTTATTTGAGATGTTTCTTTTTTCTTGAGGTAGGATTATATTGCTATAAACTTCCCTCTTAGAACTGGTTTTGCTGCATCCCACAGGTTTTGGGTCGTTGTGTTTTCATTGTCATTTGTCTCTAGGTATTTGTTGATTTCCTCTTTGGTGTCTTAAGTGATCTCTTGGTTGTTAAGTAGTGTATTATTTAGCCTCCATGTGGTTTTTTTTTTTTTTGCAGATTTTTTCCCTGTATTTGATATCTAGTCTCATAGTGTGTGGTCGGAAAAGATACTTGATACAATTTCAGTTTTCTTAAATTTACCAAGGTTCAATTTGTGACCCAAGATATGTCTATCTTGGAGATTGTTCCATGAGCACTTGAGAAGAAAATGTATTTTGTTATTTTTGGATGGAATGTCCTATAAATATCAATTAAGTCCATCTTGTTTAATGTATCATTTAAAGCTTGTGTTTCTTTATTTATTTTCATTTTGGATGATCTGTCCTTTGGTGAAAATGGGATGTTAAAGTCCCCTACTATGATTGCGTTACTGTCGATTTCCCCGTTTTTGGCTGTTAGCACTTGCCTTATGTATTGAGGTGCTCCTCTGTTGGGTGCAGAAATATTTACAATTGTTACATCTTCTTCTTGGATTGATCCCTTGATGATTATGTAGTGTCCTTTTTTGTCTCTTGTAGTAGTCTTTATTTTAAAGTCTATTTTGTTTGAAACGAGAATTGTTACTCCAGCTTTCTTGTGATTTCCATTTGCATGCAATGTCTTTTTCCATCCCATCACTTTCAGTCTGTGTGTGTCCCTAGGTCTGAAGTGGGTCTCTTGTAGACAGCATATTACGGGTCTTGTTTTTGTATCCATTCAGCCAGTCTATGTGTTTTGGTGGGAGCATTTAATCCATTTATGTTTAAGGTAATTACCGATATGTATGTTCATTCCTGTTACCATTTTCTTAATTGTTTTGGGTTTGTTTTTGTAGGTCTTTTCCTTCTCTTGTGTTTCCTGCCTAGAGAAGTTTCTTTAGCATTTGTTCTAAAGCTGGTTTGGTGGTGCTGAATTCTGTTAACATTTGCTTATCTGTAAAGGTTTTAATTTCTCCACCGAATCTGAATGAGATCCTTGTTGGGTAGAGTAATCTTGGTTGTAGGTTTTTCCCTTTCATCACATTAAATATGCTCTGCCACTCCCTTCTGTCTTGCAGAGTTTCTGCTGAGAAATCAGCTGTTAACCTTATGGGGATTCGCTTGTATGTTATTTGTTGCCTTTTCCTTGCTGCTTTTAATATTTTTTCTTTGTATTTAATTTTTGATAGTTTGATTAATATGTGTCTTGGCATGTTTCTCTTTGGGTTTTCCTGATTAATATGTGTCTTGGCATGTTTGTCTTTGGGTTTATCCTGTATGGTGCTCTCTGTGCTTCCTGGACTTGATTGACTATTTCCTTTCCCATGTTAGGGAACTTTTTGACTATAATCTCTTCAAATATTTTCTCAGACCCTTTCTTTTTCTCTTCTTCTTCTGGAACCCTTATAATTTGAATGTTGGTTTGTTTAATGCTCTCCCAGAGGTCTCTGAGACTGTCCTCAATTCTTTTCATTCTTTTTTCTTTATGCTGCTCCCTGGCAGTTATTTCCACCATTTTATCTTCCAGCTCACTTATCCATTCTTCTGCCTCAGTTATTCTGCTATTGATTCCTTCTAGAGTATTTTTAATTTCAGCATTTGTGTTGTTCATCATTGTTTGTTTGCTTTCTAGTTCTTCTAGATCCTTGTTGAATGTTTCTTGTATTTTCTCCATTCTGTTGCCAAGATTTTGGATCATCTTTACTATCCTTACTCTGAATTCTTTTTCAGTTAGGTTGCCTATTTCATCTTCATTTATTTGTTCTTGTAGGTTTTTACCTTGCTCCTTCGTCTGTAATACATTTTTCTGTCATTTCTTTTTTTTTTTTTTTTGATGGTTGGTGCTGTATTCCTGTGTTACTGGTTGTTTGGCCTGAGACGTCCAGCACTGGAGTTTGCAGAAAGTTGGGTAGAGCTGGGTCTTGTTGCTGAGATGCGTTCCTCTGGGAGTCCTCACTCCAATTAATATTCCCTAGGGTCCTAGGTTCTTTTTTAGTCTAGCGGTTTGGACTCGGAGCTCCCACCACAGGAGCTTGGGCCCAACCTCCAGCCTGGGACCCAAGATCCCGCAAGCTTCGTGGAACAGTAAAGAAAAAAAAAAGGTAAAAGAGAAAGAAAAAAGCAGTACAATATCAAAGAATAAAAAATAAAGTAAAATTAGTAAGATAAAAAATATATTAGGAAAAATAAAACTACCATTGAAACAAGTGCAACAAGGTAAAGTAAAACCTCAACAGAAAAAAGAAAAAAAAAAGCGGGGGGAACAAGCCCAAAGGGGAGAACAATTACAGAGTATAAAGAATAAAATAAAATTAGAAAAATAAAAGATTTATTAGGAAAAATAAAAACATAAAAGAATCAACAACAATGAATCAGCAAGGTAAAACAGAACCCCAGTCTAAAAGAAGAAAAAAGAAAAAGAAAAACAAAAAGCCTTGGCTATGGGGGCGAATTTTAGGTGGGGGCTGGAACTTAGGCAGGGGCGGGTTTAGGGTGGGGCAGGACCCAGGCATTTGGTGTTATGTTTGATCATGGGGTGGGGCCTAGGCTCAGGACCCATGTAGCTGGAAAAGGCCCTGAGGGGGGGCCACGTTCAAGTGTGGGGCAGGGCCTCTTCTTAAGACCTGGGTGGAAGGGGAGAGGCAGCACTTGGAAGGGAGGGCCTCTGGAGTGTGGGGTTCCAGAGTTTGGAGGTAGGGCCCTGAGTGAGGGTGTGTGGGTGGGGTTTAGGCCCAGCGCATTGGAGGGGGTCTCCGAGTGTAGGGGTGGGGCCCTGGGTGAGGGTGTAGGGGCGGGGCTTGGATTCTGCATGGCGGGAGGGAGGCTCTGAGGGCAGAGGATTAGGCCCGAGCCCAAGAGGCTCCCTGGTGCCTAAGTGGACAGGGAAGGCACTGGCTGCATTCCCTTCCATTCCTTCGTGCCCCTCCCTCACCATCTCCCCCAGGGTGTCCCCCGTCGCTGCTGGACCCCTAACCGCGGGTGGGTCCCGCTGGGTGTAGGAACTCCCCTCCCCCAGCCACCCCTCAGGGGTGCCAGTCCTGGAGGTCCGGCCTTTACTTTTGCTCCCCCTTCCTCCCTCTCACTCCCTCAGGACCCGCATGGCTGGAGGGGGCCTCGGTGGGCAGAGGATGAGGCCTGGGATCTCAGCAGGTTCCTGGGCACCCAAGTGGGCAGGAGAAACCTGGCCACACTCCCTTTTGATCCTCTGCCCTCCCAATGGTCCCCCAATTTACCGCTTCCAGCATGGGATCCCTTCCCCTCCCCCAGCCGCCCCTTAGGGGCACCAGTCCCATCCTGCCTCCACTTCTCCTCCCCCTTCACTCCTCCCATGCCCCATGTCCTACCCGGTCGCTGGGGGTTCTTCCTGTCCCCTTAGGTTTCCGTGGTCCCTCACCAGTGCCTGGCAGGTGCCCTAGTTGTGAGGAGAGATGAATTCCGAGTCCTCCTAGTACGCCATCTTGACTCCGCCCTTGAAATGTATTTTTATTATTCAGTTTAAAATACTTTCTAATTTCCATTGTGTTCTTTTTTTCATTCACAGATTATTTAGAAGTTTATTGCTTAACTTGCAAATATATTTGGTTTTTCATATCTTTTTATTTTTCATTTGTTTATGACTATTAGAGCGCTTTATATCTTAAAAAAACTTTATGGGAAATGTCAAACATATACAAAAGTGGAAAAAAATAGTTTAATAACCACTCAGGTATCCATAAGCTTCAACTATTTTTAACTCTGGACCAAATTCGTTTCATTTCTGTTCTCTCATTATGCAACCCTCACCAGATTATTTTGAAGCGAATCTCAGATATCATATTTTTTCTATAAATATTTCAGTATGTACCTATACAAGATGACATTAAAAAATTAATTACAATACCATATCCTATCCAGAATAATTCCTTGATGTCATAAAATATCTGGTCAGTTTCCAAAAGTTTTCCATTGTCTCCTAATTTTTCTTTACAGTTTGATTATTTTGAAAACAGGATCCAAATTAAGTTCCAAATATTGTTATTGGTTGATATGTACAAGTCTTTTTAATCTAAATATTCCCTCAGCATGTCTCTTTTTCAACCCTTGCCGTTTATTTTAGAAGCAACTGGGTGTTTTGTAGTTTCCCATAATTTGAATTTTGCTAATTGCACTTGATGATGTTGTTTAATGTGTTCCTCTCTCCCTGTATTTCCTATTTCCTGTAAGATATAGAGGCTTGATCAGATTCAGATTTGATGTTTTTTGTTTTGTCTTGTTTAATTGGTCAAGATGATAGTGGTGTGAGATTTCATCAATAATCATAGTGATGTCTGGTTATTTCTCTTCTTAATGATGATTACCTAGGTTCATGAATTCATGAAGGAGTTGAAAAATGGTGATGTTCTGTTGTTCCTTCTTCATTTATTACTTGGAATACTAGTATAAAGAGAAATTTCCCCTCAACTTCCATTTGGATATTCTCAGTTATGGTTCATATAGAAGAGACAGATAAATACTTGATTTTTTCTCCTCATTTACTAGTTTTCAAAATAAGTTGGTTCTTTAGCATTTTTCGGTGATCATCAATGAAGTATTTAAAAAGTTACTGTTATGAACTAATGTGTTTCAACTCAGTTACATTTATTATCTTTGTTAATGCTTGCACTATCCCATCAGTCCTTTTGATATAACCCTTAATTTTGTATGGCTTTCTTGTTTTCTTGTGTGCATGATGTTCCAGACTTATCTTGTACAATTCCTGCCCTTTTTCCAAGGGCCTTACTTTTTTTTTTTTTCTTTCTTCGTTTTGGCTGTGCTGCGTGGCTTGCATTATCTTAGTTCCCTGACCAGGAATTGAACCCATGCCCTTGGCAGTGAAAGCGTGGAGTTCTAACCACTGGACGACCAGGGGATTCCCCTTACTTTGTTTTAATAAAAAATGGTATTTAGAGACAGCAGTATGTGCAGTAGGTGTGCTCATTGCTACTAGTTTGGTCATTGTTTTTAGACCTTTTCAGTGGTCAGATGTAGGAAATATATGTACAGTTTTAAAAAATGAAATACATCATTAGTTTATATTATACTTTATTCAGATTCAGAGCTACAGAGTTTTTGCTTAACCTCATTAATCTTACAGTTGTATCTCCTTTCTTCCATACTTAAAAACCTAGTTTTCAGTGGCACCAAGAAAACTACTCATTTGATTTATCTTCACACACACACACACACACACACACACACACACACACACACACACACACACACACACACACCAGCTCAGAATAACATACCCGCCCCTGCCTAGGTATTAAGCTTTGAAATTCAACTTTTACCCCCTAAGTCTACAAGCTGTTGAAGGTGCTGCTTGTCTTCTCAGCTCTTTCTTTTGGAATTGATGAATGTCTCACAAGAAAAGTGGTTGCAAAAGCCAGACTCATCTCTCTAGATTTACCTCCTTTTAAAGATATTAGACTGGTAGATCTTCACTATATTCTTTGCCCTCTGATGCCTTCGAGTAATGTTTTAAAATATTTTGTGTATGTTTTCTAGTTGTCTTCAGTAAGATGTTGGTCTTTTCCAGTAATCTGCCATTACTGGAAAAGAAAGTCCCCTTACCACTTAAATGTTGAAAATTTAATTTATATTTATATAATGTGACGACAATATTTGGTTTTATTTCAAAGGTTCTGAAACAAAAACACCTGGATGATTGTCTACGACATGTATCTGTAAGAAGATTTGAATCATTTAATCTGTTCTCAGTAACAGAAGCCCAAAAAAGGGAAACTGAAGAGGAAGTTGGTGCCTGGGTTCAATATACAAGCATCTTGTATCCTGAATACAGTATTTTCTTAAGGTAAACATCACTCTAGTTAAGATTTTTTTTTAAGTTTTTTTCTCTTGTAGAAGAAAACAATCTAAGAATCTCATTGTTCATTCTATTGAGTTTGCAGGCAATCTTTATCAGAACTTAGGTTTTGCAACTTTGTGTTTGGAATCCTGCTGCTTTAACTGGGTCTTACTGTATTCTCAGAACTAAAAATAAAACATTCTAAGGAATGTATCGGCATTTGAGGATAAAGTTCAAATCAAAGGGTTCATTTAACCATTGTCTCATAGCATTTGATTATGAAAAAAAGCCAAGTTCTTTTTGAGGCAAAGAAGGCTGAAAGTGAAAACAGAATTTTTCCAAACTGCTCTTCAAGTAGTAGTTATTTGAAAAATCAAGCTTTGGTATTTTTCCCATTCATGTTTTGTCACTTTCAGAATAGAATCTTAGGAATAGGAGGAGAAAATTCACCCAAAACACTGATATCGTGAGAAGCATACAGACTGTTCTGGCTTTAAAAATCATTAGAAAAGAGATAAGAGAGTTGCAAACTGAAGTAACAAGATATCATTTTTACTGAATTAATTTTCTCTCACAGTTACAGTCTAGCATGTTGCAATATTACTGCAGGTATTTGATTTTATAAAATCTGCCTTTCTTGACAAGATTTCACCTTTTGAAAGGGAGGGAGGAGCACATTTACAGTAACTGTAAGAAGAGCAAAAAACATTTTAAGTGGAAACGTGTCTGAATACAGTTTAGGTAAGGTCAGGAATAATTTTAAGAAAAAAAGTTTTCACAAAGGATGTCTATTTATAGTATATGTTTCCTGAACTATTTTAGTTTAAAATATCTCAGCTCTAAAAGATACCATTATAGCTTAAAATTTGGGATTTGGATAAAAATTGACTAGAGTGGACAGGGGAATGCAATTAGGATGTGGTTTCATCATGTTGATTTATTAAAAACTCTAAATAGAAGGTAAAAATGTAAGGATTTGTGAGTTTGCCTGTACATTCATTATGAGATTGAAATTAGAATACCTCAACTGCCTGGCATTCTGATGGAGATAGTTTAGTCCTTGATTAGGAAGGAAAGAAAAATGCATTAAATGCTTACTGTTTGCCAAGTACAGTACTACGTGCTTTGATGTATTCTAATTCATGTACTCCTTACAGTAAGTCTGTGAAGTAGGAATGAAGATGATTAAACAATTGGAAGATAGAATCTATAAGGATATTAAAGAGAAGGAGAAACAGAGTAATACCCCTACTGGTAGGGGTCTTCAGGTATAAAGTTCTAAAACTTATCTTCTACGTCTACGGTGACAAGAGGCAGTAAGTGTAAACTGTACCAAGAATAACTTCCTGACATCTTCAAGGCCCTGGTAAGGCTTAGCCAGAGAGAATGTGAAATCTTCTGTTCTTGAGAGCTTTCAAAATAAGGCATGGTTCTCCACCTGGTGGAGATGGTGTTGATGTAGCACCAAGACACCTCTCCAACAGTTTGGTTCTTTGTGATATATCCATTTTTGAAAGAATAAATATATCTATATAAATATGATATTAAATCCTAGTTTATAGAAAGATGACAGGTGACTGAGCTAGAATTTAGGCCTCATTGGCTGCCAAGATTTTTTCTCTGTTTTTCAAACTAGCTAATATCTCTCCATATCAATAGTGCAAAAATAACGATAGCTTACACATACAGAATTCTAGAGCTGAATTCTGATCTTAGAAAAAAATAATCCTAACAACATTAATAATGACTGACAATTGAGTGCCTACTATGTGACAAGCACTGTTGTGAATGGTTTACATGTATAAGCTTATTTAATTCACATAGCACCTCCTGAGGTAAATATTGTTTTTATCCTCATTTTACAGATGAGAAAATAACTCGATTGAGGGCACACAGCCAATAATTGGTTGTGCCCCTATTTAAACCCTGGTGGTCTGGTTTCATGCCTGTATAATACTTTTAAAAACTTTTGTTTTGAAATAATTACAGGCTCTCAAAAAGCTGCAAAAATAGTACAAGGAGTTCCATGTACCCATCACCCAGCTGTCTCCATCAGTAACATCTTATATAATGATAGTCACAGCCTGCACTTTTAACTTCTACACATCCTGCCACTTGTGCGGCAGTCATATATACATTTATTCACTTTTCAGATGAAGGGATTGAGGCCTAGATAAACTAATTTCCTCATTGATTATTCTGAGCATTCCATTTCTTACTCCATAATCCTGATACCGTATAGGAAATCACTGATATTACTGTAATTGCTTAGGAAGGGCAGGATTTCTGCCAAGAATAGTTCATTCCATTCCATTGCCAATTTTGTTCATGTTGATTTCTTATGGTTACCACTTCTCCTTGTTTACTGTTATCTACCCAACATGGATTTCCATTCTTGCTCCTTTGATATCTTGTATCAACTCTTTTGTCAGTCTTTCCATGCCATTTCTTTAGCTACTTTTATCTGTTTTCTTCAGTGTTATTTGAATTGTGAGCACTCTAAAGTTTAAAAAAATTACTTGTAATAGCCAAAGTAGTGGCTTGGAAAGTTGTTTTGAAATGCAGTACCATCATCATCTTCTATATTTTTTAAGTTTATTAACGCTATGCAGTAAAAAAAAGTGGTGAATAGTTTTTAAATAAATCAGTAAATTCATTTCCCTACATATTGATTTATGTTCCTTTAAAGTTTTATTAGACTTGAAATGAATACCTTAAGAGAGTAAATAACTAGATATTCGTGAATTCAGAGTACATAGTTGTATATTGTTTATATTATTAAAATGTATATAAGCAGTGGCCTGAATTAAAATTTTGATCATTTCCTGTCAGCTTTACATGATGATACTTAAAATAAAGGAATAAAGAATTTCCCCTGGTGACTTTTCATCAGAAACAAAAGTCTGGACAATGTAAAAGTTAGGTTATGAATTCTCCAAGATCTGTTGTCTTTTCTGTATATCTGAGGATGGTCGACTCTTTGCTCCAAAGTGAATGTTGAGACTTAGTAAATTAAAATCCAGGGTATGGCTCCTGCTTTATTCCTTGGCAAAGTCTTGTTTCCCTGGTGTTCATTTCTTAGAATTTTATAGAAGAGGTTCTTGCTATTAGATAGATGCATGTATAGAAAACTAATATATACCAGGAGGTGTTTATACTAAAAATCCTTCATTAAAAATTCCTTGTTCCTGGGACTTTCCTGGTGGTCCAGTGGCTAAGACTTGTGCTCCCAATGCAGGGGGCCCAGGTTTGATCCCTGGTGAGAGTACAGTGGCTAAGACTTGCGCTCCTAATGCAGGGGGCCCAGGTTTGATCCCTGGTGAGGGAGCTAGATCCCTCGTGCTGCAACTAAGAGTTTGCATGCTGCAACTAAAGATCCCATGTGCCGCAACTAAAAAAGATCTCGCATGCTGCAACTAAAAGATCCCACACACCGCAGCAAAGATCCCATGTGCCGCAGCTAAGACCCGGCACAGCCAAATGAATGAATGAATGAATGAATAAATATATATATATGAAGGGACTTCCCTGGTGGTCCAGTGGTTGTGAATCTGTCTTGCAGTGCAGGGGATGTGGGTTTGATCCCTGGTCAGGGAACTAAGATCCCATGTGCCATGGGGCAACTAACTAAGCCCATGTGCCACACTACTGAGCCTGTGCGCCACAACTAGAGAGAAGCCTGCGCACCACAACGAAGAGCCTGTGTGCCACAACGAAAGATCCCATGTGCTGCAACTAAGACCTGATGCAGCCAAAAAAAAAAAATATATATATATATATTTTAATAGATCTTTATTGGAGTATAATTGCTTCACAATACTGTGTTAGTTTCTGTTGTACAACAAAGCAAATCAGCCGTATGAATACATGTCCCCATACCCCCTCCCTCTTGAGCCTCCTTCCCATCCTCCCTATCCCACCCCTATAGATCATCGCAAAGCACCGAGCTGATCTCCCTGTGCTATGCTGCTGCTTCCCACTAGCCAACTATTTAACATTCAGTAATGTATATATGTCGTTGCTACTCTCACTTCACCCTCCTACTCCATGTTATCAAGTCCATTCTCTATGTCTGCCTCTTTATTCCTGCCCTGCAACTAGGTTCATCAGTACCTTTTTTTTTTTAGATTCCATATATATGCGTTAGCATACGGTATTTGGTTTTCTGTTTCTAACTTACTTCACTCTGTATGACAAACTCTAGGTCCAACCACCTCACTACAAATAACTCTATTTTGTTTCTTTTTATGGCTGAGTAATATTCCATTGTATATATGTACCACATCTTCTTTATCCATTAATCTGTCAGTGGACATTTAGGTTGGTTCCATGTCCTGGCTGTTGTAAATAGTGCTGCAGTGAACATTGTGGTGCATGTCTCTTTTTGAATTATGTTTTTCTCAGGGTATATGCCCAGTAGTGGGATTGCTGGGTCATATGGTTGTTCTATTTTTAGTTTTTTAAGAAACCTCCATACCGTTTTCCATAGTTGTTGTATCAATTTACATTCCCACCAATAGTGTAGGAGGGTTCCCTTTTCACCACACCCTTTCCAGCATTGATTGTTTCTAGCTTTTTTGATAATGGCCATTCTGACTGGTGTGAGGTGGTACTTCATTATAGTTTTGACTTGCATTTCTCTAATAATTAATAACATTGAGCATCTTTTCATCTGCCTCTTGGCCATCTGTATGTTTTCCTTGGTGAAATGTCTATTTAGGTCTTCCACCCATTTTTTAACTGGATTGTTTGTTTTTTTGATATTGAGTTCCATGATCTGTTTGTATATTTTGGAGATTAATTCTTTGTTGTTTCATTGGGAAATATTTTCTCCCATTCTGAGGGTTGTCTTTTTGTCTTGTTTATGGTTTCCTTTGCTGTGCAAAACCTTTTAAGTTTAATTAAGTCCCATTTGTTTATTTTTGTTTTTATTTCCATTACTCTAGGAGGTGGGTCAAAAAAGATCTTGCTGTGATTTATGTCAAAGAGTGTTCTTCCTATGTTTTCCTCCAAGAGTTCTGTGTCTGGTCTTACATTGAAGTCTTTCATACATTTGGAGTTTATTTTTGTGTTTGGTGTTAGGTAGCATGCTAATTTCATTCTTTCACATGGAGCTGTCCAGTTTTCTCAGCACCACTTATTGAAGAGGCTGTCTTTTCTCCATTGTATGTTCTTGCCTCCTTTGTCGTAAATTAGATGCCCATATGTGCGTGGGTTTATCTCTGGGCATTATCCGGTGCCATTGATCTATATTTCTGTTTTTGTGCCAGTACCATACTGTTTTGATTACTGTGGCTTTGTGGCATAGTTTGAAGTCGGGGAGCCTGATTCCTCCAACTCCATTTTTCTTTCTCAAGTTGCTTTGGCTATTTGGGGTCTTTTGTGTTTCCATATGTATTGTAAGATTTTTTGTTCTAATTCTGTGAAGAATGCCATTGGTAGTTTGATAGGGATTGTACTGAATCTGTAGATTGAATTGGGTAGTAGATTGCTTTGGGTAGTATAGTTATTTTCACAATATTGATTCTTCCAATCCAAGAACGTGGTATATTTCTCCATCTGTTTATGTTATCTTTGATTTCTTTCATCAGTGTTTTATAGTTTTCTGAGTACAAGTCTTTCGCCTCCTTAGGCAGGTTTATTCCTAGGTATTTTATTCATTTTGTTGCAGTGGTAAATGGGAGCGTTTCCTTAATTTCTCTTCTGATTTTTCATTGTTGGTGTATAGGAATGCCAGAGATTTCTGTGCATTAATTTTGTATCCTGCAACCTTACCAAATTCACTGATTAGTTCTAGTAGTTTTCTGGTGACATCTTTAGGATTTTCTATGTATAGTAAAAAACTGTATTAAAAAAAATTTCTTCTCCTTGTCTTATAAGTTGCAATTTCTTGTTGTATAGAGATTACTGTATAGATACTAGAAATTGTTGTTCCCCGCCCCTGTATTTTAACTTAATTTCAGTGTAATAGGAATTTGCATATTCTGGAAACTTTAAAATACTTCCATTTATATTCAGAACCATAAAAGTGCCTGAGTTATTCATTTATAAATGTATACAAGTTCTAGGGATAGAAGAAGCTGAGAGGCCTGAACTGTCCTCCTTTCTTTGAATGACTCCTGTTGCTATGGTAATTGCTGAATTAGAAGCCTAGCATTCTTGCGTTTTGGCCTGTCCTGGAGGCTTAGAATGGGCAAGAAGTCAAGAATGACTTTGTAGGGCTTCCCTGGTGGCGCAGTGGTTGAGAGTCCGCCTGCCGATGCAGGGAACGCGGGTTCGTGCCCTGGTCCGGGAAGATCCCACATGCCGCGGAGCGGCTGGGCCCGTGAGCCATGGCCGCTGAGCCTGCGCATCCAGAGCCTGTGCTCCGCAACGGGAGAGGCCACAGCAGTGAGAGGCCTGCGTACCACAAAAAAAAAAGAACGGTAGTACAGCAAATGCACTGCATTGAGATCATGTATTGCTTCTCTAAGGAAAGGAAAAAAAATAAAACAAACCCTCACCCCACTGGATTTAGTATGTACCCTGTGAGCGCACACTGAATAAAAACTTGTGATGGGAATGATATGCTTATGAAATTAGATGTATGGCAGATTATCCTTATATGTGTAGTGTATCATAGGTGCCCCTTTAAAACTTGGCAAGGTTGGTATCTGAGGCAAATATGAATACTGAATTTATATTTGTTTATTTATTATTTTTAATTTAAATTTATTTATTTATTTGTTCATTTTTGGCTGCGTTGGGTCTTCGTTGCTGCGTGCAGGCTTCCTCTAGTTGCAGTGAGCAGGGGCTACTCTTTGTTATGGGTGCACAGGCTTCTCATTTCATGGAGCTTAAATCACAGATATGGGCTAATTGTAACTTAATTTTCTAGGTTATTTGAAGTTCAGTCATGATTGTTTGTGTAGTTTGCTTACATATACATATATTCAAAGTTTCAGTAAATTGAAATATTCCCTAGATACTTTTTCAAATTTTCATATATTATGTAGAAATAATCTTTTAGTTTCCTATAACTTGTAGATGTAAGACTGAAAAAAAAAACTCTTCAGCCATTTATTTTCGAAAGATCTCCAAAGTAGTTGCATGGAAAATCAACTTTTTAAACCTCTTTGTTCTTATGCAGCCTCTTAGGACCCATTCTGCTCTCTGGCTTACTTTTTCTGATTTTGGGGGACCACTTTTCTTTTTAATCAAGGTAAAATTAATCATTTTAAATTCAGTATATTCACGATGTTGTGCAACCATCACCACTCTCTAATTTCCGAAGCTTTTCATCAACCCAAAAGGAAGCCCCATCCCCATTACTAGTAACTCTCCATCTTCCTCCTCCCCCTAGCCCCTGGCAACCACTTAGCTACTTTCTGTCTATATGGATTTGTCTATATTGCCTATTCTGGACATTTTATATAAGTAGAATCATATGATATGTGGCCTTTATATTTGGCTTCTTTCACTTAGCATAATGTCTTCTGATTCATCCATGTTATAGCATATACCAGTACTTCATTCCTTTATTATGGCTGAATAATATTCCATTGTATGGACAATACCATATTTTGTTTATCCCTTCATCAGTTGATGGACATTTGGGTAGTTTCTACTTTTTGGCTATTATGAATAATGCTACTATGAACATTCATGTACAAGTTTTTACGTGAATGTTTAAGTTTTAAATTCTTTCTTTTAGGTATGTACTGAGGGGCCGAATTACTGGGTCATGTAGTAACTCTTTGTTTAACTTTTTGAAGAATGGCCAAATTGTTTTCCACAGTGGCTGTGCCATTTTACCTACTAGGAATATATGAGGGTTCTAGTTTCTCCCCATTCTTGCAAGCACCTATGATTTTTCCTATATTATTATTATTTTGTATTATTGCCATTCTAGTGGGTGTAATCTTACTGTTGTTTTGATTTGCAGTCCCCCAGTGACTAATTATGTTATATGTTTTTTCATGTGCCCATTGGCCATTTGTATAACTTCTTTGGAGAAATGTCTATTCAAGTCCTATGCCCATTTTTAATTGGGTTGTTTGTCTCTTTGTTATTGAATTTCAGACTTCTTTATATATTCTGGATACTTAACCCATATCAGATATGTGATTTGCAAATATTTTCTCCCATCCTCTGGGTTATCTTTTCACTTTCTTGATAGTGTCCTTTGGTGTACAAAAGTTTTTAGTTTTGTTGAAGTTCAATTTATCTATTTTTTTCTTTTGTTGTTTGTGTTTTGGGTGCCATATTTAGCCCTCACTTACTTTTAACCTCTGGTTTCAATCTCTTGATACCTTTAGGCTTCAAATTTTTCTCTGGTAGCTTTTCTTTTTCCCCTCTTCAGATAATTATCTGCCCCAGTTACTTGCTCCTTAATCCTTACCCCATAGGCCATTCTTTACAAAAACTCAAAGGTCCTCAGTTCTAGCATAGCTTTAGGTGCTTATGAAAAAAATTTCTTGGCTTTGGGAAGAAAAAACTGGCTACTGGTAAACTTTTTTCCAGCTTTGTTGAGATATTGATATAATTGACATATAACATTGTGTAAATTTAAGGTATACACTGTGTTGACTTGATTCACATATATTGCAAAATGATTAGTACCATACTACTAGCTAACACTTCTATCATGTCACATAATTATCATTTCTTTTTTGTGGTGAGAATATTTAAGTTAAAGGCTTGGGAAACAAGTTAAAGCTTCGGAGTTTAGGAGAAGATGGAGTGAACTTTTTATACCCTGGATATGTTAGCAAAATGTTATGACTGTTATATAACATTAATTATCAGTGTAATGGTAAAACTGAAGTTTGATAAGGTCCCTTCCTTGCAGGTATTACTGTCTAATAACCACATTGTCCAGGCAGGACCTAGGTAAACAGTTGAAAGATTAAGGGTAGACAAGATCTTATAGAGTTGACACTTGAATAAAGTATAGATGACTCTGAACAAAGAAAAGTCCTTGAGTTTGGGCCAATTGAAAGGGAACTTGAAATAATCAAACTGAATCTTTACCACACTGTGTTCATGGCAGTTTTCCTATAAGTAGGACTAATTCTTATACCATTGAAGACAATGATTGTTGACATTTTTCTTTCATGAGATGCCATCTTTTAGGGTTCCTAGACTTCGTAGATAAATGATTTTCATTTTTGTAAGTTACTTAGAGGTATAGGATTAGTTTTCCTGTCTCCCCACCCTGATCCCATTTAATGTCATAGGGTATACTTTCTGCTTCTTGGCTTCAAGAAATAATGCTTTCAAGAAGACAAGTTTTGTGTCACACTTTCTTTTTTTTTTTTTTAATAAATTTATTTATTTTATTTATTTATTTTTGGCTGTGTTGGGTCTTCGTTGCTGTGCGTAGGCTTTCTCTAGTTGCGGTGAGCGAGGGCTACTCTTTGTTGCGGTGCGCGGGCTTCTCATTGCGGTGGCTTCTCCTGTTGCAGATCACGGGCTCTAGGCGTGTGAACTCAGTAGTTGTGGCTCACGGACTCTAGAGCGCAGGCTCAGTAGTTGTGGCGCACGGACTTGGTTGCTCCGCGGCATGTGGGATCTTCCCGGACCAGGGCTTGAACCCATGTCCCTTGCATTGGGAGGCGGGTTCTTAACCACTGTGCCACCAGGGAAGCCCTGTGTCACACTTTCTATTTTTAATACTGGTTTTAACTTTTAAACATGCATTTTACTTTATCCCAGTTTCTGCTTTTTAGAAATCTTTAACTTCTTGCAAAATATATGTACCTTTTTTTTTTTAACTCTTGTCTCAGATTTCTTTTCAAATGTTTATTTCATCTTGATGAGAGAGAGAGAGATAGAGTGACAGAGAGAGCGTGCGAATGTGCATGAGAGAATGTCCTTATTAAAACTAGGCCATAAAGCAATTTCACTTTTAGTTATTTATCCTAAAGAAATAATCAGAAAGGGGCTCAATGCTATTTCTACAAGGATGTTCATTGAAACAATATGCATAAAGCACAAAAGTGGGCATAATCTAAAAATCCGTCGTAAGGTGTTGGTTCAGTAAATTATGGTGCATTCATTGGACTACTTGGCAGCCATTAAAATCATGTTGCAGGAGAATATTTAATGATGTGGGAAACTTTATAATATGTTAAATGAAAAAATACAAATTGAAAAACTGTATGGACAATGTGCTCTCCGTTATTTAATGACAGGTCTATGAGCATAGCATAAAATTTGAAGGCTATATACCAAACTATTAACTGTGGTTACCTCTGCATGATAGGATTATGGGCAGTTTTTTCTTGAGGAAACTGTATATTGCTTTTATATTTAGGAAAAAGTTTTTTGAGTTCTAAGCTGTATTGCTGATCATTTTAATAGCTTCATCGTGTGCTTTAGATGTTTAATGCTTTGTTCTTTTTCCTCTCTTGTCTGACATGTATGTTGTAGTTTCCTAACATGGAAAAGTTAGGCATAAATAACCTCTTCTAGAATCTTGCATCCACAGAGAAGGTGCAGAATCATTGTGTTATGAAGATGAAAGTTGGATTTGTGGTTGATAACTTCATTGCCTTAGGTTATGATATTGTTGAACCCAATGGTTATTGGGTCAGTGATTATTGCAGATAACTTTTTGCATCCTCACTTGGTCACTCCATGAAGGAACTTGGTCTCTGTGATAGAAATAAAATGTTGTTCTGAAAAGGGTATTACAGTTTACATGTGTTCTCTTACTACATGTATTAGCTTGCTAGGGCTCCCAGAACAAAACACCGCACATTGGATGGCTTAAACAGCAAGATTATTTTCTCACAGTTTGGGGTCTAGAAGTCTTGGATCTAGGTGTTGCAGGTTTGGTTTCATCCAAGGCCTCTCTCTTTGACTTGCATGTGGCTGCTCTCTTGCTGCCTCTTCACGTGATTGTCCCCCTGTGCACATGCCTTATTGTCTCTGTGTGTCCTAATCTCCTTTTTTTGTAAGGATATATATATATATATAATATATATAACATATATGAATATATAATATATATAATATATATTATATATATATTAGGGTTTACCCTAATGACCCAATTTTAACTTAATTAACTCTTTGAAGGCCCTATGTCCAAATTCAGCCGCATTCTGAGGCACTGGGGGTTAGGGCTTCAACATATGAATTTTGGGGAGACAGTTCAGTCCATAATAGTATATATCATTTGTGATGAGTTTTAATGACAAAGTAGTATGGATGAAGTAAATTTTATTGTGAATTATTAATGGTTATTATAAACTATTACAACATCTGAAAGAACTACAGCTGTAAGTTATATAGGGGAGAATGTAGAAGATTGTAGATGTGTTAGCACCAACTTTTTGTAATCACCACTGGAAAAGTAACTCAGACTCTATGACCTACTGATTCAGGTCACACCTAATGTGATTCAGGAGTCCTGGCTAACACAACACTGCCACTAAAATTTGGGAAATGTATTGGTAATACGCCTTCTGCCATTCTTCGAAATAAATTTTTTTTTTTTCTCCTAGCTGGGCTACATGACAGGACCCTGTGGTGGCTGGTGTCTCATGGTCCTAGAGAAATTTGTAGACCCTCTCCCTTATATACTCTTACATGTGACAATGGTGATTGTTTTCTCCCCAATGAATCCTGGGGCTGACCTGGACTTTTAACTCACACTGCTACAGTCTCCTGCTTGTGGATCCTTCCTAGGGGTCTCATAGAGTGGGACCTGTTTTGTGATGTATCCAAAACTGATCTCTTTTGGGTTAGTAATTCCTTAAGGGAATGTTCTTGTTGAAATACAAAATATTTTCATTTTCTACCTATATTTGGGAGACCGAAGGTGACTATCTCTTAGGAAATATAGTCCAGAGTTTTAGTTTTTCTGTTTCATTGTTACTGTGTTAATGTAGTTACGATCTATAATATTGGTGGAATTATTTAAGCTTCAGGAGTGTCAGACTGGATTTAAAGTTTTTCCTCATTCAAATAAAGGCATACTGTGTTTATGTGTTATAGGTGTATAATGCATTTACGTAGATGTGTGTATATATTCACACACATACTTGGTAAGATAGTTTGATTAAAAAATGAGAAATTTAGGCTTTTATGGGTAATTGCTCTATTTTTAAATTAGTGGGGTCATGGAAGATTCATGGAATATGAAGTTCAGGTTTTAGCTCTTCCAGTTACTTGCTGTGTGATCATAGGCAAGTCTTTGAACAAATTTTAACTCCTTATAATTGAATAAGAAACAGTAACTAGGGGCTTGCCTGGTGGCACAGTGGTTAAGAATCTGCCTGCCAATGCGGGGGACACGGGTTTGAGCCCTGGTCCGGGAAGATCTCACATGCTGCAGAGCAACTAAGCCTGTGCGCCAGAACTACTGAGCCTGTGCTCTAGAGCCTGTGAGCCACAACTACCGAGCCCGCGTGCTACAACTATGGAAGTCCATGCGCCTAGAGCCTGTGCTTCGCAACAATAAAAGCCTCTGCAATGAGAAGCCCGCTGAAGAGTAGCCTCCGCTTGCCGCAACTAGAGAAAACCCGCGTGCAGCAATGAAGACCCAATGCAGCCAAAAATAAATAAATAAATAAATATATTTTTAAAAAAAAAGAGGAATAGAATTAAGATCAGTGAGCAAGATACAAAACATTTGCCCCCTGACATTTAGAACTCCCTGTAAATGGAATGTGCAGACCTGAAGGTCTGTTAGTTCTTTGTGACTGAAGTTCTGAATTTGTTGGGTCATAATAGAAGGAACTTATGTATTGTGGAATGTGGTAATGAAAGTTGATTGTTTATTTTCATTTTGAGAGTCTCAAAGTGTAGGGTTTTGTTTTGTTGTCTTTATAAAGGTAAATAATTTATGTCACATTTATATAATTAAAACAATAACTATAAAAATATTTATTAGTACTTTAAAGTGTAGATTAATCATCAAGAAATGTCATAACATTAAATATCCCAAAGACTCATCTGTTATTTCTTTTCCTTCTCCCTCTAGTGGGCAGAAATATTTTAAAAACACCACATGGAAAGGGTTATTAGTATTGAGCGTATCACAATATAGTCTCAGCTTTTTAGAAGATTAATAAATGTTAATATTTCAGAATCATTAAAGAAAATGCTTTATTCCTTTCTAGGCATAATAGTGGATCTTTGAATGTTGAAGATGTTCTTACCAGCTTTGACAATACAGGAAATATTTGTAAGTTATATACCCACTGTATAGAAATATTTTTAGTGTTTTAAAGTGAATTTTTAATTTTTTTCACAGTGTTTATTTTATTGATGTGTGTGTGTGTGTGTGTGTGTGTATGACAGAACATAGGTCAGGAGGAACACTGGATTCTCCAGTACTATCCCTTTTGTTTCTTGTTTTCATTTTGACCTTTTCAGTTAATCAGTCCAACAGAGGGGCTGTCTCTCCCTTCTTTGCTGTGTTTGGGTGTGTGTGTTTCTACTTCTTGCTTCTTCTCTCTTTCACTAAAGAGTGAACCCAGAACATTTTTCTTTGCTGCTAATATACTTTAATACCAGAATGATTTTATTTTATGCATTATTATAATATTATAGGATATATTGATTTCTTATCTAAGTCTCTGATTAAGTCAGAATAGATTTCTCCACTGAGAAAATCATTTAATTATAATGTCACGTAATGAAAGAAATCAAACAAGAAATATCCTTATATCACTGTGTTAAACAGCATACCATGATAGAAGCGGTGTACTCCTTTATGTGTTGCATAGGCTATTTTTCTTAAGATAGTGGATAATCAATGAAATATTACCATTTTAAATGTAAAAATTATACTCAAATACTTCTCAGGAAATTTCACAACTGTAACTACTTATTGTCTGAACTAAAATAACATATTCTGCTAACAGTACTACGTTATCAAATGCTTTCTAATTTTCGATCTGCATAGAATAATGTCCAGCAATACTCAGGCAATGATTTTGTTCTTATGCCCACACGATGGCAAGCTTTTGATTGTGGAGGAAAAAAATTTATGTATTTTGTCACTAAGGAATCTAACTATCCTAAAATTATCCTAAAATATTTAAAATAATGTAGGTTTCTTTTTCACGGATAGTGTTAAGTATACCTTTTAGTTTCTCTGTGTTGGCACTTGCTGAATTCTTTCCCAGTATTTTTCTTGGGGGTTGGGGCAAGGTCTGGGTAAGGGATACTAATGGTGGTTGAGGACACATTCTCCTTTAGTTCTGTGGTAATGTAAAATATCATTAAGTCAGGCTTATGCATACCCAATTTAGGAACATAATTCTAGAACCTTAAATGTGGATTTTTGATTTGGTAATGTAAAAATCAAGTACTGTTCCCAATGGCTCGGTATGAAGTAGGGCCACTAGCTGGCAGCATTATGTAAAATAAAAATATTTTCCTAAAGGTCTAAGCTATTATTTTGTGTATGAATAATGTGTTACACCCCCCCCCCCACCGTAAGTTGTTGTTGCATTGACAAATGCAGAAATTGTATGTTAAAAGCTTTTTTTCCCCCACTGCTGCCCATTGTTTGGTAGAAAGGTTTGAGCCTTTGGATTGAGACACACCTACATTTGAATCTTGGTTCTGAAATTAATCTTGAGCAATTTATATTATCTCTTTGAACCTCAGTTTTTTTTCATCTCTTAGAACTGGACATAATGTATGGAAAGTGTATAACATATTGTATTCCTCATACTTGATACTCGGTAAATGAAACTCTTTATTATTACCAGTGGTGAGTACCTCTAAAGCTTTGCAGTTTTTTTTCTAATAATGAAGAAAGTATTTTTAAAAATTATTCTGGGGCTTCCCTGGTGGCGCAGTGGTTGAGAGTCTGCCTGCCGATGCAGGGGACACGGGTTTGTGCCCCGGTCCGGGAAGATCCCACATGCCGCAGAACGGCTGGGCCCGTGAGCCATGGCCGCTGAGCCTGCGCGTCCGGAGCCTGTGCTCCGCAACCGGAGAGGCCACAACAGTGAGAGGCCCGCGTACCGCAAAAAAAAAATAAAATAAAATAAAATAAAATTCTGATGTTTTAAAATAAACTGTTTTGATTGAACTAACAAGGTGGGAAAATAGATCAAATTAGAAAAATAGTAATTTATTAAAATGTCTTGTCATAAATGTGGTCTTTTTTTAAAAAATAAATCTATTTATTTTTGGCTGCCCTGGGTCATTGTTGCTGCGCAGCCTTTCTCTAGTTGTGGTGAGCAGGGGCTGCTCTTCATTGTGGCGTGCGGGCTTCTCATTGTGGTGGCTTCTCTTGTTGTGGAGCACGGGCTCTAGGCGTGTGGGCTTCAGTAGTTGTGGCACGCGGGCTCTAGAGCGCAGGCCCAGTAGTTCTTGTGCCCGGGCTTAGTTGCTGCGGAGCATGTGGGATCTTCCCGGACCAGGGAATCGAACCTGTGTCCCCTGTACTGGCAGGCGGATTCTTTTTTTTTTATTCTTTTTTGCGGTACGCGGGCCTCTCACTGCTGTGGCCTCTCCCGTTGCGGAAAACAGGCTCCGGATGCACAGGCTCAGCGGCCATGGCTCACGGGCCTAGCCGCTCCACGGCATGTGGGATCTTCCCGGACCGGGGCACGAACCCGTGTCCCCTGCATCGGCAGGCGGACTCTCAATCACTGTGCCACCAGGGAAGTCCGGCTGGCGGATTCTTAACCACTGCACCACCAGGGAAGTCCATAAATGTGGTCTTAAAAACCTGAATGTATTGCCAAGTAAGAAGTGATAAAAATAAGACTTCTTAAAACATTTTGTTTAGTGTAACTTTTATATTATACTCTTTAAAAATGTATAATGATACTTCAACTTAATGTAAAATTGATAAATTCCTGTTACAATAAAGTAAATCTTGATTATAACGTTTATATAATCTTTGCCAAGGCTTAAAGTGATCAAGGATTGAAAAAGTGATTTCTCATTTGATGTCTCAAATGTTTGATTTTACCCTAATGGTGACATTAGATTGAGTTTGTGACTGGAAAACCCAGCAGAGGGCGCTAAAATCACAATTCTGTCTCAACAGATCAATATAACTGGAATAAATACCTTGAATAGTAACCCTAAGCTTTCATCATGTAAACATAGAAATATGTATGTGTAAACATATGTATTTGATTTATTTCTTATGTATTTAATATATTCAACAATTCATTAATACAAAAGAATAGATTTTCCTGACTGATATTTTTCTTCATTTTTTTTCATTTTTCTTTAAACAGGACAATTTATTTTTATTTATTTTAATTAATTAATTAATTAGTTATTGGCTGTGTTGGGTCTTCGTTGCTGCACGCGGGCTTTCTCTAGTTGCAGCGAGAGGGGGCTACTCTTCGTTGCGGCGCGCGGACTTCTCATTGCAATGGCTTCTCTCGTTGCAGAGCATGGGCTCTAGGCACGTGGGCTTCAGTAGTTGTGGCACACGGGCTCAGTAGTTGTGGCTCGTGGGCTTTAGAGCGCAGGCTCAGTAGTTGTGGCGCACATGCTTAGTTGTTCCGCGGCACGTGGGATCTTCCAGGACCAGGGATTGAACCCTTGTCCCCTGCATTGCTAGGTGGATTCTTAACCACTGTGCCACCAGGGAAGTCCCAGGAATTATTCATTTACTTCAGGAGTTAGTTTACAGGTTTACATAACTTCCTGATAATAGAAAAAATAACTTAATTAAAATACTTTATAGTTACAACCCCCCATACATGTTTATACAAAATACACATATGTGAATATATACAAAATATATTCATGTTTAGTGGAACTATTAATCTCAATTTTAAGTTAACTTCAAAAACAAGTAATGCTTTTATTCATTGTAAATTTTCAAAGATGAGACAATCAGTCTTAGTCCGAGTTTGTTTATGCTCTCACCAGAAAGATATGGAAAAAATCTTTAACTTTGGAAAATTAATGAAACCTCTAGATAATTTATTTCCTGATATGTTAGAAAAGAAAATATTCTTTATGTTTACCTCTGTTATTTTTACATGTGTGGCTTGCAAAATGTTTTATGTTTTTGAGATATCCTTTCAGTATTTGAATTCCTTTGAATGTTGTAGGAAGAAATTAAAATGAATCTCCACACAGTCATTTCTCCATAATGATTCATTGCTCTATAGGATATGACCCCAATCTTATTTTTACATGTTTATATTTGCTGCTGTGGAAAACAAATTATTTTGAAAGTCAAGCTTCTTTTTTGCTTACCTCTAACTAGGGTTAGGTATGCATATTCCATCTTTGGGTTCTAATACTTGAGAACGTACTTCCTTTTTAATTATCAAAGCTACTCTGTGGAGAGGTTGTGTCTGCTATTGATTCATCATGCCTGGAAAGAGATGCAATCAAGCAACCTAGGGAAAAGTATAGGATGCATCCTTCACTTCAGACGAGGTGCTGGCTGCTTCTGTGTTTCACGTAACATGCCAGCTTGGGTCACAAGAGAGTACTCTGCAAGCACGCAGCAGATCTCTTGCTTCTGTTTTCTCTGTGGGCAGAGTCTCCTTTCCAGCCAGTCCCTGACCTCCAAAGAAACCCCATCATGCTGTATCTCTTCTGAAACCATTTTCTCTTTCTCCAAGTCACCTCTTTCCTCTACTGAAATGAATTTTTGAAAAATGTGATTCTCTTCAGCACTTAGTTGATCCAAATTTACTGTCATAGTATATAATACAACTATTTGCTACGTGTGAAATCTCATCAGTGCTTGGGATATAATTGCTTCACTTGGACTTTTTAGCACGTCGTCCTTGACAGCATGAACATATGATTAATACTTCTCATACAATTTATTGTATACAATATATACAATATAATGTGTATAAGCCATTAAAGGCTTAGGAAGCCAATAGTTATTATATTTCATTGCAGTAACCTAGTGTGATTCAGGAGTCCTGGCTAACAAAACACTGCCACTAAAATTTGGGAAATGTATTGGTAATACACCTTCTGCCATTCTTTGAAATTTTTTTTTTTTTCTCCTAGCTGGGCTACATGACAGGACCCTGTGTTGGTTGGTGTCTCATGGTCCTAGAGAAATTTGTAGACCCTCTCCCTTATATACTCTTACATGTGACAATGGTGATTGTTTTCTCCCCAATGAATCCTGGGGCTGACCTGGACTTTTAACTCACACTGCTACAGTCTCCTGCTTGTGGATCCTTCCTAAGGGTCTCATAGAGTGGGACCTGTTTTGTGATGTATCCAAAACTGATCTCTTTTGGGTTAGTAATTCCTTAAGGGAATGTTCTTGTTGAAATACAAAATATTTTCATTTTCTACCTATATTTGGGAGACCGAAGGTGACTATCTCTTAGGAAATATAGTCCAGAGTTTTAGTTTTTCTGTTTCATTGTTACTGTGTTAATGTAGTTACGATCTATAATATTGGTGGAATTATTTAAGCTTCAGGAGTGTCAGACTGGATTTAAAGTTTTTCCTCATTCAAATAAAGGCATATTGTGTTTATGTGTTATAGGCGTATAATGCATTTACGAGATGTGTGTGTATATATACACACATACTTGGTAAGATAGTTTGATTAAAAAATGAGAAATTTGGGCTTTTATGGGTAATTGCTCTATTTTTAAATTAGTGGGGTCATGGAAGGTTCATGGAATATGAAGTTCAGGTTTTAGCTCTTCCAGTTACTTGCTGTGTGATCATAGGCAAGTCTTTGAACAAATTTTAACTCCTTATAATTGAATAAGAAACAGTAACTAGGGGCTTGCCTGGTGGCACAGCGGTTAAGAATCCGCCTGCCAGTGCAGGGGACACGGGTTTGAGCCCTGGTCCGGGAAGATCCCACATGCCGCGGAGCAACTAAGCCCATGCGCCACAACTACTGAGCCTGCACTCTAGAGTCTGCGAGCCACGACTACTGAGCCTGCATGCCACAACTACTGAAGCCCGCGTACCTAGAACCCGAACTCCACAACAAGAGAAGCCACCACAATGAGAAGCCTGCGCACCGCAACCAAGAGCAGCCCCAACTCGCCACAGTTAGAGAAAGCCCACGCACAGCAATGAAGACCTAATGCAGCCAAAAAAAAAAAAAAGTAACAGTAACTACCTTGTAGTGTAGTAAACATCATATTAGGTAGCGTGAAAATAGTATGTAAACTGTAGATAATATTTGTATTAGTTTTTATTGTTAGTATTGATATCATGTCTCATTTGTTCTTAGACCTTCTCAATATCTTTGATATTGGAAAATAGCACAAGACAGGAAATATTTTTGGTGTGTGCCATCCTGTTTTAATATTTTGTACATGAAAACATAGTGCAAAGCTACATTATTAAAAGTATAGTATTACTGCAGAAATACATATATAAATCAGTGTTTTAGAAAAGAAGGTTCAGAAAGACAAAAATATATGTGATTTGTCACATGATGAAGATGGAATTTCAGTAAGAGTGGAAAGGATAGATTTTTCAATAAATAGTATTGGTTAGGAATTTAGAAAAAGATAACAAACCAAATCTCTCCTTTATACTATATAAATACCAAAATAAATTTAAGATAGATTAAATATTTAATTAAAAAATTCTAACACTCACAGATTTTTCAGATGAATAATTTTAAGATGTTGAAATAAGGAAGGCCCTTCTACGTGTGACGCAAATCCCTTGAATTTAAAGATGAATAGATTGACTAAATAAAGATTTAAAGTCACTTTATTCAAAAAGTATCAAAAAAGTTGAAAGACAAATGACAAACTGGTAATTATTATTTATGAAATATATGCAGAGATGTATTCTCTTTATTGTGTGAAGAGCTCCCACGAAGAAATAGCAAAAACAGGCTGTAGATCTATAAGAAAAAGACAAAGCATAGTTGAAAATTAGAAAAAGGTATTTCACAAAAGTAATACCAATACTCTATAAACATATCAAATGATTATTTTACTAGTAAAGAAGTAACGAAGTGCAATTAAACCAGTGAGATAGAATTTTTGTTATCAAATTGGTAAAGGTGAGAGAAGATAAGCCATGTTCAGCGAATTGTAGGGAAATGGGCCTTCGCATCCACTGTTGGTGGGAGGGTAAATTGATTCTACTTTTCCAGAGGCAATCTGGCAATATCTTTCACAATGTTAAGTACCCATTTCATTTGACTAATAATTCTTTTTCTAAGAAGTAGTGAAACCAATATGCAAAGGTGGAATGTAAAGGAATTCATTATAGCACAGTGAATAACTGGAAAAAAACATAAATCTTTAATTTTAGGTGACTGGCTAATTATGGATAATTCATGAGATGGAATATTTTGTAGCTGTTCAAGATCTCTAAGACATATTAGGTTAAAATATTACTGCAGGGAATATGATTCGATTTCTGTAATATATATACACTCATTAAGTAGGTATGTGTATGCATAGTACTATGTCTATATATTCATAGTGTTTGTTAGGGTATTGGAGTTATGCATGATTATCACTTTCTTCTTTATGCTTTTTAGTATTTGTTTCCTTATGGCTTGTATTAGGTAATGTTGTTTTTATTTTGAAAAAAGTAGATATTCTTTAATTTACAAATTGAGTATTAATTTTTTTTTTACTGAAAGCTGTGATAAAACTCAAATTGCATAGGACAGTACTGTGGAAAAAAGGAGCAATTCATTTTACTACTGATAAAAAATGTAAAGTATTTTATTTTTTTTTAAAGAAGATGTTGGGGGTAGGAGTTTATTAATTAATTAATTTATTTTTGCTGTATTGGGTCTTCGTTTCTGTGCGAGGGCTTTCTCTAGTTGTGCCAAGCGGGGGCCACTCTTCATCGCGGTACGCGGGCCTCTCACTATCGCGGCCTCTCTTGTTGCGGAGCACAGGCTCCAGACGCACAGGCTCAGTAGTTGTGGCTCACGGGCCTAGTTGCTCTGCAGCATGTGGGATCCTCCCGGACCAGGGCTCGAACCTGTGTCCCCTGCTTTAGCAGGCAGATTCTCAACCACTGCGCCACCAGGGAAGCCCTGAAGTATTTTATTAAACAGCACTTTTGTCCAAGGAGCTCCCAGCATTGTTGGATGTTAATGTGCTAATCTCCCAATACACTTAAAAGAAGTCAAAGATCAAATCATTCTAGCCCCATATTAGGTCATGGGAGTATAAGGAGGTTAAAAACTCAATGGAAGAATTTTGAGCTTGAACAGAGATAATTTGTAAGTGCTCTGTTGAAAAATAAATTTTAAGGTTCAGTGCATTATATGGTTAGCATGGTATGCTAACCATATAATATGGTAATTGTCTGTAGCCTTGAGACTATAGGAGGCCCCAGTGAGAGTGGGGAGCTGATGTCAGTATGCAGCACTGGCTCTGGATTTGGCTCTTAGGCCCTCTTGAGAATCACAATGTGTGTGTAGTCTTTATTAGAAAGACTTCTAGAGGATAGGTTAGAAATGATTTCTAGAGGGTAGGTTAGGTCTCTAGATGGTAGTTTTCCCAGATATGTATCTCCAACTGTCTGACTTCCTAGTTGCAAGTTGTCAGGCAGTTTTCTCTTTTGACACAATATTGGGTAAGCATGCCCCTAAGCCATAAACAGAGTCACATGCATTTGCTTTTACTATTTACCACAGAAGGAACATTTAGAAGATGTCTCTTTTTAATTCACTTTAAAAATTTTTATTTGAAATAAAAAAAATATGGAGTTGTAGTGATTCTCTTTGATAAAAGAAGGTGCTGCTATCATGAGGAAAGACTGAAGTAAACCCTATAATCCTTTCTAGATTCATAACATGTATTAATGCTTAACCAAGGTATTAATACTGGAAGGTAGTTCATGTCTTTGTCATAAACCTGCTAGTTTTTCCATCCTTTATATATTTGAAGGGATGTTCCTAATTTAAGTGCCTCCAAGTTTTAGCAGAAGATATGCCAAGCAAGCCTGCGTCCCCCCCAGCAAATACTAAGTAGTACTTCTTTATCTTCTTTTAAATAGCTACCATTTCTTTTGCATCCCTTACAATATTAGGAACTTTGTGAATACTATTACCATTTAATCTTCTTAACAATTTTGCAAGTGGTGAGGAAACTGATACTCAGATAAAGATAACTTGCTTAAAAATTAATATTTAGTAAGTGACCACAGAAGAGTGTTTGCCTATTCTATTTCTTAAAGGTAGCATATCTCCAAAATGGCAAGAAATGAATTTTAAAAGTTCATGGGAGAAATGAAACTAAAAGTGGTAACTTGGAGTGCTAGAAAATAACTTTGGCAAATGGAAAAGAATTCTATCCAGTGGATTGTGTCTCAGAAGGGACTAATTAAAGGTCACTGGAAAATGGGCTCTCTAGGGTTTCTGAAAGGTAGTTGACAATCTAATGGCGTGGGGATTTCAGGAGTGAGGATGGGGCGAAAGAATGCATTTTCTTTTAATAGTCTAAAACCAAATGTGGGTTTTATTTTATTTCAGATTTTCTTTTCTTTTTTGAGAAGTGCTGCTTTTTGCAGAATAATAGAATAGTAATACTGATTTGTGTTTTTACATAGCCCGTTCTCTAAGGTATTCAATGTGTTTCTCAAGCTTATGGTTATAGTGATATTTACAAATTGCTTATGTAAACACAAGTCACACAAAAGGCTCAACTAAATGAATATTTCTGTCTTTAGGAAAGTAGTGTGGATTTGGACAGCCTTTCCACGGAGAATAGTGGATATTTGGACATTTGTATGGCCTGTATGTGTTGCCCGACGCATGAATGCTTGATGTGAACAAAATATTTGATGACTGAATGAATTTAGTATTTGTGTATATGTATCTCATCTTTTTTATGTTCTCCTCTCTCACCCTTCCCCCTCCACTCCCAGCCTTGAATCTAAGTGTTTGTGTTATATCCTGGGAAGGTGGGGACAGTTCATGGAAGGAATGAGGAAAAGTTTCCTATCATTCTGTCTGTGTATATGAGTTGGAAAATGTGGATGTATTATGTGTATTGGAGATGCCCCACATGCTCACAATCTGCTTGTTCTGGATCAGGTAGAATTTTTGCTCCTGGTGGCAAATTCATGGTTTGTTTGAAGCCTTTGCCTATCCAGGTGGTTGTAGGCCAGACTTTTGTGTCTTTGCCATTTCTCAGGACTCCATTAGTTTCTGACTAAAAGATGTGGTGGAACCTAGACTTAAAACTTAAGTATCATTTTTAATTGTATGATAGTCAAAGAATGACAAATAATATTTTGATGAATCCTGGACGTTGGTTTTATTTTAATATTTGACAACTTAATTGGAATTTAGTGGGGATTCGTTGGACTGATGTTATGAACAATTGAGAAGTGGCATGTATTTATGTAAACCATGACTTCTCTGCTTGTACTTGTCCCCTGCATACCTTTAAAGGCGAAATTAGAATAATTAGAAGAGGGAGATTGATTCATATTGCCTCCTTTGATCTTTCTCTCTTAGGTCCTACAGATTTGTAGTTTGTATTCTACAATTTAGCACTGACTTTTGTATCATATTGTATTAACTATTTGTTAATCTTTTTCTCCCCCAAATAAAATATAACCCCCCAGATTGCAGGCACAATAGCCTCTCTGGTTCAGTCTCAAGGGGTGTTAGTCTAAAGTCCATGCAACAAAAGTATTTTTAAATAACTTGGGTATTTTACCTCTCTTGATTAAATGACTTGAAAGCAACACAGTCTTTAGCAATTTTTCTTTTCTTTTTTTCTTTCTCCCATCCTCTATTGTTCCATATTGATGCTGATTCTGCACTTTTACATACAAAACAAAGAAAAAACTTCAGAAAACAATTCTCTTGTATCCATCATAAGATAATTCTTGTCTTCCCTTTTCCCCACTTTCCTTCTGATTCTCCATCATAGTACTGAGGAACTAGTCTGTCAAGGTAGGATCCTCCTTGGAGGCTGTGAACCTGGGGTAGTCAGGGGCAAGAGACTGAAGCAGATCAGTTTCTTTTAGTTAGGGTGACTATACAGTCAAGTTTGTCTGGCATGATCCCAGTTTATACCTATCATTCTTAGCACAATTATTAACAGTGCCTCCTTTCACTCCCCAAATGTCCTGGTTTGGATGATAAATAATATTCCAATTTTTAGAAGCCCAAGAAAGAGAAATATATTGGAAGCTTACATCAATTATTTATATCTAGTCACACCTCTTAATTCTGCCATAGTACTTTGCACAAGGTCTGGCTCAAGTGGTGTTCAATATGTATTGATTCATTTGAATCCTTAGTCACACTCAAATGAATCATTCATTCACCATAAGTGTATTTGTATTCAGTATACATAACAGAGAGGTAAATCTAGGCCTCAATTTTTGAGGACGTATACTACAAGCCTCATAAACTAAAACTGAAATTAGAACACATAACAAGTTTTGATTAAGCTAATGTAATAATTGAAAAAAAATTGAATTACTGCCAAGATTCGAAAATAGGAAGATTCACATAACAACCTAGATTTCCACTTTCTCTTTGAGAAAAATAATGATCTAGTGGTCTGAGCCTGATCTTACGTGGTAATCATTATCTGGAGCTGAGCAGATTCTCCACTTTGCGCCCTCACGACCCACCCACGGATATTTAAATTTGCAACTTCTGATACATACTGTGTATTTGGAGGCACTTATGGCAGGTTTATCTTTGTACATTTTCAAATCATTTAGTTATATATTTAAGAAGAGTCAATTCTGATTAGTCATTTTATTAAAGCTAATTAAATAAAATACTTGTAAATTCTTTTGGAGATCAGCCTTTTTTAATTCAACAGATTAGTCATTCATTTTGGGGAAATTTTTTTCCAATACTAAGAATGTCAGTAACTATTAACTAACATTTATATTGTTACATTTAATAGAAAATATTTAAAGATATTATTTTAAATATTTTTCAATAGCCAGTATCTTTAAGAAAACATATTTTTGAAACTTAATCACTTCAGTTTAAAATTATAAAATATCTTGAAAAATGAAATTGAAAACTAGTATAGAGCTATAGGAGAAATTTTAAATATTTGTGGGTATATATATGTGTATGTGCATGTATATGTATATGTGTGTATATAAAAATATATAGTTAACTTTATCTTTGCCTCTTTATAGATTGGAAAAGAAAGAGCAGTCTCAACAAGTGTTTATTAAGTGCCTATTATGTGCTGTCCTGCATTTTCAATTCTCAAATGATTTTTCAACCTTGACCTACTACAAAGAAATAAAACATTCTTTCTACACATGTTGAAGAAACTACTGTATTAAAATCTAGATAAATATCTCACTGTCTGATGGATCTAGGTACATGGATGGTCTCTGTGAACTATGTCTTAAGTCTCATCAGCAAACATCTTTTAAAAATAATTTAAAATAGCTACATTGTTTCATTAATGAAGAATTCACCCTGATAAGTTTTAGAATATTGGCAAGAAAACGGCTTGATTTTAACTACATTAAATATGAATTTAATGGCATGGACATATTATCTCAGGACATGATTTCATTTGTATATTTTTAAGGCTTAAAATATTTTCAGTTAAAATTCTCTATCTTATAGACCATCAATTTGAAGTCTTTTCTGATGCCTTCTGACCTGTTCCAGTTCGATCTTTATGCCTGCTGCAAACCTTTCATCTTAAAATCTCCCTTCACTGTCATCCTGGGGATTCTTATCATTTCTCTTTTTTGTTGGATTTCCCGAATACCGTGGCTTTCTCTTTGTTTACTCCATCATTTTGGGTGATGATAAACTCCTGTAGGTCCCTGAGACAGTAAGGGGAAATAATTTTTGAGTTCTTGTGATACTTTGGCAGGAAATAAAATAATAGAATTTGAAATAGTTTCTTCTTCAAAATTTTACAGCAGTGTTTTGCAGCTTCTAGTGTTTCATTTGAGAATTCCAGGGCTATTCTAAATCGTTATCTTTTTTTTTTGGCGGTACGCGGGCCTCTCACTGTTGTGGCCTCTCCTGTTGCGGAGCACAGGCTCCGGACGCGCAGGCTCAGCAGCCATGGCTCACGGGCCCAGCCGCTCTGCGGCATGTGGGATCTTCCCAGACCGGGTCACGAAGCCGTGTCCCCTGCATCGGCAGGTGGACTCTCAACCACTGCGCCACCAGGGAAGCCCCTAATTCTTTATCTTTTTTACGAAACTTAGTTCTCTCTGGAATTTGACAGAATCTTTTCTTATTTTCACTATTCTAAATTTTACAATATGGTATCTTGGTGTGGCTTAATTTTCAAACATTGTTTTGGACATTTGGTGGGCACTCAGTGTAGAAAGTGACGTTTTTCAATTCTGGGAAGTTTTCTTGAATTATTTCTTTAATGGTTGCCTCCCTTCTGTTTTCCTTGTTGTCTCTGGAACTTCCATTTTTCAAATGTTGGACATCCTGGACAGGTTCTCTCTCTTTTCATCTTCTGTTTTGCATATTTTTGACTTTTTCTGTACTCTCAGGGATATTTCTTTTGTAATAGAGGCCTTCATCAAATACCTGGTGATCTTTAAGAGCTGTGTACTATAAAACTGATTGGACGCTATGAGGATATCCTAGCTTGTTGATTGTGGATTTTGCTGTGGGATGATCTGACTGGGCTGCTCCTTGGGGAACCTTGGATGTCCATATGTTTGGGTGTTTCTCTTGAGCTGGTCCGTTTCCCAGAGAAAACTCTTTGAGTCTGCTGCCTTGGGAGTGTGTATATCTTAGCTGCTAGCATTTTGGGTTGGGTAGGAAGAAGAGTCTCAACATTCATTTGCTCACTTTCTCTTTAAAAAAATATTTTACTTTATCTTTCACTGCCCTCCCTCATCTGTGCTAATGCCCTATAGTCCAGAGCCCCTAGGATTTTGCTCTTTGGAGACTAGATGGGAGGACAGAGTGGAGGAGGGTTAGTTGCTCAGCTGTTTGGAGAAGGAGATAAGATTTCAAGATCTAACTGCTTTCTAAATATACTTTCAACAAATCCTTCTGTATTTAGCCCATTCTCACCTCCATTCACAGAGATGTAAATGACTTCCCCCACTGCCAATTTAGGATTCAGTTTTTTGCTGTCATCTTCTTGTGCCTTTATGAACCCTCGTTTTATTTTCACGTCTACTTACTTTTATTTTAGAAAGGGAGTGGAAGCTAGTATGTATATTCACTCTAACATCTTTAATTACCATTTTAACACACACATATGTGTGTATGTATATATACATACAATATGTATACACACACACATACATCAATCTCACATAAATTCTAACAGCTTAAAAATAACTTAATAGGGGCTTCCCTGGTGGCGCAGTGGTTGAGAGTCCGCCTGCCGATGCAGGGGACACGGGTTCGTGCCCCGGTCTGGGAAGATCCCACATGCCGCGGAGCGGCTGGGCCTGTGAGCCATGGCCGCTGAGCCTGCGCATCCAGAGCCTGTGCTCCGCAACGGGAGAGGCCACAACAGTGAGAGGCCCGTGTATCGCAAAAAAAAAAAAAAAAAAAAAAAACTTAATAAAATTTTTAAAACTTCATTTAAGTAGACCATATATGGTTCTTGTCAGATGTACACTAGAAAAATATTTCCAGTTTAAATATATGGAGATGAATCACCAAGGCTTTGCACATGTTTTAGGAATTATTTTCTTCCTCATTTCTGAATCTCTCTTTAGCCTTCAAGATTCAACTCAAATGTCACCTCCTCTATAAATTCTTTTCTGACTCTCCTAAGCTACACTTCACTGGTCCTTCTTATGTTTACCTGTAGACTTAAAAAAAAGAAAAGTCATTAAAACATCACATTGTATTATAATTGTGTCTAAATTACTCACTGGACTGTAAGCTCCTAGAGACAGGAATAATGTTTGTATCTACAGTGCCTGGCATAAAGTGAATAGTCAATAAGTGCTTTGTGGATTAGTGAACTTAATATTTTAAAAAAGGGACACACATTTTTTAAAAATTTTTAAAATTTATTTATCTTTGGCTGTGTTGGGTCATTGTTGCTGCACACAGGCTTTCTCTAGTTGTGAGCGGGGGCTACTCTTCGTTGCGGTGCGCAGGCTTCTCTTGTTGTGGAGCACGGGCTCTAGGCTCGTGGGCTTCAGTAGTTGTGGCACGTGGGCTCAGTAGTTGTGGCTCGCAGGCTCTAGAGCGCAGGCCCAGTAGTTGTGGCGCATGGGCTTAGTTGCTCCATGGCACATGGGATCTTTCTGGAACGGGGATTGAACCTGTGTCCCCTGCTTTGGCAGGCAGATTCTTAATCACTGCACCACCAGGGAAGCCCCCCCCAAAAAGGAAAACACATTTTAAATAAATTAGGATATGATTATTTTATAAATTGTTCACTGTGAAAAATAATTTACTTTAGGATTCCTTTAAATAATCCATATCCTTAGTGCTCTTAAAATTCCATTATGTGCTTTTTTTTTGAGAAATACATTTATGTCTAGTGTCCCTTTTGCATATCTGTGTGCATATACAGGCATTCTATATTGTTCTACTTTAGTAGGAATGTTACTTATATTTTAAAAGAAATAAATGTTATTCTGTTACACATTGGTGACATTTTTCCTTCTAAATAACTTTTTCTGGGAGAGCACTAAGTGGCCATTCACCTAGCCTTCTGATCAGTGCAATGTATTTTAAGCAGCTAGTTCCAAAATACATTCAAGTAGTATGTCCTATTCCTCATGAATTGCTATTTCTTTGCTTAAATTTCCCACTTGGACCACCAGCAATCTCTTAAGTACTTTTCCTACCAGCTAATGCTAGCTTTTAAAAATCTACTTAATGTTACTCCTTTCTTTCTCTTTATTGCCTCTGTCACTTAATATACCTCTATGCCTGTCTGATATTGTTCCTTTTCAAGGTCTTTTTATGCTTTTAGGATGATCTTTCTTAGTCTCTTTCTACTGTCTTAGATGCTTTGATTCTGCTGTTTCTTCATTGCAACGAGCTCAGTACAGGGAGCAAATAAAAATGGGTGACTTTTTAAAAAAGTTATGTACAATATTAAAAAGAATACAAGTGCTGGTGTTTAATATTTAGTGTTTCAGAAAGGGTTTTGATAAACTTTTATTAGAGCCGTTCATGGAGATAGATGGGATTTGTTTAAATTTCATGGATAAGGGGAAAAGGGGAATGTTAAATTTGCCAATTGTTAAAGCTGAATGATGGATAAATGGGAATTAATTATTTTCTATTCTTTTATTTTTGGGTATATTAAAACTTTCCCATACAAGGTGTAAAAAAAAAAAGTCATTTTTCATTCCTTTTCACCTAGCAATCCTACTTTTTGGTATCTGTGCTCCAGTATATAAGGACACATGTGCAGGGATGTTAATTACAGTATTATTTGGGTTGGAAAGGAAAATACCTTGGAAACAGTCTGTTGAATCTATTCCTATTTAATGGAATTGTTGGATAGATTATGGTGTATCTGTACAACGGATTATTATGCAGCAATTAAAAAGAATGAATTGAGTTATATGCTATATTCTGGAGGGATGTCCGGGATGTATTGTTAAGTAAGTTGTATAGTGTGTGTAATGCAATTTTATTTTTATAAAAAGAAACTGTGTGAATATGCCAAAGCTGAGAAATATATACACCAAATTATCGTTATTGGTTATTTCTGCAAAATGGGACCTTAGGACTGGGGTGGGGGAAAAATTAACCTTTTCTGTATTAATTTTGTATTGTTTGATTGATTTTAAGTATGTATTACTTTGAAGGGAGGAAATGTAGTAAAGATTTTTAAAATAAATGTAAAATTAGAATCTTTTCAAAATGAGTGTCAGTTCATCCATGATAATAAAAACTCTTTTTACAGTTTTAAGCAAAAGTGGAAAGTGATGTGCATATAGGAAAGCAAATGATGAATTATATCATAGTTTGCCTTCAGAAAGAAAAATAAATGAATTGTTGATACTCATGTCTATGGATTGAGTATATATTGAACTCTGACCCTATTGCCAATCTTCCAACAGAAATTGCCTGGTGACAATTAGAACACTTTGGCCACCTCTGCATTAATTCAGTAGTTCCTAAAAATCTGTGCCTAAAACTCGAGTTTTTTTGTTACGGTGATTGAACTAATCTATTTCATAAATAAAGATGTCCCATTTTCAAGAGGCCAGTTTAGCTTAGAACTAGGGTACATAGTTAGGGTTCTTTGATTGCAAGCAACAGAAACTCTGGCTAACTTAGGCAAAAAGAAATATTTTGGAAGGATACTAAGCAGGTAATAGAATTTAAGTTTCACTTGACAGTTGGGCATTTTGCTTTGTCTTAGTATGCCTCTAATATATTTCCTGCTTTTAATTAACAACATTGCACTGAAAGTTCCTAGCCAAACACCTTTTGTCATCTGGCCTTTCAAGGATTAAATTTACTTGTCTTTACAAAAAATATATATATATATTTTTAAGGGAAACGTATACCATCAGTTGTTTACATTGTGCTCTAGTAAATGGTGAGTTTGGAATTATAGTTTCATTTATTATAAGAAGTAAAGCATTCAAATACTTATGGATAGCCTCAACCTACATGTTTTATTTTAGAATTGTCACCATTGAGTTTTTTCTTTACTATTGCATCAATGTCTGTGTGTGTGTGTGTGTGTGTGTGTGTGTGTGTGTGTGTCTTTAGCATAGTGTTTTGGTTTATCTTTTTTGTTTCTTGTTTTAATGGTAAAATTTCCAGGGAGAATCATTTTAAATGCTTTTTTGTGTTAAATTATAATTTTGTACCTATGCTATATAATTTCTATCTACTTAACTGAAACACACTGATTTTACATTATGATTTTTTAAAAATCTGAACAAATTTTGAATTTTTCCAGTTAATTGTCTGTGTTTCACAACACTCTTAACACTATTTTTATTATAAATTATAAATCATTTATATTATATATTATATGTAAATTATGTGTACATATAAAAATTATTAAAGACCAGCTTTAATATTTTTCATTTAGAGAAGCATAAAATTCTTTCCTGTGTACCAGATATAGGGTATACTTTCTCTTATATAGGATACATTGCACTTAAAATAGAATCTGGCTCATTTTTCTCCTTTCCCTACTTTGGGGCCAAGCTTTCAACTGGCAGTAGGAGTAGAGGTGTAAGTGGCAAGTTCAGGGCCAAACTTTCTAACTAACCTTCCTTCCTTCCTCTTCTCTCTTCCCCTTTTTTGGAGTCAAGGTTTATGCTCAATATGGGCAGCGATGGGAGGGGTCGTGGGTGGGGGGGCGGCGGTTAGCAGGTGTGTACATTTGAGGTTGAGTTTTCTGCTTTGCAGCTGAGAATCTGGTTACATATCAAGGGGTGGAGAGATTGAGCAAATAAATAAACACATTTGAGGATATGAGAGCTAAGTTTCTCAGTATCAACAAAGGGAATTATAAATGTGGAAAGGCTGAAGGATAAAACAAACCGTGTGGTATTGAATTAGAATTGGGAGTATCAGAATGAACTTATTGCTTTGCTGGATAGATAGAGAGGTGTGTGTGTGTGTGTGTGTGTGTGTGTGTGTGTGTGTGTGTGTGTGTGTGTGTGTATTTCCTAGCTCTGTCTGGGTCTGATAGCGGTGAGCCCACCTTGCACTCAGGTCTTGGTTTCTAAATATTCTCTGCTAAAAAGAACTAGGGCTCTTTGAAGAAATGGCTGACCCCAGGGCTGAGCATTTTATGTCATAAGGTAAGGAAGTACTCAAAACGTGAATAACACATGCCCAAAGAACACAGGACCTGGTTTGAAGATAATTGAACAAGTCTGAGATAATTGAGTATCAAAATAAATGATAAAAACAGATTGTAACCCTTTGTGTAAAATAGGACTCCATGAATTTATACTAATATTCATAAATATAAAAATGAGGGAGAATAGAAAATTCTACCTATATCAGAATGTCATTTAGTAAATCTAGAACAGGCAGTATAAAAATCTAGAACCCTGGCACTAATGCCATTTTGGGCAAGATAATTCTTTGAGGGTGGGGGGAAGGAGGGAACTATTCTTACATTGCAGGATATTTAGCATCATCCTTTCCCTCTACCTACTAGATATTAGCATCCCTCCCTACCTCCAGCCTCCAGTTGTGAAAAACAAAAATGTCTCCAGACATTGCCAAATGTCCCCTAGGAGGCAAAAATCACATCCCCCTATTCTCAATTGAGAACCACTGATCTAGAAGGAATGATAGAATTACAAAATTACCTTTGGTAATTATCATAGTAATAACTGATTGAGACATGAATTATCAATGGGTGCTAAAACAAGTGAAAATTTGATAAGGAATAGGATATGTATTAATCTCAAAATATCTCTCCATAAAATACTGATTACTAATTAATTGATACATACAAGCTTATAATTAACTTCACAATAGGAAAACCCAGCAGATACCACTATAACCAGGTAGTAAAAATTAACATCATCACTAATGGGGCAAATCCTCCTAATATGAAGCACTGAGAGAGCACAGCATTGCTTCTGTGATATTCCTGCTGAAAGTGTCAAGTCATGAGGGAAATCAGACAAACCCAATGGGGACATTCTACAAAGTAACTGGACTGTACTCTTCAAAAATGTTAAGATCATGGAAGATAGGGAAAGACGGAAGATCTGTTCTAGATTGAAGGAGACAAATGAGGAGTGATAACTAAATGTTAACGTGGGGTCATGAACTGGATTCTGGACCTACAAAGGACATTATAGGGATGATCAGAGAAATTTGAATGGGGTTTGTGGATTAGATGGTAATGTATCAGTGTTTGCTTTTTGATTTTGATGATTGAATTGTGGTCGTGTAGAAGAGTGTCTTTTATTTGTCAAACACACTACACCTCCTTGAGAATTTTCAGTTTCTGTTCTCTGTGTCTTTTCTCAGTTCTTTGTGTGGGTGGCTCCATTACATGGACTCAGTTGTCACCTTCTGAGAGAGGCCATCTCTAACTACCCTATCTAAAGTACCTACCCTTTCAAAATCTGTATCCCTTTATGTTGTTTGTTTTATTTATAGCATTCACTGTTACCTGTGATTACCTTCTTATTTCTTTGTTTAATACTTGGGTCCCACTACTGAATGGAAGCTCCTGAGAGCAGAGGCCTTCTCTGTACTGCATCCTTGGTCTAAAACAGTTCTTGATACCTAGTGGAACTGCAATAACCATTTGTTGAATCAGTGACTGTACCTATGAAATCTGGCCTTCTCTGTCATCTGATTGGTCATGTAACTAATCTGGATATGTTAAGATGGGTCAGCAGGCACTTTCTAAATGTTGTAGAAGTTAGCGTCTACTGAGAAAAGTGGTTTGGATTGGGGTGTGGGAGTGGAAGGGAGAGAGAAGGGAACGATTAAGAGAGAGAAAAGAGTACAATTGTTTGGTATAACCTAAAATACTCATGGATATTGCTTGGATGTGCTTGAAGGTTTGGACTGAATACAGCTTCTCTAGGGCATATTGTCCAACCATTGAATTAAGACCCAATGAGTTGTTGGCATCTAGTTCATTCTACTTTTTGTGCCAGCCAGACTCACTTTAAGGCTGTAAGCAGTTTTTTTGTTTTTGCTTTTTAAAGAAGCAGAGGCTAAACATTGTGCAACACAGAACAGAATGGTAGAAGTAGGTAATATTGAGTAATTCTGATCTCAAGCTCCCATGTCTTACGGTCTTAAGGAATACATATATACCTTTTTCCTGTGAATTAATTCTTAAATAATCACCCAGAATTGCTTTTGACATTGCAGCAACCTTAGGCCATTGTGAATTGAGACCAAAAAAATGGCAGATAAGCTGCAAAATTATTGCCATATTAACTGACCAAGAACGTAATTTTGTTGCCTTTTAGATAGGTATATTTAAGGTAGAGCTATATGGGCAAGGTCAAGGGAATACTATCACAATTAAAAATGTAAAACCTCAAAAACTTGATCAGTTGAAAATATACTTTTTCATCTTATTAACATTTTAACGTGCCTTCTTCTGAGCCATTAGTTACATCTATGTTTAGAATTTATGAGATTGCCCAGTAAAAGAGATTTCAGACATTCAAATGAGAGGAACAGCATGGAATGTGATGCCTATATAAAAACATTGTTTTAGAAAGATAGGGATATAAAAATTGAATTTTCAGTGGTGTTTGATTAATTGTTTTGTGAAGAAACTTGAGATAGAGGCCACTTTCCTTACTGCCCCATTATTTTCTCTGCTTTTTCTACTATCTCCTCTTTTCTAGCAGTTCACTGCTAAGGATACAGTAGATGTATAATGAATCCTTTCTTAATGAATGAGTGAATGCCTGACTGTGTATTATGCAGAAAAAAAATTTCTTTAGACATATTCTCTGCTCTGAAAGTATATAAGTAATACATTGTTTATATAATGTAATACATATTATCTGCTCTGTATATATAATTAATATATTTTCTATACAATAGCATTTATGATATGCAGTGTGTGGTGGATACAAGGATGGATACAGTCAAGATTTTGACCTTAAGGGACTCTACATTCTAAAGGCCTATGGACAAGATCACACTGCATTGTAATTAATTTGCTAAAAGAGATAACTTTGAATGTTGTCAAAGCCTAGGAGAAGGTGGACATCTTTCTGAAGTGGGAGGTGGATTCAGCAAAGACTTCTGAGAATGATGTAGTGAATAACCTTCAAGGGCACTTGAAATAATAAGAGAATGACATGTCACTATATTTAAATTTAAATGCACAATTGTGTGATGCTAACTTTAAGGGTAAAGTTCCTAGGACAGCGATTAATACATTGGAAACAACAGAAAGAGGGGACAGAAACACAGGACTGAAGCTAAAATATCCGACTGTAAGACATGTTCTACCACTTCTTGGTGGAGAAGTCTTGGCCAAGTCATTTGCATTCCTGGGGTAAATCTCACGTGATTATCTTGATTAACTTTTTATGTATTTCTGGATTTGATCTGCTAATATTTTGTTAAGGAGTTTTACATCTGTGCTCATGAGGGATATTGGCCTGTGGTTTTCTTTCTGTGCAGTGTCTTTTTACTTGGTTTTAACATCAGGGTAGTGCTGGTCTCTGAGTTGGAAATTGTTTCCTAGAGTTTTTGTTGAATTAGTACTATTTTTTTCCTTAAATGTTTGGTGGAATTCACCAATGAAGTCATCTGGGCCTGGAGTTTTCTTTGTGGGAATGTTTATAACTCCAAATTCCATGTTCTAAAGTCTGTTCTAAAGTCTGATGTTAGGGTAACCACTCTAGCTATTTTTTCCCCTTGATTGCTTTTAAGATTTTCTCTTTATTACTGTTTTTTAGCAGTTTAATATAATTTTCTTTAGTGTGGTTTCCTTTAGGTTTATTCTACTTGGATTTGTTGACCTTCTTGTATCTGTAGGTTTATAGTTTTCATGAAATTTGGAAAATTTTCTGCCTTTATATCTTCAAATGTTTTTCTTCCTCCTTCCTTCAGGACTCTAATTATATCTGTGTTAGAATGCTTGCTATTGTCACTGATGCGCTTTTTCCAGTGTGTTTTCTGTGTGTGCTTCATTTTGTGTACTTTATTGCCATGCTTTCAAGGTCACTGATATTTTCTTCTGTAGATTCTAATCTGCAGTTAATCCCATTCAGAGTATTTTTCATTTCAGGTACTATATTTTTCATTTCTGGGTGTTCCATTTGTGAAATTTCTATGTCTTCTAGCTGCCTTCTCATCATGCTCCTGTTTTCCTCTACCTTCTTGAACATATGGGGCATGTTTACATGAACTGTTTTAACATCCATGCCTAATAGTTCCATCATCTCTCATTTCGGGTTCAGCTTCTATTGATTGATTTTTTTTCCTCCTGGTAATGGGTCATATTTTTCTGCTGCTTTACATGCTTGATGATTTTTTATAGGATGCCAGATACTGTGAGTTTTATGTTGTTTGCCAGATTTTGTTATGTTTCTTTAAATTGCATTGGACTTTGTTTTAGCATATAGTTAATTAGAATCAGTTGGATCCTCTTGAGGCTTGCTTTTAAGCTCTATTAGAGTAAGATTCAGAGCAGTCTTTCGTTACAGGGTAAATTAAGCCCCATTTCTAAAGTGATATTCTTCTTGAGGTTTCTAGTCAGTGTCCCATGTAGTATAGGTCTGGTTGGTGGGAAAATGTACTATTTCCAGCCCTGTGTAAGCTTTGGTAGTCATTCTGCACACTCTTTTCTGGTGTTTTTTTCCCCCTTTGAATACTTTCCTCTTATGCATATGCAGATCACTTCTTAGCCAAAGAGAGAACTGCATGAGACCGTCCTGCAGATTTCTAGAGCTTTTTCTGTGCACCTCCTTTCTGTCTGGTATTTTTTCTTCCACAAATACTAGCTGCTTTGCCCTCCTGAAAATCTAATCTCTGTCTCTTCAACTCAGAAAGATTGTTGGGCTCTGTTTGGGTCCCCTGTCCCAGTTATGGCCTAGGAACTTCTCTGGGTGGTAAGTTTTGGTGCAATTGTAAGGATTGCTTAGTTTGTTTCTTTTCTCTGAGGGATCACTGCCTGTTGTTTAATGTCTGAAAAACATTGCCTCATACTTTGTTATCTGATTTCTTAGCAGCTTAAGGAGGGAGTGTAAATTTGGTTCCTGTTATTCTACCTCAGCAGAAGTCTCTTGCCTTCATTTTATTTTTTTATTTGTTATTTTAAAAAATTTATTTATTTGTTATTTTTGGCTGTGTTGGTTTTTCGTTGCTGCATGCGGGCTTTCTCTAGTTGCCACGAGCGGGGACTACTCTTCTTGGCGGTGTGCAGGCTTCTCATTGCAGTGGCTTCTCTTGTTGAGGAGCACAAACTTTAGGCACATGGGCTTCAGTAGTTGTGGCACACAGGCTCAGTAGTTGTGGCGTGCAGGCTCAGTAGTTGTGGCGCACAGGTTTGTTGCTCCGCGGCATGTGGGATCTTCCCAGACCAGGGCTCAAACCCATATCCCCTGCATTGGCAGGTGGATTGTTAACCACTGCGCCACCAGGGAAGCCCTTGCCTTCGTTTAAAAAGACATTTCACTGAGTATAGAATTCTAGACTGCATATTTTTCTTCTTTCAGTTTAAAGGTGTTGCTCCATTGTTTTCCAGCTTGCATGGTTTTGATGAAAAGCCTGCTGTAATTTTTATCTTTGTTCTTTTGTATATAATATTCCCTTTTGCCCTGACTGCCTTCAAGATTTCCTTTTCATCTTTGGTTTTCATCATTTGATTATGATGTGCCTAGATATGTTTTTATTTATGTTTATCCTGCTAGAGGTTCCATTTCTTGGATTCTGTTGTTTGTTTCTCATTCACTTTGGAAACTTCTTGACCATTACCTGTTAATATGTATCTTCTGTTCCTTTCTCTCTCCTCTCTTCCTTGATTCCAATTACACATGTGTTAACACTGATATTATTCTATCAAAATAGAGCTCTTGAATGCTCTAGTCTGTCTGTCTCATTTTTTTTCTCTCTTTGTGTTTTAGTTTGGGTAATTTCTATTTATCTGTCTACAGTCAAGTTCACTGTCCTTTCCTCTGCTGTGTCCAGTCTGTTGATAAACTCATTGAAGGATATTTTTAAAATCTCTAATATCATGTTTTCAATTTTAGCATTTCCATTTGACTCTTTTTAAGAATAGCTTTCTTCTTGCTGCTGACATTCCTCATGTGTTTATTATTCTCTTGATTGTTTTGTCTCTTGAGAATTTTTTTCTCTTAATTTTTGTTTCTGTTGTGCTTTATAATTGAATACCAAACATTGTAAAAGGACAGCAGTGACCTGAGGTAATATTCATGCCAAGAATATTAGTGGACATGTCTCCTCTTCTGTTAGGCTGTTGGGGGGAGCGGTTCAGTCAGTCTAGTCAGTAATTGAGCTGGGTTTACGTTTTGCTGTTGCTATTGTTATCTTCAATGTACCACAAATTTTAAGTTGTTCTCGTGGGCTGCCATTTACCCTGTGCTTAGTTTGAAGCCTAGAGGCCTGGAGAGTTTTTCTCAGAATTTCTGCTCCACTCACAGCTTTCAGCAGGCTTTGCATATATGCAAAGTACTTTGATATCAAAGTGTTGCTGGCTGTCATTGTCATTACTCCTCGTAAGATTCTCTCTTTCCTTCAGTCTGTCCATCAGAGTCTTCCCAATCCTTTCAATTTAGGGCTCAACATATACCTTCTGCATTAAATATTACCTGACTAACAAACATTTGGATAGTGTCAAATAGTTTACAGTACATAAAATGTTTCACTGCCTTAACTTTAAAGGATTGGGAGGACTTGGATGGAAAGACAGTGTTAGCCGGCCATATTTTGATATGAAAGTACTTTTTCTTAAATCAGTTTTTCTGTACCTCAGATGCTATTCATTCATTCATTTATTCATTGTCTCTTGTTGTGCTTTACCAGACTTTGGGGTTTCATAGTCATATGGCTTAACTGTAGTAGCAGGTAGTACCTACTACATTTCCCAACGCATTGGGAAATCAGAGACATTTAATTGAGGCCTGGGTTGTTTTGGAGGCAGAGGACAATAGCAGAATATCTCCTTCACTCTTTTTTTTTTTAAATTGGAGTATAGTTGCTTTACAATATTTTGTTAGTTTATACTGTACAGCAAAGTGAATCAGCTATACATATACATATATCCCCTCTTTTTTGGATTTCCTTCTCATTTAGGTCACCACAGAGCATTAAGTAGAGTTCCCTGTGCTATACAGTAGGTTCTCATTAGTTATCTATTTTATACATAGTATCAATAGTGTATATATGTCAAACCCAATATCCCAATTCATCCCACCCCCTTCCTTTCCCACTTGGTGTCCATACGTTTGTTCTCCACATCTGTGTCTCTGTTTCTGCTTTGTAAATAAGATCATCTATACCAGTTTTTTTCAGATTCCACATATATGCGTTAATATATGATATTTGTTTTTCTCTTTCTGACTTACTTCACTCTGTATGACAGTCTCTAGCTCCATCCATGTCTCTACAAATGACCCAATTTCGTTCCTTTTTACGACTGAGTAATATCCCAGTGTATATATGTACCACATCTTCTTTATCCATTCCTCTGTTAATGGACATTTAGATTGTTTCCATGTCCTGGCTATTGTAAATAGTGCTGCAGTGAACATTGGGGTGCATGTGTCTTTTGGACCTTTACCTTCAGACTCCATGATAATGGCACTGACAGTAGAAAAGCTCTGGTTTACAGAGAGATTTAGTTTTGTTTTGGCCAGACATTGACTAGATACTTTGAGAACCTTGTCTAATCTTCATTAGAGCCTCTATATGAATTATTTCCCACTTAGTTATTTTCATCCACAGGTGAAGAAACTGAGTCTCAGAAGTGTTAAGTGAGTTGCCCAAGTGTGCTCAGCTAGTTTAAGTTAGAGTGTAGCTTTGATCAAGGTCAGTCTGACTTCAAAGACTGAACTCTTTCCATTATATCACTGCCTCCCAAAGCTCAGAGATCTTGTAAGGAAAGGTAGTGTTCAGAGACCTCCAATCAAAAACCTTCTATATATTTGTTTTTAGATGTTCATTTCAGCTGATAATCTTTTATTGATAGGTAAGAACAGCTAACTAAAATTCAATGAAGTATCAGGGCTTTATTATGTGTCCAGCATTGTTGTAGGTATGTATTCTCTTTCTCTCTCTCTTTTAAAAAAATAAATTTATTTATTTATTTTTGGCTGCGTTGGGTCTTCGTTGCTGCATGCGGGCTTTCTCTAGTTGTGGCGAGCGGGGGCTACTCTTCGTTGTGGTGCATGGGCTTCTCATTGCAGTGGCTTCTCTTGCTATGGACCATGGGTTCTAGGTATGCAGGCTTCAGTAGTTGTGGCTCGCGGGCTCTAGAGTGCAGGCTCAGTAGTTGTGGCGCACAGGCTTAGTTGCTTCACGGCCTGTGGGATCTTCCTGGACCAGGGATCAAACCATTGTCCCCTTCATTGGCAGGCAGATTCTTAACCACTGTACTACCAGGGAAGTCCCAGTATGTATTCTCTTAATATTTTGCATTTGACCCCCAGAGGCAACTATGACCTATTTATTAGTTGTGGCCAGTATGACATTTCTTAAGTCTTGTGGCTCAGAAACATTTGAACTTTCTTATCATGTGGGGTTAGATGATTTAAAAATTAGGTATTGGCCAATTTTTGTCTCCTCTTGAAATTTCATTTGAACCTTGGTTTGATTTTAAAAATAGATGTTTAATGTGTTATCACAAATAATATGATAAAAATTTGGAATTTTGTCAAGTCTTTACTTTTGTTTTTTGGGGTTTTTTTTTGGTCCCAAAGCACATCTTAAAACCATTTTATAACAGGTTAGCCACTATTACAATGGCAGATTTGGATGGCTAAATATTTAAAAGCACAATAGAAGACTTGTTTATATTATAAAAATTGGTAAGATGGTAATATAAAATACTTGATCTTTAATTCTGGTATACCCATAGACTATAGAAATTTTAATAAAATAATCCATATATAAAAGTTGGATTAAAATTTTAATCCTTTTTAAAATTTGTCATTAAAATTCATAGAAGCAATATGATGGATGTATAGGAAAGAACTGGGTTTGTTTGTTCATTTATTCAGTCATTGGATTAACAAATATTTACTGTGCTAGATACTCTGTTAATCCTGGGATACAAAGATAAACAATATCTAGTCCTTGTTTTCAAATGCTTTATAGTTTAATAGAGTAGACAAATAACTTGCTGAATTATAATATAATGCTATGATGTTGTAATAGGTATATGAGACAACTACTATGGAAGCACAGAGAAGAGCTAAGAATTTTGTACATGTTTTAGTACTTTTTTTTAAAACATAGTTTTGGTTTTTTATACCAATTTTTGTAGAAAGTCTGAAATTATTAGGGAACATGTTTCTGCAGGTTCTTATCATGTGCCATCAGAGAAGCAGAATGTAAGAAACTAGTAATCCAGCAATAATATGCATAAACTGACAAACTTAAGTACTTAGCTTAGAGTCATCTGTAAATGGAAATGTTTTCAATTCCATAAACAAGTGGATACCAGTTAGATACCAGTATATTTCACAAGCCTCTTTGCTTGATACATGAGCATACTTGCAAGCCAATGTAAAACCTGAAGGATCCTCTTAAAATTGAGAGCTGTGATCAACCCTGAAGTCAAAGTTCCAAGGCTAATCAAACCCAAGGTAGGCTTTCATTACTGTCATTTCATCTAAATGGAATGTAACTCTGAATTATTTGAAGCAATATTTCAGTTGCCTATTCTGTAATATACCAAAAGACTAGTGGAGAAATAACTTCATGAACAAGTGGAGGATTGCTGAGGCAAAGAGTAATTGCCTGATACTAATGGGGTAGCAGTATAGCCAGAGATTAAAAGAGAAGTTTAAGAGGTTAAAAACAACAGCTGTGTTTAAGGGTTAGTAAATTTTAGCTCACCTCCAGAAAATGAAGCGATTAACTTGTTTTTATGAAATCATTATGTATAATATTCATTTAAAAAAGAAATTGATAGCTCTAAGATATTAAAGAAATTTTGGCTATTTTCCTATTGGAGTTTTGTACCTTAACAAAGGAAACAATCTTTTGAATACCCATCTTGAGTATTAAATTCTCAAAAGTGGTCTTTACTGTTATACTCATTAGTTCCTACTTGTCACATCTAATAGTAGGAAATGATTGTTTTGTTTTATAATAAAATGCTTCCTGTGTTTGAGCAAATATAGTTTGCAATCTTTGTAGACAATACTTCGGACAACCAAATTGGTTAGGGTAGACGTGGTCATGATTAACTTAATATTCTGGCTAACAGAGTTCATTCATTCATTTATTTTTGATATGTGTACCAAGTATTAAGCTAGGCAATGGGGATACAAAGGTTAAAAAAAAGACACTGTTCTACAGAAACACTACATTTGGTTTTCAAAGTTTCTGAAGACTTATAATCCAAGGAAATACACATTTTTAATTCATATTATATTAAACATTGCATTTTTAGATGATTTGACTGTGAGCATATAATTCCATCTAATTTTGGTTTTCTCATCTATTCAATGAGTGCATTTGGATTATATAATCTACAAGTTTCCTATTTAGATTTTTAAGATCCTTAGTAGTCTGAGTACATCACGATTTTGAATAAGGCCTAAATAAAAAAAAAAATCCCATCATAGGTAGCAGACAATATTTTTGTATTTCTAAAATTAGCATACTGAGTATGCTAATGCATATAGCCTTAGACAATGTAATATGACTACCTTTCTGTTACATATTGTATCCACTGTTGGAGCAACCTTTCCCCAAGTTTTGTCCCAAGTTCTTTTTAGAAAAAAATCCACTTAGGGAGGTGGGGAGAGGAGGAATTGGATGAAGGCAGTCAAAAGGTACAAACTCCCTGTTATAAGATAAATAAGTGCTAGGGATATGATGTGCAACATGATAAATGTAATTAATATAATTAACACTGCTGTATGTTACAGATGAAAGTTGTTAAGACAGTAAGAGTTCCTAAAAGTTCTCATCACAAGGACAATTTTTCCCCCTATTTCTTTAATTTTGCATCTATCTTAGATGATGGATGTTTACTAAACTTATTGTGATAATCAGTTCATGATGTATGTAAGTCAAATCATTACACTGTACACCTTAAACTTATTCAGTGCTGTATGTTAATTATATCTTAGTAAAACTGGAAGAAAAAATTCCATTTATTAAACTATTTTTATAATGGTTGCTGCCAGTTACTGTTGTCTTTTTAAATTGTCATTATTCAAGGTAGTCTTTAAAAATTTTTTTCCCAATGGCAATCTAACCTCTTCAGTTTCAACTGACTCTTTTAACCTCCCTTTCATCATTGATTGCTGACCAAAGCATAACTAATATTATTAAGAAACTTTGGCTTTGGTTACACAGTCAATCAAGACTTTACATGAACATTCTTTTAAAATTGTTTTCTTCAACAGACAGTATTACTGAATCCCCTGTAATTCTTCTGCCAGGACTTTGAGAGTAAAGGCATGTAGTTGAGACAAGACAGCATATAAAAGTAACCACAAGGAGATGGAACTGATTGTCATGAACATTATATTCCAACCAATTGAATAAAACAGCTAGAGATAACCCACAAAGCATCTATCTTCATTTCATATATCCCCTGCAGCGCCTACTGTATAGTCTATACCTATAGTGGAGGAGCAAATATTTGTTGAATGAATGAATAATCAAAATAGTAGAGAGCATAAATTTGCCACAAATTGTTTTTGGACTATCGGTATTTATTTAAATATATGCTATATGAATAGAAGTATGGAGATCCTAAAGAAGAGGGAATTTAAGTACAAAAAAACTGTTGCTGTTTTTTTGTTTTCCATCTGTAATATTCCCCATTTTAAGCTTCTTTTATATGAATTTAGCTGCATTTGTTATTCTTTATCTCTAATTTCAACATTTATAAGTTATGAACTATTTCAAGTACACAGAAAAGTAAAGAGAACATGAGAAACATCCATGTAGCCACCATCCTGATTTAGCCAGAGTAGACACTGAATTTTTTATAGCAGTATATGGTTATAAGTCAGTCCTATATTAATTAGTTATTCCCACTTTCTCCAGACTATGGTGATAGTGACAAAAATTAAAGAATCACTTGGATAAATTAATGGTTATACTTTCTTTGAGCCCTTTTCTTTGGCCTTTAAATTGGTCCCTTGGCATTACTTGTGTGAATTTCTAATGTAAACAGAGAAAGCAAATAGTGTGTGTGTGTGTGTGTGTGTGTGTGTGTGTGTATGCCTGTGTGTGAAATCTATAATGAAATCACAGTTTAGAGAAGGAATTATACGTTTAAAGTCTTCAATTTTGTGAAAACAATGATTCCACATTTCTTCAAGTGGCTGCCATAGAATGGAAATTGAAATCCCTGGGTGGGAAGTGTGCTAGAAATCATAGTATTCCTTTTCAAAGTATTTTGCATGCCCTTATACATACATTCAGTGCTTCAATTCTGACCCCTACACACTGAATCATGCTGTGATTCATAATACTGTGTTATGTTTTAAATTCAAATATTGTTTTTAAAGGGAAATTGCTACTAATGTTGGCTAAGCTGCACATAATAGTTTACTAAATGGTTATAGGTTTGATTCTTCTCATGTCAATCTAAATGTGAACTAATATTATTCAAAATCCTTGTAAGATATTGAATAATTGTTTCAGTTAACTGAATGCTTTACCAAATAATATCAATTTATGAAGTGTAGTTGAGTTCAGTGCATTTATTATTTAAAGAAAAAAGTAATAGGTGCATACCTACATAATTAAATGTTAATGGATATCTTTTGAGTAGCCCTGTGTTTAGAGAAAGAGGCAATTTGGTATTTTAACAGAACAATTAAATGATAGATCATTGAAAAGTTTCAAAAGTAATGTATGACTTGGTTTGCTCTGTTTTTCATTTAAGTTTTTACATTTTTATTTTTAACTTTTACTTTTTAAAAAAATCTTTATTTTGGGCTTCATTGGGTCTTTGTTGCTGCGAACGGGCTTTCTCTAGCTGCAGCGAGTGGGGGCTACTCTTCCTTGTGCTGCGCAGGCTTCTCATTGCGGTGGCCTCTCTTGTTGCGGAGCATGGGCTCTAGGCGCGTGGGCTTCAGTAGTTGTGGCATGTGGGCTCAGAAGTTGTGGCTCATCTGCTCTAAGCGTAAGTGCAGCCTCAGTAATAGTGGCACAGGAGCCCAGTTGCTCCGCGGCATGTGGGACCTTCCCAGACCATGGCTTGAACCCATGTCCCCTGCATTGGGAGGCAGATTCTTAACCGCTGAGCCACCAGGGAAGCCCCATTTAATTTTTTAAAAGAGCAACTTTATTAAGATATAATTTACGTAAATAAAATGTACCAATTTTGATGTACATTTTGATGTTTTGAAAGTTTTGTATATGCATGTAACTACTATCACAATCCAGATATAGAACATTTCCATCAGCCCAAAAAGTTCCCTTGTGCCCTTTTCTAGTCAATCCCTAATTCTCCTCCTAGGCAACCATTGATCTGTTTTCTGTCACTGTAGATTAGATTAGACTCTTCTAGTGATTCGTATAGATGCATCGTATATATACTCTATTTTTTTTCCTCTAGCTTCTTCCACTTAGCATAATATTTTTGAGATCCATCCATGTTGTTGGGTGTATCTGTTGTTTATTCCTTTTTTATTGCTGAGTAGTATTGCATGAATATACCCACAATTTGTTTATCCAGTCATCCGTTGATGGATGTTTGGGTTGTTTCCATTTTTTGGCTATTTTGAATAACACTGCTGTGAACATTCATGTACAAGGTTTTTGTGTGGGCATATGTTTTCATTTCTCTGGGGTAAATGCCTAGGATTGGAATTGCTGAGTTGTATAAGTGTATGTTTAACTTTGGAAGATATTACTAAACTCTTTTCCACGGTAGTTGTACTTATAATTTTACATTGCCTCCAACAATGTATGAGAGTTCCAGTTGCTTCAGATCCTTGTCCGTACTTGGTATTGTCAATCTTTTTAGTCATTTTACTGGGTATATAGTATTATCTCATTGTGATTTTATACATGTACCTCATGGCTATGATGTTGAGCATCTTTTCATTTGCTTACTGGCCATTTGTATATTTTCATTTGTGAGGTGTATGTCAAATATTTTGCCCATTTTAAAATTGGGTTATTAAAGTGTCCTAACTTTTACAAATATCTCTTCTAATTGTATAATGGTATTTGTTTATCTTTGGGTTTCCAAATACCAAGCATAGTGCAAGTAGTGGGTACTCAGTTAATGTCTATGGTCTAAATAATTTGTCTTTTGTTTTGACTGGGTTTTTTTTTGCGGTACGTGGGCCTCTCACTGTTGTGGCCTCTCCCGTTGTGGAGCACAGGCTCTGGATGCGCAGGCTCAGCGGCCATGGCTCACGGGCCCAGCCGCTCCGCGGCATGTGGGATCTTCCCGGACCGGGGCACGAACCCGTGTCCCCTGCATCGGCAGGCGGACTCTCAACCACTGCGCCACCAGGGAAGCCCTGTTTTGACTGTTTTTATGTTCATTGGCTCACTGGCCTAACCAGACATCCCCTGAGCTATTATCCCAGTTTTTTAGATGAGAAACACTAAAATCTGTACAAGGTCATAAAAAGTATATAGTGAATCCTGGACTGAAATCTATTCATTTCTTTCCTCATTTAAGTACTGGAGGGAGAGAGGGAAAGAGAATATATAAATGCTTTGTTACATATGTCTTGCTTTCTAATTTTTATAGTACTACAGGAAAATAAATGCTTAATAACAATTGCTAACATGATAAATCGTTAAGCATATATAAATTTTATAACTTCCACTGTTAACTGATAATAATTGGTTTTGTATCAATCACAATTTTGCCTCAGTGTTTCTATATGTATTCATTTATGTAAAGTTCTTGAGAAATGTTTGGATGAAATAACAAAATAACACATAAAGATGTAAATATACAGTATTTATGTAGACATTACTTCATAATTTGAATTGCTACTGATTGAATTATTGATATAGGAATAGGTTTGAAAAAACAATTGTATAGACACTTTGTGGCAAGCATAATGTCAGAATATTATTATACTTAAAACAGCACTCTGTACATTTCATGAATATGAGTTAGAGATCTTAGTTTTTAGCTTGTTATTTGGTCATTGAATAAAGATTTTTTTATGGAAATCAAAAAAATTGGTTATTGATGAGTTGTAGGGGTTCATTATATATTCTGAGTATGAAAACTCTATCAGGTATGTATTGAGAGCATTTTCTTCCAGCTGGTGGTTAGCCTTTGCATTTTCTTAATGGTATTTTCCAAAGAGCAAAAGTTTTTGATTTTGATAAAGTCCAATTTATTAACTTATTTTTCTATGGTTCCTACTTTTCGTGTCCGTCTAAGAAATCTTTGCCTATACTAAGATCATGAAATTTTTCTCCTATTTTTTCTTCTATAAATTTTATTGCATTGGCTCTTATATCTTGGCTTATGGTCCATTTTGAGTTAATATTTACATATGACATGAAATGGAGGTCAAAGTTCCTTTTTGTTGTTGTCATTGCACGTGGATATTCAGTTGTTCCAGCACCGTTTACTGAAGAGGCCGTCTTTCTCCATTAATTTACTCTTGCATCCTTTTTGAAAATCAATTGATGGTGTATGTATAGATCTATTTCTAGACTTTCTATTCTGTTTCATTGATCTATCTTTTATGCCAGTATCACATTGCTTTGATTATTGTGGCTTCATAGTGAGTCTGGAAATGGAGTAAGTCTTCCAAATTTGTGTTTGTTTTTCAAAATTGTTTTGGCTATTCTGGGTTTCTGCATTTCCATATAAATGTTAGAACCAACTTATCAATTTCTATTAAGTCTACTAGAATTTTGATTGAGGTAGCACTGAATTTATAGATGAATTTGGGGAAAATTGACATCTTAATATTGTTATGCAGTCCATGAATATGATATGGCTTTCTCTTTATGTAAGTATTCCTTAATTTCTCTCAGCAAAATATTGTAGTTTTATTTTACAGACCTTGCACATCCTTTGTTAAATTTATTCCTAAATATTGCATTTAAAAAAAATCATACTTTAAATCACATTTTTTTTTTTTACATTTTAATTTCCAGATGTTTGTTGCTAGAAATCAGTTTATTATTATCAGGAAATATATTTTAAATACTAGTAAGATAAATTATTAGAAAAAGCTTTCTACCTATGAGATCCAAATAATTTGGCCAAATCAAACAAATTTTGCCAAATTTTGTTTTGTAGTTAACTTAAAAGATGTAGAGGGACTTCCCTGGTGGCACAGTGGTTAAGAATCCACCTGCTGACGCAGGGGACATGGGTTTGAGCCCCGGTCGGGGAAGACCCCACATGCCGTGGAGCAACTAAGCCCATGCGCCGCAACTGCTTAGCCTGCGCTCTAGAGCCCGTGAGCCACAACTACTGAAGCCTACACGCCTAGAGCCCGTGCTCCGCAGCAAGAGAAGCCACCACAATAAGAAGCCCATGCACCGCAATGAAGAGTAGCTCCCGCTCGCAACTAGAGAAAGCTCACACGCAGCAACAAAGGCCCAACGCAGCCAAAAATAAAAAATAAATAAGTTTTAAAAAATTACTGTAACTTATTCAGGAATATCATATAAAGACAAGCACCTGAGTGAAATAAATCCGATGTAGTTTCAATAAATATAAAAAAAATGTAGATAATTTTTAAGAGGGTAAATTTAGTAGTTTTATGGTATATGCTTTTCAATAGATACATTATTCTTTTAATTTGTTTAATATAATACCAGGTAACAAATTTAAAATGAGATAATTGGTTACTTTTGGGGCTTTTCTAGTCATTAAACTTGACATGGCAATTAGAATTATTACATTTCAGTAAATTTTTGCATTTAGCTTATATAGTATAAGTTCTTGATTGTGTGTCTTCTTTTCTACTATATTACTATATAAAATGTTGGCAGGATCTCCCCTCAAAATAAATAGAAGTATATAATTATAAAATAACATGATGTAAATCCTAACAAGTCACTTCGATGAACATACTAATAACTTCAATAACAGTGAACTATGGGGCTTCCCTGGTGGCGCAGTGGTTGAGAGTCCACCTGCCGATGCAGGGGACACGGGTTCATGCCCCGGTCCGGGAAGATCCCACATGCCGCGGAGCGGCTGGGCCCGTGAGCCATGGCCGCTGAGCCTGCACGTCCGGAGCCTGTGCTCCACAACGGGAGAGGCCACAACAGTGAGAGGCCCATTTACGGCAAAAAAAAAAAAAAAAGTAAACTATGTGCACATGTTTGAATGTAATGTTAACAAAAAATCCAGTGGTTATTATAAAAGTATAATGATAAAAATAAATAATTTCTGAAAATCATTTAGCATAGTCTGATAATGTTAACTGTTAGCTCCTCCCTCCTTTCCCTCATCATTCATTTTTAACCCTAAAATAGTAAAGTTTAAATGGATCTTTACACTTAAGTGAATGTGTCAATGCAAATAAGAGCATGGTTTCATGTAACAGCTTTCAGTACTTTATATTCTTTGCAAATTATCTTTGAGATCTATTTCTAAAATCGGAGTGATCATAAAGATTTCAGGATTACCCCTTCAGTATTTAAAATTTCATCTTGTATGAATTTACCTTGAGAGCCCATTGGCTAAAGCATTTGACCAAGTAAAACATTTTCTGGATTCATTTTGAATTTAGCTTGTACTCTGAAATGTAAAACAGCTGTTTACAAATGTTCAATTTTAACTGATAAAATTTTAACAGATTGATTATTTAATTTAATTTTAAACTATTTAGATTTAATTTTAATTTTAACTGATTATTTTATTACTGTAGCTCTCTATTAACTTACTATGAGCATGTTAGTACTGCATTTTTCCGTTTAGTAAGAAATCATCTGAACAAAAACTGCATTTAAGTAACATAGTTTGAATGGCCCAGTATATTCAGAGAGAATATTGAATCATTTCCATTAGAGTGAAGACATTACCATATCTGGGTAAGTTTTAGAAATAGTGTATTCAGTGATTTATATTTAAATTCCATAGAGATTATAGAAATATTAATAAGTAGATAAAATTGATTGCATTTAGTTACCTGTTTAAAAATGGAAATATATTTATTCCTTCTCCTTATAATACATTCTCACTGGAAAAAAAAATTCCAACAATATAAAAATGTGAAAGTCCTCTTGAAATTCTATCCCATAGAGGTAACATGTTAATGTCTAGTGTATTTCCTTTTAGACTTTTTTTTTTTTTTTTTTTTTTTTTTTTGCGTTACGCGGGCCTCTCACTGTTTTGGCCTCTCCCGTTGTGGAGCACAGGCTCCGGATGCGTAGGCTCAGCGGCCATGGCTCACAGGCCCAGCCACTCTGCAGCATGTGGGATCTTCCCGGACTGGGGCACGAACCCGTGTCCCCTGCATCGGCAGGTGGACTCTCAACCACTGCGCCACCAGGGAAGCCCCCTTTTAGACTTTTTAATGCATGTCTAAACATAATTTTTAAAACAGATGTTGAATCATGCTGTATATATATTATTCTATACTCACTTTTTTCTTCTTTCTCTAACTTAACAGTAAATATTAAACATCTCCCCATATCAAGCCATCAGAATTCTAGTTCATCTTTTTAATGGTTGCATAGTTTGCACTGTGAACTGTTCCTTATTTTATTAGACTCCTCATTGATGGATGGTTAGATTTTCCTTGACTTTATTTTAGATTTCCTTGACTGATATTTTAAACAGTACTTCAAGGGATATACTTGTATTAATTTTTTATTGTTCTAACAAATCATCACAAACTTAGTATCTTAAAACAATATAAATTTACTATTATCTTACTATTACACTGATCACACTGGCCTAAAATCAAGATATATGCATCGTTTCTGGAGTCTTAGAGGCAAATCCATTTCCTTGCCATTATCAGCTTCTAGAGTCTTCCTTCATTCCTTGGCTCATAGTCCCCTTCCTTCATCTTCAAGATGGGGAATCAGGAAATCACCCCTGGAACTGTTGAGTTCAAAAACATATACCTGACGTATAGCTGCCATTGTACCTTCCTTTTTCACCCATGTAGTTAATGGCTGGATACTGGAATGCTTTTGCAGAAGAACTCAACATGTATGTCACTGTGCTTCTAATAGCAATAGCTAGCCAAAGTATTGTCTTATGTCCACATTTCAAATCGCATGTAAGTGAGTCTAAGTGGTGCAACCTATTTCACATCCAGAACCTTAGCTATAGTAGAATCTGGAAAAGTAGTTTTCCTGCTTCTGTAATACAAGAAGTCAATCTAGAAGGTAGTTGGAATGTATGCTGAGTGGTTCTATTTCACCATATCTTGCGCAGTAGATACCTAGCCATGTACTGAAAGATAGCTACTCGTGTGTGTTTGCTGCGTGGAGGTTGACCAGGAGCTAGGAAAGTGAGTCCTTCTATGTGAATCGGTGTTCTTAGCTGCAAACATCAGAACTCATGCTAGTTGGTTTAACTGAAAAGGAATTTATTAAAGCATTGGGGAACTCCAGGAATCCTAGGAGAGCCAGAAGGCCAGACTTAGGGGAACACACCGAGTACAATGCCCAAATCACATTAGGACGCTGCTTCAGTGAAGGCATCATTCATGCCACCACTTGGCACTGAATCCATAGACTGTGTTGGATACCATGGTATACTGCCTCTTCAGTTTGCTCACTAGTAAACTGAAGTCATGTGCAGGCGTATTTGATTGGCTGAGCCCACTCTAGTAGCAGGGTAAGATGGGAAAGTGAGTTCTGGCTTTTACTCTAGAGAGGAGGAATTCACAATGTGGAAAATTTTCCAGTTCTTAAAAATGATGTTTAGAAGTTGCTGAGTATCTATAGACGTGAAGATGTTCAATATAGTGAGCAATGAGTTGAAGACAAATAAGCTATATTTTATAAACAATGATCTGGTTTTATATCATATCTGAATTCCTCTTTGTCAGCTCCTAACTTTTTCATAGATCTGGTTTAAACAGTCCAGCGTGTCTCAGTTGGGTAATAGAGGACTGTTTTAGGATATTTGTAGGCCTTAGAATTTTTGTCTTTGGAGGCAAACTCTATGAAGCTCATTAACCTAACATCCCACATTAATACAACTTAAGTACAAGCACATGTATTAAATTGCAGTTTACTACTTCTGTTTTGTAGACATTTATCTGAACTTTATGAAGTAAGATCCTACAGTTTCTGTTTTGTATGTTGGCACATATTTATTTTAGATTTCAAATATTTTCATAAGTCTTTGGGAAGCACATAGGCCTTAAGCAGTATGTCTCTAGTGCCTAATGCATCAAACAGCCTTAAAACTCTGTGTGGAATCCGTTGTCCAAACTTGGACCAGAGGGTTAAATTGGTAGCCTTCCCCAGCGAGACAGGGTGATGAGATCGTTAAGGGGAAAGGAAGAGACAAAAGTCAGGCCATTAGATACCTGTATGTGTACGGTATAGTAAAAGAAACACACAGCTAGTTGCTTTTCTCATGGCTTAGAAGATATAAATCTGTTTTACGAAAATGTAAAATTAACATATAATTTGCCATAAAAGAAGGAATGTGTAGATACTTAAAATAATATGTGTATCACAAAATCAAACCAAGCAAACACAGGTACTTCGTTGTTTTTTTTTTAACATCTTTATTGGAGTATAATTGCTTTACAATGGTGTGTTAGTTCCTGCTATATAACAAAGTGAATCAGCTATACGTATACATATATCCCCATATCCCCTCCCTCTTGCGTCTCCCTCTGCCCTCCCTATCCTACCCCTCTAGCTGGACACAAAGCACTGAGCTGATCTCCCTGTGCTGTGTGGCTACTTCCCACTAGCTACTGTTTTACATTTGGTGGTGTATATATGTCCATGCCGCTCTCTCACTTCATCCCAGCTTACCCTTTCCCCTCTCTCTGTCCTCAAGTCCATTCTCTATGTCTGTGTCTTTATTCCTGTCCTACCCCTAGGTTCTTCAGAAGCATTTTTTTTTTAGATTCCATATATATGTGTTAGCATGCGGTATTTTCTCTTTCTGACTTGCTTCACTCTGTATGACAGTCTCTAGGTCCATCCACCTCACTACAAATAACGCAATTTCGTTTCTTTTTATGGCTGAGTAATATTCCATTGTATATATGTGCCACATCTTCTTTATCCATTCATCTGTCGATGGACACTTAGGTTGCTTCCATGTCCTGGGGTATTGTAAATAGAGCTACAATGAACATTGTGGTACATGACTCTTTTTGAATTCTGGTTTTCTCAGGGTATATGCCCAGTAGTGGGATTGCTGGGTTGTATGGTAGTTCTATTTTTAGTTTTTTGAGGAACCTCCATACTGTTCTCCATAGTGGCTATATCAATTTACATTGCCACCAACAGTGCAAGAGGGTTCCCTTTTCTCCACACCCTCTCCAGCATTTATTGTTTGTAGATTTTTTGATGATGGCCATTCTGACTGGTGTGAGGTGATAGCTCACTGTAGTTTTCTGCATTTCTCTAATGATTAGTGATGTTGAGCATCCTTTCATGTGTTTGTTGGCAGTCTGTATATCTTCTTTGGAGAAATGTGTGTTTAGTTCTTCTGCCCATTTTTGGATTGGGTTGTTTGTTTTTTTGATATTGAGCTGCATGAGCTGCTTGTATATTTTGGAGATTAATCCTTTGTCAGTTGCTTCGTTTCAAATATTTTGTCCCATTCTGAGGGTTGTCTTTTTGTCTTGTTTATGGTTTCCTTTGCTGTGCAAAAGCTTTTAAGTTTCATTAGGCCCTATTTGTTTATTTTTTCTTTTTATTTCCATTTCTCTAGGAGATGGGTCAAAAAGGATCTTTTTATTTATTTATTTTCTTAAATAAATTTATTTTATTTATTTATTTTTGGCTGCATTGGGTCTTCGTTGCTGTGCGCCAGCTTTCTCTAGTTGCGGGGACCAGGCCTCTCATTGCAGTGGCTTCTCTTGTTGCATACTCAGCATGGGCTCTAAATGCACGGGCTTCAGTAGTTGTCGCACGTGGGCTCAGTAGTTGTGGCTCACAGGCTCTAGCGCACAGGTTCAGTAGTTGTGGCGAACAGGCTTAGTTGCTCTGAGGCATGTGGGTCTTCCAGGAGTAGGACTCGAACCCGTGTCCCCTGCATTGGCAAGCGGATTCTTAACCACCGCACCACCAGGGAAGCCCCTCAAAATTGATCTTGCTGTCATTTATGTCATAGAGTGTTCTGCCTATATTTTCCTCTAGGAGTTTTATAGTGTCTGGCCTTACATTTAGGTCTTTAATCCATTTTGAGTTTATTTTTGTGTGTGATGTCAGGGAGTGTTCTTATTTCACTCTTTCACATGGAGCTGTCCAGTTTTCTGAGCACCACTTATTGAAGAGGCTGTCTTTTCTCCATTGTATATTTTTGCCTCCTTTATCAAAGATAAGGTGACCTTATGTGCATGAGTTTATCTCTGGGCTTTCTATCCTGTTCCATTGATCTATATTTCTGTCTTTGTGCCAGTACCATACTGTCTTGATTACTGTAGCTTTGTAGTATAGTCTGAAGTCCGGGAGCCTGACTCCTCCAGCCCCGGTTTTTCTTTCTCAAGTTGCTTTGGCTCTTCGGGGTCTTTTGTGTTTCCATACAAATTGTGAAATTTTTTGTTCTAGTTCTGTGAAAAATGCCATTGGTAGTTTGATAGGGATTACATTGAATCAGTAGATTGCTTTGGGTAGTATAGTCATTTTCACAATGTTGGTTCTTCCAATCCAAGAAAATGGTATATCTCTCCATCTGTTGGTATCATCCTTAATTTCTTTCATCAGCGTCTTATAGTTTTCTGCATACGGGTCTTTTGTCTTCTTAGGTAGGTTTATTCCTAGGTATTTTATTCTTTTTGTTGCAATGGTAAATGGGAGTGTTTCCTTAATTTCTCTTTCAGATTTTTCATCATTAGTGTATAGGAATGCAAGAAATTTCTGTGAATAAATTTTGTATCCTGATACTTTATCAAATTCATTGATTAGTCCTACTGGTTTTCTGGTAGCATCTTTAGGATTCTCTATGTATAGTATCATGTCATCTGCAAGCAGTGACAGTTTTACTTCTTCTCTGATTTGGGTTCCTTTTATTTCTTTTTCTTCTCTGATTGGTGTGGCTAAAACTTCCAAAACTATGTTGAATAGTAGTGGTGAGAGTGGGTAACCTTGTCTTCTTCCTGATCTTAGAGGAAATGCTTTCAGTTTTTCACCATTGAGAACAATGTTGGCTGTGGATTTGTCATATATGGCATTTATTATGTTGAGGTAAGTTCCCTCTATGCCTACTTTCTGGAGGGCTTTTATGATAAATGGGTGTTGAATTCTGTTGAAAGCTTTTTCTGCATCTATTGAGATGATCATATGGTTTTTATCCTTTAATTTGTTACTATGTTTTATCACATTGATTTGCTTATATTAAATAATCCTTGCATCGCTGGGATAAATCCCACTTGATCATGGTGTATGATCCTTTTAATGTGCTGTTGGATTCTGTTTGCTAGTATTTTGTTGAGGATTTTTGCATCTATGTTCATCAGTGATATTGGACTGTAGTTTTCTTTTTTGTGTGACATCTTTGTCTGGTTTTAATATCAGGGTGATGGTGGCTTCGTAGATTGACTTTGGGAGTGTTCCTCCCTCTGCTATGTTTTGGAAGAGTTTGAGAAGGATAGGTGTTAGCTCTTCTCTAAATGTTTGATAGAATTCGCCTGTGAAGTCATCTGGTCCTGGGCTTTTGTTTGTTGGAAGATTATTAGTCACAGTTTCGCTTTCAGTGCTTGTGATTGGTCTGTTTATGTTTTCTATTTCTTCCTGGTTCAGTCTCAGAAGGTTGTGCTTTTCTAAGAATTTGCCCATTATTTCCAGGTTGTCCATTTTATTGGCATAGAGTTGCTTGTAGTAATCTCTCATGATCCTTTGTATTTCTGTAGTTTCAGTTGTTACTTCTCCTTTTTCATTTCTAATTGTATTGATTTGAGTCTTCTCTCTTTTTTTCTTGATGAGTCTGGCTAATGGTTTATCAATTTTGTTTCTCTTCTCAAAGAACCAGCTTTTAGTTTTATTGATCTTTGCTATTGCTTCCTTCATTTCTTTTTCATTTATTTCTGATTTGATCTTTATTATTTCTTTCCTTCTGCTAACTTTGGGGTTTTTTGTTCTTCTTTCTCTAATTGCTGTAGGTGTAAGTTTAGGTTTATTTGAGGTCTTTCTCGTTTCTTGAGGTAGGATTGTATTGCTATAAACTTCCATCTTAGAACTGCTTTTGCTGCATCCCATAGGTTTTGGGTCATCATGTTTTCATTGTCATTTGTGTCTAGGTATTGTTTGATTACCTCTTTGATTTCTTCAGTGATCTCTTGGTTATTTAGTAGCATATTATTTAGCCTCCATGTGTTTGTATTTTTTACAGATTTTTTTCCTGTAGTTGATATCTAGTTTCATAGTGTTGTAGTCCAAAAAGATACTTGATACGATTTCAATTTTCTTAAATTTACCAAGGCTTGGTTTGTGACCCAAGATAAGATCTATCCTGGAGAATGTTCCATGAGCACTTGAGAAGAAAATGTATTCTGTTGTTTTCGAATGGAATGTTCTATAAATATCAATTAAATCCATCTTGTTTAATGTATCATTTAAATCTTGTGTTTCCTTATTTATTTTCATTTTGGATGATCTGTCCATTGATGTAAGTGGGGTGTTAAAGTCCCCTACTATGATTGTGTTACTGTCAATTTCCCCTTTTATGGCTGTTAGCATTTGCCTTATGTATTGAGGTGCTCCTATGTTGGGTGCATAAATATTTACAATTGTTATATCTTCTTCTTGGATTGATCCCTTGATCATTATGTAGTGTCTTTCTTTGTCTCTTGTAATAGTCTTTATTTTAAAGTGTATTTTGTCTGAAATGAGAATTGCTACTCCAGCTTTGTTTTTATTTCCATTTGCATGGAATATCTTTTTCCATCCCCTCACTTTCAGTCTGTATGTGTCCCTAGGTCTGCAGTGGGTCTCCTGTAGACAGCATATATACGGTCTTCTTTTTGTATCCATTCAGCCAGTCTTTGTCTTTTGGTTGGCAGCATTTAATCCATTTACATTTAAAGTAATTATTGATATGTATGTCCCTATTACCATTTTCTTAATTGTTTTGGGTTTGTTACTGTAAGTCTTTTCCTTCTCTTGTGTTTCCTGCCTAGAGAAGTTCCTTTAGCATTTGTTGTAAAGCTGGTTTGGTAGTGCTAAAGTCTCTTAGCTTTTGCATGTCTGTAGTATTTAATTTCTCTGTTGAATCTGAATGAGATCCTTGCTGGATAGAGTAATCTTCATTTTAGATTTTTGTCTTTCATCACTATAAATATATCCTGCCACACCCTTCTGGCTTGCAGAGTTTCTGATGAAAGATCAGCTGTTAACCTTAGGTGGATTCCCTTCTATGTTATTTGTTGCTTTTCCCTTGCTTCTTTTAATATTTTTTCTTTGTATTTAATTTTTGATAGTTTAATTAATATTTGTCTTGGTGTGTTTCTCCTTGGATTTATCCTGTATGGGACTCTCTGCCCCTCCTGGACTTGATTGACTGTTTCGTTTCCCATATTAGGGAAGTTTTTGACTATAATCACTGCAAATATTTTCTCCTTTCATTTTCTCTTCTTCTTCTGGGACCCTTATAATTCGAATGTTAGTGAGTTTTATGTTGTCCCAGAGGTCTCTGAGACTGTCCTCAATTCTTTTCATTCTTTTTTCTTTATTCTGCTCTGCAGTAGTTATTTCCAGTATTTTATCTTCCAGCTCACTTATCCATTCTTCTGCCTCAGTTATTCTGCTATTGATTACTTCTAGAGAATTTTTAATTTCATTTATTGTGTTGTTCATCATTGTTTGTTTGCTCTTTAGTGCTTCTAGGTCCTTGTTAAACGTTTCTTGTATTTTCTGCATTCTGTTTCCAAGATTTGGATCATCTTTACTCTCATTACTCTGAATTCTCTTTCAGGTAGACTGCCTATTTCCTCTTCATTTGTTTGATCCGGTGGGTTTTTACCTTGCTCCTTCATTTGCTGTATATTTCTCTGTCTTCCCATCTTGCTTAACTTACTGTGTTTGGGGTCTCCTTTTCACAGCCTGCAGGTTTGTAGTTCCTGTTGTTTTTGGTGTCTGCCTCCAGTGGGCACGGTTGGTTCAGTGGCTTGTGTAGGCTTCCTGCTGGAGGGGACTGGTGCCTGTGTTCTTGTGGATGAGGCTGGATCGTTTCTTTCTTGTGGGCAGGACTGCATCTGGTGGTGTGATTTGGGGTGTCTGTGAACTTATTATGATTTTAGGCAGCCTCTGTGTTAAGGGGTGGGGTTGTATTCCTGTCTTGCTAGTTGTTTGGCATGGGGTGTCCAGCGATTGAGCTTGCTGGTTGTTCAGTGCAGCTGGGTCTTAGTGTTGAGACGAAGATCTGTGGGAGAGCTCTCGCTGACTGATATTTCGTGGGGCCAGGAGGTCTCTGGTGGACCAATGTCCTGAACTTGGCTGTCGCACCTCAGAGGCTCAGGCCTGACACCCGGCCGGAGCACCAAGACCTTGTCAGCCACACGGCTCCAAACTCCACAGTCCAGAGGCCCTCCTTTCCACGTGCTGCCTCTCCCCTCCAACATAGATATTCCTAAATGGTAGCAAGTGATAATAAATCTTTGTCTACTGTGGAATCATTTTTAGCAAGGATCTGTTCAAAATTAACAAATCATTCCTTTGATTAGCCTTGTTAGTCTATGTGACAATTTAATTAGAACTTACTTTTCTGTGTTTTCGTGTTGCTGAAAAAAATCTCAGTACTTTTGTGAATGAGGAGGTCTACCAGTTTCAGTTTCTACATTAGTTTTTTTATAAATCTATAAGCAGTTGTATACATTTTATGAGGTCCAGGAAATAGCCTTAAAAATATTTTTTATTCCATGATTGGTAGTAATCATTTTTTAAAGTGCAAAGAGTGTCACAATTATCAGACAATAGATGATGTAGTACCATCATTCCTTCTTTTTAGTATTTAGAGCTTTTTGCTCTCTGAGATACTCATACAACATCACTGATCATCGAAGCTTAGATGAATACTCAGGAGAGAAAATTACACAATTATTTTAGGTAATTATATATAAAGATGTATTAATTATAAAAATCTAACATGAGTTTAGTAATGATAGGATATAGCTTAAATCTCTGGCTTCTATTTTAACAGTTTCCAAGAATCACATCCAGGTATATGAAATAAAAAGGTGACATGTTCATCTGTGTATAATTTGCATAATTCTGCATAAGTTACACAGTCAAGTCTCAGGCTGTTTCTAATTAATCTTTATTGTTGCTTTCAATGAGTCTTTTTTCTTTCTTTTCTGTTTCATGAAAGCAACAACAGATATTTAGGACTCAACCAATACGTTTTCCCTAGTTGTGAGAGAGGGAATACGTATGTGAAGAGGAATAATATACAAAGCGTGGGTACAGTGAGGTGCATCTGAGACATTACTTGGATTTTTAATAGGCCCTTGAAAGTAGTATCGAGAATTTGGAGCTAAAAGCATTTAATAATATTTTAAAAAATATTAGTTTGATGGGGTGTGCCCAGGCTTATTACTCAGGACAGAGTATTACCTATCTCTTAGCCTGCATTCCGCTGGTAGAAGCTTACCTGTTTTTTCCCCTTAGGTAAAGTTTTTTTTGGAAAATTGTCTAAGCGATTAACTGTCACCTCATTATTGTTGTTAATCACTTCCAGAGCTCTTTGCTATTATCCATCACAGTGGTCAAGAGGATCACAAAGAAAGTGCTAAATCTTTATTCACAAAGAAAGTTGACTGTTGGCTGCTGCCTACATCAGCTATATATTTCCTTTGAACATTTATGGGATAGTAATAGTTAGAATTAAATTTCTAGAAGTGAAAACCATTAAGATATACAACTAATATTTCCTCAAAACCATTTACATTATTCTCCTGTTCATATAGTTCTTTTAAGCAGTTTTCTTGAAAGGTTTGAAGAAAAGACTTTTTGCTGTTTAAAAATTTAAAACTTCTTAGCAATGTGAAGAAATTTTATTTACATTTTTTCACTCTTAATTAACCTCTTTATTTCATGTGTCCTTTCCCAGTATTATTGAGATATAATTGACATATAACATTGTATGGTTTATAATGATTTTATATTGTTTATTATATATGTGATAATATTTCACATATATTGTGAAATGATTGCCACAGTATGTTTAATTAATATCCATCACCTCACAAAGTTACAAAAAATTTCTTACCTTGTGATGAGAACTCTTAAGATTTACTCTTAGCAACTTTCAAATATAAAAAACAGTATTGTTAGCTATAGTTATCATGTACATTACATCTCCATAACTTATTTATCTTATAACTGGAAGTTAGTGCCTTTTGACCGTCTTTACCCAATTTCCCCATCCCTTGCCCCCTCACCTCTGGCAATTACAAATCTGATCTCTGTTTCTGAGTTTGTTTTTTTTAGATTCCACTCATAAATGAAATCATCCAGTATTTGTCTCTGTCTGACCTATTGCATTTAGCGTAATACCCTCAAGGTCTATCCATGTTGTTGCAAATGGCAGTATTTCCTTATTCTTTATGGCTGAATAGTTTTCCATTGTATATGTAAACCACGTTTTCTGTATCCATTCATCCATCGGTGGACACTTAGGTTGTTTCCATGTCTTGGATATTGTAAGTAATACCGTAGTGAACATGGGGGTGCAGGTACTTCTCCTTCCTTTCCTTTGGATGTATTTCCGGAAGTAGAATGTGGAATCATATTTTTGTTCTATTTTTAATTTTTTGAAGAACCTCCATACTTTTTTCCATAGTGGCTGCACCAATTTACATTCCCATCAGCAGTGCACCGTGGCTCCCTTTTCTCCACATTCTCACCAGGATTTGCTATCTCTTATCTTTTTGATGACAGCCATCCTAACAGGTATGAGGTGGTATCTTATTGTGGTTTTGATTTGCATTTCCCTAATGATGAGTGATGCTGAGCATCTTTTCATGCACCTGTTGTCTGTTTGAATATCTTCTTTGGAAGAATGTCTATTCAGGTCTCTTGCCTGCTTTAAATTGGAATATTTATATATTTGCTGTTGAGTTGTATGAGTTCCTTATTTATTTTGGCTATTAATCCTTTATCAGATGTGTGGTTTGCAGATATTTTCTCCCATTCTGTAGGTTGCCTTTTTTTTGCGTATCATTTCATTTGCTGTGTAGAAACTTTTTTAGTTTGATGTAGTCCCATTTATTTATTTTTAATTTTGTTGCTTGTGCTTTGGATATCATATCCAAAATATCATTGCTAAGACCCATGTCAAGAGGTTTTTTCCCTATGTTCTCTTTTAGAAGTTTTATGGTTTCAGGTCTTATGTTTAAATCTTTAATCCATTTTGAGTGATTTTTGTATAAAATAAGGGTCTAGTTTCATTCTTTTGCATGTGAATAGATTTACATGTTTGATAAAAACATCCATGGACTTTTCTTTCAATGATAAAAAAGCCAAAAATTGAAGTTATAAAATGAAGATGCTCTCTCAGCTAGGAATGCTTTTCTAGAAATGTAGAAATGCAATTATCCTTTAATAAATAAGCATATCTTCAAATTGTCTCAGTAATGTGTCACTGAAAAAAACTAAAAGATGACATTGCTACTCACAATAACAATACAAAATGAAAACAATTGCAACACAGATCCAGGATGTTAGAGATGAATGAAAAATTATCTTGCTTTTTATAATTAAAGTTTGCTAGTTTAATATTTATGAACAGGCTTATAGACTTCTTAATTACTCAGGTGAAATACTATTGTCTTTGTTTCTAAAGAATTCTCTTTTTCTTCCTAAATCAAAAATGGAGAAAACTTAAAGCACATGACTCAGTTATAATTTTTAGAACAACAGTGGATAACAATGTTTTTAAAGACTTAGGAATCTTTTCATCACTCTGACTTATCATTTCCATTCTGTATCTAGTTTCTTGGTTGCAAAATAATAGGAACTGATGCTCACTAACATGAGTAGAGATAAAATTTATTGGATGTTGGGCAATTCCTAGAATCTGTGAGGAAGGCTGGAAAAGGCTTGAGAAATGGACAGGAGACAAGGCAGGCTGGGCCCAGGAACCTCTGTCCAGATCAACCTCTGTAGGAACCTTCTAAGAGGTGAGGTGCTTTTTGTTGAAGGGATACGTAGGAACAGTGAATTTCCTGGGTTATCAGCTTACAGCTTTACGTTTCTCATTGTAAAGTGAGCTCCTTTTTCAGAATCAATGTGGTGTGACATACCAAATATCCTTTACACATTCAGTCTCGGTTTTTCTTTCTTTCTCATCTTTCCTTTATATCCTCAACCTACAGTAATAATAAAAGTATCATAAATAATTTTTTATTTTTAAAAAAATTTTGGCTGCCCACGTGGCATGTAGAATCTTAGTTCCCTGACCAGGGATCGAACCCAAGCCCCCTGCAGTGGAAGTGCAGAGTCCTGACCACTGGACTGCCAGGGAAGTCCCCCATAAATAATTTTTTAATGGATTCCTCAAGAGGAATAGTGTTTCTTCTACTGGTTGTCTTGGTTTTAATGGAATTATCTCAAGAGTGAACCCAGATGTGAGGACAAGTAATCATTTGTTTAGGTTCAGGCTCTTACCTCATATAGCATCTCACTTATCAGTTCCCTGTCTCTTGCCTTCCTCTATTTTCCTGGGCTGCAGAGATGCCATCCTGTTAAGTACTTATATGAGCACACTTTTCACATTGAATTGTAATTTTTAAAAAACATCTCTCTTTTCCCCATAGACCATAGATTCCTGGAGAATGAGAAACAGGTTGTATTTAAATTTATTTAATTTAAATTTAATTTATTTTAAATTTATTGTCTGCACCTAATCTATTTTTGGGATATAGAAGGGCTCCATTAAAAAAATCAAAGTATCATGTACATATGGTTAAAATCAAATATTTTGAAGGGCTTATAATGAAAATCAACAATCCCTTTTCCTCCCTGCTCGACCCCTGTCCTGCTTCTCAGAGGCCAACGCTTTTAACTTTTCTAAGTATTTTTTCTGGTAGTTATTTCCATATTTCTTAAAAAATATCCTTATTCTATTATTTCTTGATTCATCAGTTTTAGACAGCTTATGTTGACTACCCTCCAACATTCCTGAGATACACATCTCTCACTATTTTTGGTTTTATGAATAATCAGTACATATATTAACTATGTAAATAACATTCACTACAGAGCCAAATACTATAATTATATTTTCTCTCTTAAAGAGTTTTCCTTTCCCATCCCTTTGCACAATTTCTTTTGTATCATTATATTTCCTTCCTTGTACAGCTTTTCTACTGCTTCTGTACTGTATCTATTTCTTAATTTTTTTCAAGTCCTCTATCATTATAGGTTTTTAAATCAGTTTTTTTCCCCATTGTCTTTCTGCTCTAGTCTTTTTTTTTTTTTAAATGCTTCAAGCATCTGCACTACTTTCTTTTTTTTTAATTAATTAATTTTTGGCTGTGCTGGGTCTTTGTTGCTGTTCACGGGCTTTTTCTAGTTGCGCCAAGTGGAGGCTACTCTTCGTTGCAGTGCCTGGGCTTCTCATTGTGGTGGCTTCTCTTGTTGTAGAGCACGGGCTCTAGGTGCGTGGGCTTCAGTAGTTGTGGCTCACGGGCTCTAGAGCGCAGGCTCAGCAGTGTGGCGCACAGGCTTAGTGGCTCCATGGCATGTGGGATCTTCCTGGATCAGGGATCGAACCCATGTACGCTATGTTGGCAGGCAGGTTCTTAACCACTGTGCCACCAGGGAAGTCCCTCTGCTCTTGTCTTGACTGGCTTTTTTTCTTTAAGCCACAACATGGCTAGCAACTAGGACTTCCTCTTAATATTCTCCTGGGCTGAATCTCTTGTTTTTTTGCATCTATGCCTACCTTGGTATATGGTGTACTTTCTTGTTTTGTGGAATCATATCTTCAAGTAACTTTCTAAGAAAGAAGGGGAAATTTTCTGAGTTCTTGTATATCGGAAGAAGTATTCTATCTTCACACTTTATTATTTGATTGGTTATAAATTCTGCTTAGAAAATAATTTGCCCTTTAGAACTTGAAGGCCCCATGTGTTGCCTTCTAGCATGTTGCCTTCTAGCATCTAGCGTGGCAAATGAAGAGTCTATCATTTGTTTTGTTAGAAGCTGTTAGGGTTTCTTTTTGTCCTTGATCTTTGAAATTTCTCAATGAAAAGGTTAGATATGTATCTTTCAAAAATGGATTCTTCTGTGCATGGATAGGCCCTTTTAATCTGAAGACCTGTATCCTTTAGTCTGAGAAGTTCTTTTGTAATATTCCCTTGATCATTTATTTCTCATTTTCATTTTCTCTGTTCTCTATTTTGGAACTTCTGTTAATCAACGTTGGATGAATTTGATTGAGCCTTTGTTTCTTATTTTCCTCTCTGTCTTCTATATGATCACTATAAAAATTAAAATAATAGAAAAGAATTTATGGTAAAATGTAAATTCTCAGCCTAATCCCATTTATCCTAGTTCCCTGAGGTAACCCTATACCGGTTTTTTTTTTTTTTCTCTAACCTTTCTAAAGATAGTCCAGGCATATTGTGGCAGAGATTGTACACGAAAATACTTGTTTTCCTCTTTCTAGAACCACAGCTGAACTGTGATTTTCCAACTTCCTTTGCAGTTAGATGCAACCATGTGACTAAGTTCTAGCCAATAGAATGTGAGCAGAAGTGATGTGTGCCGTTTCTGGAATGCCTTAGCTTTTAAGAAGTGGCTAGGTCTTCCCTTTTGTCTTCTACCAGGAAGATGCAGTAAATAACGTGGCCTCTAGAGGATGGTAGAACCATAAAATAGAAGGATCCCGGGCCTTTCACTGCTTGAAAGAAAGCAACCGATTGACCAGGAATAGAAATGAACTTCCATTGTATTTGAGCCATTAAATACTCTTGGGCCTGATGGTGGTACCACCTAACTTTACCTAATACACACATTTTTCTTTGTTTCTCTTTGTTTTCTTTTTTCCCCCCACCATTTGTAAGAGTTTCTTCTCTTTATTATCTACTTTTCTAGCAAATTATTAATTTCTAACACCTCTTTCTTGTTCTATATATTTTTTCCTTCTCATGCACTCAGTTCTTATATATGCAGTATCTTCTTGAATCTCTCTGAGGCTTTCATAATTTTTTTTTAATCTGTTTCCCAAATTACTTCTATTTTCTCCCAGCTCATTTTTTTGTTTGTTTATCTTGGTCTTTCTCTTTTATGTTGCAACTTTTCCTCAACTGTTTGTTGAGCCTTAGTTTTTCAGTCATATGTAAGAATGAGACAGCAGAAACCAGTTGAGAGCTCTGTGCATATGTGGGTAGCGAGCTGTTTTAGAATGATCAGGTGGAGAACTCCTCATGTTTCAATGGCAGAGTGTTCCCTCTGTGGACTATGAATTTCTTTTTCTATTGGGTAGATACATGGCTGCTAGAAGATGAACTACTCTGTATATGGACTTAACAGTTCCTCTAGTTTTAGCTCTGATCTTACTCCTTTACCCTGTATCTGGTGCATCAAAGCCTGAAAACTCTAGGATTCTGATGGTACGTTGTCTCCCTTCTCCATTTTTGTGTTCTTCTGCCTTGTTTTGCTAATTGCCACTCTTCCATCTGCTTTCCATCTTCTATAGGGACATGATAGGGATAGTCTTTTTTTCTATCATCAAATTCCATACTTCTTCGTGCTGTTGTGGGTTTGTAGTTTTTAACTCGTCTGTTACCATTTTAGTGGACCCTCTAGAGGAAGAGGAGATAAAGTGTGCTTTCAGCGTTCCAAATTCTGCTGTGGTCTGCTGCTGCATGTGCGAGCCTGCTGCAGCTTGTGTGAGTCAGCCAGCTCCGCCTACATAGCTGAGAGCAGAGTGGGGGCAAAGCAAAACGTATAGAGTTTTGGTTTTTAAAATATATGATACAGAACATTAAACAAATCTTTTAATTTAAAAAACTACCCCCTTTGATAAATAGTAAAATCTCACACCCTCCTTTAGTATTGTTCAAAATTAGAACACATTCAATATTGTGACTCAAAGTTAAGGGACAAAGTATTGCTTTGTTTTCAAATTGCACAGATTCCTTTAGAGAGACTGTGGTTCAGAATCTACTCCCTACTAGCATTCCATCCTATCTATAGAGAGTTGCTAATTTAAAGACTGCATTGCATCTTGTAGCTCTTGACTTAAAGAAGTAAATGTTTAATTGCATCTACTGTGAAAAATTCAGCACACATTTCAGGGGAAATTTTGAAGAATATTTCTGACCAAATGATACAGCATTATAAAAATAATGATAATATTAGCTCTACTTCATATATATATACACACATATACATACATGTGTAAGTATATATATGTTTCTATTAAATTTGCTTCTGTGCTATAGGATACTTAGAGAAAAACCTGCCTTATGTACAAAGTGACTTCTTTTGTACCTTAGTCTACCATAACTTGAATAGTATTTTTAATTTTAGCTGTATTCTAGAAACAGAAATTCTTTAAAAAATGCACGTCAAAAAAATAATTTGCTTCTTCCTTTCTGTTTTCGTTTGCTCTCTCTTCTTCATTCTTCTTTATAAAGTAACAGACATAATGATAATGTTAGGATATGTCACCAGCATTATATAGGCCTATGTACCTGGTCTCATAAAAGGGGTTCAACCTAAAATTAATAAAATCATACTCATATTTTTATAATGACTTCATTCATATTAGTTATAAAAATGAAGAATAATTAAAAATAAAAGCAAGCTATTTAACTATAGATAGTGGCCAGGTTTTTAAATGAATGCAACTTTATCTTACCAAAAGACAACAATATTTCAAACCTAGCTGAGAAGAGACTAATGATCTGCCTAACTAGTATCTACTAACCATTGTTTTAACATCCATTTTGATGGAGAAGATTTACTTACATTGTGAGAAAAAGAATGTCATGACTAAAAGAAGAAAACAATGATTGCAAATTATCATAGAGGTATAAAGATGAGGTTATTATAGACTCTTTGATAGTTAATAGAGCAATCAAAAGCAATGACATTTGATATGAACTTTTGATTACAGAGAAGGCTATGACTCATTTTTACATTCATACATCTAATAGAAAATTTTCAGATTTATAAGATTGACCCTATGTTCATTTTTTTGGTAACACAATGAATAAATGATGTTACATTTTTCAAAGGGCAGATGAACTGTTGAATCAAAAACCATATGTATAAAATGGAGACTATTTCAGGGAGACTGATTTAATTCTCCCTCTGGTTCTATCAAGGATTGAATCCATTAAGCAAAAAACTTTGGCTTTGTCCGTGACTTTAAAAAAAAAATGAGAATCATTTTATCAAGTAATTTGCTTTATAAGAATAATTGGAAATTATGCCAATTCTAAAATATAGGTAAAAATTTTTTGAAAATAATTTAAGTGTTTGTATAAAACAGAATTCAGTAAAGGCAAAGGCAACTCAGCATAATCGGTGAAAGGAAAATGTACTTAGTGGAGGGGTTGCTTGACTGTAAGTAAAATAAATATTTGAATTTCGGTACAAATAAAAATTTGTGATTCTACCATTGAGAATGATTTCCTAGCGATTAGGAAAATCTAAATAACTAGTCATAATGAATATCTAGGAAAATATTTGGTGTGGAGGAAAATGCTAAGAATTTGTTCGTACACACTGTAATCAGATACATTCCCAAGATGAGTTGTCTGGTGAGACTGAAGAGTACTTGTGATTCAGAGTCGTCAGATTACCAACAAGCACACCAAAATGAGATACGTAAGAGAGTTTTGGTTGATGCCGCATTCTAGCCATATATGACTAGGAAGCAAGTGAATAACACTTTGGTATAAGGATGGTGCCTACAAAATATTTACAGTTAGGCTTCAGATGTAAATTAACATGGAGCTCAATATGCAATAAATAACCTCTGCAAAATACACTAGATTCAGGATTTCCCTGGTGGTCCAGTGGTTAAGACTCCATGCTTCCATTGCAGGGGGCATGGGTTTGATCCCTGGTCAGGGAACTAAGATCCCACATGTCCCACGGTGTGGCCAAAAAATATCTATATATCTATATATAGATATGTATATTAGATTCATAGTATAATAAATATATGACCAAAACCAGACTATCTATTTTCCTTTTTGATAAAAGTGTTGAAGGGTTTGTAGACTTGGTTAACTCTTTTAGTAAACACAGTCCAAGATTTTTTTAGAATTCATGTGTGTGTGTGTGTGTGTGTGTGTGTGTGTGTGTGTGTGAATGTATCCAATTTTCTCAGGCTTCACACCAACTTAGAGCTATGGAGTCTTATTATAATAATAAAAGTTCCACTGGCTCTTAGAACTACTGCTCTTGCAGGACCTCAGCAATGTGCCCCTGCAGTATTCCTGAGAGTCCCCAAGAATATCACAAATGCTCACACACAGGGCCTCTTGTACCTGGTATTCCTACACCTGTCCTACTGTAGTCTCTTGTCCTACTCCTTCCAGGCAGTATACTGGATAGTATACCATGGTAGTATAGAATGTGGAGTGATTGGTGGTGAAGCAGGGGAGCATGCATTTCTCCCTTTTGTGTTTCTCTTTATTAAAAGGGTTCCAAAAAAGTGTTACTTTTCTCTGTCTCTCGTACAGAATCTTCAGTGAAACAGTTCTTCCAGTTTTTTTTCATGAGTCCCATGGAGGGTGCTCAACAACTAGAGTCATTCTTCTTGTCCAACAACTCTTCAGGGTGACATCAGTGTGCCTAGTTTCCTCCTTCACACTACTTTTTGTTTGTCTATTTGCTTTTAGGACAAATTTCTTCTTAGAAGTTTCCTCAGCAACTCCCCCACCCCAATCCCGCCCCATATACTTTGTTGGCTTCATCTCACTAATGTACTAGATGTGCAAACAGCCGACAGACCTTGGGTTCTTCCCCAGGAGGCTCCTCAGCTACCACAGAGGTGAGGTTCTAGAGGGTCAGGTGCCAGCCTCCTGCCTTTGGAATTAGAGAAGATGTAATTGCCGTCACTTCCCCAGGAGGAAAAATTCTGTTAGCTCACAAAATGGCTGAACCAGTCCTGTGCATATTCCCCCTGTTAAAGCCATTTTGATTTTATGCAAACTTATCTGTTGTTTACTACTTTGTTACTTGTTTATATTAGTTTTCTTTTTCCCTTAAAAAGGATTTAATGGCTTTAGCTTGTGTAAGGGAGCCAGAAATTTGGGGGATCCAACTCTAGATGCAAGCTTGTCATGACTCTGTGAGTTTGTAAAACTATCGCAGACTTTCAAGGATCTCAAAGCAAGGGCAGCAGGTGTTTGTCCTTGTGCAATGTGCTCTGCCTGCTGGAGTGACTGAACCCGGCTACTGAAGGAACAGAGGTTATTTTGCCTTTTTCTGTCTTTTCTCCATCCACTGGGGGCTTTAAGAATGCTTTGAGTCTAGGGAAGGGATTTGAAATATAGGTTGTGAGAATCTCTGTTCCAGCCATCTTGAACTTAAATCAAAGACCTAGCCCTTTTTGTAGGGCTCTTTGAGCCCTGCCGCCCCAAACAGGTCTCATCGGATGGGTTCACCTGACCAGCCCAGAAAGGTGTGATCCCACTTAGACTCACCTTGGCATCCCTACCCTACAAACTATACAGCTGACTGAAGCAATGTGGAATGTGTTAGCTTGGTAACTCAAGTGGTTTTATGTAAAAATTTTTTTTTAACTTTTCAATATTGTTAATTCAAACTAATATGTCTAGATACAAATCAGATTCCATCTATAGTTGTGGTTGGTTGTTCAATCTGAATTAGCCTTAACCAGACCTGTATCTTTGCCTTTCTTGATTTTTATTTGATCATATTTACTTTTTCATCATCTACCATAGTGAAACTACTAATGACTTAACTGGGTTACCCTTCCAAAGTTTGGGGTTTTGTTTTTAGTTTCTTTGTTTTTGAGAGTGTAATATTTTAATGAGACTAAAAAAGGAATGTGTAGGACAAAAGAATAAAACCTACTAGAGTTAGGTTAACTTATAATTAGGTAGGCTCTCATTAAGTAGGGTAAATAGAGTTTGTGATAGATATCATGTATGGGGTGTGTGTGTGTGTATAAAAGTATTAAGACAAAATTCTCTAAATAATAAAAATAGTAAGTCACCAAAGGAGAAGCTCTCTATAAAGAGAGCATTGTTTTGGGAATTATGACTTGAATAGCAGAGTGGGCTTTCAGCTCTGAATGTTTGAGATTCTCAGTTGTAGGATCAAGCCAACATATTCCATCTAGAACAAAGGTACCCTTGCTGGAGCATTTGGAATAACCTGCCTTTTGGTCTCTGATGGTATAAAAGAATCTGCTCAAACATATGATCTCCATCAACTGTAAAGTTAGGGCCTGGAATCACACCTTTCATTTTCTTTTTTTCTCCTTTAGCAGCCCTGAAGAGTTTTCACCAAATTGCAAACTGGAGTCAGGTAATAATGTTTGCTTCTGAGCTTTCAGAGGAAGCTGTTTATTTTAGTAGGCAATTTTCATGTGTGATGGAGTGAAATGTTGAGAAGGCAGCCTCTCATCAGTGGACAAACAATGCCTAAGAATTTAGCTAATGGCCCCCCTTCAGTGCAGAGAATAGATGGCAACAATTGTACTTGCAGACTAGACCCAGAGCTACTTGTTTGGCTGCTAGGTGTTAATGCAAATTTGTTCTTCAGCTCATTCAACCCTGGGGCTCCCATCCTTTGATTTAATTAAATGTAATTGGTTACATTGCTCCTCCCAGGCCCCTGAGGTGTTTTTGTTTATTGCTTACTCTTTGCAATAAAGCTTCAATTCATGGCACAAAATGCTGGATAAATAAGAGTCTTTTTCCTATGTTGGATTTGCAGCGAGATTATTCTTTTCAAATAGTTTGGCTTTACTGTTAAAAGTAAATGACCAGTGAAATAAACTCATTGGGTGGCAAATGTAGCATATCCAGAAGCAAGGAATTAGGTAGGGTAAATTACATGAGATTAGGAAAAGATATGAAGTTGTAATGTTAAATTAGTGAAGATTTGCTAAAGTACTAAGAGATATCAGCACTGTAAATAAGTGAGGCTTTAGTAAGTAAGATTATCATTGTTGTAGCACATTATTATTAAAAAGTTACTTTTAAATGCCAGCTATGAAATAGTCAGTAAAGTCATTTTTTAATCATGCAGAATTCTCTTATAAATATGCAAGTGACATTTTTGGGGACAAAAGCGAGAATGATACTGACTTAAATTAGGTCAGCACAATTAACCTGTTTCTTTTTAATGCAAGGTTTTTTTCCCTTCTGCATAAGTTTGTTTTTTTTAACCTGAAGATACTGTAAATAACATTTTTTTGATAAAGTGATTATTTTTCCCTTTCAAGTTTTCATTTTAATTTGAGAAGTGGGATAAATTATCTTTGTACTAACTTCTGAGGAAGCGCTCAGAAACTTAGGAAAATTGAATACAATCATTAGTGCTTCCCGATTCAATTTTTTTTTTTTTACATCTTTATTGGAGTATAATTGCTTTACAATGGTGTGTTAGTTTCTGCTTTATAACAAAGTGAATCAGTTATACATATACATATGTTCCCATATCTCTTCCCTCTTCCATCTCCCTCCCTCCCACCCTACCTATCCCACCCCTCTAGGTAGTCAAAAAGCACCAAGCTGATCTCCCTGTGCTATGCGGCTGCCTCCCACTAGCTATCTATTTTACCTTTGGTAGTGTATATATGTCCATGCCACTCTCGGCTTACCCTTCCCCCTCCCCATATCCTCAAGTCCATTCTCTAATAGGTATGTGTCTTTATTCCTGTCTTAACCCTAGGTTCTTCATGACATTTTTTTTTCCCCTTAAATTCCATATATATGTGTTAGCATACAGTATTTGTCTTTCTCTTTCTGACTTACTTCACTCTGTATGACAGACTCTAGGTCTACCACCTCATTACAAATAGCTCAATTTCGTTTCTTTTTATGGCTGAGTAATATTCCATTGTATATATGTGCCACATCTTCTTTATCCATTCATCTGATGATGGACACTTAGGTTGTTTCCATCTCCAGGTTATTGTAAATAGAGCTGCAATGAACATTGTGGTACATGACTCTTTTTGAGTTATGGTTTTCTCAGGGTATATGCCCAGTAGTGGGATTTCTAAGTCATATGGTGGTTCTATTTGTAGTTTTTTAAGGAACCTCCGTACTGTTCTCCACAGTGGCTGTACCAATTCACATTCCCACCAGCAGTGCAAGAGTGTTCCCTTTTCTCCACACCCTCTCCAGCATTTATTGTTTCTAGATTTTTTGATGATGGCCTTTCTGACTGGTGTGAGATGATATCTCATTGAAGTTTTGATTTGCATTTCTCTAATGAGTAATGATGTTGAGCATTCTTTCATGTATTTGTTGGCAGTCTGTATATCTTCTTTGGAGAAATGTCTATTTAGGTCTTCTGCCCATTTTTGGATTGGGTTGTTTGTTTTTTTGTTATTGAGCTGCATGAGCTGCTTGTAAATTTTGGAGATTAATTCTATGTCAGTTGCTTCATTTGCAAATATTTTGTCCCATTCTGCGGGTTGTCTTTTGGTCTTGTTTATGGTTTCCTTTGCTGTGCAAAAGCTTTGAAGTTTCATTAGGTCCCATTTGTTTATTTTTGTTTTTATTTCCATTTCTCTAGGAGGTGGGTCAAAAAGGATCTTGCTGTGATTTATGTCATAGAATGTTCTGCCTATGTTTTCCTCTAAGAGTTTGATAGTTTCTGGCCTTACATGTAGGTCTTTAATCCATTTTGAGCTTATTTTTGTGTATGGTGTTAGGGAGTGACTTAATCTCATACTTTTACATGTACCTGTCCAGTTTTCCCAGCACCACTTATTGAAGAGGCTGTCCTTTCTCCACTGTACATTCCTGCCTCCTTTATCAAAGGTTAGGTAACCATATGTGCGTGGGTTTATCTCTGGGCTTTCTATCCTGTTCCATTGATCTACATTTCTGTTTTTGTGCCAGTACCATACTGTCTTGATTACTGTTGCTTTGTAGTATAGTCTGAAGTCAGGGAGCCTGATTCCTCCAGCTCTGTTTTTAGTTTTCAACATTGCTTTGGCTACTCGGGGTCTTTTGTGTTTCCATACAAATTGTGAAATTTTTTATTCTAGTCCTGTGAAAAATGCCAGTGGTAGTTTGATAGGGATTGCATTGAATCTGTAGATTGTTTTGGGCAGTAGAGTCATTTTCACAATGCTGATTCTTCCAATCCAAGAACATGGTATATCTCTCCATCTATCTGTATCATCTTTAATTTCTTTCATCAGTGTCTTATAATTTTCTGCATCGAGGTCTTTTGTCTCCTTAGGTAGGTTTATTCCTAGATATTTTATTCTTTCTGTTGCAATGGTAACTGGGAGTGTTTTCTTGATTTCACTTTCAGATTTTTCATCATTAGTGTATAGGAATGCCAGAGATTTCTGTGCATTAATTTTGTATCCTGCTACTTTACCAAATTCGTTGATTAGCTCTAGTAGTTTTCTGGTAGCATCTTTAGGATTCTCTATGTATAGTATCATGTCATCTGCAAACAGTGACAGCTTTACTTCTTCTTTTCCGATATGGATTCCTTTTATTTCCTTTTCTTCTCTGATTGCTGTGGCTAAAATTTCCAAAACTATGTTGAATAAGAGTGGTGAGAGTGGGCAACCTTGTCTTGTTCCTGATCTTAGTGGAAATGCTTTCAGTTTTTCACCATTGAGGACGATGTTGGCTGTGGGTTTGTCATATATGGCATTTATTATGTTGAGGAAAGTTCTCTCTATGCCTACTTTCTGGAGGGTTTTTATCATAAATCCATGTTGAATTTTGTCAAAAGCTTTCTCTGCATCTATTGAGATGACCATATGGTTTTTCTCCTTCAATTTGTTAATATGGTGTATCACATTGATTGATTTGCATATATTGAAGAATCCTTGCATTCCTGGAATAAACCCCACTTGATCATGGTGTATGATCCTTTTAATGTGCTGTTGGATTCTGTTTGCTAGTATTTTGTTGAGGATTTTTGCATCTATGTTCATCAGTAATATTGGCCTGTAGTTTTCTTTCTTTGTGACATCCTTGTCTGGTTTTGGTATCAGGGTGATGGTGGCCTCGTAGAATGAGTTTGGGAGTGTTCTTCCCTCTGCTATATTTTGGAAGAGTTTGAGAAGGATAGGGTTAGTTCTCCTCTAATGTCTGATAGAATTCGCCTGTGAAGCCATCTGGTCCTGGGTTTTCGTTTGTTGGAAGATTTTTAATCACACTTTCAATTTCAGTGCTTGTGATTGGTCTGTTCATATTTTCTATTTCTTCCTGATTCAGGCTTGGCAGGTTGTGCATTTCTAAGAATTTGTCCATTTCTTCTAGGTTGTGCATTTTATTGGCATAGAGTTGCTTGTAGTAATCTCTCATGATCTTTTGTATTTCTGCAGTGTCAGTTGTTACTTCTTTTTCATTTCTAATTCTATTGATTTGAGTCTTCTCCCTTTTTTTCTTGATGAGTCTGGCTAATGGTTTATCAATTTTGTTTATCTTCTCAAAGAACCAGCTTTTAGTTTTATTGATCTTTGCTATCGTTGCCTTCATTTCTTTTTCATTTATTTCTGATCTGATCTTTATGATTTCTTTCCTTCTGCTAACTTTGGGTTTTTTTGGTTTTTCTTTCTCTAATTACTTTAGGTGCAAGGTTAGATTTATTCGAGATGTTTCCTGTTTCTTAAGGTAGGATTGTATTGCTATAAACTTCCCTCCTAGAACTGCTTTTGCTGCATTCCATAGGTTTTGGGTCGTCGTGTCTCCATTGTCATTTGTTTGTAGGTATTTTTTTTTTTTTTTTTTTTTTTGCGGTACGCGGGCCTCTCACTGCTGTGGCCTCTCCCGTTGCGGAGCACAGGCTCCGGACGCGCAGGCTCAGCGGCCATGGCTCACGGGCCCAGCCGCTCCGCGGCATGTGGGATCTTCCCAGACCGGGGCACGAACCCGTGTCCCCTGCATCGGCAGGCGGACTCTCAACCACTGCGCCACCAGGGAAGCCCTGTAGGTATTTTTTGATTTCCTCTTTGATTTCTTCAGTGATCACTTCGTTATAAGTAGTGTATTGTTTAGCCTCCATGTGTTTGTATTTCTTACAGATATTTTTCTGTAATTGATATCTAGTCTCATAGCATTGTGATCGGAAAAGATACTTGATACAATTTCAGTTTTCTTAAATTTACCAAGGCTTGATTTGTGACCCAAGATATGATCTATCTTTGAGAATGTTCCATGAGCACTTGAGAAAAATATGTATTCTGTTGTTTTTGGATGGAATGTCCTATAAATATCAATTAAGTCCATCTTGTTTAATGTATCATTTAAAGCTTGTGTTTCCTTATTTATTTTCATTTTGGATGATCTGTCCATTGGTGAAAGTGGGGTGTTAAAGTCCCATATTATCAATGTGTTACTGTCGATTTCCCTTTTTATGGCTGTTAGTATTTGCCTTATGTGTTGAGGTGCTTCTATGTTGGGTGCATAAATATTTACAATTGTTATATCTTCTTCTTGGATCAATCCCTTGATCATTATGTAGTGTCCTTCTTTGTCTCTTCTAATAGTCTTTATGTTAAAGTCTATTTTGTCTGATATGAGAATTGCTACTCCAGCTTTCTTTTTGTTTCCATTTGCATGGAATATCTTTTTCCATCCCCTCACTTTCAGTCTGTATGTGTCTCTAGGTCTGAAGTGGGTCTCTTGTAGACAGCATATATATGGGTCTTGTTTTTGTATCCATTCAGCCAGTCTGTGTCTTTTGGTGGGAGCATTTAATCCATTTACATTTAAGGTAATTATCGATATGTATGTATGTATGTATGTATGTATTCCCATTTTCTTAATTGTTTTGGGGTGTTATTGTAGGTCTTTTCCTTCTCTTGTGTTTCTTGCCTAGAGAAGATCCTTTAGCATTTGTTGTAAAGCTGGTTTGGTGGTGCTGAACTCTCTCAGCTTTTGCTTGTCTGTAAAGGTTTTAATTTCTCCATCAAATCTGAATGAGATCCTTGCTGGGTAGAGTAATCTGGTTGTAGGTTTTTCTCCTTCATCACTTTAAATATGTCCTGCTAGTCCCTTCTGGCTTGCAGAGTTTCTGCTGAAAGATCAGCTGTTAACCTTACGGGGATTCCCTTGTGTGTTATTTGTTGTTTTTCCCTTGCTGCTTTTAATATGTTTTCTTCGTATTTAATTTTTGACAGTTTGATTAATATGTGTCTTGGCATGTTTCTCCTTGGATTTATCCTGTATGGGACTCTCTGTGCTTCCTGGACTTGATTAACTATTTCCTTTCCCATATTAAGGAAGTTTTCAACTATAATCTCTTTAAATATTTTTTCAGTTCCTTTCTTTTTCTCTTCTTCTTCTGGAACCCCTATAATTTGAATGTTGGTGCGTTTAATGTTCTCCCAGAGGTCTCTGAGACTGTCCTCAGTTCTTTTCATTCTTTTTTCCTTATTCTGCTCTGCAGTAGTTATTTCCACTATTTTATCTTCCAGGTCACTTATCCGTTCTTCTGCCTCAGTTATTCTGCTATTGATCCCATCTGGACTATTTTTAATTTCATTTATTGTGTTGTTCATCATTGCTTGTTTCATCTTTTGTTCTTCTAGGTCCTTGTTAAATGTTTCTTGCATTTTCTCTATTCTATTTCCAAGATTTTGGATCATCTGTACTATCATTTTTCTGAATTCTTTTTCAGGTAGACTGCCTATTTCCTCTTCATTTGTTAGGTCTGGTGAGTTTTTATCTTGCTCCTTCATCTGCTGTGTGTTTTTCTGTCTTCTCATTTTGCTTATCTTACTGTGTTTGGGGTCTCCTTTTTGCAGGCTGCAGGTGCGTAGTTTCCGTTGTTTTTGGTGTCTGTCCCCAGTGACTAAGGTTGGTTCAGTGGGTTGTGTAGGCTTCCTGGTGGAGGGGACTAATGCCCATGTTCTGGTGGATGAGACTGGATCTTGGCTTTCTGGTAGGCAGATCCACGTCTGGTGGTGTGTTTGGGGGTGTCTGTGGACTTATTATGATTTTAGGCAGCCTCTCTGCTAATGGGTAGGATTGTGTTCCTGTCTTGCTAGTTGTTTGGCATAGCGTGTCCAGCACTGTAGCCCGCTGGTCGTTGAGTGAAGCTGGGTGTTGGTGTTGAGATGGAGATTTCTGGGAGATTTTCACCATTTGATATTACATGGCTGGGAGGTGTCTTGTGGACCAGTGTCCTGAAGTTGGCTCTCCCACCTCAGAGGCACAGCACTGACGGCTGGCTGCAGCACCAAGAGCCACACGGCTCAGAATAAAAGGGAGAAAAAGCAGAAAGAAAGAAAAAAAGAGGATAAAAGAAAATAAAATAAGGTAAAATAAAATTAAGGTAAAATAAAATAAAGTTATTTAAAAAATAATTAAGAAAAAATGTTTTTTAAAGTAAAAAAAAAGGGACGGATAGAACTCTAGGACAAATGGTGAAAGCAAAGTTATACAGACAAAATCTCACACAGAAGCATGCACATACACACTCACAAAAAGAGGAAAAGGGGAAAAAATAATAAATCTTGCTCTCAAAGTCCACCTCCTCAATTTGGGATGATTCGTTGTCTATTAATGTATTCCACAGATGCAGGGTACATCAAGTTGATTGTGGAGATTTAATCTGCTGCTCTGAGGCTGCTGGGAGAGATTTCCCTTTCTCTTCTTTGTTCTCACAGCTCCCTGGGCTCAACTTTGGATTTGGCCTCGCCTCTGCGTGTAGGTCGCCGGAGGGCGTCTGTTCTTCGCTTAGACAGGACGGGGTTAAAGGAGCCGCTGATTCGGGAGCTCTGGCTCACTCAGGCCGTGGGGAGGGAGGGGTACGGAGTGCGGGGCGAGCCTGTGGCGGCAGAGGCCAGCGTGACGTTGCACCAGCCTGAGGCGCGCCGTTCGTTCTCCTGGGGAAGTTGTCCCTATATCCCGGGACCCTGGCAGTGGCGGGCTGCACAGACTCCCCGGAAGAGAGGTGTGGATAGTGACCTGTGCTCGCACACAGGCTTCTTGGTGGCGGCAATAGCAGCCTTAGCGTCTCATGCCCGTCTCTGGGGTCCGTGCTGTTTAGCCGCGGCTCGCGCCCGTCTCTGGAGCTCCTTTAAGCGGCGCTCTTAATCCCCTCTCCTCGAGCACCAGGAAACAAAGAGGGAAGAAAAAGTCTCTTGCCTCTTCGGCAGGTCCAGCCTTTTTCCCGGACTCCCTCCCGGCTAGCCGTGGTGCACTAACCCCTTCAGGCTGTGTTCATGCCGCCAACCCCAGTCCTCTCCCTGCGCTCCAACCGAAGCCCGAGCCTCAGCTCCCAGCCCCGCCCGCCCCGGCGGGTGAGCAGACAAGCCTCTCGGGCTGGTGAGTGCCGGTCGGCACCGATCTTGTGCGGGAATATCTCCGCTTTGCCCTCCATACCCCTGTTGCTGCGCTCTCCTCCGCTCCGCGGCCCCGAAGCTCCCCCCGGCTCCACCACCTGCAGTGTCCAACCGCGAAGGGGCTTCCTAGTGTGTGGAAACCTTTCCTCCTTCACGGCTCCCTCCCACTGGTGCAGGTCCCATCCTTATTCTTTTGTCTCTGTTTATTCTTTTTGCTTTTGCCCTACCCAGGTACGTGGGGAGTTTCTTGCCTTTTGGGAGGTCTGAGGTCTTCTGCCAGCGTTCAGTAGGTGTTCTGTAGGAGTTTTTCCACGTGTAGATGTATTTCTGATGTATCTGTGGGGAGGAAGGTGATCTCCGCGACTTACTCTTCCGCCATCTTCCCCCTCTCCCCCGCTTCAATTTTTGGTACCAAACTGTATGAATGATTTTTCCCCTTTTTGTCCTGGTCAGTTGGGTAAAATAGCTGGACAGTAACTGGTATTTATTATAGTGTTGTCTTGTTAGTTTCTTTATTACTTTCTTCTTATCCTGGCCTTTATTTTATCCCTTTTTTACTGTAGAGGTATAAGATACTGTGCCAATGACATTTTCATTAATGCAATAGGCTTTCTAAATCTTGCTGTGTCACCAGCTTATATCTCTTCTGATGGAAAAAAATGAAAAATCCATGATAAGAGGTATATACAATAAGGTATTCTCAGTGCAATATAAAGCTTAAATTTCTCACAATAGGATTATTTTGCAGGAAATTTTTTTCTAGGCTCCTCTCATATTGTATTGCTGAGAAAATGGAGCCTTAAGCCCATCACATTGTGCTATCAGAAATTTAGGCCTTTCTTCCAGTGGATGTGCCAGGTGATAACCAAGAGGTAATTATAATGGAAAAACTAGAGGACACTCCCCTTGGGAGGTGGAGAACTGGCCTCAGATGGCAGCCCAAAGGTAAGTGTTAAGAGGAGAAATGGAACAGTGTATTCACATCTTGGGCATGAGCTAAGAGGCAGTGCTTTATTTCAGAGCAAGTTTTAGGTAGCCTCTGTCAGCTCAGGTGTAGGCAGAAAACCCAGCTGTGGTCCTAGGTCTGAAAACCTTAGATGGAAAGTATGGGCTTTGTCAGATGGGTTCAGGATGATGTAACTTCTCACCTAGTTTACATGAAGGAGTCACAGTTTAAAATAACTCTTGACCCACATACGGGCAAATAACCCATTTAGCATATTACAATGTAGTGGATACTGCAGGTTTCTTCTGTAAATGGAATATAATGTCATAGGCAGAAGGGAGGGAAGTGTGCCAGTGGTGTTTTAGATAAAACCAGATACTCCTCTCTTGTACTTGAGTAATTTTCCTTCCTGTGCACTGGTAATAATAAGCCCATTGCCTGTCCCCTGACTGTGACTCTCCTGAATCCACAGCTTTGATTGGAAACTCTCAACCCCTGACCGGCCTCGGGAGCACTGATTACAGAGGCACCCCACACACTTCCCTCATAAACATTTGGCAGATCAGGAAATGCTGAGAAGCAGTGCCCCTGGCTCTCAGAAGAGGGTACTGGTGGGAGAAGAAATAGAACATTTTCCCTCTTGCAGCTGTCAGAGAGTGATTATGTCAAATGGGTTTTCAAGGAGCCACAAAGTAATTACAGGGTAACTTCTTGACATTATTTTCCAATGTTTGACTCAGCAGATGATGATGATTAATTGATGTGTATTATTTTATGGCTCTCGGAAACTTTGATACTTTAGATAGAGGTCAGACTAAGTCTTCATTTAGACGAATATAGCAAATTTGCCTTAAATTTTAAGTTAACTCTCCCTCTGTAATAGACTCAGATGATTTTTTTAACTAACTACTAGTCTTCTGATGGCTAATAGAGACTGTTTGGGCTGCCTTTTTCATGTAGATTTTAAAAAAGATCAAATCATGTGCTTTCAAACTAGTATTTTACTCTTTTACTGAGATGTTACTGTGGATTTCTGGAGCGATTGGGAGAATTAAATGAAAGTGCTTAATGCCTGGCACATGGTAAATGTCAGCTATATTGAAACATGACATTGTAATCATTAAACATTAAAAAGGTATTTCCTTGTATGCTGTCTCATTAATGTTGTGGTCTAGGTAGCAGGGAAGAATCTGACACCCTGTTCATTTTCTTCTATAGTTATATTGGTTTATATCTTTTTATTGATTTTAGTTCAATTTGAAATATTTTGGAATGTTTATACAATGGACTTGAAATATATTTGCATTATGTGTCCTTTTCCAGGGCCTATCTTACACATAAATGTCTATATTAATAGATTCCAAGCAAGTAATTGATTTAGGTAGGCCAAGATCTGGACATTTGTGACTGATATAATAGAAATTAAGACAGATTAATTAAAATAATAAGTAATAAATATAGTAGAGCTTTTATTATTTTACTCTTTGTCAATTTTAAGTGTATTTTTTTCAAATCAAAGTTGTCAGTGATGTGAGAAGTGTTTAGTGATTTTCTTAGACTTTCATAAACTTGTTTACAAAAAGATGCTTCATAGCCAGAATGTTTCTTATGAGAAGAATGGAAACGTGTGACATTCTGACAATTCACAACTCCTTATATTTGGACTAAATAGAAATAAGTTGTCTTAAGTTTCGATTTTGCCTTTGTTCCATATAAAATATTTTCTATTTGCTGACCCACAAACTGTTCACCAAAAAATAACTACTATGCGTATGAATATCATGTGAATGAATGACTTGATTATGGCATAAATGCTAATGTTTGATGAACTTTTGAGAACATGCTTGAGTATAGTTATATAAGGAAGTCCTCTGAGTAGGTTTTTTTTTTAAGTTTTCAGGTATCAATATTTCATTCAAAATTATTATTTTCTCATAAAGTTAAGGGAATATCTTAGAATCAAGTTTCTTGCTATAATAGGTTTCTCCCGTGTACTTTTACATATGAATGCATTCATTGTGTGGTGGCGTCTGTGCACTGTGCATGTGTTTGTGTTGTAAATAAATGAAGTAGGTGAGCTATTTATTGGCCATACTGTTTCTGCCTGCCAACTAGATATATCGTCAACATTCCAGGTACAAAAGATGTTTAACCAGTTCAACTGAATAGTCTTCCTTTGTCTCCACAAAATGTGTTTCACAAAGAAAAGATGTTGCTCTCATGGTAACAGAAGGATGGCAGTCTAGGGTTTGCAGTGCCATCTTTATTATGTGTATGCTGAATGAAAAGAAACCAAGTATTCAACTGTGGGCTGTGTGGTTGTGAGGGATTTTTTTTTTTTTTTTTTTGGTGTTGGTTGTGGTCTCCATTGATAGGATATTTTAGATTTTTACAAGCTGATTCACCTTGTTATACAGCAGAAACTAACACAACATTGTAAAGCAATTATACTCCAATAAAGATGTTAAAAAATAAAACCATCTGTTTATAGGAAACACAGGGGGTGCACCCATCTGTTGAATTTACTATGCATATTGCAAATAGCAGATGGCTCAGCAATAGGTTTATCCTTCTGTAGGAATTTGTTGTTTCTAAAAGTAACAAATGTTTGTCTTTCAATATTAATACATCTTAGGACATTTGACTGGGGTGTGTTTTCCTTGTAAAATAACGCTCTCATTGGCAATCTGATCTACATGTCTCTCATCAACTGCCTAAACCTTGCCTGGTTCCTCTGAATCATCTGCTTCCTTGCTCTATTCATGCTCCACCCTTTGACATATTTGATATTTTTTATTCTCTACTAGAATTATTATCAGGAAACATTAGGTGCCCAGGTCCTATTATATATATTTACTCTCTATCTCTATGATTGCACTAGCAAATTTACACACACTACCTATAAAAAAAGTTGTAATACATCGGCAACTCTATATTATTATGTACATAACTCAACTTACAATGTTTCCTTTATTTAGATGTTCTACAGCTCTGTGATTCCTTGAATTATCTTTTTCTTTCTTGTAAAGTATGCTCCAAGTTCCTTAAGCATGGTACCGTGCTTCCTTTTCTTCCTATAAACTTATTTAAATATGTTGTTTTTGTTTAAGATTGTGAATAGGGGGGCTTTTCTGGTGGCACAGTGGTTAGGAATCCACCTGCCGATGCAGGGGACACAGGTTCGATCCCTGATCATGGAGGATCCCTCATGCCGCGGAGCAACCAAGCCCATGTGCCACAGCTACTGAGCCTGCGCTCTAGAGCCCGCGAGCCCATGTGCCGCAGCTACTGAAGCCCATGCACCTAGAGCCCATGCTCCGCTACAAGAGAAGCCACTGCAATGAGAAACCTGTGCCCTGCAACGAAGAGTAGACCCCGCTTGCCGCAACTAGAGAAAGCCTGCACGCAGCAACAAAGACCCGACGTGGCCAAAAATAAATAAAATAAAATAAATAAATTTATATTAAAAAAATGATTGTGAATAGGTACCAAATAATATTTATAACATATATGAGAGATAAAGATGAACAGAACAACATACATCCATAAATCCACTACATTGAATGAGTGAATTATCCAAAACAGTAAGAAGGGGGCATATGTATGGATATTGAGGGGTAAATGGATAATGTGTCTGACTGGGTTGGGACCAGCAAAATCTTTCATGGAAATGGATACTTAGTCCAAGCCCAGCTCGTAAAGCTGCCATGGAGAACGTCCCTTTTCTTTGAACAAAGTTTTTGGCCATGGCAGCTGGGCAGCAGGCCCTCAGCTAAGTATGATGGTTACAAGCTGGATGGCCAGCATTTCAGATACTGAACAGAACTCAGGCACTTTCCGTAGCATTTCATATATCCAGATGAGGGTTCAGTAAATGCTGTCTGTTATTTTCATGGTGATATGATTATGTGATATGGTGATATGATAATTTTAATCCCTGTTTCTCTAGCTCTTGTTTCTTCAAACTTTTCCCATAAACTATTTAATTTCGTGCTCTCCTTTAAGTTCTTCTTCCTTCTATCACTCTTATCCTAGCATTTCCCAAATTTTTAAAGCAAAAAATATCATGGTTTATTTCTATTTGATGTATCTATATTCATCCCATGCCTGTCTAGAGGTATTCTAATTTTTTACTTTTGTAGCATGTATATTCCTAAGGCCTATAAAAATTGATATTTGAAACTGAATTCAACTTAGATTTTAAATTTAGAGTTCCATGTTTAATAAAATAAAGTTGTCATTCAGGTTTTTTAAAAATTCAGGTTTTTTTAAACCTCCTGTCTTTCCTCATCTAGTATTTACTGAATACAAATACAAGTTATTTAAATTAAGTTTCTGTATAAAAATACTTCACCTAATTCAAAGTAGCCTCAATTTTTGTAAGTCTTGCTTGATGTACATGAAATTTGAATTTTTTTTTTAAATAAAGGAATCTATAGATATCCTCAGGCCTGTAGATTTCACCACCCTCTCCCATTCTCTGCTCTCACTATTCCCTGCACATGTCATTCCATCTTATCAGGTGACAGGAACTGTGAGCTGTTACTTTCTCTGTGGGGCTTATCTCATGTCCCCTAGCAGAGTTGCTGGTTGGCTTCTCTTTGTGCCCAGAGCTCTCTGTTTATACCTTAATTGTAACAGTTGTCCTATTATACTGTAATTATCTGCTTACCTGCCAATCTCCTCAGCAGACAGGGCAGTGGCTTTGTCTTATTCCTTTTGCCTCCCCAAGCTCAATAAACACAGGTTTGTTGAATGAATGAAGTAATCGTGTGTGTGTGTGTGTGTGTGTGTGTGTGTGTGTGTGTGTGTGTGTGTGTGAGATCCATCAGAGGACCTCCAGAGATGCTGTTAATTCTCCTCCTTTAAGGACTTGATGAAATTCAGCTGTTTTATGAAAGGTCTCCTCCCCTTTTTCGATAAAGGTTGCTAATAGGTTTCCAACAAAAATGGCAGAAACCTGGACTGCTAATTTACTGTTTATGTTTGCATATATTAAACTAGGACCCCAGATGAAAAAATTGGAGTAGGATGTTAATCACAATTTGAGGTCAAATCAATTAGAAAACATAAGTAAGTTTGTCGTTATTTCCAACTTCACATAATGGCATCATGTGGTCTTTGGGGGCACATATGTTTTGGAATATGAGCATCGTTAGGTTCTTTTGAACAACTGTACACCAGCTCATGAATTTATATACATAAATACTACTAATTAACATTTGTTTATTATTTTGCATTTCACTGCTATTTACTATCAGATTTCGACAATAGATAATTTTGTAACCTCAGTTTTATAAAAACCACTAGTATTTTTGGTCCCTAGCAACCATTTAGTATGTAAATTAGGTATTCTCAGGCTTAATGTACTTCATTTTTATAAAACAAATACATCATTAATCTGATTAAGTTCTTGGATGGGAGTGCTGTCCTCAGATCATTGTGGATCGTTTATTGTTGGGCGTGCATCCAAAAAAAATTCAAGCATGGCACTTACAGTCTAGGTTTAGGAGAATTGTTGAAACCTCCTAAATGACATTTTCCAGAAGAATAGAAAGGCACTGCTTACTTACAATTGCAAGCATTACCTAAAACTTAATGATGTTCTTACCCTTAATTGCAACTCAGTTTGATGATGATTCAGTGCCTGAAATTATGCCGTGTTTTGCTTTGATGTTAAAAAATGTAAAACGAAATAAAGGTGATCCAAGTGAATCAAAAATAGATTCTGGCTTTCCAGTAGTGACTTAATCACTATGTTTCTGAATTCAGAAGGTGCTTGACTGTCATGGCTATTATTTGGTATGTCTTTAGCTTTTAGTCAAATTTACTACTTAAGAACTGAGAATGTTTAATATTAAGGTTAAAGAAAGTTCATGATGTTCTAATTTATATAGCAGAAGAAACTTTTAAAGAAAATTTACAACAGAGTTTACTGAATTCTGCCTTCTTATTTCCGTTTTCAAAGTTGTGTATCCTCTGTTTGTAGGTAGTCTTTGTCTAATAAAACATGTATAATAATGGCTTTCATTTATTGAATGTCTACCATAGTACCTCATTCATCCTCCTAGAAATCTTGTGAAGTTGTTCTGTTTATTCCTATTTTACAGATGATTAAACAAAGGCTCAGGGAGGTTAAGTTAGTGCCCAAAGGCATGCAGATAGCATGTGGTTAATCTAGGACTCAAAAATAGTTCTCACTCCAGAGCCGCTGCCTCTTCAGATAGGGGAGAGAAAGAAAGGGAACAGATTAATTTACAAAGGTCACAGGGGTTGGCAAACTTTTTCTATAAAGGGTCAGATAGTAAATATTTTAGGCATTGAAGACCACACATACATGGTCTTTATCACATATTCTTGTTTTTAATTTAACATACCTTTAAAAATATAAAAACCGTTCCTAGCTTAAGGGCCATATAAAAACAGGCAGAGGGCCAGATTTGACCGGAAGTTCTTAGTTTGCCAACCTCTGATTTAGGACAGTGTCAGTGAGCCCTGTATATTTTCTCTGGACTATGTGGCCTTCCATTCCCTACTTCTTGGAGGGTAGTCGTCTCAAAGCTTTTCTCCCAGCCCTCAGTTGGCTGCAAGGACAAAACGAGTTCCCAAAGCCTCATAAATGACTTTACAAAAGACCAAAAAAAAAAAGTAAATATTATTATTTGTATTATCCAATTATAGAGACAAACATTTTGAGTCATTGCTTAAGTAGTGAGGGTGGCTTTTTGTTCATACTTTGCCCTTCCTTTTTAAAAAAAGTAATATCCAGTGGACCAAACACACGGTCCTGCTACAGAGGGGATGTTGAATGGTTCGCTGTGTAATTCAGTCAATAAACCAAACTGCCAAAGTCAGATGTACAGGCAGTTTTCCAATGAAGTCGACGGAGCATTTATTATGTATCAGGTTCCATCCAAAATGACTCCATTCCTTGTCTAATTTAGTCTTTGCAAACTCTTCAAGAGGCAACTGAGGTTTAGAGAAGTTGAGTAACTTGTTCACAGTAATACAACTAGTAAGTTACAGAGGCAGAATATGGATATGGGCAATATGACACCAAACCTATACCCTTAAACAGAAACTTAAATTTTTTGTGCTTTAAGAAATGTTTGATCCTTCAGTATAACAGTCATTCATTTGAACAGAATAGAACTGAAAAGAGGACACTGTAGCTACAAACGTAGTAGGCTGTAAAAATCTGAAACAATGTCTGGGCAATTCTAGGAGCAATCTTAAGAATGAACAAAAAAATAAAATAAAGGTCCCTGAGTTTAAAATAGCTCCTCAACTAATTAGAATTAATTATATGTATTATCATGTTTAGTGCCTTTAGGTCATATGTGATGCTTTTTGTTTCATGTGAACATGAAACGATATCATGTGAAAACTGATATTTTAGAAAACTGTAGTAAGAGTAAGCTAAGTGAAAGATAAATTAATTCAGCCAATATTTGTGAGTGCGTGTTATGCCAGAAACTGGGTGTCAAATAAGACGCAGTACTGTGCATGAGTAACTTACGGTCTAATAGGAGGAGAGAGAGAGAGAGAGAGAGAGAGAGAGAGACAGGTAGAAAAAGACAAGAATCACTTGTAGTATATTGGGATTATCCACTGAATATGGCCTGTGGGAGGTCAGAGAAGGCTTTTCAGAGGCAGGGAAGTCTATACTGGTACCTGGAGGTATGGGAGAAGGTGTGTCCGACTCAGAGGCAACAGCACAAGCCAAGAACCAGAAGTGAACTAGGAAGGCTTAGTGAGTTGCCACAACTCCTTATTTAGTGAGTCTTGAGTAAGAGCCTTTGGGGAAGGAAACAAGGTGAGGCTAGAAGGGTCAGAAGCCCCAGATTGCAAAAGGCCTTTTGTACCCTATGCCAGAGAGTGAACTTGATCCCTAAAGCAGCAGGGAGTTAATGAAGGTGACATGATCAGATCTCTGTTTTGGAAACATTTTCACTCTGGCTGCAGCATGAAGAAAAGAATGGAGGAGAGCAAGCAGGGAGAACAATTAAGAGTTTGGGGATGTGGCAATGGGGATAGGTAAGTGGGTGGATTCCATAGATTAATTAAGAAGGTAAAATTGATAGAACATGATGAAGGAGTAAACTGAAGGTGGGGAGAAGTTAAGGATGACATCTTGACAACTTGTTAGGAAGAGGCAATGGGACATAGAGATAGAACTAAAAGAATTGAGAAAATGTACAGAAATTAGTAGGAGTTTAGTTAAAGATGAGATGTCAGCAGAAGGTCTTTGTGTATTGTAGTGGGATTGTTTCTTATACTCTGCTTTTCTACCTAAATAATTGGCTGTTATTTGTTCCCAGTTTTGTATTGTACTACTTATTCACCCAGTCAATCTTTTTTTTTTTTTTGCGGTACGCGGGCCTCTCACTGTGTGGCCTCTCCCGTTGCGGAGCACAGGCTCCGGATGCGCAGGCTCAGCGGCCATGGCTTATGGGCCCAGCCGCTCCGCGGCATGTGGGATCCTCCCAGACCGGGGCACGAACCCGTGTCCCCTGCATCAGCAGGCAGACTCTCAACCACTGTGCCACCAGGGAAGCCCCAGGTCAAACTTTTTTGCTACAACTTGTATTTCAATGCAATGTTTTCTCCCTATCTCTACCTTGAAGATTTTCCTCTCAGTTCTCTGAAAGACTTCCTAGTTTTTTAGATACAACTGAAATGCTGCTTTCTTGTTAAAGCCTTTCCAGATTCCTTCAGGCCCGTGACTCCTTCCTTTATACTCCCACAGTACTTAGTTTTTTCTTCTACTGTAGCACTCGGCACGTATTGTAATTATCACTCTGTATGTCATCTGTCTGTTTGGTGAGCTGGAACAGAGGTTGCTTTTATATCCTTAACATCTAGCACAGACCTAGACTTATAATAGGTGCTTGACTGAAAGAATAAATGAATGAATAAAACATCCCACCTCATGTTTGAAACATGCTTCAGTTCTTCCAACTACCTGTTCTTTTGTGCTACTTTTCTTTATCTTCTTCCCTGTCACATGTTCTTCTGTCCTACCTGGTAGATTTTAGAGCTTATGAAATACGTGTTTAAAGATTTAAAATATAGTGCCTTGAACTCCTTAGAGGAAAAGTCTATGAATAAATAATTAGACTCATTTCACATCAAAATCTAAAGGGTAAAAAACTGTTCGCTATCATTTGGTGCTTTATTCACTTGTATGGTAATCTAATGGCACATCCATTGTTATCACTGAACTATACTGAAATATTTTACTCTCGGGGCTTTTTCATCTGACAAAGGAGGCTTTTTGAAAATGAAAAAACATAGTTCCTGTCCCTGTTATGCTAAGGGGCAACTCACTAGTTTTGTAACGCACGGGTTAATATTACCGTGTTTCGTAGTGAACATTACCTGAGGAAATTGCTATTAATATCACTGCAGCATGTATGTATATAGGTCCTGTCATCGTTGGGGTATGTAAATCAGGAATGTTGCTGAAGAACTACTTAGCATTTTCTTGGGGGTGAAGTGCTTAGTTTTGGAATTTAATTGTAGGTTTTACATTTAAGCTGTTCAGTATTACTCTTATAAAGGTTCTATAAATTTCTTGCTTTGTAGTTTAACAGATTTAGTCACTACAGTTGAAAGGCATCATCCTCATAATGAAGCCAGAAAAGAATAAAGGTTGATCATGCAGGGCTGGCTGTCTGTGACATTGAACAATAGAGATTGACTTCTTCATGTCTGTTAAATTAGACTATGGAGTGTGCTTATCTTGCTGCAATGATATTGAATTGTAACAAGAAAATGTTATGTTGTGCGGCTCTGCAGAGGGGGTGTGCATCTATTCTCACTTCACTCTATGGGGAAAGCTTAAAACACTACTGAAGCTGCCTTGTGAGCTTAATGTCTAATGGCACAGACTGGGCATAATACTGAAATAAAAATAAATAAAGAAAAAAATGCAAAGGCCTTTAAATATCCTGTGAAGTTTTATCCATTGCAGTCTTTCTTTAAAGGACTGAAGGCAGCTTAGGAAGGATATGCTGGAAAAATTCGATTTTGAAGAGGTCTTTGAAGGAGATAAGTAATAAGGCCTGAGGGAAAAGTAAGAGGATATTACGTTGCATAAGTGACAGATTGATTCTAAACTTTTCTACATTTGTACTTGATACAATTCAACTCAGTTCTCTAAATATTAATGAAATACCTTCTAGGTTCCCAAACACTGTGTTGGATACCATAGGAGGGTTTTTTTGTTTTGTTTTGTTTTTGCGATACGCGGGCCTCTCACCATTGTGGCCTCTCCGGTTGCGGAGCACAGGCTCCGGACGCGCAGGCTCAGCAGTCATGGCTCATGGGCCCAGCCGCTCCACGGCATGTGGGATCTTCCCAGACCGGGGCACGAACCCGTGTCCCCTGCATCGGCAGGCGGACTCTCAACCACTGCGCCACCAGGGAAGCCCCCATAGGAGGTTTTGAAACAGTGTGTGATTCAATCCTGCCCTGATGAATTTAGTATCTTTTTTGAGGAGATGAAAATTAAATCCATGAAATAACTTCTTAGAATTGTCGGATGTATGAATGACAGTATTGTAAGCTGTCAAGATCATTTAAAATTTTGATTCTGTTATTATATGTATCATTCCCAGATGTGTCACATGAGCATTTGATAGGCATCCCTTTTATGTCTTAAGTCACTATTAAAAATACCAAAAAGTCAAGGGCAAGGTTAGGAACAAGAGAGAGCCTCTGACACTTCCCACGCTTGTTCTTTGCAAATGTTTGTTGTCTGCTCTTGAACACTGCATTAGTCTCTAAACATGTTTAAAGCACCTAGTTAATAATCTGTTATAGAATTTTATCATGAATGTTAAGCTACTTTTCAAGTTTTTTATGTATACTTATTTAACTTTTCCAAAAAATCAACAATAGCTTTTCTATAGTTCTGTTTCCTTTTTCTCTCCCATTTGTCATGATTCCTCAGTGTGATTACTAACAGAGGATTACAGATACAAGTTTTAAATTTAGTTAGCATGGTGGAATATAGATTGGCCTGTCTGTAGATTCAAACACTCTTAAAGCAGATCCTCTATTGTTTCCTTACTTACTGTAGGCTGCATTTTCTTCTTTATGTTTTTTATCTATCTCTTCCTCTCTGAAGACCATTTTCCTTCCCAAAGAAGACTGGATCAATCCAGTAGAAGTAGAAGGTGAGAGTTAAAGTAGCTGTATTTGATGTCCATTTCCTCTTCTTCCTTAATAACAGAACCAAAACTCAAGTTTTGTTTAGGACAAGAATGTGCTCAGTGAAAATACTATTTGGATAACTTAGAGCTTGTGGGGAGCCTTTTGACACATTCTGGCCAATGAAATGTAGGGGGAAGTTGCTGGGTGGAGTGTATTAGTTAGCTGATACTGCATAACAAATTACCCCAAAGCTTAGTGGCTTAAGACAACAATAAACATTTATTGTCTCACACAGTTTTGGAGGTCAGCAACTCAAGAGAGCTAAACTGTGTGATTTGGCTTAGGGTCTCATGAGGTTGCAGTCAAGATATCTGTGGGCCTGCAGTCATCTATGAAGGTTTGACTTGGAGGATCTTTTAACCACTATGTTTTATTGCCTAATAATAAATAATAAAATACCACCTACCCTAGGAAGGTAACTCTGAAATGTATCGAGCACTATTATAGACCAAATGCTATTAGGTACTTCAGGATGTTGATTAGAATTAAGTACATATTAATAGCCCCATTCATTGATTTCTCTTCTGTTGAAGAATTAGGATACTTTGAATCCTCTCTCATTCCTCTAACTTGCTTTCTTTTGTTGAACTTTTGTTATCTCTCTGAGAAAGACATCCTTCTCCATCTGACCAAATAGCCATTGTATACTCTCACCATTTGACCTAAAATAAACAAACAAACAAAAAATAGCACAGACTAATACAAAATTAAGTGTTAAATTATCATCCAAAGTCAAATCTTCCAAACAAGGGCTACATATATTAGGAATGAGAGATATCAATAATGGCAAGAGGCCGGGAAGTACACATCATTGTGTGAAGAGGAGACTGATTGAAAAATGACTAACCCCAAAGCAAGAGGCACTTGGATGATGATAAATAAACTAAAGAAAGAATTGAAAACAATGTCCATTATCATATGTAGCTTTGAGACAAGAAATCATTTGCTGTACTATGAATAGAGCTTAATATGTATAGATTTCTCTTCCTTTAAGCAGTATTTCTCCCATATATACAAGTAGCTAAACATGTAAAAGTATCAAGAGGCTGCTAAGTATAGCATGTAACTAGCATTATAGCTAGGATTGGTGATGGTGTGGGATATCGGTAAGGGGGCATGAAGCAGCACCTGAAGCCTTGACTGACATTAAGTATCTTGTTCCTCCGCACACCCTGTTCTTTGCCTGATGGTAGAAAAAGCCTACAACAGCTTATTTGGGATCTTAATCTCATGGGAGGTGATGTTTACTGGAAGAGAGAAGGTCTTGGTAGTATAATTCATCAATAAGTTGGTCTTGTGTTTGATTTGGAAATATTGGGGAAGTAAAATTCTTAGTTGAAAGTTTGCAGGATTTGTATCCAGTCATCAGATACTTATTGAATGTCAGTTATATGTCAGGTTCAGTGGTGTTGATTATTCATTCTCAGAGTCTCCTGGATTTGTTCTTTCCCTTATGTTCTCAATCACTTCAACAACCTAAGTTCAGACCCAGTGGCTTTCTTCCACCTCTGTCTTCTACCACTTGTATACCCTGTGTGCTGCCATGGGCTGGTGGTATCAAATCCACACATGTTGATCCAGAGCGAGGCCTTTCATCAATCACAGTCTTTGCTCTCATGTTTATCTTCTGTCATTCTTCATTATAACCACAAGGAATTATGGCCACACCTATGTCTTTACCTTCATTGTCATATATATTGATGATTCTCACATCTGGGCTTTTCTTTTTTCTTTCTTCATTTTAGCATTTATGAAGGCAGCCTATACTTGGTTACCCAGGTGTTCTTTTCTTAATGTCATATCCTGAAAAGTGAAAAATTTTGGTATATCGAACCATTTAAGACAAGTAAATAATTTTTATTTATCTTCCCAAAATTTATATTTTTATTTAGTGCATATATGACCCATCTAAATATTACTTTGTTATAGAAACATGGACCTCAGAATTGGAAAAACCTTAGAGCTTAGAGTACACCCTCCTTCCTTAATTTTCAGGTAAGGAAACTGAGATTCAGAGTAGAGATTTGGCTTAGGGCATTTGACTAATAAGTAGGAAGACACATTTTAAACACATTTAAAACACACATTTTATAACTCATCATTGAGTGTGCTTTCCACTAGAAAAACTAATCCCTCTTATTCTCCTCTTATTTTATGTATTTCATTTTATAATACCCAAGGTGCGAGCTATATTTTCTACCCTCCCCCCCAATATCCATAACATCAGTGCCATACGGTAATTTTGGATAAATAAACTTGGAAGTGATTTAATTGTCATGTAGATGTATGTGAATATATCAGTCATAATGGGATAGGTTACGCTCAGTAACAAACAGCTCACTCCTCTAACTTCAGTGACTTACAACACCAAAGTTTCTTTCATGTTGTATGTTTATCTTGGGTTTATTGTGGCTCTGTTGCACGTTGTCTTCAATCTAGGATGCAGGATGATGAAGCAAATTCTGGAACAATTGTAGGAGACAGAAAAGAGACACAGTGAAATATGTACATACTGGGTCTCACCAGAGAAATTTACATGGTAGAGCCTGTTGCCAATAGAGAGGAAACGCGTAATCCTTCTCCAAGTAGGGGCAGCAAATATTTTTGAAAAATAATACAAAAAAGACATCTACTGTGACCTTAGATAGAGTGTTGAGTAACATGCATTTCAGTCTGTGGCGCACACACTATCATCATTGGTCCCTGCATGGCCACTTTGTCTTTTTATTCATGTTTGTTTGTTTATTTGTTAAAATGTATTCTTATAAAATGCATACTGTTGTTTGGGATATGTATTTTGAATTTATATAATGGGTATTATTTAGATTGTATTCAGTTTCTTGATTTTTTTCATTCAACATTATATTACAAGGTTTATCCACATTGCTGCATGTTCATCCAGTTTGTTGCATCTGGTGAATCCATAGTATTTCATAAACATCCACCACACTTTGGCTATTCACTCTCCTAGATTGCCTTTCATTCTCCACCAAAATAAATGATGCTATGTGTGAATTTCTTTGGACTGTATACTCAGGAGTAGGTTATATATTTAATTTAACTAACTAAGTATTGCTGTGTGAATATTTTCACTAACTTTTCAGAACTATTCATTCTTGGTATTACTAGAATTTAGCAACTTTCTGTATTGTATCTTAGCCCTCAATGTGACTAATTCTGTAAGTCAATCAAGTCTATCCAACTGAGAATGCACATATAACTAATGTGACATGTAGTTCACACCTGTAAAGAGATTTTTCGCTAATGATGACCTATAAGCAGGTGTTACAAACTGTTGTTTTCATGCGTTGTTTTATATTGCTATAAAACCCAATCATAAATGGATAAACAAAATGTGGTATAATTTTCAGCGATAAAAAGGAGTGACTTGCTGATACATGCTACAACCTAGATGAATCTCAAAAACATTATGCTAAAAAAAAAATTTAAAAAAAAACCATTATGCTAACTGTAAGAAACCAATCACAAAAGTCCATATATTTCATGATATCATTTATATGAGCTATCCAGAGCAGGCAAATGCATAGAGACAGAAAGTAGATTAGTAGTTGCCTCTGGCAGGGGACTAGGGAGTGAGTGCCAAATGATATGGAGTTTCTTTTTGGGGTGATGAAAATGTTCTAAAATTGATTGTGGCGATGGTTGCACAACTCTGTTAACATGTGATAAACCATTGAGTTGTACACTTTAAGTGGGTGAACTTTAACAGCATGTAAATTATATCTTAATAAAGCTGTTTAAAACAAACAAACAAACAAACACCTCAATTGGATCATTTTCCAAGAAACAGGTTGGAAATGAGTTCAAGGCTGACCCCTTAGTTTCCTTCTAACTCTGTGGAAAGAGTAAGGGAACATTTTCTCCTCCTGTGGGAACCTGAAGGGAAAGAATCAGGACAGTTTTATTTCTGAGCTCTAACCTAAGTTATTTGAAAATAAACCCAGGCATGTTATTTCAACTAACAATCTCTGCACTGATATACCTCCCACCCCTGATCTTTTGTTTAACTGTTTGCAGTTATGTTCAGGACATTTTTACTTATATGACCCACCACTGGTCTCTTCTCAAATATTGAATTTCTGCTCTACCTTCAATTTTTATATCTCAATATTTAGAAAACTTGGGCATCTTTTTTCTCATTTCTAGATCCAGCCTTTTATCATGTTATCTTAAAATTATTTTCCAAATATGCCTCCTTTTATTCATTGGACTTGACCCTGCCCAAAAGGAGAAAGTTTTCAAAATTTTAGAAAAGAGGATTGGCAGATTTGTGCTAATTATAATGGTTTAAAAACAGCAAGGAAATTTTTTCTTTCAACAGTACTAACAAATATCTGACATAGCACTTTTGTGAATAAAACTGGAAAATTTAGTTCTTTCACTGTTTTACGTATGTCATCTCATAGTCACCGTAACATTTGTGTTTGTCAAATCTGTGGTAGTTTTTAAGTAAAGTATCAAAATCCTTGATAACTAAGGGGTGCTCAAGTGACTTGAATGCTTCAGCTTGAGATGGGTCAGCTTTTGGGGTCAAGTTGTGAAGAGAAAGCCATCACATACACTTCATCAACACTGTGGAATGAGAGACCAGTGCATTTACTGAGCAGTGGATTTCCAGTGAGCATATAAACTAATTGGTGGATGAACATGCCCCAGGAGCAATGATTTTAAGGTCATAGCAGGCTCAGTGAATAATGCTGACTTACACTGCATCTCACTGATAGCTGATCTTACCAATGAGCAGTTTAGAAGCATTCAAGCCTGAACTCTCTTCCCTGTGCCTTGAATGGCATGTCAGTGGTCACTGTTTTTGACATCCTTTATATTTGTCCAGTCAGCTCTAAATCTTTAGGTTGGGCTTCAGAATACTCAGGAAAGAAAAGAGAAGCAATTATTTTCAGTCATTGAGTTTTGGAGATCTTAGCGTTAATTATGCCAAACATTGTTGGTTCATCAACAAATAAAAATGTTAAAAGGCTGTATGAAGCATTCCAAAGTTGCTTAGACGTAGTTTATGGTGATTAAGAACATCTTGTATACACTAACGTATTTTTAGATACACTTTTACCCATGCATGCTCATGTATAGTTTCAAAACCAAATATTCAAATTAAAGCCATTTTCAATTTTGGAGGATAAATATTGAAAAGCTTATTCATTTTAATTAGCATACACTTTTTTATCATTTGGAAAAAGGAGAATAAAAAAGTGCAATTCACTCTTTCTGTGTGGAGCTCATAATAATTTGGGATATGTAAAATATTTCAATAAAACAAAATCACAATGTTCTAGCTCTAGTAATAATTGTTAAAAAATTATTTAAATAATAGTGGGCTTTGAGATTTACAGAATTTCCTCCCACTTAAGTCTTTAATTTATAAGCAATTATTTGAGCATTAAAAATGTGCTTTACCTATTGTTTTTCAATCCCTGTGCTCTCTGACCTGTTGAAGTTTTGCAGGAAGTGCCCAATCAAATGATTTGAGGAAGCAGTACTGAACATTCTTTGCAAGTGTTCATCTGAGAAAACGAAAGTTAGAGGTTAAGCTGGCATTCTTGTTGGTGACTCAAATTTTAAAACTTATTGCCCATTTAAATAAAATGAGTGAAAAGCAGAAGTGATGTAAACTCGCTACATCTCCTGGAATCTTAGGTGTGTTAAAGAAAAAATAATTTTATTGTAGCCAGAGAAGCACATTTATTCCTAGAGAGAGTACCGAGGGTGGTATTCTTTTGTTGAAGTAGAGATTTGAAATAGAACAGTTGTTTTTCTTAACATACATGTATTATATTAGACACAATGTTGTTAGAATAGTTTTAGTTTCTGATACGTTAATGATTAGAAAAATCATTATCCTATTTCTCATTTTGTAACTCAAAACTAAACAAAAGATTTTCGTTTCTTGGAGGACCTTATTCTTTCCTAGTGATGAAATATGTTCCACTGTTACTGTCATATCTTGCCCTTCATATTAAGATACAATAATCAGTCAAAATCTAACACAGAATTATTTAGATTCAGTTGTCTCTATTAAAACAAAGCAAAATCATAGTTTTTAAAAATGGAGATGATCATTTATGAGACTCTAGCTGCAAGCAAAAGCAGTAACTATTATCCTTATAGGTTCATTATTCGGTAAAGCATTATAATCTTTTTGCTATTATTTTATTTATTTATTTATTTATTATTATTGTTTGGCTGCATTGGTCTTCATTGCTGCATGCTGGCTTTCTCTAGTTGCGATGAGCGGGGGGCTGCTCTTGGTTGTGGTGCTCGGGCTTCTCACTGCAGTGGCTTCTCTTGTTGTGGAGCATGGGCTCTAGGCGCCCGGGCTCAGTAGTTGTGGCTCGCGGGCTCTAGAGCGCAGGCCCAATAGTTGTGGCGCACGGGCTTAGATGCTCTGTGGCATGTGGGATCTTCCCGGACCAGGGCTCGAACCCATGTTCCCTGCATTGGCAGGCAGATTCTTAACCACTGTGCCACCAGGGAAGTCCCTATTCTTAATTTATTCCAATGAAATATGTTTATCTTTTATCAAAAATTTCTGTTTCAGATAGATAGATATATAATACTTAAAGCATTACACAAAATGTTAATGATAACATCTAGGTGGTGGGTATATGGGTCTTCTCTGTAAAATTCTTTCACATTTGCAATATATGCGAAATTTTTCGTAATAAAATTTTTGGGAAAAGCTTTTTATTTTGATTGAATGTCATGGCCAAAAAGCCAAAATAACATTTCATTTTTGAAAAAAATATAGTAAATATTTTAATTTTCTTTTATTTTTAACAAAGCAATGCAGATACAATATAATTTATGTTGGTAATATCACATATTAATCAGTTAGCAAAATGCAAAACTGATTCTTAATTGTAAATCTGTTCACTGAATCCCATTCATATTGGGTTGGTGGTTGAAAAAGCTAATTTGGGCATTTTTAACTGAATCAGGGCAATTACATCAAAAGTAGATTTTTAGCCGGAATCATTTTCCATGTTGTTAATGGGACAATGACGAAATGAAGTATTGGGAGAGCTTTAGGAATAAGATGTAGTTGTGTATTAGGACCTGAGTTAGTTTAATACAGAATAAATTTTCTTCCCAGTTACTTCCAATGTACCTTGGAGTGTGAAGAGCATCGGTAAATCATGCTTGTTAAGCTTTTAACTAGGCAGAGTGCTGATTATCTCAGATCTTAGAGAGAATATTTTGTCCTTAAAGTAAGTAAATACAACAGCTGCATCTTTTGCATATTTTTCTTCTTGTTTTCATTCAACTGTTTGCCACACATATGCCTGACGTATTGGTGACTCATAGAAACAGTGCTGAAATGTAATGTGTGTAGTGTATATGCCCACTCCCACCCCCTTTATTTTAACACACTTAAAAAAAAATTTACTATTGTTACTACCCTGCAATCTCTTTTTGGAAGACTTGGCTTACAAAGTTTAATCTTGCTAGAATACTGAATTTTATTTTACCTTCACCAACGATGGAGTCTATGAGTTTGTAAGTCATTATACCTTTTATTTTCCAAGGTAGGAATCTAGAGGTGATTTTTTTAAAGTAAAATTTATTTTTAATGTCATGAGTATGCTCTCTTCTCACACGACTAATGTAGTAGCTTCTGTTTATTAATGAAAATAAAAACTTGTGGAAAAAAAACATTAACCTGGTCCTTGCATTCATTGGATATATTTACAAGTCACCTGTAATCAGTTTGGTTACCATCTCTTTGATATCCTGTAGCCGTTATTGCATGCTTTTGGGGTTATGATATCATGCTTTAGAAGAAAGGTTCAGCTGTGGGTTTTATATGCTTTTTTTAATAGTTGTTCACAGTATCCCATACTAAATTATATGGTGAATTATTTTACATTAGCTAGTTAAAAAGATGTCTAGGGGCTTCCCTGGTGGCGCAGTGGTTGAGAGTTCGCCTGCCGATGCAGGGGACACGGGTTCATGCCCCAGTCCGGGAAGATCCCACATGCCGCGGAGCCGCTGGGCCCGTGAGCGATGGATGGCTGCTGAGCCTGCGCGTCCGGAGCCTGTGCTCCGCAATGGGAGAGGCCACAACAGTGCGAGGCCCGCGTACCGCAAAAAAAAAGATGTCTAATTGATTTGCTATGCTAAAATATCAAAGACTATATGCTGCAGGAGTGATGCTTCCAGTTAACAACCTATCATGTATTCATGGAGACGACAATGCTTACTCACATATCAGCAATATTATCTAATTTGGTGTGCCCAGTGTTGTAATTCAATAATCTGTTATTAAAAATAGATATGACTATAGGGAGCAAAACCACATACAAACCCATAAACGTACATATGTGCATGTTTACTTATGCTCACATATCTATTCAATGAGTTTTTTGTCTTACCTGCTATTAATGCTGCACTAGTGAGTCAAATGGAAAATATGTATTAGCTTTAAGGTAAAATAAAATAGGTTTTGATTTACTTCAAGTGAACCATCTTATTTAAAATTAGCCTAGGGGTTTTGTAAAGAATGCAAGTAATCTAAACATAATAATGCACATTGCCCAATTGCTTCTGTGTATGATACAGGTTCAGTTCTGTAGTGCTTTGACAGCCCATTACTGAATGTAATGAACAGCTATTTTTAAACAGAAGAAATTCAGGTTGACAGCTTGGCAATGAAATTCAGCTAGTGGGATAATTTTTGTCATCTTTAGTATAGAGAATGGATTCAATTTGGTTTAAGGAAATTTGTATCATGTAGTTTATAGAGCACACATTTTTATTAAAAGATAATTTTTTGTCCATTTTGGGGGGCAGACGTTACTGTTAGAGTATGGAATCAGCTTTTAATGCATATTTTAATGAATTGCTGAGACATCATCTCTCTCTAGAACCTAGGTTTAAAATCAAATTTCCTTTTTTTCTTTCCTGCTGTGGGTGAAATATTCAGTCTAGTAAAACAACTGTGAGAGTGACTATGAAAGGTGTTTTTCGACGCTGCTTTTTAGTCTTTCAGAGTTTAAAAGAAGTAGCTTTTTAGAAATAAGTGAGTCTTTGGACATGGATATAAAGCTTGAGGCAACGTTGTCTTAATGGAAGTAACAATTAGAATAGCATGGAGGGAAAGGAGGAAAATATCTGCCTGACTGTATATTTTAGAGAAATTCTTTTACCAGGGATAAGGGGATGGTAACATCTGGTTTTGACAACTCTTGAAAAAGTTAGAGAGACTTGTTCTTCAATTCTTAAATAAAATAGTTGTATTTTAAACTCAGGTCATAAAATCTGAGGGTAAATCAGAGAGAATTATTTCATATTTTTCTGTTTAGAACAAAATTTGTCTGAGAAATTTAATTGCTACTTTTTCCAAGTGCAACTAATGATAGGGCTTTTCAGACAGAAATCTGAGGTTCAACATTGAGGATTGTGTTAAATGTAGCCTGAAAAAACAAACAAACAACAAAACAGCAATATATTATTCAATGAAATTTGAGTGAGTTAAATAATTAAATTAAATACTTGACCTAAAATGGGCCAGTCATGTTTCTGGCCCAACCAATAAAAGAACCTAAGTCTATAGCATTGGTGGAAATTTTTAAAAATTGTCAGAGTCATTCCTTCCAAATATATTGCCAGAAACCTCCATTCATGGGTCTTTACCACCCTTCCCTGCTTCCAGAGAATCTTCTTTGGGTCTCCAAGGGGCTAGCGCCTGAGTGCTAGCTTTGCTTAAGGACTATGCCTTAAATTAGGAAAATAAAGCCAGTAGACTTTTCCATTCCTGATATGTTTCTTTATTTTACTTATCTCTTGAAAAACATTATGGCCCCGAACATAATGTGACAATGAATCTGTGTACAAGTCAAGCGTTTTTGGAGAGGCTTTCGTGTTAGGTCACTACTGTACTCTTTAGAATTGTATTATGTCAGTGAATCAAAAGAATTTCTTGACATGAAAGAATTGGTGCACCTCAATAAACATTTTATTTAAACCTAGAGAGGATATTGTTCATCTAACAGGATCTAGCTTATTTCTAGCAACAGTGCCATCAGTTTGTATCCTGAACCTTGGGCTCTTGATTTTGTTGTGAAGTGACCCTCTTGAAATCTTGGTTTACCCATTGACAGAGGACCTTGTATGAGGCAGAAGGCCATTATCACATTAGCCCTGCTTCTCTATGGCGTCATGGGATGCTAGCTCAAGTGCCTGAAGAATATTTTCACTTTCTTGATCACAGAATAATTTGAGAAGGTACCCAGGTACCCAGGTGTTGAATTAATAAAATAATTTATTACATTTGGTGTTATTATTCATGGGGAGGAAACCATTGGCAAAGTGAAAGCAGGACCGGTGATGCTAAAACCAAGCCTAGAGATCTATTTTTTAGAAGGAGGCTTAGCTTTGAAGATGGGTAGGATGAAGGAAGTCACCGGTAATTCCAGTAAATGCTTTCTGTATTATCTAGTTTCATTTTCCATCTACTCACCATTTAAACCGTACTTTCAGGTCGGGCAGTGTAGGGAAAGGAAAAGAAATTGTGTACCCATGATACACTATGGAGGGCTTGAGGAAAATATGATATGGCAGTGGTCTGCAAGATACTGAGAAGGTTTCCAACCCAATTATCATCCATTGCAGCTGGAAGAATTTAATGGGATATGGTCCAATGAAACAAACCTGTTGAAACGTTCTTGTAGTAAACTCTAGTGTCTTGAGAATCAATACTGCGTGATAGTTAAGAAACCTTCTGTTTGGAGCCTGACTGCCTGGGCTTGAGCGTCATCACTTACTAGCTGTATAACTTTGACCAAGTTATTTAACTACTTTGTGCCACAGTTTCCTTAAAATGACAAAACTTCCAGGTTTAGTATAAGAATCAAATGAGTTAAACATTTAAAGTTCTTAGAACAATGCTTGGCGTTTAGAAAGAGCTTAATACACGAAATCTATTATTGTTGTTGTTTCAAGATTCATTTTGTACTTATACTTACATTTTTATAATTTTTAAAAATAATTTCAGAATCTGTTATAGCTGGAATGTTCCTTGTTAAAGACCTGAGCCTAACTTTGGAAAAAGAAAGTCAAAGTAAGAACTCAGTTTTAGTTGATTAATATTTATCAACCATAAATATTAAGTAGCATGGGGTGGGACTTATAAAATGTTGAAATCATGGCTTCTACCCTTCTAGTAAACTTGAGAATAGAGAACATGCTATATGCTGCCTATCTTTGTAACCTAAATTGTATCTTGTATAATTCAAATAGTTGTTCAGTGAAAGTCAGATCAACATGAATCCTAATATATTGCTAGTACATATTAGACACTTGATAAGTACAACTTGAATGAAAGGATATGTGTGTGTGTGTGTGTGTATGAGAAAGTAAGTGTTCACTATTTTCACTGCTGTTGGAGGACTTAAATTATAACAGGAGAGTTTTAGGTTAGATATAATTAGAAGCACCCTAACTGTAGGGTTGTGAAACCTTCTAGTCCTTTACTAAGAGAAATAACAGAATCTATGTAATTGTAAAGAATAGATTAACAGACAATATTTAACTCTTTATTTGCTGTAGGAGAATATTTAGATCTTTATTGAGAGACCATCAAGCCCTCTTACCCTCTAATTCTCAAATGTATTAAAATTTGTACATTCTTGTGAAAGAAGAAGCAAAAAGACCTTAGAATGAAAAGATTTAACTATAGCAAACTTTACGTTTCTACATGTCATCACTCTCTTTTAAAGGAAACCAACTAGGGGAAAGTGAAAGAAATCACCACTAATAACTCCCCTCCCTTTTTTTTTTTTTTTAAGTGGTAACTATGCTTGGTGAGAAGGGGCTCATAAGAAAACTATTTTGGCTGAGGCAGCCTGCCTGTCCTTGTCATGATCTTGACTACAGTTGGAGCTGAAATCCTCAAGCTAAATATTTTTCTTTTCCTTCTTCTCTGAGAGATCAGTAATCACTTATGCTATTTTTCTATTTTGAGACGACTCTTTCTCCAGCCTGAGTATGTTTTATACAAAGCTAGTGCCTGGGATACTATCTCTGACTCATTCAAGCAAGCTTCTATGCTGTATTGTTAGAATAAATTCTGTTTAAAATACTTAGTGAAACATAGAATTCATAAGAATTATTGCTTTAGATTGCAGCTGCAGTGATACTGATCAACATTCATCATAAAGGCAGTTGAATGTGATTTATTTATGTTTGTATGTATGTACGTATGTATGTATGTATGTATGTTTTGAGTAGGTAGTATATGATTCAGAGTTCAAAATGTCCAAAAGATTATATACTGTGAAAAATCTCCTTCCCATCCCTAGCCTTTATAAACCCAGTTTCCCTCCCTAGAGGCAACCACAATGACTGGTTTCTTTTGTATCCTTCCAGAGTCATTTTCTGCATACAAACAAAAACATATGAGCGGATGTATTTTTATATACTTAAAAAATGGAGATGACTTTCCTTTTGTAAACTTATCACTTTCTGAAAGGGCAATAGATGAAAGCCAAGGAGGCCAAGAGCTTCTTCTGTGAGTGTCAACTTGCCTTAAGTCATTTTCTTAAAAGTGCCTAGTATGTAAGAGTATTTGAAAAGAGATAAATAAGGAGAGAAACCAAAGATGGGTTACACAGTCTCAGTAATTGTTTTCCTCTTGAAAATTTTTCTTCTCAAGACAGAAAGTCCAGATTTTACAAATTTGAGATAGCTAGTTCCTCCACGACTTGTGGAAGGATAAGATAACAGAGTCTCTTTGGAAACTAACAGCAAACCCCAAGATTTTCTTGAAAGCACAGAGCAGCATGCACAAGGGTATAAAGAAGAGCGTGCCCCATTTTGGAGTCAGATTTATCTGGGGTTGGAGACTAGCATGAGGACCTAGTAGCTTTGTGACCTTTAGGCAGTGCCAGAGTCACCTCCTGAGACTCTGTAAATTGGGAGTAATCAAACTGAACCTTGTGGTGTATTTCAGAGGACTAAATGAGAAAATCTAAGAGAAATAATATCTGACACAAAGTAGGTACTCAATAAATGTTAGCTTCTTTCTTTACCAGTCCATTTAAGACGAAAAGGCTTACTTTCATCAGATTATGTGTTTAGTCTTACCATGTTTCTCAGAATTGAAAACAGCATTTAGAAAGAAGTTATAGATGATCATTTTGCATGTATTAGATTTTTTTTTCACCCAACAAACAGCTTTTGTGTAGTGCTTTAACAATTTGCAGAAGTTAGCTTTCTGTTTTCTTCCTAATATCTGTCTAAGGGAGATGAGAGAAATTGATGAAAGGAGATTACAGATGAAGATGTCTCTAACAATATTTGATAAATTAAATTATTTTAAATGTTTTCTTCCTTTTTGTCCCAATTGTAGTAGTATGAGGTTTCCAAAGGCTGCAGTGATGGACATGGAGAAGGCAACTAGCTGGGATACTGAGGCTCTCAGATTAGGTTTTAACTTCCCGAGTATAGCAATAAGACAAATAATGAGGCAAAAATATCACTGAATTTTAAGTGACAGATAAGCAGATTGAAAATTCACCAACTTTTTGAGTTTTAGTTACATTAACTCGCTGTGGGATCTGAACTAGTCACTTCACCTTTGTAGTCCTTAGATTACTTCTAAATTAAAAAAAAATTTAAAAGTCTGGGAATAGTTCCCTTTACAGATTCTCTCAGAATTACACCTGTAAGCACTATGTAAATTTATAAAAAATAGTTTTAAGACCAGCTTTACAATTTCAATGGTTATTGTATATTCAAAACAGCTATGGAAGCACTTTATTTTCATTTTAAAGATTTACAATTAAAGTGATTTTATGTATACCTCAAATGCCTGATTATATACAAACCCATTACAGGGTTTATGCACACATTAAATCCTTTATTATGGGGTTTTGTGCACATTAAATGCCTCGTTGTTATAGATTGTTGTTTTTCTTGTTACCGTTAAATGTAACATTTCCCTAGGTGATGAAATGTATTATTTTTGGGAACATTTATTTTACTGTGTGTTCAGTATTTTAAAAGAGAAAGGTATTTAAACAGCAAAGACGTAGCTGTTATGAAATTTTTTTTTTTATAAATAGCTTTCAGGAGAAATCAGAGCAGTGCTTTAAAATTACAGTTAAAAAAATCATTTAATCATCACACTCCTTGTTGGCTAATAGGGTACTAAGTGACTTTCCCCCCCTCTCCCTGCAATAGGCTATTCTTGATCCGCTCCCTAAGTGGACCTAAGAGTACTGGTATATTTTATGTTAGCAAGCCTTGATAGCAAAGTGCTGAAAGTTCAGGGGGCATTTGTCTCCTTTCTCACAAATTCATTTAAGTACCAGTCTTGCTGGAGCTTTAACTGGGGCAGACAACTATACAAATGACTTGAGATAAAATGAAAATAATGGACTGAACTGAGTTCTGGGGATGGTAGTTATGCTGAACACACATCAATAAGCTTGGAGTGTGATTCTATGCTAATGCCAGCCTGATGGATCAGCTTTCTCTTTTAGCCTGGAGGACCATTAAGCTCTGGAAGCTGGGTCAAACTGATAGAGTCTGCAAATACAGCCCATTGGTTAGTAGCAGTAAACTGACTGTGATTCCAAATGTGCAAAACTAACATTGCTTAAAAACCCTCTATGATCAGGACATAGATCAGGAAGAAGATAGTATTATGTGTTTTAATTTGCATAATCAAAGCTTCTCATTTTTCCACCTATAGATAACATAAAAGGGAAAAAAACAGCTGTGACTACTTCTATTATGTTGTTAATCTTGAATCACAGCAAATAATTTCCATAAAAATGTAAATAACTTGTTTCAAAAGAAAAGAGCATAATGAAAGATTTTCAGTGTTATTTCTTTGGAATTAAACTGTAGGCACAGTTATGCAGTTTGGTAATGAGGAACTTGGGGCTAGGAAATGTGAGAAAAGTTTTTTAAAAAATTGTGAGCCTTGGGCTTCCTTGGTGGCGCAGTGGTTGAGAGTCCGCCTGCCGATGCAGGGAACACAGGTTCGTGCCCCGGTCCGGGAAGATCCCACATGCCGCGGAGCGGCTGGGCCCGTGAGCCATGGCCGCTGAGCCTGTGCTTCCGGAGCCTGTGCTCCGCAACAGGAGAGGCCACAACAGTGAGAGGCCCGCGTACCGCAAAAAAAAATAATAATAATAATAAAAATTGTGAGCCTTTTTAGTGATTTGGTTCAAACTAAAACTTGCTGCCTGTGGTAAGTCAGATTTCTTTTAATGCTTGAGCTTTGAAATAGTAGATGTAAATTAATATTATGACCAAAATGACAGGAACTTGATCATTTCTTTTTCTACAAAAGAAGCAAAAATGAACTAATTTGTTTCATAGCAAAAATTAAAATGAACAACACCAGAATGGAAAGAATCCAGAAACACTTTACTTTTATGGAGCACGAATGCTAAGAGGACTCTGGTATTATAGAAAAGAGGGCCTTCTACTCACACACCACTCTTTATTCCTTTTACTCCTTACTTTTTGTATCTAAATATACTATAACTATGGAGAACAGTCCTGTTTTTGACTAACAGTTATTTTGATATATAATACTTAAAGTTCTATACTTTTTACTTGAGGCTATACTATAAGGCTTTGCAGACTTATCAAAAACCTTTACTTCAGGGCTTCCCTGGTGGCGCAGTGGTTGAGAGCCCGCCTGCTGATGCGGTGGACATGGGTTTGTGCCCCGGTCTGGGAGGATCCCACGAGCCGCGAAGCGGCTGGGCCCGTGAGCCATGGCAGCTGAGCCTGCGTGTCCTGAGCCTGTGCTCCGCAACGGGAGAGGCCGCAACAGAGGCCCACGTACCGCAAAAAAAAAAAAAAAAACCACAAAAAAACACATTTACTTCAAATTCTATTGTCGACATTTTTGTGATGTAGGAACTCTGTTCTTTCATTTAAAAAACATTTATTTCAGGCATTGTCTTGGGCACTGGCAGTGTGGTTGTCCTCTTGGAGCTTTTTTTTTTTTTTTTTAAATAGGGGAAACACAGCAAACAAGTAAACAAAGACAGAATGTCAGAGTGTGATGGGTTCTTATAGGGAACTTTTCTATCTGGGACTCTACTCTGACCATGTTTCTGCCAAATAGACTCAGATATCAAATATGATGCTGTTTTTTCAACCCAAGATTTCTAGACTGTCTCAAAATTTTTTGAATGTAAAGCAAATAAGTATACTTTCGTTAAAGAAGAATTAAGTGCTTTTGTGTACCTTGCTGTAATCCAGACTGGTATCTATAAGAAAAACTTACTGAAATTCTGTATGTATGACTTTTTCCCCTGGAGTGCTTAATATGTGTGCCAGCTCTCTTTAAGCACTTTACTCATTTATTAATTTATTTAAAAAACTCTAAGAAGAGGTATTATTATTATTCCCAGGTGAGGAAACTGAGGCAAAGAATGTTAAATAACTTGCCCAAAGTTGTATAGCGAGTAAGTGGGCGAGGTGGGATTAAAACCTAGATAGTTTGGCTCCAGAGTCAATGTTCTTAATCACTATTACTCTATGACAATGTGAAGAAGTTTTTTTAGCTGGAAGTATGTTGCTATATTAAAATGCTAGTTCTGGGAGGGCAGGGAACGTGTCTATTTTGTTCAACTCTCTCCTTGCACTTAGCACTAAACCTGGGCTATAGAGGGTTCCCAATAAATATTGGTTGAATGAATGTATGTAAATGCGTATTATTTGTTTATATCCAAAGTAATATTCCATATCAAATTCTTTTAAAAATTTATTTTGCTACTTATGCTTTTTTGGTGCCATAAGTATATGCCTTGTGTGTATAATCCAGCGCCAGTTAGAATGACTATATGATCACTTACTAAAGATGAGTTAAGGGTAGAGCCAGAATTCCTTGGCTTTGCTCAGTTCCATTCCCTGTCTACCCTAGGTATGTGGGATTTCTCAGTGGATTACATCAGAATGAGCTCATAGTGTATCCTTGCATAATGCTTTCTACCCTTATGTTCTGAAAGGGTTAATTCATTTTCAAACTATGAGCAGTTTCTTTCTGAAAGTGAATTTACTAATAGATAGAATGTAATCTTGCTTCCAAAACGTTTCCAGTAAAATGGAGTAGCAGAGACTTGCATATTGCCATTTCCAATTTTGTTTCCTTTCTCCCTGCCTGTGTTTTTGGAGGAGACAATAACATTATTTTGTAAGTATTAAACTGATATATGGTTGAAATAATGGAGGGTTTCTCATATTCCATGGTTTCTTTTAGAAACAAAAATAAAACAAAAACAGTTTTTAAAAATACAATACACTCATACTGAATTTTGAACAATAATTAAAATTATTATTGTATGTTAAATAATAAAGTAGGATAAATAATAAAGCAAAAATAAATCGTTCTCATCACTCAAAATAATTCATATTCTCATCATTTAAAGCTATTAATTCTGTTAATATTTTGGTAATTATTCTTCCAGATAATTGGAATATTTAGGTACTTATGTATTTTAAATAAATTAGTTTATATTTTATGTATCATTCAGTAACCTGCATTTTTTCACTGAACAATAAGTTTTGGATTTTTTTCAGGACAATGAACACTATATGAACATTGTTATTTTTAATGACTTTTTAACTTTATTGTTTGGATTTATCATTCTTTTATTGGATTCCTAATAATAGACCTAAATTCCTTTCTTGCTTTTATTTTTGGCATTGCAAAGAAAACTACAGTGAATACACACACACACACACACATAAATTGTTGCTGGATCAAAGATTTTATTTTGTATGCCATTGTATAAACTCCTTGTATTTATTGTTAAGGAGTGTCTGTGCGTAAGAGAAATATTATATAAATGAATAGAAATATAACTTAGGTATGAGAGTTTTTTTTAAATACTTCTTAAGTCTTTTAATCTATATATTTGCTATCTCCTTTTATTTTTTCCCCTTGCAATTTGTTAAGAAACTGAGTTACTTGTCCTGTAGATTTTCCTATAGAGTCTGAATTACACACCCAGGTTGTCATTTAACACGAACCTCTTTCTTCTGTGTTTCCTATAAATTAATAGATCTAGAAGCTTGAGGTGTTTCAAGTTTTTCCTTTCTCCCTCCTTTCCTTCCTCCCTTCCTTCTTTCCTTCCCTTTCCCTCCTCCTTCCTTCCTTCCCCTCTACCTTCCTTCCTTTCTTTCTTCCTTTCTTTCTTTCTTTTCTTTCTTTCTCTCTCTCTTTCTTTCTTCTTCATAGAGCATGTTATTCCCCTCTGCCAGAAAGCATACAGTCTGGTTGAATGTCTTATTGTAATATTCACATTACAGTGAACAGTAAGCCACCAGTCCTTATGTTAATGTCTTTCAAGTCATTTGAGTTGTTATTCCAGTTCCTGGATTTGCATAACAAACTACTTCAAAACTTAATGGCTTAGAGTGACATCAGCAAGATGGAGGAATAGGAAGCTGTAGACCTCAGTGGTCACAGAGATACTGATTTAACACATTATACTGTCCAAAAAGCCTTTATGAGAACTCCAGAAACCAGTTAGGAGGTTGCAGTGCCACAGGCAAACCCAAAGCCAAGAACAGCTATATTGAAATGAGTAAGAAAAACTGTTTCATTTCATCCATGTCAGCCTCTCCCCCAAGCTGACATAGCTCAGAATCAGGAGGAAAAGCCCAACTTATGGCTTCTCTATTTGGAGGGAAGGAGAAGAGTGGAATGTACCTCTGAGTTCTGGCTTTTGGGGGGCTGCCTCAGTGACTAGATTCTATCTCACCTGACTCTAAATACTGACTGAATTGGCATATCTTGGATGCCAGGGAACCACAGAGTACAAAAGAGAGCTCAGTGCCAGAGAGCCTGTAGCATCAGGTTGTTACAGTGCCAGAGAACCTGTAGCATCACAGATACAAACCAGAGGGAGCAAGAGACAGCAAGCTTCTGAAAAAGAAAATGGCAAAGCCCTCTAATTGGGAAATTACACACACAAAGCCAGAGAAGACACAGCCCCATAGAGAGTTTGAGAAGCCCCCAGAATCTCTAGCTGGGCTGACTGTTGATTATGTTTTCCATACCAAGCCAGCTCATAAAGATTGGGAGAGGTGGATGTTTTTTTCAAATGCATAAATCACCGCAAAAGATAACAAAGCACAGGAATAAACAGGGAAACGTGGTATATGTGGCCCAAATCAAAGGGACAAATTAAATCTCCTGAAATTGGCTCTAAAGAAATGGAGATCTATGAATTACCTGCCAAAGAATTCAAAATACATTAAAGAAATTCAATGTGCTACAAGAGAACATAGATAACTAGATGAAATCAGGAAAACCATCCATGAACAAAATAAGAATACCATCAAAGAGAAACTATAAAAAAATAACCAAATAGAGTTCAGGAGCTGAAGAATACAATAACTAAACTGAAAATTTCATAGAAGGGTGTCAAGAGTGGACCTGATCAAGCAGAAGAAAGAATCAATGAACTTGAAGATGGGTCATTTGAAATTATCAAGTCAGAGGAACAAAAAGAAAAAAGAATAAGAGACTTATGGGACATCATCAAATAGATCAATGTCTGCATTATGGGAGTCTCAGCAGGAGAAGAGAGAGAGAGACTGGGGCAGAGAGCTTATTTAAGAAATAATGGCTGAAAACTTCCCAAATCTGAGGAAGAAAGTAGACACCTAAGTTCAGCAAGCTTAAAGGACTCCAACTAAGATGAACTCAAAGAGGCCAACACTGAGACACATTATAATTAAACTGTCAAAAATGAAAGAGAGGGGCTTCCCTGGTGGCACAGTGGTTGAGAATCTGCCTGCCAGTGCAGGGGACACAGGTTCGAGCCCTGGTCTGGGAAGATCCCACATGCCGCGGAGCAGCTGGGCCCGTGAGCCACAATTACTGAGCCTGCGCGTCTGGAGCCTGTGCTCCGCAAGAGAGGCTGCGATAGTGAGAGGCCCACGCACCGCGACGAAGAGTGGCCCCCACTTGCCACAACTAGAGAAAGCCCTTGCACGGAAACGAAGACCCAACACAGCCATAAATAAATAAATAAAGCAAACTGTCAACAAGTAAAAATAAATAAACACTATAAAAAAAAAGCATGTGCTTAACTAATTATAATAAAAATGCAAAATTTAAATTTCCTTTAAAAAAAAAATGAAAGAGAGAATCTTAAAAGCAGGAGAAAAATCACTTGTCACGTACAAGGGAGCTCCCATAAGATCAACAGATTTCTTAGCAAAAACCTTACAGGCCAGGCAGGAGTAGGATGATATATTCAAAGTGCTGAAAGAAAAAAAATTGTCAACCAAGAATACTAAATCTGGCAAAACCGTTCTTCAGAAACAATGGAGATAACAAAAGCTGAGGTTGTTCATCATCACTAGCCCTGCTGTGCAAGAATTGCTGAAAGGAGTCCTTTAAGTTGAAATGAAAGAACAGTAGACAGCAACACAAAAGCATGTGAAGATATAAATATGCTCTCTGATAAAGATAGGTATATAGACAAATACAGAATCCTGTAATACTGCAATAGGTATATAAATAACTTTTAATTTAAGTATAGAATTTGAAAGATAAAAGCATAAAAAATAACTATAAAACTTTGTTGATGAATATAAAAAGATGAATTTATGACATCAATAACATAAAGTGGGGGGTAGGGTTTTTGTAGGTGACCAAAGTTATCAGTTTAAAATAAATTGTTATAATTATAAAATGTTTTATGTAATCACCATGGTAACCACAAAGAAAATACCTATCGAAGATGCACAAAATGAGAAATGAATCAAAGCACATCATCACAAGGAAGTCAAGAAGAGAGGAAAAGGGGAACAAAATAACTACAAGACATACAGAAAACAACTAATGAAATGGCAATAGAAAGTCCTTCCCTATCAGTAATTACTTTAAATGTAAGTGGATTAAACTCCCCAATCAAAAGACAGAGTGAGCAATAGTCTCTCTCGTTTTCAGTTGCTTGTTCTCAAATTGGCCCTTTCTGCTTTCCAGGCAGGACCTGTTTGTGATTTAGAGGTGTCCATGGATTGTTCCCATCTGTTGTATTTTGTCATTCATGGAGATGTCTTGTCAACTAGCTTTGTTGTAGTTGTGTCTATGGGTTTTGGTTTTTCTATTTAAAAAGTTATGCTGCGATCCTGAATTAAGAAACTAAATATTGAATTTTGCTGTGTATTACTAAAACAATATCCAGAAAAAAAATTTCTTTGTATATAGTATATATACATGTCTGTTTTCCCCTTCTCTCAACAATCTTAGGTATTAGCTCTCTTTTGAAATTGTCAATTGGCAAAAAATAAGACCTTATTGAATTTTTATTTATATTTAATCAATTGCACGGTTAGCCACTTTTCCTGTATTTATGATCCATTTCATTTTTTTCTATTGTGACTTGTTTATTCTTTTGTCTATTTCCCCATTGCTATGTTTATGTTTTAAAATTAATTTTGAAGATCTCTCTGAATAATAGGGATATTAACCTTTTTCTTGTCATGTTTTGATATTTCTTCTTCAGCTATTTACCTTTCAGACCCCGAAAATTGTTTTAAGATCCTGTATATTTAAATGTGTCAGTATTTTCTATTATTATTTCTTATCCCATGAAATGGTAATAATATATATTATTACGTTACTTAAATTATGTATGGAATACTTTAAATCAGTGATGTTTAAAGATTAACCAAGGTATGGGTCTTGGAAATTCCTGAACCATGAAGCTTAGAAAATTGTTGAGAGAATCAAAGATGGACAAAGTCATATTTAAATTTAAAGATACTGAGCAATAACCAGGAACATATATATTCTAAACTAAGGCAATAATTAAAAGTTAACTCAAGGAACTGAGATGTTATGGATGGTACATGTTAACAGAGTACTTGAGGTATAGAGTTTAGGAGAGGTTAGTGAGGTAAATGGGAATTGGTTTAGCTGATAGACACATATACATACACATATTTATGTACATGCACTCACATATATATAGACATATACATATACTTATGCATGCATATATATTTATGTGTACATGTGTCTGAGATCTAATAAATAGAAGGTAAGAAGTATTGGCTTTATATAAGGGATATATATATGTATTTATTTTATATATATATATATATAAAAAAATATATGGTAGGTATTTAGGCATTTGTTAGGTATTATAGATCCTCAAAGTAAGGGGATCAGTTGGGTGAAGAAATAAGAAAGCTAATATGTATAGAATGTTTACTCTGTGGGTAGCCATTGTGTTTTCACATTTTTTTTTAAAGTAAACTTTACTATAACCCTGTGTGGTAGATATTATTATCCCCATTTTGTAGGCACTGGGAAAGTAAATTGACATGTTAGAAAGAAGGTGGACTTTGGAGTCTGGTAGTTAGATGGAGTAAGCTTAACCACTGACTAGCTGTATGACTTTGGTCCAATCACTCCTCTGTGAGTCTTGGCTTTCTCAGATGTAAAAAGGAAATAAAAATAGTACCTTACTTCAAGGGGTTATTGTGAAGATTTTCAAAGGAATTATTTATGATTTTTCCCAAAAGAATAAAATAAACAATTCTATTCTAACCAGTACATGGCATTTGCTTTTAAGTTCATTTGAATGGTTATTATTTCATGTTATAAAGATTAAATGAGATAATGTATATAAAGTAGATACCATAGTAGTCATTTCATAAATGGTAGTTATTACTATTATTGTTGTGAGGCTCAATCTAATAACTTGTACAGGGTTTGAACTGTGTATCAGCCTTCAATACCCTCTTTGTACTAAAATATACTATCTAAAAATTTTATAACACAAATATCCCATATCTCCTTTTTCATTTTAACAAATATTTATAGATGCTAATGTAAGCCAGACCCTGAGGATACAAAAAAGTAAGACGTGCTTCCGGTCATGGAGGAGCCACAGATGGTAGAGAGGGCAGGCAGGTATAAGAAAGAAGAGATTGATTTTTTGAAATTATGTAGGTCAGAAAACAGTATTTTGGAAACTGGTTTTGACAGACTTCGATTCTCCAGATAAAACAAGTTAGTGTTGATGAGATTAAATGTTGCAGTCAAATAATAAAATATATTTATTTATATACATTTATTACCTCCTTCTATAATCATGAAATTATATTTTTCCTAGCTACTTTTAAATCTGTGCGCATTTTCTTCCTACTTCTGCTGAGATTGATATGTGACCAGCCCTTTTTAGTTACCATCATGAGGAATGAACTAGAGGAGAGGAAAATGGGGGAGAAGCTGACTTAGCATTTGCTCTTCCAATGCAGTGTGTCTAAATGGATAGCTCTACCATGACGTTTCTTTCAGTTCCTCTTGGATTTGGAGGAGAGGGGCAGCAGGAATGTTTCCATTGGGGAAATAGTAGTTAAATTGCTTCATAGTACATCCTCCTATCAATTACTACTAAAAAGAAAACCAGAGATATGGATTGCTATAGGCCAAAGTATGTTTTTGTGGGCATTTCCTTTCAGTTTCACTTTAAGAAAAATTATAGGCCTCAATTATAAACCAAATAGTTTATATAATTGAAACCTCATTAATAGATTTTACATTTTATTTACCAAAAAGCTAATAATCTATGTTTTAAAAAATAAACATTGAATCACTAACAAATTAGATCTGAATAAATAATCTCACTGCTGGAGGACCATAGGGGTGGGTTATACAGCAGAACTTGTTTTTTATAAAGAGCACTGTGTCTAGTACATTTTAGAAATAATTCCATAAAATAGTTTACATTTTAAGGGCTTCCCTGGTGGCACAGTGGTTGAGAGTCCGCCTGCCGATGCAGGGGACACGGGTTCGTGCCCCGGTCTGGGAAGATCCCACATTCCGCCGAGCGGCTGGGCCCGTGAGCCATGGCCGCTGAGCCTGCGCGTCCAGAGCCTGTGCTCCACAACGGGAGAGGCCACAACAGTGAGAGGCCTGCGTACCGCAAAAAAAAAAAAAAAAAAAAAAAGTTTACATTTTAAAATGTAGATTTACAGAGTTTAAAAATTGTGAATCACTGTACTGTACACCTGCAACTTATGTGTTATACATCAACTATACTTCAGTAAAAAAGTAAAATTAAAAATAAATAAAATATAAGGAATAAAAGAAAAAAAGTAGATTTAGAGGAAAAATATCTAGAGAAAATTTAAGTTATATACAACAAATTCCATTGTCCACATTCTGGACAATGAAATGTTTCCATCCCATGATTTTACTCTGTGTGGAATTTTTTAGTAGATACTCTGAGGTTACAAAATATAAAAACAACCCTCTATCCTTGGGGAGTTTACAGTTTAATATGAGATAAGTAAACTATGTGGTAGAAACCTAAATGACAAAACCTAAAGCAGTTTATGGAGAGAAAATCCAACTACCCAAGAAGGTGGTAGACTTGCTAGAATCATAGACCTCCGCCTCTGTGGCTGATTTTGGGTTAATGGGGTACTCATCATTTATCTGTGCTCTTCTTTTCGACTGCCTTTCAAACAGCAAACTGGAACCAGTTGTTCTATTTAGAGATTATCTGTCAGGCACCATCCAAATTGAATACTGTCAAGCAGCAATTACATGAATTCTAGCACAGGCTATCTGCCTACTTGCAGCACATGGCAAAAAGACGAATGATCTGTTTTGGAACTCCATTCATTTCATCACCTCTTGTGTGGTATATGAACATCATAATAAGCATCGTAGTTCTTCTTTGGAATTGTAAAATATCTCTTGAACTTAATAGAAATTTAGAGTATAGAGAGAAAGAAAAAACTAGTCATGTGCTAGAGTAATTTGAAGAAAAAAAATATATGTATAACCAGGTCAACATATTTTGTTACTATTTCATTCCTATATGTCTGTGAACCCAACTAGATCTAAAATCTCTAAGGCAGTGACTGCTTCAGATTCAAATTCAGCAAACAACTGTGCTGGGTGTCTTTCCTGATCTTCCTCACCTCTTTAGACTAAGTGCTTCTCCTCTGTATTCCAAATAGCATTGTATGTTATCTCTAGCAATTGCATTGACACCACTGTAGATGCATCGATACACCCTCTACTGAAATGCCCTATTTCCACATTTGCTCTCTTATATTTCTAAAATATAAGCTCCTCAAACTAGTAACTTTGCCTTTCTCAGTACCTGGTACATAGAGGGCTGTACGTAAACTGAATATTTATAAACAACATAGACGTTCAATGTGAAATACTGTCTAGGCACAAGAATGATGTGAGAGATGCAATTCAGGAATATTATTATTATTATTTGAACAAACTTGATTCTAGTGTTTACCAAAAATATATGTAATTGAAAGAGCCAAAATGTAATCTTTCTATAGCGTGTGGTGTTAGTTTAGTATCCATCATGTTCTTTTGTATCCCATTGAACATTTAATAAATTTTATTCATATCTAATTTAAGTTTTAAATGAGATAAATGAAGGCCTTAACAAAACAGAAAGAAATTCTTAGTAAATATTAGGAACTTGTCTTGAATAAAGGAATATAAGACTGGCCTTATTTTAAAGTAGGAGTTTGTAAACATAGATAAGAATAGGTAGGATTTTTGGAAAGAATCAACTGGTGTTCCCAAAGCAGAGCTAACAACATCTGGTGTATATTACAAGGATGGTCCCCAAAGGGAAGAAGCCTGTTGGATAGCCCACTATTTCATTTTATTTTATTTTATTTTATTTTATTTTTTTGCGGTATGCGGGCCTCTCACTGTTGTGGCCTCTCCCCTTGCGGAACACAGGCTCCGGACGCGCAGGCTCAGCGGCCATGGCTCACGGGCCCAGCCACTCCACTGCATGTGGATCCTCCCGGACCGGGGCACGAACCCGTGTCCCCTGCATCGGCAGGCGGACTCTCAACCACTGAGCCACCAGGGAAGCCCTAGCCCACTATTTTAAAGGGAAATTTCATTCAGGAAGCCTCATACATGATCTCATTTTCATTTTGATTTACTAGAAGCATATGGTGGGCTATCAACAGTACCCTTCAAATCAAAATGCATCATCATTTAGGAACTTCTGAAGGGGAAATAGACAGTGACTGCACTCTCTGAGAACCATCTGTTCACCTACCTATGTCCCTTAGAACTGAAGCTTTAGGATATCCTTCAAAACCTATTCTTTTGTTTCTTATCATATAATGTATGGTGACTGAAATATTGTATTTGATTTATGTGTAAAACAGAATTAAATAACTGGTTAAAAAAATGAGAGGACTTTACTTGATAATTTAAAAATATATATATTTATATTTAAGACATCTAAAATGCCTTTTGTCCTCAGGGTAGCACTGTAGTTCTTTGGTGCTCCAGTTGATATTGCAATTTAATACTGCACCTACAAAGAAAATTATAGTTTTAAACTGTTTATTCCAAGTGTTTTCACAATGAAGACCCTGCAAAAGTGGTACAAGTATGTGGTCAAAAAAAATGAAGTAGGAGATTATTAATTCCTTGAAGGTCAAGAATATTGCAAATTCAAATGATCCCACTCATTATCGATATGGGGTCCCTTTACAGGTTTGCATATTGTAATGTGTTCTTAAAATGGGATTGATGTAATGACTTTGTAGCATCTGCTACAAAGCTGATGAATTCTTTTTTTTTTTGCTCTGAGATTATTGTGTGGTAATATATATCATTCAGTTTTTTATAGTGCTTTATGCATTTTTAAGAATTTTGAGTGACCCAGTTTTGTAAAATAAACTGTCTTGTAAAAAAAAAATGCAGTAGCATCATGTGTTCCATGTAGCAGTTACTCAATTATTTTTGTTTTCAATTAAATTAATGGAAAGAGCTCTTAATTTGTAATCCACAGGCTTGGTGGCTTTGGGCAAGTCATGTAATTTCCCTTTCCTTCAGTTTCCTCATCTTTAAAATGGGTATAATATCTCACAGGGCTGGTCTAAGAATCAATGCTTATGAATAAAAAGCCCCTAGCACATGACAAATGGTGGCACAAACTATATCATAAATATTATTATTATTATCCAAGTGGCTTAATGTTGAAATAATAAAACAGTTTTTACACAATTGTATCAGCGATAGCTCTGGGTCATAGACTCTGGGAAAGTATTTATAGTGAGGATATAGAGAATTTAGGAAAATAAAAAGACTATGTAAATGATATTTGAGAAACACTGTGACAATGTAGTACCACATACAATTCTGTCTATCTAAGTAATCACTTTCTTTTAAAAAACATACAATAAAAGTCCAGTTTGATACAGTTCATTATTGAGTTTTTAAGAACTCAGAGATTTGATCTAATAAAGCACTTAAAGTTCATAGTAGAGCAAACCCACGATGCCATCAGAAAATTTGGAGAAACTCAGGATTAGGGTATATACATGTATCCATCCTGAGAATCAGTGGATATTTATAGATCTGGTATGTTAGTTTCAGTACAATGATATGCTTATATACAAATATATATCAAATAAATGTGCTTAACCCTATTACAAATAAAAACTATTTTAAAATTATACTTACCCACCATGGTTTGGAAATTTCACAAAAATTAAAGTTGAAACTAATGATCGAATAAATAATTCAAAAATAACTCGAGTAGGTAGCTGAGAAAAAACATAAAAACTCGGAAGTACAGATTTAAAGCCCAGTTATATAGAATTATTTGCTGCTAGTACATTTTTGAGCACTTACAGCTTCTTCTGTTCCTCTACTTGCCTAGCTGCCACTTCTCAACTATGAAAGGGATTAAAAGACAATCAGAGCTTTTGTCAGTAGCACAGCATAGTCATTTGAAGAAGTTGGTGGCCAGACATGAAAAAACATGTAAAGAAAAAATTAAGGTGATAGGCCTAAATTCAGGACTATCAGTATGTTCATGATGGTGAAGATGTGGGTTAAGCCTCATCACAGGTGAAAGATGGTAGTGTGAGAACTTGGGATTAACAAGCTACCACACACAAAGGGAGGGATGATACTTAAGTGTACAGTCCTAAATGGCAAACGTGGGGTATGTATGGCTGCAGTGACAATTTATTTCAGTGGCCTTAAAGAATTTATATGTACCATAGAGTTAATGTGTAAAATTAAGAGCAAGTATGTTAAATATATTCTCGGAATCTGTGACTTTGTGAACAAGATCAGAATGATACTCAAAAGCAAATCACAGGTTTTTTTCTACAAAAACTTGATAAACATCTGGATAGTTGGCTAAATTTTTCAATATTCATCTATCTAATATTTTAGGAATAGTCAACATTTCAATAATAATTTACTTTTTGATAGCTACAGATTGAGTATTGTTTTGTTTCCTTGTTTTGTCCTAAATCTATATTCTTTTCTTGCTATTTGCTGTAATTACAGATAGAAGTTTGAAGTTTAGTATTTGCAGTATCTTGCTGTTGAATTCAAATTGTCAGTTGATGGCATGTCTTCAGCAGTATAGTATATGATATTTATTTATTTTCATACTGTGAGTGCTACTTGACTCTGACTGAATGTTTTTTTGTTAGAAGATTTTCTTCGCTTTATAAGCCTACTTTATTTTGGCTCCTGAATATGTCAAAATTCTTTACGTCAACCCTTGGTTATAACACCTTTTATTTTTGAATATTTAAAATGCTCTCAAGGGACTTCCCTGGTGGCGCAGTGGTTAAGAATCCGCCTGCCAGTGCAGGGGACACGGGTTCGAGCCCTGGTCTGGGAAGATCCCACATGCCACAGAGCAACTAAGCTTGTGTGCCACAACTACTGAGCCCGCATGCCACAACTACTGCAGCCCACGTGCTTAGAGCCTGTGCTCCGCAACAAAGAGAAGCCACCACTCGCTGCAACTAGAGAAAGCTTGCGCACAGCAATGAAGACCCAATGCAGCCAAAAAATTAATTAATTAAAAATAAATAAATAAAATGCTCTCAAATCTTTAACAATGACAAAGTCATTAGCTGTTTTAATTAATTAGTATGGACAAAATAAAAACAAAGGGGAACCTTTTGTTTTGTCATTCAGTGGTTACAATAAAAACATGGAAAAGTTAACTGACTTTCTTTTCTAAGAAAAATTATGTTGGCCTCTTTGGTACACGTTGTTACCCATGGTTTGCATTTTGAATCCTCAACAGTAAACAACTTTTTAATTTACTTTAATTTTTTAAAAACTTTATTGAAGTATATTTGATTTACAATGTTGTGTTAATTTTTGCTGTACAGCAAAGTGACTCATATATATATGTATTCTTTTCCATTATGGTTTATCGTAGTTTATTGAGTATAGTTCCCTGTGCCCTACAGTAGGACCTTGTTGTTTATCCAGTAAACAACATTTTAAATGTTTAAATTTGCTTAAGATTATCTAAGAATGCTACAAGAAACTGTCAGTTTTATGGTTACTTCATTATAGAGTATAATAAATTCTAGCAAGATGGGATTATTTGTGGTAACTGGCATTTTACACTCTGTAAACATTTCCCTTAATCTTGTCCCTTTGCACTGAGTCTCAGCAGAACGCCTCTCTTTTGCAGCCTTGTTGGTACAGCATGACAGTAAGTGACATCAGATTAGCAACTGGAGAACATTTTGTGAAACTGCTTATGGAAGTGAATTTGCGAGTTCAAGCCTGTGTTTTTTCTGATCTCAAATCACCTGGCAACTTTAGATTCAGGCAGAAGTTGAAGTTTATTTTACAAAACATGAAAAAGCTTTTAAACCAGTGTATTTGAGGTAAATCTGTAGCAAAAGTGAGGCCACCTGCTGTTAAGAAGAGTGCTTACACATTCAGCACATTTCCGTCCCCAGTAGAGGGTACTGCTGAGTAAAACGCTGTCATTATTGTTTAGATTCTATAGGTGGCAGCAGTTCCTGCAGTTTCAGAGCTTAACAATGGCTTGATTTGTGGGTCTAAGAATAAAGCTGTCATGAACTCATGGGATCTTTATACTGTAAGGGCTCTTCTTTGAAATGTGATACATGAGAAAATTATGTTTAGTTTTTAGTGTCTCTTTTAAGATTTAAGTAGCTTCTCTTTCTTTTGAGTTCTATTTTGTATTTTAAATCATGTCCCCAAACAAGCGTTCACAGCCATAATTTTATGGTGTTATATGTTATGAAATATGTCTTTAGGTAACCAGAGAGGAAGACATGATAGAAACACTTTTTTCTTTTCCTCTTTCCCCCTCAATTGCAAGAATAATCAATCCATTGTTAATTTTTAATGTCGATGCAATCTTGGGAAGGAAATCCTAGTTGCTCTGTGAGCATAATTTTCTTCATGTTCAGGAGCTGAGTGATAAATGGTTTAACATTGCCATTCAACTTTGTAGGAGGCTTTGAACTAAATTGTAGCACCTATAAAGAGTGATTTTGTAGCCGTCTTTAATATATACTGTGGTTTCCTGTTAGTGAACTCAGAACTGAGGAAGTAAGCACTCTTAGAGCGATTCCATCACCTTTTGCCTCTGAGAAGAAGCAGAGTCATTATCAGTATGGCTGGTCATTTACACAAACACACACACACAGACACACACCCCTCCAACCATCCAAAATAAACTCCACATTAGGTATAAAGATTGTTTATACTATAGATTATATATAAATTGTTTATAATAAAGATTGTTTATAAAGATTGACCATTTAATTTTAATGGTCAAAGTGATTATTTAAAAAATTTTTCCCTGCCAATTATTTTATTTAATACAGAGAGTTGCAAAATCCTAAATGAAATGAAACTAATTTTTTGGTTCAGATTAAAATAGTTAAGCTTACCTCTGAAATGTTTACTCAGAAATTTAGCAACCTTTGTCTTATTGCTCAAATAAATTATCCAGATACTTTAAAATGATAATTTATTCAAATTAATATAAAAATCTGGGACTCTTTTAAATTTAGGAAAGACTAGGTTCTTTTTATTTATCATTTGAGATAACAGAGTAGTAAATTAACTTCAGTATATGAGAATCTAATATATTTTGAAGGGAAGAGGTTAAACTGTTTTTTTCTTTTGGAGCTGACTTTTTTTTTAATAGATCTTTATTGGAGTATAATTGCTTCACAGTACTGTGTTAGTTTCTGTTGTACAACAAAGTGAATCGGCCATATGCATACATATGTCCCCATATCCCCTCCCTCTTGAGCCTTCCTCCCATCCTCCCTATCCCACCCCTCTAGGTCATCTCAGAGCACCGAGCCAATCTCCTTGTGCTATGCTGCTGCTTCCCACTAGCTAACTATTTTACGTTCGGTAGTGTATATATGTCGATGCAACTCTCACTTCGCCCCAGCTTCCCCCTCCCATCCCGTGTCCTCAAGTCCATTCTCTACTGACTTGTTTTTATTAAATACCTTATAAACGCTATTGAATCTTAGTTTTTGGAATTAATCTACTTCTATGAAGTGCATACATTATTGACTCTGAAATTAAAACATACATATTTTATGCACTGTATGTATCATGTAGATATGTGTGTATGTATTTCTTATAGATAAAGGAAATGTAGCTTTATGAAGTATGGAACATTTGGATCATACAAGTTGAGAGATATATGCCTATATCTATCATCCATATATCAAAACATTTATTCATCTGTACGTTCAGAAGGGAGGTTTTCATAAAGAATGATGAGTGTTACATATATCTTCATATCACATTTGATGGGTGTGAAAGGAAACAGAATTATAAAAGCAAAAAATTTGCTAGGAACCTTCCATGCTCTTAATATGTGTATTGTGTGTGTATTGTCTGCTACCTAACAAACCCATGTTTTTAAAGCAGCTACTAGGAACAAGAATACAAGTCCGATTATTATTATTATTTTTGGCTGTGTTGGGTCTTCGTTGCTGCGCGCAGGCTTTCTCTAGTTGCAGAGAATGGGGGCTACTCTTTGTTGCAGTGCGAGGGCTTCTCATTGCGGTGGCTTCTCTTGTTGCGGAGCACAGGCTGTAGGCACATGGGCTTCAGTAGTTGTGTCTCGCGGGCTCAGTAATTGTGGCTCGTGGGCTCTAGAGCGCAGGCTCAGTAGTTGTGGCACACGGGCTTAGTTGCTCTGCAGCATGTGGGGTCTTCCTGCAACAGGGATCAAATCCGTGTCCCCTGCATTGGCAGGCGGATTCTTAACCACTGCGCCACCAGCAAAGTCCCTCAGTTTATTTTTGAATATACTTAATTTATATGTGCATATGAAATCTATTTTTGATGGCATAATGATAATTTAATTATTTGTAAATACATTTCTTTTGTCCTTGCTGTTATTTTTGGCATATTTAAAATAGCTAAAATCATAGCCAGCATCCGTCACTTAAGGCAAGGCTCTTACGATTATCTGGGAGCATTGTGTTCTCTAAAAATATTTCAGCCAGATACACACCAAGATATTACAAAATGAGTTCCATTATTTTTGCAGTTCTCTTTTAGAAACTTATGTTAAAGTTAATTCCATTTTCTTAGTTTCTTATGTAATTGTGAACATAAGGGTGATCACTTAGCTCTAGTTTGTAAATTTTATGAAGTATTTTAATAAAATGATTTATGTCCTTCCAGGAATTTATCTTGCTATTTAACAATATAGTCTCTAAAATTAAAGTTGATTTTACTTTTTGTAAGTAAATTACTCTGTTGAATGAAAAAGCTTTTGATTAGTGAGATATTATGATTGCTTGCAGTTGTTTTCAGCAATTGAAATGTATGTAGGCTTAAAAAATAAAATAAAAATATTTTAGGCGTCATAACTATGGAAGAAGAAAATGAGGTATTTGGTTAAGCTTGAATGGTTTAGACTCATTTAAACCCAAGTATTACTATTTCTTTTCAATTCCTTATAATTAAAAGTTCTGCTGATCTATTTTAAAATGATTTTGCACTTTATTTCCTCATATTCAGTAATAGCAAACTTTAATATTAGTAAAATGTTACCTAAAAGATGTTCACAGAAACTGTTTACATGTTTGAAAGGACAGGGTAAGTTTAACTCACATATTCTGAGGGGAATTTTAAGGCTTAGAGAATAGTATGACTAACTGATAGGGAAAGACCTTCAAGAGAGGATGCATATAGGTGTGAATTGGAGAAAGCAGCTGATACAATAAACCCTAGATTCTATGTAATGGGTGGTGAATGGAATTTCTCATTAATTGAATTTTTCTAACCCATTGTTTATACATGCACACTGTACATGTGATCAGTTTTGTAAGCTTTAGAATATAATAAGAGAAACAACTTTAAACACATACTAAAAATTGTTGCTTCTTATAAAAGGTATTCAGGAGGTCCAACTGGAATCTTTAGCGTGAATGATTACCATTATGATCATCTATTGCTATTTTAGAATCCTGTTTATAAGGACTTTAAAAGAATTTGATAATGATTGAGCTTTATGGTTGCTTGGGTTCCAGATAAATGAAAGTTTTAAAATATTTTAATCTGTAAATTTAAGTAAGGATATTTATGATTTACAAACGTTTAGCTAAAATATTATTATATAAACATAGTTCCTTTCTGAGTAGTATAGTTTTTTTTTTTTTTTTTTTTTTTTTTGCGGTACGTGGGCCTGTCACTGTTGTGGCCTCTCCCATTGCGGAGCACAGGCTCCGGACGCACAGGCTCTGCGGCCGTGGCTCACAGGCCCAGCTGCTCTGCGGCATGTGGGATCCTCCCGGACCGGGGCACGAACCCGTGTCCCCTGCATCAGCAGGTGGACTCTCAACCACTGTGCCACCAGGGAAGCCCTGAGTAGTATAATTTAAAAGAACAGGGCCCCAAGCAACTTTTTCTCCGAGTGGCTTTCAACAAATTCCAGGATCCTAAAAGTGGTCTCATTACTCACCCTACGAGAGCCCTGTCCTTTCATGGGCCTGAAACTCTGTAGAATCCATTTTGGGTACTATTAATGAGCATGTTTCTTTCTGTATAGGGAAGAGTGATGATTGGAAAGGGCAGTTAGTATCATAAACATGCCAAGTATTACAGTATATGGGGGGAATTGTTCTCTGCTTTCACGGATGGCACATTTTCTTCATGTGCACCTGGTCCCATGACCCACAAAAAGGGCCGTGTTAGCCATGGGCGTATAAAATCAGGCTCTGCTTAAAGTAAACATTGTAAAAGGCACCAACTGTACCACAAAGAATTATGATGCCAGTGCTACAGCTCTGAGTGCTCTCAAATCAAATCAACAAGTATACAATAGCATGCATGCTGTGGGCAAGACGTGTGCTTAGCACTGTATGAAAATACAGTGAAAACTCCTGTGATTGACATTTTCCCATTCAGGCCTGAGAACCTGCCCCATCTACTCTCTCACCTAAAGGGATATGTTGCCCACAGGCAGTATGGGGAGAAAAAAGCCCATTGTGAAGTTTAGCCTCCCTACTTAACATTTAAAGTCAACTTCACATTCAATTTAAGTGTTTTTCTCAGTCTCTCACGTCCTTTTGTAAAACCAATGATGAGATCAAAATTAATTACTCATGAATTCAGCCACAATTATTGAGCTTTAGTATTTTTGAGGTGTAGGTATCCGACAGTCCCTGTCCTGAAGTCCATTGTAGCCTAATGGACTACACCAGTCTTAAAGTCATCACCCAATGAATGTCGTATATGAAATGGGCAATACAATTGCTCTTCTATGTGTAGAAAGTCTGTATAGGAGTAGTTATAAATACCTGATGGTACAGCCCAAACTTGGGATCCTAAATTCTTAACTTTTAATCATATACCATTGTGCTTCTAAAATCTGCTTGTTAAGTTGGGTGTTGAGAATTCAGAGCCGCAAGACCATGTGAAAGTATTTATGTAGCTGAAATTCTAAGGGAAAATAATGCTGTTACAGTTCTCATAAAAATATAAAACAAAAATATATGAGAAGTCTTTCATTTTAAAAACTGATATTCAAGTAAATTTGGGTTTAACCAAAAGAAGAGTAACCCTGGAAAACCCTTTGCATTCTAAAATTCTAACAATTTTGTGATTCTCCTTAATTTTATTTTTTTATTTAAAAAAATTTAATATAATTTTTAAAGTTTACTTTCCATTTATAGTCACTACAAAATATTGGCTATATTTCCCATGTTGTACAATACATCCTTGAGCCTATCTTACACCCAGTAATTTCTACCTCCCACTCCCCCACCCCTATATTGCTCCTTCATAACCATAGTTTGTTCTGTATATCAATGAGTCTGCTTCTTTTTTGTTATATTCACTAGTTTGTTGTTTTTTTAGATTCCACATATAAGTGATATCATACAGTGTTTGTCTTTCTCTGTCTGACTTATTTCACTTAGCATAATGCCCTCCAAATCCATTCATGTTGCTGCAAATGCCAAAAATTTGTTCTTTTTATGGCTGAGTAGTATTCCTGTGTGTGTGTGTGTGTGTGTGTGTGTATAAAACATCTTCTTTATCCATTTCTCTGTTGATGGATACTTAGGTTCCTTCCATATCTTGGCAATAGTAAATAATGCTGCTGCAAACATTGGGGGCCATGTATCTTTTTGAATTCAAGTTGTTTTTATTCCCTTTAATTTTAAAGGGCAGTGTAAATGGAACATCTGAATATCCTCTGAGACTTTAAGAGTATATGATGCTGGCAATTATCATAAAATATATTTTAGAGAAATCTGAAAAATTGCCTCCTTAAAAAATGTTTCCATGCAAAATCTCTAAGGGACTGAAGCAAATTTCTAAGAATCGGGATTGCTCCTCAAGCAGTGCTACGAGCCTTCAGTCTGAAACACCTCATACTGCTACCCCATGTGTTCTTTGCAGAAATTAGTGCTCCTTATTACACAAAGTCCTAATGGTGAGAAACATTCCAAAGTGACCTGAGGTTATTGGGCGGGAGACAGATGAGGTAGCATTAGAAGAAATTGACAAATGATTCTAATATTTATATGCAAATGCAAAGGACCAATAGTAGTCAAGGTAATCTTGAAGAAAAAGAAGAAATTTGGAAGATTCAAACTATTGGATATCAAGGCTTATTATAAAGCTACAGCAATTAAGAAAGTGTGGTATTGGTGTAAGGATTGATAAGCATCTGATGGAATATTATAGAGTCCAAAAACAGACCCATGCATATATGGAAACATAATATGGGATAGATGGCACTGCAGAAGAATGGAGATGGACAGTATTTTCAATAAAACATTCTGAACCAACAGGATAACTTTATAGAAGAAAATAAATCACGATCCCTTACCTTACATCATATACAAATATCAATTCTAAGTGCATTATAGATCTAAATGTGAAGCATAAGACAGTAATGTTCTAACAAAAATATGTAAGAATATCTTTATGTCTCTGAGGTAGACAAAGCTTTCTCAAACAGAATTTAAAAACATAGCCATATAGGAAAAGATTGATAAATTGGTTTATATTATAATTAGGAACTTCTGTTACTGAAAGACACTGTTCAGAAAGGGAAAAGGCAAGTTACAGAACAGAAGATATTTGCAATGCATATAATTTATGATTATATGCATTGACTTGTTTCCAGAATATATGATAGATTCTTACAAGCCAGTGGAAAAAGAAAGAATCTAGTTTCACAAATGCAAAAGACATCATCAGGGACTTCACAAACAGGATATCCAAATGGCTGATAAACATAGAAGAAGATACTAAACCAAAATAGTCACCAGGGAAATGTAATTTAAAACCATAATGAAATACTGATACACCCCCAAGAGAATGACTAAAATTTAAAAAACTGGCAAAACCAAGTGTTGATAAAGATGTGGAGCACTAAAACTCATATGGTAGTGGTAAAACCATTTGGAAAACTGTTCAACAGTATCTGCTAAAGCTGAAAATATATGTCCTGCTACCTGGCAATTTCACTCTTAAGTACAGTAGACTCTACAGAAATGTGTGTAAGTGTGCACCAAAAGACATATACAAGAATGTTCACAGTATTATTCATATAGCTAAACACTGGAAAAATGCAAATGCCCATCAACATTAGAATAAATAAATAATTAGAATAAAGAACTTATTCGTAGAATGGAATATGATAAAAGCAAAGAAAATGAATCAGCTACTTTTACACACATCTGGATGATCTCATAAACATAATGTTGAGCAAAAGACACCAACTCAAAATAATACTTACTATAAGATTCCATTTATATAAAGTTTAAAGGATGGCAAAACTATAGTGTTAGAGATCAAGATAATGGTTACATCTGGGGGGGAGAGAAATGGCACCAGGGACGCTTCAAGGGTGCTGGTCATATTCCATTTCCTAAAGTGGGTGTTGGTTATATGGGTGTGTTCACTTTGAGATAAATCTTTCAGTGATGATTGTATTATTTCTCTGTTTTTCTGTTATGTAGGTTGTACTTCGACAAACAAGTGTAAAAAAAAAAAGAGAGAGAGAGAGAGAGAGGTGACAGGAGTTTTTTTTCAAGCTTTTCAAATAGAGAGCAGGGGGAAAACTGGCCAGAAAGTGGATAAGGACCTCTGAATGCTCTTTTTCTGATTTGGGGGAGGTGGTCTACAGAGGAGATCAATCAATATTGTTCACTCAGCCAGAAACTCATAACTTGTACTGATGTTGTTCATAGAATGTCATAGTGCTGCAAGGTTCTGTGGGCTGTGGTTCTTTACCTTCATGGGATAGTGTTTATAGACGTGAGTGTTGTCACGGCCAGGAGCTTTAGTCATAGAACTTATAGCCACTGAGCTTTGAGCACATGTTGCTCAGCACAGATACCACTTCCCCTGAAAGGCTTTCCTGACCTATGAGTTTGGGCCAGGTGTTCTTCTGTGCTCCCACAGTACGAATCCTTAGTATAGGTACTCCCACCCACTCCAGACCCTGTAAGCTTCTTGAGGGAGTAACTCAATTGTCTTGTTTACAGTTCAAATCCCAGTGCTAGCCTAGCATGGTGCCTGGTACTCAATAAAACAATTACATGAATGTATGTAAGTCAGATGTTCATAACATGAGAAGTGCCTGTGTTTAACCATTTTATAGATAGATTTGATCATTTTGAAATATATAATTCTTGATAGCACTTAAAATTAGGATGAAGAATTTAGGACCCTTTTTTAGACACTTGCCTTTTGTTGTTGTTAAGTTTTACAGTAAATTAGAAACTGGAAGGGCCTGGTTCTCCTGATTCTAGAACATAGCACTACTACTTTTTCTCAAAGTAGTAGTGTCCTCTTCTTGAAAGTCTCTGGTTACTCTATAATATGTGAAATAATTTCTTTTTCCTGATAACATAGAGTTTAGTTTTATTTTCAGATTGCTCTTGAATCATTTAAAACCAGAAAAGAACTTTATAACAAAGTTATTATAGATAATAGTGTCTCAAAGGTTTTGAATTTTTGGTATTTCCTTTATTATACAAAGTTGAAATATGAACTGTAGTCATAATTAAAATCAAATAAAGAAGCCAGGCTTGAATTTCATATTTTTACCTTTGGTATGCTTTCTGTCAAATTAACTTTCTTTTTAAAAAGTGAGATTTTGACATTGGAGTCCTAAGAACAGAGGTCTGTGTCATACCACAAATATAAACTGTTTAATTTAAAGATAATGCCAAAACCAGATAACTAGAGTGAAGACAAACGAAATCTTTCCTTTTGTATTGGTTGTTGTGTGAAGGCAATCAAGAGATATGTGAAATGGATGTAGGTCCTCAAATTTCATCATTTTATGCATTCACATAGATAAATAGAAGACCATGAGGCCCTTTAATTTAGAAATTCCCACAGTTCTCAATATGGTGGCTCTCCAGTGGATTCAGCTGTCACCTGTTCTAGAGGCTTTGACATCACCTCTTCCTCAATGAAGTAATTCTGCGTTAGCAGATAGATTTTCATATTCATGGCCTACGGGCCAGATTCCAAATGCTCTTTGGTATTTTCTTTATATCATGGAACACTTAGGTTTTAGGTAGTTTCTGCTTCATATTTACAGTAGCTTTGTAAAGCTTTCTGTAATATGTAAGAAAGTCTAAAATTGAGGGTTTTCTTATATAATTATATGAAAAATATTTTAGATGTATGGAAGAATGGCATGCAATATATGTCTCCTACCAGCATTAATAGCATTAGATCTCCAAAAAACACTCTTTTTTTTCATATGTATCAGTTGCCTATCTTTAGGGGTATGAAATGTGTAAATTTTCCAGTAGCATGTAACTCAGTGATATTTGTATTATTTTAATAACTTATTTGTAAAGTGATGTTCAGTTGTGTTACTATGAAACACAGAATCCTCTCCAGGACATTTTTTAAGTCCAAGTATATGTATTACAAACTAGAAAAGCCTTAGTTTTATGAGGTCCATTTAAAATACTTATTATATCTCTATTGTTAATTTTTCTAAATTTGAGCTGATTTCACTAGGCAATGTTTTCTTTTTTTGTTGTGCTGTTTAATTTTGGAACTTTTTATTCTTCCTGTAGTCTGGTGGTTTCCAGATCTATTCGTCCATGGAATACTTTTTATATTATGATGTCATGACAGAACTCCAAAATGGATTCATGAGATATATAGTGAATTGTAAGACTTGGATTAACATTGACAGAAAAATAAACAAAAACTTTACAAAAGAATTGCTGTGAGAAGTACCAGTTGTGATTCTTATGCTTTGAAAACAGAATGGAAGAAATGTTGGTAACATATTAGAAAAGTTGGATTATTGTATAGAGAACAAGAAAAATTCAATTTAAAATGAAGTTTAAAAGGGGTTTCAATGAGAAGGATTTTTTAATGTCTTACCATATATCCACTTAGTATAAGGACAGTGTATCATAATTAGACCTGCATACCAGGTGTGACATCCAGTTTATGTTATTATATTTTATTTTTAATGCAGAGAAATTAAGAATCCTTTTTCACACACGTGTTGTATAGAAAGGAAGAACATACAGATTATTTTGCAATTTCCAACAGTTCACTTCTCATTTTTCTAGCAACTAAAAACTGTATTTTCATTTTGAAGTGTTTTGGATTTTGAGTACATGAGTATTATAACTCATGTTCTGAAAGCAGTATTTTACTAAATGAGCAGTATTTTAGTTTTATTTCTCCCCATTCCAGCCTAATAATTCAATAAAATCTAAATTCAGCTTTACTATCTCCTTTGTAAAATGCTTAAAAGTAAACAAACAGGAGGAATGGAAGGAAGAGAAGAAAATAGTATGAGGTCACTTAAGAATGATAAGTAAATGCAGAGTATGCAAGGGATTGTGACAAGATCTTAGCTACTTCCACTTTTTGAGGTTTCCAGCAAGGCATGCCAAGGACTGGAGTGGCTGGCAGGGGAAGTCCAGTCTCGGGCTATAACAGGTATTAGAGAATTTTAAAAAATAATAAAATTGAAAGTTGATCTTTTTTTGTGTGGCGAGCAGGGGCTACTCTTCGTTGCGGTGCACGGGCTTCTCCTTGTGACTTCTCTTGTTGTGGAGCACAGGCTCTAGGCGCGCGGGCTTCAGTAGTTGTGGCTCATGGGCTCTAGAGCACAGGCTCAGTAGTTGTGGCACACGGGCTTAGTTGCTCTGCAGCATGTGGGATCTTCCCAGACCAGGGCTTAAACCCGTGTCCCCTGCATTGGCTGGCGGATTCTTAACCGCTGCACCACCAGGGAAGTCCTGATCTGCTTTTAATTATCACTATGTGGCAGCATTTTTTTTTTAATGGCAGGGTTGAAAATATTTCTCCCTACTGGGGTAGAACACGCCTACCATGCCCTACTCCTTAGTACACCATTGGTTTCCATTGTATTTGAAAAGTGAAGAAAATGCCAAAACAAAGTTTCAAAAACTGTGGAATATTTTAAATATCTTAATTTAATAAACTAATTCTTATAGTACAAAAATTAATTTAATTGAGCTATTCATGGGGTGATTACATAATTTATAAAAATATTAATTCTCAGTGCACTGTAATGAATGGCTTGTCTTTCAACCTGGTCAGTGTATCTCTTGTGACTATACACCTGACCTCTTTTTGATGTTCTTTGTGACTGTGAAGCCTGGACCATACGCTTTTCTTGCTGCTGTTCTTTACTTATTGTACCCATCTGGTAACTAATTGCCTTAAAAGTACCTTGAGAAGGACTTCCCTGGGGGTGCAGCGGTTAAGAATCAGCCTGCCAGGCAGGGGTCATTATGTTCAAGCCCTGGTCCGGGAAGACCCCACATGCCACGGAGCAACTAAGCCTGTGTACCACACCTACTGAGCCTGCGCTCTAGAGCCCGCAAGTCACAACTACTGAGTCCATGTGCCACAACTACTGAAGCCCGCGCACCTAGAGCCCGTGCTCCACAACAATGAGAAGCCCCCCACCGCAATGAAGAGTAGCCCCTGCTGGCTGCAACTAGAGAAAGCCCACACACAGCAACAAAGAGCCAACGCACCCAAGAATAAATAAATAAATAAATAAATTTTTTTTAAAAAAGTACCATGAGAATAAACATTATTTGAAACTATCAACAAATTTATATAAAATCTTGGAGAGCATAAAATTCAGAAAATGTTTTCCTTCTTTCTTTTTGAAATAAACTAAATAGCAGATTTAGTTCTACTAACATTATTGATTCATCTTCTCCCCCCAGCTTTATTTAGATATAATTGACATATAATTGGTTCGCCTTAAATCTAGATTCCAGCTGACCAACTTTTTGAAATATGAGACACTAGCTAGTAGATTGAATACTACAGATGTGAGACTGTTATCATCTAGATCTTAATTATGATTTTATTGCCCATTGGACTTTGAAGGACAGAGGAAAAAAGGCAGGTATTAAACATAAACTTTAGAGAGACTATGTGAAGATTAATGAAATTATGTCTCTTATAAAGCATTCAAGTTCTCATTTGTCTACAGAATGCTGACATGTGAGAATAAAGAAGAATATTCACTAATGTTTTCTAACATTTATTTGAAATGTTAACAGAAGCAGGTCATATTTGCAGTTGAAGCTTTAGTCAATGGTTAAGAGTTTATTCCCTCTTAAATTTGTTATCACCTTCCATTAACTTATTTTTTATGTCAGTGCTTCTATCCAACATGGACAATATTAAATTGTAAAGTTTCTAAAGTGTTCTAAGTTTCTTATTTTCTATTCTCTAAGTTTCTTATTTCTTATTCTCTAAGTTTCTAATTCTTCTTATTTCTAGACAAGAATAAAAATGCAAAAAATATTTCAGAAGTTAAAAAAAAACACAACTGATCATGGTAAGCAATGTAATTAAGGTGTTTTGCACCTGGTAGTATATTTGGCCAACATAAATGAGGGCAAAAACAGAGATGGACTATTGTGATGACATCTCTTGACACATCTTCTTTGGACCCAACACCATTGATGGTGTTTGTTTGTAGGTTGGCTCTTCTTTACCACTTGGTCTGTCTTTGGTGCTGATCAGTGATGATAATGCAATTCATGACAAAATACTTTTTATTTAATATTTTCCCAGGGCCCCAAATGGGATACAATTCTTTAAAGAATATATAAAATAAAGGCTTTTCCTTAAGGCATTTGTACCTACTTTAAGGATTTGTAACAGAACATGCTTCTTTGATTGTATTTATTAGGGCTAAGTAATCTGATCTTTGGGGGACACACTGTATCTTATTTTTTGCTATATTGAACAATGGTCAACAGGAGAAAATTACTTTGGCTCCTAAATAAGTTATAGAAAAGGACTTTAGAAGAAAGTCATCTATGCCAGGAATCTTAGGCTTAAGAAACATACCCTTGGATATACTGTGTATTTAAAAACCAAGTAACAAAACTTCTTTTTGCTTTTAAGTTTTAGTTCTGAACATCTTCTGCTCTTCCAATCCTGTTTGAAAACTTGTTCCTTCTCTGTCTTTTTCATCTAAACAACTCAAGAGTATGTTCTCTTATTTTTTATTTATTTTGCAAAGCATTAATCAAACTGTTGATGGTAAAAATAATTTCTTTGATAATAATGATTTTTGCTTTTTGTTGTTCTTCTTGATGAAATTTTTCCCGGGGCAAGTTGATGAGGATGTTTTGACCACCTGATTTTTACCTGCTGCCATTGACTTTTCCTTTTTGAAGCGAGACTAAGCATTTGACAGCTCTTTCTTTGGTAATTCACAGAAGAAGAAGCCTTCAGGAAAAAATATTTGTACTTGATTTATAAGGGGTAACTAAATTTCTTTGTTGTTTATTTTTTGGAATTGTGTTAAAGAAAATTGTGAAATTGTAATGACTAAGTGCATATGTTTGGAGGTTTTTACTTTATTTCCTTCATCAAAAAAACAAAACAAAACAAAAAACCCCCAAGCAAACCAGTAACTGTTAACCCTAATTTATTTTTACTCTTCAAGTGACATTACTTTTAACTGGCTACATTTGGATAATAAAAGCCATGGATTTCAAATCACTTAGTAATTTGGTTTCATTTTTAACACAAATAACACCTTTTCATCCATTTTTATATAAACTTCAAACAACATATGTTTTAACTTACTGCCAAATAAGAAGAAATGTGTTACATTAAAGTGCATGTTGTTTGCTTGTGCATTTGGAAATACCATTCATTTTATAGCAATTTTCAGTTATTTTTCTGTCACTTTGTATTCCTATTCAAAGAGACATACAGAAACCCTCACTCAAAACAACTCCCTTAGGGTTTACTCCTGGATGTCAGTAGACATGAGCGGGAGGTACAGTATGCAACAAGCTTAGGTCATGGAAATGTCAACTCTTGGTGACTTGCATTTATTATTCTTTGAATTGTGTCCTCTTGAAATTCTCTGAGGGATATTTAAATTTTTTTTTTATGTTTAGGTGGGTAAGACAGAGATACACCTCACTTTTTTCCCCCCTCCCTCTGTTGATATAAAAATTGAGACACTCTCATTTTCTATGACTTGGTCCAAATTTTAAAAATGTGTGTGGCCAAGGGATAACACATACAGAACGTGAAATGTTAATAACGTAAAAAACTAGGACATAAAACTGGAAACTTTTTCAATGTTAAGATGCCATTTAAAGTGTTAGATTGTTTTTAATCTAATGAAGTGAATCAGATATTAGAGAAATTCAGAGCAAAATAGATTTTAGTACGTTCTTTCTGTTACTTTTGGGGACTAGAGACAGTTCTTTTGGTGGAGAATTCAGAGGAGTCAAGGGATTAGCAGACATAGGTACTAATACCTGTGTTGCCTCTAAAGAGCTTTGTGACCTTGGGCAAGCCATTTTATTTTCTGAGCCATAGGGACTCAGGTCCTCTCTAACTGTAAAAGTCTTAAGTTCTAATATGACAGCCAAGGCAGTGCAGGATCACTGCAGGATGGTGTGATGATCTCTGGGTGCTGGGAGGGATGAGGTGCATAAGTACTGACTCAGATTTAGTCTCTTTGGGTAGCATAAAATTATCTGGGGAAAGGGGGTTATTAAAAACAGTTAACATGTATGTTCCGTCTTTTTTCTTTTACATCCCTTAAAAATGGCAACAAATTCAATTTAGTAGCCATCAACAAAAGGTGGGTTAATATTTTTCTCAGACAAAGGAAAACCAGCACAGCTGTTAATATTGGTAGGTGTGCACACACACGTATATATACACAGAGAGAAAGAGAGCAGTTTCTGTATTTTCCTACAATTTGAAAAGTTTGTTAGGGTGACCGGAATTTTTTCTAGGGTTCTGCAGCAGATTCTGTGGGAAGCTCTCTGTCTGGAGAGGGTGTGAGGTGTTTTGTTACCTGAGTGGGCAGTTTGCCAGTTTACTCTTCATACTGTGTACTTGTCTGTCTGCTATATTTAACATGATTAAGGAGCATCACAGGATAAGATGTGGAGGAATAATAGAAAACGGCTCTTCTGGAGCTTCACTGTGGTTCTAAGACAATAGTGCACTGGGAGGTTAGAAAGGATCACTTCTTGCAAAAAAACATAGAGATATCTTTAAAGTCCTTTTTCTTTAGCACTTTAAATTGTATCAAGAATTTTTTTTAAAAGAATATGAATTAGAATTACCTAAAACATATTAATTAGGATAGGAGAGAGAGGCTCCTTTATGGCAAATAAGGATTAGATAAAATTTATAATTAGTAAATTAGAAAAATTGAAAACATCCTCAGGAAACTTGCTCTGACCTGTTTCACCTCCTGCCCCTGCTAGGTTAGGTGCCCCTCTGTGAAGCACTTGTGAGCAATACTCTGTGTCTCCCTCTCACTGTGTGAGGCACACACTCACCATCACTAGTTGGAGAGCTCCTTGAAGGCAGAGACTACGCCCTGTTTGGCTTAGTGTTTTCACCTATGTCACACAGTGGTTGCTCAGGAAATATCTCTTGAATGATGTCGGGTGTAGTGAGATGATAGACGCTAATTATGTCCACATGCATGTAAAATCAAAGTGAGCAATATGTTTAGGTTTGAAATCCTCTCACAACCCTTCATTAAGAAACAAATGTTTCTGTAGCCTTCCATAAGAGTTGATATTTATTATTACTGAGGGCTGAGTCTGAAGAGTACATATTTGTAAAATATTTAAATGAAAAATTCTCATTACAGTTTGATATTATGTAAAAAAGTTGGTCAAAATATATTGTCAAAAAAGTTGTCCCTGGGGCTTCCCTGGTGGCGCAATGGTTGAGAGTCCGCCTGCCGATGCAGGGGACGCGGGTTTGTGCCCCGGTCCGGGAAGATCCCACATGCCGTGGAGCGGCTGGGCCCGTGAGCCATGGCCGCTGAGCCTGCACGTCCGGAGCATGTGCTCTGCGACGGGAGAGGCCACAACAGTGAGAGGCCCACGTACCGCAGAAAAAAAAAAAAGTTGTCACTGGATTCTGGTAACTTGACTGTTTTGGGGTTTTTATAAACCTTTATGGTGTTCATTTTGACGCTTTCTTTTTTCATGGCCAAGGATACGAGTCTTAAGCAATTCTTACTCACCACGAGTTGTTGGCCGGCAAATGTGAGCAAGACAGATTTGGACCCAGGCTGAAGTATCTGGTCAGGCCCCACTCTTTAGCCGCTGTCACAGTGTAGTTCAAGCAGTGATGTGTTCATTTCTTATTCCTCATTAGTGTGAGGTCACAGGGAAAGCCACCAGTAAACAGCACCGGCCAAAATTTGACTCTCATTCTATTGGGCTGCTGTTGAGTAGATCCAGTTTTATTTGTATTAATGATTAAGGTAGATTTCGTCCATGTACAGCTGCATATTTTTGGCAGTATCTCATATTTTCTTATGAAATCTAATATCTAGTAGCTCAAAGTAAAGAGTAATAAATATTCCTACACCTTAAATTCAGCAAAGTTTTTCTTTCCCTCTCGTATTCATAGTAAGGCCATGGCTGCAGTACACCATAACCAAGTGTATAATTTTTAAAATATCAAAGCATTTGCAGTTTTTCAGATTTCTGTTGTAAAAGTCGTCAGTACAATTTTACATTATTCTTTATATTGACTGATCTAAAGATTTGACTGTTAATTTAACCAGCATTATGATACTTTTCCTCTAGAATAAATCAAAGCTCTTTAAATGAATTTATTCCTTACTATAACAGTAAAGAGTATACAACAATCATGTTTTTCAGACAACATTGCACAGTATTGTCAATACATGAAGAAAAGAAGAACAGCTGTTGTCTAGTGAGTGGTTAAAGGTAAACACCCCCTGCTGATTCAAAGAAACATAGGCACCCTACTTTATTATGTATAAGTAGAGCTCAGTAGAAAATATGGTCAGATTTCATGTATATTTCATAGAGCAACAACAGTATTTTCCACTTTTGACTAATACAGCCCTAAGAGCCCACCCTAATAAGTAACTTATATGATGCCATATGCCCTGAAGGCATGCAATAAATATTAGCTGATGATGAGAGATGAATATCCTTGCTTTTCAGTGCTGCACTTGAGATTACCAAACCTTTTAGGTAGAGTTAATTAATATCTGGTGGTCTTCTACATTCCTAAGGGAATACGACTTTGAATTATCTCATCATAGATAAATTTGTAAAGTCACAAAAGTAGTAGTCCCAGTTTTGGACTTGGGAAATGACATTTCACTGAGTAATGTAAATTACATGGTAATGTAAATGCTCAATTCTACTGGCCATTTAAGTCTAATGTGTAGGCATCTGGGGACTCTGATATACTCATTTACTTGTAAGTGAGAACCTTCGGTGCTCCTGGCAGTGCTGTTTGTTGGCATCATTTGTTGCATAATTAGTGCAATAGTGGATTTAGAAGTTAAGTGTCAGCCTTTGGCTGGAATTATCTGCTGGCCAAAAATCCTTAGCCATTTTCTTGTTTGGGATTTTTTAATTGGAAAAGTTAATTTAATTTATTATTCATATATACAGTTGTTATGATTCCTTTGTTTAAAATGAGACAGAATATGAATTAAAACCAAATACAGTCTTAAAGGCTCCAGAGTAAATTAGAAAGCTGGTTTCATACATCTTCAAAAATTATGGTTTTAAATTTTATTATCTGATTGAGTATTTCACCTCAGTTAATACTGGGGATGTTGACAGATATTTAGACATTTATAATTAGTCTGTTTATTTTTCATAGTCATAAAAATAAATGACACTGTTCATTTGGACACTGTTCATTTTTCATAAATGGAAAAGGAAATAGTATAGTATTGGGAACAAAATACTTGGGAAAAGAAATAAAAAGTGGACGTGTACAGCTCATTGTGTGAGAAGGGATGGATTTGAGGAATTCATTCTTTAGTGTTTAACTTTTTAACTCAGTTTTCTCCATGTAGGCATGACAAAAGCTAAGAGAAAGAGTAACGAAGACCTATTTTTGTGAAAAAGAAAAAAACAAACAAAAAGAAAACACGAACATATTTATATAGATTTACAAAAAATATACTTGAAAGCTGCATACCAGAATTATTAACAAGATTACCTTTGGGGATCAAGCCTCTAACCAGAGGGTCTTTTCTTTTTTTATGTTACATACCTCCATATTATTTGAATTTATTTTGACGAGCATGTATTAAACTTATAATTAAAAAATATTAACGAAACAAGCAAAAAGAGAGGAGGGGAACAGAGACAGAGACAGAGAGAGAATATGAAGGGCTATAGGAAGTCAGAGAAGGGCTAGAGAGGTAAGTACTAGGGCTCAGAACTGGATTCTAACACATCGTTCAGACCTTGCTGGCTGTGGGGAGAGGGTGGAGTCTTCTTGCCAGAAGAGAAATCAAGAGCCCAGGCCAGTGGGGAAGAAGTGGGGGCCTATGTGAGGACGAGTAGGACTGTAGAGTGGTATGTTGTGCAGTGAGATTGGAAAGGTAAGGTGATTCATTATGGAGAAAACTTGAAATAAGGCATCAGTGATCATGGAGTATAGTTAGGATATAAGCATTTTGTGGCAAGAGTTTTAACCTGGGAGCCCTTGGGAGTTCAAGTATGTGTTTCTATTAAGAGAGATCAGTCATAGTGAGCCTTTATTATTATCACTATCATTATAATAATAAATAGTATTATATAAAAATAATTTAATAATTATTATTACATTTATCAGAAAATAAGCAATGCTTACCCTCTCTAGACAGCTTCACAGCTTCAGTACGGTGATGCAACTTCAGGTTGCGGAGTTGGCTGGGTTATATCAACATTTAGAAATGTAGCAATTCGTTTTCTTAGTTTTGTTGATGATCCATGTAAAATATTTTATAAGTTGTCTTATACGAGATTATGCTTTTACATGTAGAAATTGAAGTATAAGAAGCTATTTATTAGCTAATGGAATGGGTTGATTAATCTTTTACTGAACTGCATCAATAATATATATAGACAGAAACACACATATACATTCTCTATGTAAGGTTAAGATCTATAAAGCTAAATATATTCATTAGTATCACTTAGGAGATGGTCTCTCTTTCTTCATGTTTCTTTGGCAAAAGCTAGCAGTTCTGTTAGCAGTGGTTTTGATGATAAAATCCTGTAATTCAAGAGGTTGGCTTATTCAACTAAACAACTACAACCTTGGGTGATGCTGGACCAACTGTGAGGGGTCTGTTCTCTTGAGACCTGGAAAGCTGTTCCTTTGCTGAACAATAGAATTGTTGATTTCAATGATTAATTCCTCTTTTGGCTAAAGGCTGCTGAATGAAAACAGTGCTTATTTGGGAATGAATCTGTTGCTAAGGCAACTGATATCTGCTTAATTATTGGCCAGTATTCCCATATGAGATTGTTGGAAATCACCAGATTATCCTGAGCACTTTCAGATCTTGAATTTGGTGGTGATGATGGGGCATGGGGAAAGAATTTCTCTCCAGTGTATAATCAGAAATCTCCCATTTGGGTTGGCATAGTGAAGGTACTAGGTTTGGGGTGGAGGTAAAAATATAGGTAACCACATCATAATTGCAAAATATCTTGCATTGTAAGAGATCTTGTTACTTAAGACTAGTTGTAGTTATGTGATTAATGACCTATGTTCAGTCTTTTTTTTTAATTGAATTCTTTGACATCTGTAAAAAAACATAGTGTGTATAATTAGTCATTTATCCTCAAGAATGGGCAAATATAAGGAGAAACCTGCAAATTCTACTTAAGTAATTATGCTGACAAGGACTGTCTTCAGCACTGTCTGAAGCCATTCATGTGAATGTATCTAGTGGTACATTTGCTGACCTTGGTGAGTGACCTCTTTCTGCCTATTACTTTATAGGATCATATAAAAAACCTATGGTTTCTTGTCTCTCAGCAGTGAAGTTGTTTGATCATTTAAAATTAATTGAAGCTTTGAGATAGTCAGTCTCAAGTTCTAGTGTATTCATATCATGCTTACTTCATAATTGTTCTCTGGTGTGAAGGACATAGTAAGAAATCAGTAAAATTCTTACAAAATGGGATTTGTCGTTATAATCTTATTGTATGTCTTATAAATACTTACTGTGAATCACAGAGATCATACATTATCTCATGTCCTTACAACAAAATGGGAATTTACTGTACTTGTCCTCTGACAAACCTGGTGAACATTGATGAAATTCTTCTAATATTACTCAGGTTGTCCCAGATCTTCTAGTTGAGTGAATGTGAGGTTCTGACATGTGACTGTGATTTTTGTCCTGTGGAACCATGTGGATTTTGCAGGAGTCTCACGTGAAAGGCTTTTGGCACTACAGTACTGGGTAAAATCTGCTTTGTGATACTTTTGGATGGCTATGGTCCTTACTCAGGATTAGCCTTTCCATGTTTCATTCATAGAGATGACACATTGGTTTTACGCTTAGGGTAGAATTGAATATGAAGATGTGTCCTACGTATTGGAACAATACTTGAGTTGGATTTCATGTACATATTTATTATCTATTCTAGACTTTGAGAATTTCACTCTTCATTTTAGCCTCATAGCTTACTTCATAGCTTCAGGAAGTAAATACAAATAAGATTTACTTGATGAAAATATTAAAATACATGAACAGGGACAATAGCCTACAACACTGTTGCTAAAACATAAGCTCAAAGCCACAGAATATAGGCTCAGATTTGCTGCTGTCTCTACATGTGTCTTTAACATCATTAATCTAGTTCTCATGCCTGGGTTTTCCAATATCTACCAAAGTTCTTCCATCTAAGGCTGATAATATAAACATACAATTAACTCCATGATACATTTTTCATTATCCTCCTTTAAGAAAACTCTTTTGGGGCTTCCCTGGTGGAGCAGTGGTTGGGAGTCCGCCTGCCAACGCAGGGGACACGGGTTCGGGCCTTGGTCCGGGAGGATCCCACATGCCATGGAGGAGCTAGGCCCGTGTGCCACAGCTGCTGGGCCTGAGCTCTGGAGCCCGCGAGCCACAGCTACTGAGCCTGCGTGCTACACTGCTGAGGCCTGCGCGCCTGGAGCCTGTACTCCGCAACAAGAGAAGCCACTGCAATGAGAAGCCCGCGCACCGCAATGAAGAGTGGCCCGTGCTCGCCGCAGCTGGAGAGAGCCCGTGCAGCAACGAAGACTCAACGCAGCCAAAAATAAATAAATTAAATAAATTTAAAAAAAAAAGAAAACTCTTTTGAGCTTATGTCTTATTTTAAATATGTTTAAGTCTGAACTATGAGATGTTATTCTTTGAAAAGCATTTCTGTGCCTTATTTTTCAATTCCATAATATTTATAAAATTTTCCAAGATATTTGTTATAGTCATCTATCTTATGAGATTACTTTTCTGGATTATTGTAAGGAAAAATATATTTTTCTAAGATTATACAAAAAGAATTCTCTTTGATTCGATCATAAAAGCTTGATCCAGATTATTGCATATATTAAAGTCTATGCATATCAATCCATTAATTTGTTTTGTCATATAATAGTTGATTTCATTTTCCAACAAAAATATGGCGTGTCACCATTTTCTCAAATTCATTGAAGATTAAAGATGTAGAGTATATTTTGTTAGCATTTCCTTAGCTCTTATTTTTGAAACGTATATTTGTTTTGTTTTCTGGGACCTTGTAGTTAGTACTAACTTTCAATTTGCTTAATATATATGAATGTATTTGATGTGAATATTATATACATATTTATGAGAAATCTTAATCTTTATATACATATATATAACAATGTTCTTTTTCTTTCTGCAAGGGTAGTTTTTTTTTTTTCCCAAACTAAGCCTAGTTAATTGTTTAGTCAGTGGTTTATTTCTCTTTGTTTATAACCATGTGTAGTTATCTTTCGAGAAAGCATTGACATGCTATTTCTACTAGATACTTTCACTGGGTGAGATAGAACTGTTGACTGTATGTTATGTGTGTGTGTACCAGAGAATGTAAAAGAAGAAAAGAGAAATGTTCCATCACAATTTTGAAAGGTACAACTGAAAGTGCTACATATTTCTGTTGAACCTAGAAATGTAATTTGGAGCAGGAGTAAAGAAATAGACTTGTAAAGTATAACTTTTCTATACCATGGTGCATGTAGCACATCTTATTCCATCTTTTCTTGATACTTTCTTCAACTGGTAAAATAACTTACGTGTAAGCTTTAGCTCAGCCATGACTGAAACAAATTCAAACACTGGTTCTACTTGAGAATTTTTTTTTTTTTTTTTTGGCTGCATTGGGTCTTCGTTGCTGTGCGCGGGAGCTACTCTTCGTTGCGGTGCGCGGCCTTCTCATTGCAGTGGCTTCTCTTGTTGCAGAGCATGGGCTCTAGGCGCCTGGGCTTTAGTAGTTGTGGCACGTGGGCTCAGTAGCTGTGGCTCACGGACTCTAGAGCGCAGGCTCAGTAGTTCATGGCTCAGTAGCCCATGTGGCGCATGGGCTTAGTTGCTCCGCGCCATGTGGGATCTTCCCGGTCCAGGGCTTGAACCTGTGTCCCCTGCATTGGCAGGTGGATTCTTAACCACTGCACCACCAGGGAATTCTCACCCTTGAGAATATTTTTAAGGCCCCTTCGAATGTCTGAATTAGATCATACATTAGAAAATGTAAAGGTCATATAAGGCTTGCCTCTGGCAAAAATCATCAAATGGATACACATTTACCATTGATGTTTCCCAACTTACCAGCCATATCTCATCAACTGAATTATCTTTTCCTCCCATAAACCCTGCCCAGTGATCTTGTGCATCCTCTGCCCAATTAGGATCCTTTTCTTCTTGACTCTCCAGCCTGCTCTCTTTCTCCTATTCCCTTTCTACACTCCAAGCCTTCCCCATCTTCCATGCCCTTGCACCCTTTCCACTTCTTTTAAAAATTGCCAGTCCTTCACTTCAGTCCTTCTGTGTCCCATTCTCCTAGAAATTAGTCCAATGTACTAATCACCGTTAATGGTTGATACTGTATTCTCCTTTTCTGGTTTTCCATGTTAATAAGAATTGTGACTTACTCAGTTTTTTAGTGAAGAACCCTTAAACGTAAACCCACTTGATGGCTCGATTTGATAGTACAGATACTATTTCAAGCTAGTTCATTAGGTATTTATTTCAAAGGAAAAAGAACACTTATAGCCTATCATGCATATTCACTTTCAAGACAATAATTTAAGTATGAGATTTTGACTGTCCCTTAAGGAAAACTGATTTTAAAAGAGAGAAGGCAAAACTTTATTCAATAATTATGATCTATGATACAGTACACTCTAGTTGCATATTCTTAACCAATTAAATGCAAATATTTAAATGAAAATATTGTGAATTAATAGCATATACAATTTTGGGAGATAGAAAACATTTCTTTTTTCACTCATTTAATTATTTTTAGTCTTTGTGGTGATGACTGCTGTTTTTCCCTCTGCTATAATTCTGTCAGAGTTGTTTAGCATATATTATATGTAAACTCTCATTTGTCAAATTCTGAAGGGCGCATTTTTATTCTGTTCATGTTATTTTTCTTACCCCCCAAAAAAATGCAACAAAGGAAGGACTAAAGTCTATTCATAAAAAGATTATTTCATCCTTAAAAAAAATTCCTTTCCCATATTCTATACTTCTGTTTGTTAGTATAATGATCAAAATTTTTTTCCTGGTATTTATTTAACTCCTCCCTTGCTTGTGTCGTTCAGGTTTGATCCAAGAGGAAGCAATTGAAGTACTTCTGATCTACCCTTTTTAGAAACTCTGCATTTCAAGATTAATAGTTGTAGGAGTGTGAGGGAAAGCAAGAATAAAGAGGATATAATGCATAAGATAGAGTACTCTTTCCTAAGACATTTATGGTCTATTGGGAAACCAGATTACTACATCTAAAGCAAGCTATTAGCAAGCCAGGGTAATTTTAAGTTCTAAGATATGTGGAAAGGTTAACAGTATCAGGCTTCAATGAGAAAAGAGAAATTACAACAGGCTTGAGATGTCAGAGAAGTTTAGGTTGAAATTTGATGGGCAAATGAAAGGGAAGAGGACATTTGAGAGGGAAATGTTGGAATACCCCTATCACCTTTCTCATACCAAAGGTGATATATGCAACAAACTGAAAAAAAGAGAAAAAAAAATTCTTAGCTTCTAGGTTTGCTCACTGGTCCCCAGGAAGCCTGTCTAAAGCCAGTGGACTGGCGCCTTTTATTTGTAAGCACCCTGTTCTAGTAAGCTCGGACAGCTATTACAAAATACCATAGATTGGGTGGCTTAAACAACAGAAATGTATTTCTCACAGTTCTTGAGGCTGGGGAAGTCTAAAATCAAGGTGCTGGCCTATTCAGTTCCTGGTGAGAGCCCACTTCCTGGTACATAGACGTCCGTCTTCTTGTTATATCCTCACATGGCCTTTCTTTGGTGCCTGCACATGAAGAAGAGAGATCTTGTGTTTGTCTCTCTCTTTCTCTCCTAAGCTTTTTTGGGGTATAATTGACAAATAAAATTGTACTGTATTTAAAGTGTACAATATGGTGATTTGATATACCTTGTGAAAGGATTCCCACAGTTGAATTAATTAACACATCCATCACCTCACATATTTACCTTTTTTAAAAATTTTTATTTATTTTTGGCTGTGTCAGGTTTTAGTTCGGCACATGGGAACTTCATTGAGGCATGCGGGATCTTTCGTTGCGGTGCACGGGCTTCTCTCTAGTTGTGGCATGCGGGTTCCAGAGTACGTGGGCTCTGTAGTTTGCGGCACATGGACTCTCTAGTTGAGGCGTGCAAGCTCAGTAGTTGTGGCATGCTGACCTAGTTGCCCTGTGGCATGTGGAATCCCAGTTCCCTGACCAGGGATTGAACCCGCGTTCCCTGCATTGTAAAGCGGATTCTTTACTACTGGACCACCAGGGAAGTCCCTCACATATTTACCTTTTTTGTGTGTGTGTGAAAACACTTGAGTTCTACTCTCTTAGTAAATGTCCCTCATACAATGCAGTATTATCAACTATAATCACCATATTATACGTTAGCTCCTCAGACCTTTTTTATCTTACAACTGAAAGTTTTCCTCTTTTTATAATGACACTAATCCTGTCATGAGGGCACCACCTTCATGACCTCATCTAAACCTAATTACCTCCCAAAGGTCCCGCTTCTAAATACCATCACATTGGGGTTTAGTGTTTCAGCATCGATTCTGGGGGGACACAATATTCAGTCTATAACACTCCCAGAGCTCATGTTTGCTATGCTCAGTCCTGCCTTTCCTTTGCCTCCTTGTCTTCCCTCAACACCCTGGGAGATAAGATACACTGCAAAGATGACTGTAGGACTTATTCCAGACTTAGTTTAGGGCCCTTCCTTTAGCTTTACATAGTTGTATTAGTTCAGAGTTTAGATATTTATAAATGTTTTTGGATTTATGTTTAACTATTTTCTCAAAATTAACTTTTTGAAGAAATTGGCTCACCTTATACTCCATAGAAGTAAATATTTGGCTTTAGATAAATGCGGTTTATTTATTTAACGACTACTTAATAGATGCCTATTATATGCTCTTTTCTGAATTTTGGCCTAGGAGTTTGTTCAATTTTCCTGTCCCTATACTTACAAGGGCAGATTTTGGTGGGGCATAAAAGCAGTTGCTGTGAAATAGTTATAATTATTACTGAATACATGTTTTTAAAGAACTTTTATATACCTTTTATCCCCCTCAAACTCTTATTGTGCATATAATTATGTGCAAAGTATTGTGCTAGGTCAGGGGTTTATAAACTTTTCCTTAAAGGTGCAGATAGTAAATAGTTGAGGCTTTGTGGGCCATTTGGTCTCCATTACAACTCCTTGACTCTGCCACTGTAGCATGAAAGTAGTCATGGACACTACATAAACAAATGAATGTAGCAGTGTTCTAGTAAATTTTTATTTACAAAAATAAGAAGCCAACCTACAGACCTTACTTTGCTGGGTGTGCTAGGTGATGGGGCTACAAAGATGGATATGACATGATCTCTGTCTTTGAGGCATTTGTAGTGTAGCTAAAGAGACTGACTCATGAGAGAGAATTTCAGTGTGGTGATAAATGCCAAGATCAAGGTAAGAAGCACAGGGTAGGGGCACATATCCTCTTTTGGAGGTTCAAGGAAGGCTTTTTGGAGGAGGTGAAGGAAGGATAAGAGTTAATCAAATGAAGCAAGGTGGAAGATAAGAGGAGCAGCATGAGCAGTGACACTGGTTGGGGTTGAGTGGTGGTGGGCATCTGCTAATAGTGTAGCATCACTGAAGTATCCAGAGCCATTTGTCCAGTAGCAGGATTGAAGAATTAGATGGGGCCAAGTCATGGGAAAGCCTTGTATGGTGTGCTCAGGAACTTATTAGGTTAGAAAATTTTGAGTTACACGTGCTTCTGGGACAGCTAAAGGTGTGTATGCCCAGCTGAGTGTTTGAAAGTACTGTCCTAATATAGATTGGGAACCATTAGCATCTACATAGTTGTTAAAATCATGAACGTGGACGAGATTGCCTTGGAACTGGGTAGAAAGTAGAGAGCAGGGAACAAAGGACAGAGCCTTGGTAAACAACTGATGTTTAGGGAGTGGGCAGGGAAGGGTAAGGCCAAAGGAAGAGTCAGAGAGAGGAGAGAGAAGTGGTGAAGAGCATTGTCATAGTAGCCAAGTACACTTATGGGGTACAATGTGGCTAAGCTACGGTGGAAACAAAAACCATAAACAAGAAACACAGAAATCTCAAGGGCTAACCACAAAGGTTAATTTCTCCTCATACAAAGTCCTATGCAGGTTGGGTGATCATCTCCATCCTTGAAGTGTACTTTGTAGAACTTGGGTTTCAAGTTTGCCATGGTGACATTGGCAGGAGAAGAATGAGATGAAGGAGGGACACCAGTTCTTTGCTGCCTTGGTCTGGACTACCTGGACTAGAGCTAGTCACATGGGCGCAACCTAAATGCAAAGGAGGCTGGGAAGTACAGAGGACTCCAGGAGCAATCATAGTCTTTATCTTATACGGAAAGTAACGAGTTACAAGAAGCAGTGGGCAGACAGTAGTATCAGTACAATGGAAAGGTCCACCTGAGGAAAAAATTTAACAAATTTTAAGAAATGTGGAATGTTCCAGATAGGGATGCCATTGGCATTCAATTATTTTTCTAGTGAGCACCTCCGATTTTCCTGGGAAGCTTCTTATTATGTCAGAAGGAGCTTTGTGAATAGAAGAAAGAGGAGGAAGAGATGATCTTCCTGCTAAAATGGGAACATGCTTTTTTCTGCTTAGACAATGGAAAGCAACTCATGGCTCAGTTTTTTGTTTTTTAAGGGTCAAAATTTAGATTGCCAACATCTATCCTTCTCCCATTGTAGAACAGGTTTAAAAATACATAATTTTGAGGAAAATGATCAACAAGAAGATACGTGGAATTTTATTTTTTTCATAGTGCAATAGTTATAATGCCCTAATTTGTTTAAGAAAAAAAAAAAAAAAAACTCCAGCCGAGTAACCAAAGATTGGTTGAAATAGAATAGACTGTGTTGAAATAGAATATATTGGCATCTATCACATACAGTAAGGGTAAGTATTGTTTTTTGAAACTTTTCTTTCAATTACAGGTGTGTGTGAATATTTATGTGTTTATTCTTATAAAAAACATTTCTTACTGTGGGTCATGGATGAAATGAGGTTGAAAGATACTAGAGTAGATACCTTGCTGGGATTCAGGGTGTAGGTCAACACTGCTTTTGACTTATGAATAGATGCATCCCTCAGGCTAGATACCTGGAGCTGAGTGAGAGAGGGCTCCAGGCGAGAGGAGATATTACAATCAGAAAAGGGGAGGAGGAGATGTCTGCCCTTGAGAAAGCAGTGTATTTTGGTAGAAGGCATGTGGGTGACAGAAAAGAAGATGGTCCTGGTTATCTGGAGGCCAGCCTACTTGAAGGAAGACATCTAGGCAAAGTGCCTGTGTGCTTTGTCAGCTGTTTTGGTTATTGATTGCTTGCATAATAAACTGCTTCAGAACGTAGTGGATTAAAGCAACCATTTTATTTTGCTTGTGATTTTATGGGTTAAGAATTTGGGTGGGCTTCCCTGGTGGCGCATTAGTTAATAATCCACCTGCCAATGCAGGGGACACGGGTTCAAGCCCTGGTCCGGGAAGATCCCACATGCCACGGAGCAACTAAGCCTGTGCGCCACAACTACTGAGCCTGCGCTCTAGAGCCCGCGAGCCACAACTACTGAGCCCACGTGCCACAACTACTGAAGCCTGTGCACCTAGAGCCCATGTTCTGCAACAAAACAAGCCACTGCAATGAGAAGCCCATGCACCGCAATGAAGAGTAGCCCCCACTCGCCACAACTAGGGGAAGCCCGCGTGCAGCAGCAAAGACCCATTGCAGACAAAAATAAATAAATAAAATAAATTAATTTAAAAAAATAAAAGAACTTGGGAAAAGCTCAGCTGGCCAGAGAAGATGGCTCTTCATCCGCATGTCAGATGCCTCAGAGCTCTTTGGCTACTCTATCTCCACATATGTTGTCATCCTTCAGGGTCTCTCCACGTGGCTTGACTTTTTTTTCTTATAGCATGGTGGTTTCTGGGTAGTCACATTTCTTACATGGCAGTTGGCTTCCAATAATGAGTGTTTCAAGAGACAGGAAGTAGAAGTTACCAGTATGTTAGGGCCTGAGCCCAGAAACTGGCACAGTGTTATTTCTACCATATTCTATTGGCCCACCCAGGTTCAAGGGGAAGGGAAATGGACTTTACTTCTCAATGGTACTGTTATCAAATAATTTGAGGCCACTATGTGCTACATTGGCCAATCTATAGTGATTATTTTAGAAGGGTAGCCCTCTCCTAAAATAATCTAGTAAGGTTTTTTGCTGCTTTTATTGGAATTATTAAGATCAGAAATAATTATTATGTTAGTTCAACTATTTTAAACTTTTTTTTATTGTTTCCTTTTTCCTTTTAATTACAATTTTGAATGAATTATAGATTCACATGCAGTAGTAAGAAATAATACAGAGAGATTGCATGTACCCTTCACCTAGTTTCCTCCTGTGGTAACCCTTGCAAAATAATAGTGCAATATTACAACCAGGAAATTGACATTGATATAATCTACCAACCTTATTCAGATTTTCCCAGTATACGTATATTTTATGTATATTCACTTGTGTATGTATGCAAGTACACGTGTATTTAGTTCTATGCAATTTTATCATATGTAGGGATGTGTATCCACCACCACAGGCAAGATACAGAACACTTCCATCACCACAAGGATCCCTCATTTTGCCCTTTCATAACCACATCTACCTCCTCTCATCCTAATCTCTGGCAACCACTAATTTGTTCTCTACATCTATAATTTTGTTATTTCAAGAATGTTATATAAATGGAATCATATGGTATATAACCTTTTGGTATTGGCTTTTTTTTACTCAGCATAATTCCCTTAAGATTCATCCTCATTGTTGTGTGTAGCAATAGTTTGTTCCTTTTTACTGTTGACTGGTATTCCACGGTATCAATGTACCATAGTTTGTTTAGCCATTCACTTGTTGAAGGACATCTTGGTTGTTTCCACTTTGGAGTATGAATAAGACTATGAACATTCATGTACAGTTTTTTTAATATAACTTTTTATTTCTTTGGCATAAATACTTCATAGTGCAATTGCTGGATTGTATGGCAATTGCATTTTAGTTTTAAATTGCCAGACTTTTTCAACTATACCATTATTCATTTCCAATGTACGAGTGATTCAGTTTTTCTGCATCCTTGCCAGCATTTGGTATTGTATTTCTTATTTTAGCCATTTTAATAGGTGTATAGTGATATCTCATTATGTTTTTAATTTGTATTTCCTTAACAGCTAATGATGTTGAAGATCTTTTCATGTGCTTATTTGCCATCTATATATTCTCTTTGGTGAAATATCTGTTCATGTCTTTTGCCCATTTTCTAATTGGCTTTGTTTTTTTTTACGGTTGAGTTTTAAGAATTCTTTATATTTTCTACATACTAGTTCTTTGTTGATATCTAGTTTGTAAATATTTTCCTTTAATCTGCAGCTAATCTTTCCATTCTAATAGAATCTTTTGCAGAGCAAAGATATTTAATTTTGATGAAGTCCAATTTATCTGTTTTTCTTTGTGGATTATGCTTTTGGCGTCAAGTCTAAGAACTCTTCTACCCGTAGATCCTGAAATTTTTTCTCCTATGTTTTGGCCTAAATTTTATAGTTTTATATTTTACATTAAGTCCATATTCCATTTTGAGTTAATTTTTGTATATGGTGTGAACTTTTGGTTGACATTCATTTTTTTGCTGATGGAGGTCCATTTGCTCCTTTAAGTTTTTAAATACAGTGCATTTAAAAATGTCTCAGATAAGGAGAAACAAGAAGTTTTAATCTGTGCTTGTTCCAAGGAAAAGAGGGAACAGAAAATGACTAAATGGCTAAATGGTAGGAGTATAAAAGGGAGATAACTGAATAAGGAAAGTTAAAATTCAAGGAGAAAGAGCTGAGAACTACTTGTATACCTCATCCCTTCTGCAGAATATATATATTTCTATTCAAGAGGTTTTCTCATTCTTTAAGGATTTTGTAATATAAGTGGATGATTTTTTTCCTGGTATATGAAACAGTTTTCAGAGATTTTTATTTAAATATATTATTTTTCTTATTTGTTCTGGATTATACCTGATTTTTGACATTCAGGGACAATAGCAGTTTGTTTTAGTGAACATCCATGTAATTTATTCTTTATTTGTTGGGGTTGAAATTATGTTAAAATCCTGATTATGATCTGGTCAGAAGTAAGCCCCATTTCTCATTGCAGGGGGACTTTATAAATATAGATACCCACGAACCCAAAATTTTAGTGCTAGTGATGAGTAATAACATGAGGTGTTTCTTGTAGTATAAATAGTTCAAGACATGCATCTCATATACCAAATTGGGCTTCTGTAATGAGTCTACTTTACTAATTTTCCACCAAAATTAACTCTGTTTAAACCATTCTTGCTTTTTGTCATATTTCAAAATGTGTTAGCTAATATTACTTTAAATAATCAGGGTATCATTTTTATCTTGCAAATTTATGCTGATCAAAAAATTTTCAAATTTGAAATGTTTATAAAAATGACTGTGTGACAGAATGGCAAACATAGTCTTTAAAATGTTTTAATTTTAAAAGCTCACAAGGCATTTAGAAAGGTAGTGCCTACCAGAAAAGCATTATCTTCAATATTATTTACCTGTTCATTGTGGAATTCACAAATTTGTTCACTTTTTTTTTGAAATTTGAATATGTGGGTCCTTATCATCAGAAAGGAATAGAAAAATGAAGGCAGTTTGGAGCTGAATAGAAGTTATTAATGAGCTTAGCTTTGACTGAAATGACAGATTAATGGCTAAATCTTCTTCTATAACAAGTCTGTTAAAACTTCTAGCTTGCTTCAGTAAATTCTTTTTGTCATTACAAATTGAAGGCAAAAGGCAAAGTAGTTTTAATTTCAATTTTGAAATTCAGACCTTAAATCTTTAGTGACCTTCATTCAGAACAAGGACTGGTTGTACTTCTTTGGAGCACTTAAAAAAAAAATCTTATGGACATTATGAATCATGTAACACATAACATTTTCTTCTTTGTATTGACTATAAAAAAAACACTGAATCAAATCGGTAGACTATTTGGTATGCTATACATACCATATATCGGTAGGCTATATATGTGATATGCCTCTGTAACTATCCTGACTTAGTCTCATCTTTTTTCTTATGCTGTTTGCCCTGATTTCCTCATCATTTTAGAAATTCTGTTGATAATAGTAATAATGATTAATAATTCATATTTATTTAATGCTTTTTATAAGCACTCTACAAATGTTAAATTAAACGTTTAATATCCCTCTGAGATAGGTATTTTCATTATCCCCATTTTATTGATGAAGTGTAGAGCAGTGCTACTCAAAGTTCAAGTCTGCAATGAAATTAGGAATTTGTATAGAATGGAATCAACTTTCTGCTTCCTTCGTCAAGAAAGTCATGCTATAAAAAAATTATCTGTGGAACTAAACAGTGTGCCTGTTGACACAGTCAGTTTTCATTCTATGCAAGGAATTTAGTCACAGGCTGGTAACAAACAGTCCATTGCCAGTCTGGATGTTACTGAACCAAAACTTGGGTCTGTTCACCCGCACGCATTAAAGCCAATCTACTGACACCAGGTTGTGGTGAAGAAAAGTGCAGTGTTTATTATAAGGAGCCATACAAGGAGTCTGGGATGGGTAATGCTCAAAAAACCCCAATTCCCTGATGGGTTTCAACAAAGCATTTTTAAAGGCAAGGTGAGGGAGGAGGGTCGCAGGGTACGTGATCAGCTTGTGCGTAATTCTCTGATGGCTTGATGGTGAGGTAACAGGGCAGTGTCACAGGGGTTAACATTATCAATCCTTAGGCACCAGTAGGTCTGGGGGCTATGTGCTCATGGTCATCAAGTAGTCAGTTTCTTCCATTTGGTGGGGGGTTTAGCATCTGTGAAACAACTCAGGAAATGTGCATCAGATACTATTATCTAGGTACTTCAGAGAGGAGCTAAAGCAGAGGATATGAGGGACGGGGTCTGTCCCAGGAAAGCCCCATAGGGTCCTGCTCGGTTATATGGAGACCAAACTTTGAGTAGCAATGTTCCAGAGTAGTGTTTCTCAAACTACCTGTGATGAAGGACCATTGAGAGTGGATTTCTTTTTAAATGTTCAAAACTTGTGGCCTGATACTTTCATAAAATACACTAAAAACATGGTGGTAATGTCAAAAGTTTCTCCGCATTTTCTGTAATTACCTTGTTTTGGACCAGTAACAAACAATTTTCGAACTGGCTTGGGCAGACCATGCTTTGAGAAGCACTAGTATAGAGCATATCTGTGTATGAATTGTGATTCTAGATTCTAATGAGAATTACAGTATCTTATTCAGTAGTAACATATGAGGATTGTCTGATTTGCATATGTGTAAACCTATGGCCACATGGTGGAGAATAGCAGAGTAAACATCTAGGTGTTAATCCTGTCTAGGATAAACACCACTGGTTTAACCAGTTTGCATACGGCCAGTCAGAGCCAGGGATATACAGGGCAGAATATCTGTAGGAAAAATGTTCACAGGATGGGAGTTTCCCCACTATATAGTTTAAGAACCCTGAGTCTTCACACACAATGGACTTGTTCTCACTGCAGGAAAGCATGATTTTCTGATTTCCTCAAACTTAAAGGTTGAGTGTCAGGTTGAAAGTTCTGAACTTCACCCTGATGAAAGCCCTAACACAAGATCTCATCCACAGTGAGAAGGGGGAAGTGGGAACAAACATCCATGCCTACAAGGGACCGTTGTGGATATCCACCTACAGGTTATAGTACTGTGACTCTTTTCCTTACCCCAAAGGAGTGTGTGTCCTCACTTCCCCTCCCCCCATCTCCCTTGCCTTGCTTCTCTTTTTCTTGTTTCCATAGCACTTCTCTTCTAACGTCACTACACAATTTGCATACTTAGGTTTTGCCTCTTGTATCTCCTTGTAATTTCAGACTTTAGAACAGTGAGATATGAAATACAACATTCTGAGAATTTTCTCTGCTGGTGGGTGGAGGAGGGTGCGCCCAGCGAAGTTGCTCTTTCCATTGCCTTCCTTAATTAAGTCAGCTGTGGCACTTGTGGTTCCCGGTGCTACTGCTACCCAAGGAGCTCAGACTCCAGGCTGCCACTACCTCGCAGGACAAAAATCATCCGATCCTTTGCCATTTCCATATAATTTTGTACATCAAACAAAATTTTTTTCTCTTTATGTTTTTTTCTCTTTAAGGACACGGTAGTGTCATGGTTAAAAACAGGGCATAAAGTTATTAGCTCCTCTCCTTAACCAACATTTTGACTTTGGACAAATGACTTCACCATTCTGTGTCTCATTTTTTTTTTATAAACTGAGGCTAATCATAGGCTTGCTGTAGAGATGAAATAAGGAAACACACATAAAGCACCTGGCATGTTGTAAGCATTCAGTGAGTGGCAGCTATTATTATTATTATCTAGCTTTTGTGGATGAATTTTAAACATGGCACAAAATTGTATTTTCATTTATCTTATTTTGACAGTATACCTCCTCTTCTGACCAACATTACTGAAATTTAAAGAACATTTTTCCTACCCTTTTATTATTGCTAGCCTGTTTCAAGTGTCCTCTACCTTTTTTGCACTGCCTCAATTCCTGGGTTATGATGTGTATGAACTACAGTAAAATAAAGCTAGTAGTTTTTCAATATTGGAAGTCCAACTGGTTAAAGACGACATGAAAACATATCTATACCTAAATCTATACCTGTATAAGGTTTTTTTTTGTATAAGATTTTGAAAGGTATAATATATTGCTAACTTAAGATGGTTTTATTATTCTTCTTTAAAATTGAATTTTGATTTGTATTTTGGGGTTTTTCTTAAAATAAAATAAATGTAAACAAACTTCCTTTCTCAAAGCGAATAAAATGAATGTCAGTTTTCCTAGGATTTCCTGAGGGACTTGCAATGATATGAGACACGCTGCCTCCCATCTGTGTGTGTAGAGCCAGTTCAGAAAAAAAACTTTAATTACATTTGGTGTTAATGTTATTCACAAGAAGTCATGCCTTTTCATGGAGTTAAAAAACATTCTGATGAGAGCTTTGATAACTTCTTATATGTGTTTATTTTCATAGCTGGTGCTGACTGTCGATCAAAAGTTCTAAGCCATGCAGAGGGAGAAGTGCCCTCAGGCAGCTCTTCTTTGTAGCCCACTGCAGAAAGACAGCTTGCCGCACTGCCCCTCCCCCACCTGCACCCCACCCCCATTTTTCACACGCAATTAGGTGGGGACCAAAGGAGAGGGGGCTTGGAGCATAGGAGTATGGCCAGTACATAAGAGTGACTCAATAATTGTTGTTGAATTAATGAATGAACAAACTAGGAATATCAGAGCTAAATTTAACTATTCAGTTGTAGCAACTAGATAGCTGTCTGACACATTGTATTTCTACTCCTAATTGCTTTTTTTTTAATTTTTAATTTTAATTTTTTGGCAGTGCTGCAAGGCTTTTGAGACTTTAGCTCCCTGACCAGGGATTGAACCCATGCCCTCGGCAGTGACAGCGCAGAGTCCTAACCACTGGACCGCCAGGGAATTCTCTAATTGCTTTTATTTTTAAATTTTTTCTTCCAGTTTTATTGAGATATGATTGACATAGGGCACCGTATACATTTAAGGTGTGTAGCATAATTATTTGACTTACATACATCATGAAATCATTATCACAATAAGTTTAGTGAACATCCATCACCTCATATAGATAAAAAATTAAAGAAATAGAAAAGAATTTTTTTCTTGTGATGAGAACTCTTAGGGTTTATTCTCTTAACAGCTTTTATATGTAACTTATGTTGGTGTTAATTATATTTGTCAGGTTGTGCATTATATCCCTTCTACTCCTAATGGCTTTTAAATTTTGGTTATCCTGCTTTATGGATGCTTTAATATTATAAGCTCCCTCTCATATTTGTACAATAAGACTTAAGCAAGATTGGTTTCAAGTGCATGGTGTACATGCAAGGAGAGCTCCTCTTGGGACTCAGGGCCAGTTCCAACTGTGCCTTGCTCTAAATGCAGCCTGCAGCGCTCGATTTATTCTGACAGTCTATAAAAGACCACCAGAAAGGCTGGGACAGACATTTCCCCCAGCTTCCAAGACAGAAGAGAAAATGCTAAAAAGAAAATCCCTCAGCAGTTAGAGAAATCAGAGGGTGAATGGTTATGTACAGGCCAGCATGAAAAGCACCACAAAAGGAGATGAAGAAACTGAATTAGTTGTCCAGAGTTAGGACCTGTATCCAAGAAGGGCAAATGTTTTTAGGAGTGCGATTAAATTTACTTAATAAGTTTGTGCCAAATAATGTACCAAAAATACCTTTGGCCAGACCTTGATGATTGGCTAGTTAGAGAGAGATTGATAGAAGGATAGCATGACATAGATGGTCCAGAATGTCCAAATATAGCCAAGGTCTCTCCTCTCTAAGGACTAAGCAAGCCTAGTGCTGCCTCGTTCTGAGAGCAAGTGAGCACTGGTTTATGGGATTTGCTAGTTTGTACCAGGTGTAAAGTCAAAAGAGGGAGTGCTGTGCAGATTAATCAAGGGTGTCTAACTCCAAAGCAAAGGATGTTGACGTGGTAAGAAAGGCAAAGGAAGAACTAAGGAGATTGTAAATGCCGTGAGAGCAGGGACCTTTTCTGTCTTATTCATTGCTCTGTTTTTAGCTCTTAGACTAGGACCAGACACATGGTAGATGCTCAATAAATAGTTTTGAACGATCATAGGAGCGCCTTCTTTTTATTTGTTTTTTGTTTTTTGTTGTTGTTGTTGTTGTTGTTTTTTGCGGTACACAGGCCTCTCACTGTTGTGGCCTCTCCCGCTGCGGAGCACAGGCTCCTGACGCGCAGGCTCAGCAGCCATGGCTCACGGGCCCAGACGCTCCACGGCATGTGGGATCCTCCCGAACCGGGGCACGAACCCGCGTCCCCTGCATCGGCAGGCGGACTCCCAACCACTGCACCACCAGGGAAGCCCATGGAGCGCCTTCTGACAGATTAAGTGCAAGGTCAGTTATGTGCGAGGATTATTGCATTATCAATTAAATTTATGCCTAGATTTCTCCCTATATCCCTCTGGAATATTTTAAGATAATTAAGTATGTATTGAAGGAGTATGTTAGGTAATTGTAGGATATAGTTGCTATGATTTATGGGGTGGGACAAGGGATGGTTTAGTATATTTGCAAGAGAGGAAAGTATTGGGTATGAGGCCTGTATAGCCTCTGAGAAGTTGGGTAGCCTGTGAAGGCCTCCTGCTCATTTGTACTAGGCCACATGGCAAGTAGATCTAACCCCATGTACTTTTATGTTTTAATCTCTATACGTATAACTCTAAGGGATGGGAGAAGGGAGTGGCTAGGAAACAGCAGAGGATCCTAGGATTAACATCGTCTACATAGTCATAACATCATCTACAAAGATTACCTAGAAGTGAATGGGGCCTCACTTGTGGTTCCCATTTCCATAAGAGATTCAGTCTACTGCTAGATCAGTTCTTCAGGTGCCGGCTTTGGGGTCTGAAAAGTTTTTTAGGAAAGTGGCTCAGGTCACCAGTAGAGGCTTTTCAGGGGCTGGGGAGGGGTTAGGAGGAATTTTGGATTTGGGTATAAAGAGACTTGTGACACTGGGTCAGAGTGCTCAGAGCCTGACAAAGTAGCCCTTCAGACTCTGGTGGGATATCTACAAAGTATGTAGAATATTCTAGAACACAGGGGTTTGGGGGAGGTAAATGACCAACAGAACAGACAATTTATTCACCTGTCAGTCACAAGGGAAAATCTTCTAAGGGAAAATCTGAAATTGAGAGATCTACTCTGTTACATGAACCAAAGATATGACTTGAAAAACTGGGGGAATCATGGTACCAATGAATGAGGCAGGGAATTTGGACGGTGAATTGGTGTGGGAAGAAGGATGGTCATTTTGGTTTTAGAAATTCTGAGTTTAAAAAATGACAGCACGGCCTGTTGAAATGTGTAGTAGGTAGCTAGGAAGAACAGAGGAAAGCTTAGGCGAGAAGATAAGTTAGGGGCCATTTGCTCTTTGTCCAGCTCCTCTGGGAAAGCAACGAACTGCAGACACATTTAGCCTGTTGCTACATGGGTTTTTAGGCCCTTTACCTGCGTGTGGTCCAAGAGCACAGAGCATTGCTGTGACGAGTGGAATGGTGAGAATACAAAGCAGTGACTTCCATTTATTAGAATGAGATTCTAAAGAACAAGAGTCACAGATAAGCAATTTTCTTTGCTAATTTTTTTTTTTCTTAAGAACTTCTCATTATTCTCAAGGTTCTATCAGGAAATATATGCTCGAAGCCAAACAAAACCGACTCACTGCTTATGGAGAAATGCATCAGGGTGGCCGATGGTTGAAAAAAAGAGTCTTATATAGAGCACCAAATGTTCTAGTAATCCTCCAAACCATGCCGGTTTACTTAAAATTTCTTTCACAATTCTCGTTAGACTCATGCAGTAAATAAATTAAGTACCTTTCCCACTGGGAGTTTTTTAGAAACACTTAATGAAGTAAATGCCACAGTGTTAGATCAGAGGGGAGCCATGCTATTGAATTATTTTTAGCATGCATTTCTAGCTTAATTTTTTGTTGGTTTCTTTTGATCTGGGTGCAACTCTTAGCCAGATAATATGGTTCGGGGAACAGAGGATAGGGTGAGAAAGAGATTTGCGTTTAAAGTCTAGTACACATAACCAAGAAAAGCCACTTCTTTCTCAAAGGTTAAAAAATTTTATTTGATAAGAATACCTCTCTAAATATCAAAATGGCCGTATCGGGCACAGCTAAAGAGACATACTATTAACTCATTACCCTTGAATGTTTGGAAAAATTCTTTATGCTTAATTTTAACTATACTGTCCTTTTAAAGAAAAGTATTATTATGTACTATTAAAAAATAAACATACTTAACAATAAATATTTTAAACTGTAGCTTAATCTTTATAATTAAGAAAGCTTTTTGAGATCTTGAAAGGCCTTAAATCATCATCAGAAGAATTAATAATTATTATAACATAAATATGCATAAGTGTTTGTTAATCGAATTTCTGATTTTAAAAATTCCTTAAAAAAACTATAGGCACATTCTTTGAATAACTGAAAACAGTTACTAAAGAAATCAAAAATTAAAGTTTTGGGGAGTAAAGACAATGTAAAAATGCATCAGAGAAGATGCATTGTGCCTGGAAACAAACTGTGTCTGGTGGGAAATCTTAAATTTTGATTAATTTACTTTCTGAGCAACTTAAGAATTAATGAAATATAAAATTAGATAAATTACAGCAATAATTTTCCACCATTGAATTGTTCAACAGACTCTTATAATTTTCCAGTGGTGTACTTTTAGAAGTATGAGATTTTATTCTGGAAGGAAATAAAAAACCCAGAGTTGGTTTTCTTTTTGCACGGAACTCTATAATATTTCTGTACACTGTCTCAACAGGGAGTGGTGCTCCTGATTTTAACTTGCAGCCTATAGAGAGCTCAGTCCAGCCTTTTTGCAATCTCCAGGTAGTCAAAAAGTATTGAAAGGTGTAATGGGAAACAAAGTGGAAAATGGCAGTATCCTACGTTACAGGCCAAATGGATAACCCCAAGAGAAAGATTTTGACAGCCATAAATATTTCATCTCTCGGGGCCCTGATGCTACCGTGTGAGAACAATTTAGTTGGAAAGATCATCAATAATTAGGCGACATCTCTATCACACCTTTTACTGAGTTGAAATTTCGCTGACATGAATAATAAGGGGTCTTGTTTGACATTTAACAGTTTAATTAATTTGTTTCCTAAAGTGAATGATGTTTTACACTGTGATTTTTCAATACGCCATCTCCATATACTTGAATTTTTTTTTCTTTTGCTTTTCTTAGGAAACCATTTCGTTTTCCTTTTCACTTTATAAATTACCTACCCATCTTGACTCTGGTGCTAGCTAGTGTTTGGTGGGGCTTAGGGGGTGGGGCTAGGGTTTGGAAAATTGGGGAAGTACTGCAGATCTTCTCCTCTAAAACTATTCAGTTTTAGAGGAGAAGCAATGTAGGAGTATGGAAAAGAAAAAAAACACTTTTCTTTTTGAGTAAATGGTGTTTTGTTGTTGTTGTTAGACCAAAACACAAGTCTTGTCTCTTTGGTCACTCTAGTCATGAAGGATCATCAAGGGGCCATTATGTGTAGTCACACCTGTCATGTGGTATAACTATTTGTACTATTCCTTATATGTTACTGACTTTATTGGTTTCTGCATACCTTCAAGGTATGTTGCATATGAATGTGATATCTGCAGTGCTTGTTTTTGAAAATAAAACACATAATGTTTGGTAAAGGTCACTTCTAAAACAGCTGCTATGAAAGTAGGAGGAATAATCCAGCGTGACAATAGAAAACATGAATCTACTATGTATTCTTGCAAGTAGAAATAGATTTTTGAAAAGTTAGTCAACACAGTTACGTTATTTACTCTAATTGCCTCTATACAAACCTCAACCCCCCATCTTAAACTCTTTCCCTTTGCAAAGAGTTTTTAAAAAAACGAAAAACAAAGGTGTGTGGGAAAGCCACTTCTCTCCCACTTGAACCTGTAGGACATCAAGGTAAATAATACATGGGTATTCTTTAGAGTACAAGTGTCCTTCACTGTCTGATTACAATGTATATTTCTGATTGTTGGAGCTTAGATGGGTAGACGTACCCAGATGAAATCGAGTGAGTGCGTGTTCGTGACAAGTGTGAGTAGGAAGAATGTCTTTGAACATGTCATGCTGAAGAGACAACGCTGAAGTAGTGCAGGTTGAAAACTGAAATGGGAAGGTAGTCTGCAGCTTTGGGGCAAAGACAATCCAGGACACACCTCCCACATGATACATCTTTCCTTGTTACTGCTCTTATTTTGTAATGATGCCGAAAAAGTATAACAGGTGCCACTACTTTCCCGAGCTATTTTAGGGCCAAATAGGATGAAAGTGATACGGAACTGATTTTAACTATTAAACCTCTCAGATGGATAAACTATTAATACTATCGTAAGACACCATGAGATGCTTCTCCATAATAGAGTGCTAGGAAAGTTGAAATTGCTGCTGTTGTGTATCTCAGACTTGTTAAATCTGTTCCAGATCCATGGTGAGGTAGATTGCTTCCTTCCACGGATGGAAATTGAACATCTTCCCCCTGCACATGTGTTTATAAATAAGCTGAGACATAAACTCTTCCTTTGGAACATATTTTGAAGCAGAGATGTGTGTTCATAGAGAGTATTATGTGTATTACTTAAAGGTTTCTCTTTTCAAAACAGCTGGTTTCCTGTTTGTAATTTTGAACCTGTATAATTTTTATCATGATTTTCTTCTCCTCTGAACTGAAAGACCATCTAATAAATGAAAATACTTTATATTCATTTTTATTAAGTGCTTTTCTCTGTCTGCCTTAGTACATGTATAGCAAAGTATCAAGAATAATTTACTAAAGATAATTAAGCACAAGCCTTGAGTGAATTTCTTCTGCCACAAAGACTTAAATGAAATCGTTGAGTCAGCATGGTTTGGATTAAAAAAAAATCTTTGACATAAGGCATAGGAGATGTATACTTACTAAATGCTTTTACTATGTGCCAGGCACTGCGCTTAGAACTCAACATAACATTATCTCATTTGGTTCCAACAACCCACGAGGTAGTTTCTATTATAATGTTTTTATTTTGTACACAAGGAAACCAAAGCATTTAAAATCACTATGCAATACTTCCATTCATCAACACTTCCACTACACAGCAAAGGTCTACTTTCCTGGAGGTTCCAGTGACATCTCTGGTACACTCTTCCTTTAAGCCCTCACTGTTAGCCTCTAAGGTCCTAATCCAAAACCAGTGCCATGTGGTTCAGATTTTGTTACAACAGTACCATGCTTCCAGCAGCTAACTTTGTTCTGGTTATCTTCGTTACGTTAAAAAATCATACCAACCTTAGTGGTGTAAAACCACAACAATTTTATTATGCTCATAGATTTGGTGGATGAAGAGTTTGGGGAGGGTACAGCAGGGATGGCTCTTCTCTGCTCCATGATGTCTTGGATCTTTGCTGGTTAAGACTTGAATGGCTGAGGGCTGGAGGATTGTCTTCTAAGATGCTTTCTTTGCTTACGTGTCTGATACCTGAGCTGGGAACATTTAAAGGCTGGCTTAAGTGGTACTGTTGATTGGAGTACCTTTCTATGATCTCTCTATGTGGCTTGGGCTTCTTCAGCATTGTGCTGGGTTCTAGGAGGGAGGGTCCTGCAAGGAGGCCTCTAGAGAGCAAGCATTACAGGAGCAAGGATCAAGCACAGGTTGTATGACGCTTCTTACCTAGCCTCAGAAGTCACAGTATTGCTTCCACCGAACTCTTGGTTGAAGCAGTCACAAGCCTGCCCACATTCAAGGGAAGGGGACATAGAATACACCTCTTGATGGGAAGAGTATCAAAAGATTGGGGGTTCATGTTTTTAAATCACCCCAGGGCTTCCTTGGTGGCGCAGTGGTTGAGAGTCCGCCTGCCGATGCAGGGGACACGGGTTCGTGCCCCGGTTCGGAAGATCCCACGTGCCGCGGAGCAGCTGGGCCTGTGAGCCATGGCTGCTGAGCCTGCACGTCCGGAGCCTGTGCTCCACAACAGGAGAGGCCACAACAGTGAGAGGCCCGCGTACCGCAAAAAAATAAATAAATAAAATAAAATCACCCCAGGGATGGTAAAATTCTGGGGGGTAATACAGTCTGGGTTTGTGGTCCAGTAGCTTCCTTCCAACACCCCAGACCCTGACTCCCACCCATGCCTCATCCAGGAGTTTCTCCTTCCAGGGCTAAATGCAGCTTTCAAGATATTATATATTTTATTAAGGATGAGAGCATTTCTATCCAAAGGTGGTATTATTATTATTATTATTATTGCCTTCCTTTTGCTAATGGTCTTCTCCTACTTATTTTTCTCATCTTCCTCCCTTTCTTCTTCTTCCTCCTTCTTCTTTGTCCTTCTTTTCCTCCTCTTCCTCTACTTTAGTGGTGCCCAACCTTTTTGGCACCAGGGACCGGTTTTGTGGAAGACAATTTCTCCATGGACTGGGGAGGGGGCGATGGTTTTGGGATGATTCAAGCACATTACATTTATTGTGCGCTTTATTTCTGTTATTATTACATTGTAATATATAATGAAATAATTATACAACTCACCATAATGCAGAATCAGTGGGAGCCCTGAACTTGTTTTCACTTGCCACTCACTGATAGGGCTTTGATATGAGTCTGCAAGCAGTTGATTTATTATGGTCTCTCTGCAGTCAAACCTCTCTGCTCATGATAATCTGTATTTGCAACCGCTCCCCTCAGGTCCATCTAGATCATCAGGCATTAGATTCTCATGAGGAGTACACAACCTAGATCCCTCGCATGCGCAGTTCACAGTAGGGTTCTGGTACCAGTCTGTGGCCCGGGGGTTGGGGAACCCTGCTTTACTTCTCTTCCTCTTTCCTTCTCCCTCATCATCTTCTTCATCATAAAGCAGTATGTTCTGGGCATCCCTTAGTATCTGTTCATTTTTTGCTGTTGTTGTTCAGTGGTTGTTAGCTCTAAAGACATCTGAAATCTATAATATATCTCAAGCTGTAAAATCTGAAAAGAGGACAAGAACACAATGGAGAAATAAACAGCATAAAAAGCTAGAATGAATATCAGAGAGCATTTTCAACCTGCAAGTGCACTGTATCAGTAAGGAGTAAAGTTGAAGGAAATGCTTATAAAACAATATATAGTTTGTTGTTTTAACTTCCAGGGAGATAAAGTATGAGAAGCTAGTTGGACTCCCCAATTCCCCAAGGGTAGCTGGTACATGGTATTTCTGGTACAAATGAGAGAAGGAAACTGCCAACCTCATACAGATCTTCTTATCCTGTCAGTGCAAATCACGTAAAATGTGAATGGAGGGCTTCCCTGGTGGCGCAGTGGTTGAGAGTCCGCCTGCCGATGCAGGGGACACGGGTTCGTGCCCGGGTCCGGGAGGATCCCACATGCCGCGGAGCGGCTGGGCCCGTGAGCCATGGCCGCTGAGCCTGCGTGTCCGGAGCCAGTGCTCCGCAGCAGTGAGAGGCCCGCGTACCGCAAGAAAAAAAAAAAAAAAAGAAAATGAATGGAATTGGGGGAGGTGTATTGGCCAGAAGAATCTGTGAGTATTCCATGAGTATAGAAAAGCACAAGTTTATGGCCCCCATTTCTTGAGCTCTTGAGTCATTTGTCAGTCATGCATGCTAATGGGGAAGAATGGTGACATCAGTACTCAAATATAGTTGTTTTAGGGTTATGCTTTGCTTGCTTCGTATTGTTTGAGCCCATACCAATTTATATTGTAAGAAATAAAGTAGGACCCATCTAGATAGCAGGTAAATAATCAGTAATCAGCTTAATATTTAAAACTTTAAGCTGATAATCCACTAAGTGAACAGTGCCTTTGCAAAAGAGAGGAGAAATTTTTAAACTTGGAAATTAACTGAGTCAGGATGGCACATGTGAAGTTGAACAGGAATTTTAAAAGAGCATTTTTCAATAACTCAAATAGCTTGTGTCACAGAAGTCCACAATAATTTAAAATGTCAATGCAAACTTAACTACCTTGAGATTCTTCTGCCATGCACTCCCGTTAACACCCCTACCTGCCCTAGTCTAACACTTTAAACATTAATGTAATTGTTTACATTGTCTACTTCCCTTGTTAGACTGGAAGCTCCTTGGGGAACCCTAGGAGTACCTTGTTTACTTCTGTATCCTCAGTACCTGTACATATCTTGTAAATAAATAAACACCAGAGCTTGAGAATTCTGTCCTTCACCTAATCAGTGATGCCCCAAGGTACTGAGGATTCCTTATTTTTGCAGTTCGCTAAGCCTTACTTTATGCTCTAGAAAGCTTTGTATATCCCTCAGTTAGCATTTATATCATTCTGTTGGAATTATTTGTTTACTTACCTGTGTATGACAATAGACTGGGAGCTCCTGGTGGGCAAAATTCATGAATCCGCTGGGTCTGGCATCATGCTTGGAATTAAGCATTTATTTGTGGAATTGCTAAATGAATGAATGATTTTCTTTTTCTGTTTTTCTTCTAAACAATAGACATCATGCCTCCTAAGATCTTTTTTTTTACTCTAAGTAGTTTAAGAGACTGCATGAGTGCAAAGTATCATAATAAAATGACCAGTTTAGCTTGTTAAACATCCCTTTGCATTATTTTCATTTACTATTCATTTAAAACCTTTTATATGAAAATAAGTGAGATTAAGATATTCAGCAAATAGTAGTAGTTATAGTAATAGCAGTAGTACTAAAAATATTTTTAGACATTTATAAAAATTTCAAGCTAGATGATACAATTATATACTAAATTAGACTACTGTTATTAAAACTGTCCATGTTTGGCTTCTTGATGACTAACATCCAACTGCAACCATTAGAAAAAGTATTCCTTCCTTTTGAAAATTTCACTGCACATTTTCACAGGAAAGATTATAATCATTTCTATTTTTTTGAGTGTTATGTGCTTTACACCATCCTATGTCATGCAACCCTTATCGTAATTTTATTAGGTGGGAATCATTGTACTTATTTTATAGGTGAGAAACTGAGGCTGAAAGAGAAAAATTCATTTGTTTGAGGTCAGCAGCTAATAATTAGCAGAGCTAGAGTTCAAACCTGGGTCTGTCAGATCCCAAACCTGTTGTCTTAAGCGGTATGTGTCTTTTCCAAGATTTCAGACTGGAATTTTGTCCCAGTAAATTGAATATAAATATGTAAATAATCTTATAAAATTAATAGCTACTATATTAGAAAATGCATAATGCTAAGGATATTCATAGGTAATTTTCTACTTTTTTTTCTATATATAGGGATAAAATGCCCCAAGCCTGTTTTTTTAATAAGACCTTTATTAAGGTATAATTCACATACCATATAATTTACCCCTTTAAAGTGTATAATTCAGTGGGTTTTAGTATGGTCACAGAGTTTTATAACCATCACCACAACCAGTTTTAGAACATTTTCGTCACCCCAGAAGAAACCCTACACCCATTAGCAGTTACTCTCCATTTCCTCCCAAGCCCCCTTCCCTAGGCGATCACCCCAAATCTTTTTTAATGTCCTGAAATATTCTAAGATTGTTTACACTTGGAGACACTTACAGAGCTTTAGGAAGCAGCAGTATTCTGATTTTGTACAGCATGTTCATGAGTGTTTTGTAAAGTTTTTTCTTTTCTTTTAAATAGACTACCTTCTAAAGTAGTTTGAGGTTCACTGCAAAGTTGAACAGAACGTACAGAGATTTCTCATCTTCCCCCTTCCCCCACATATGCACAGCTGCCCCACTCTCAACCTCCTGCAGTAGAGTGGTACATTTATGGTAATCGATGAAGCTACACGACATGTTGTCACCCAAAGTCCATAGTTTACATTGGTGTTCACTCCTGGTGTTGTACATTCTATGGGTTTGGACAAATGTATAACAACATATTTATCCACCATTATGGTATCATACAGACTGGTTTCACTGCCCTAAAAATCCTCTGTGTTTCACCTATTTATCCCTTATAGTTCTTTTTAAAACTGTAGAATTACAGAATTCATAATGGAAAGGGATTTAGAGATAATTTAGTCCAACCAACCAATTGGGAACAATCTAGTAGGAATTCTCAGTCTCTTCAGCTAGGTTTATTCTTTTTTTTTTAAATTGAAGTATAGTTGATTTACAATGTTGTGTTAGTTTCAGGTGGACAGCAAAGTGATTCAGTTGTGTGTGTGTGTGTGTTTGTGTATATACACATATATATTCTTTTTCAGACTCTTTTCCATTATAGGTTATTATAAAATATTGACTATAGTTCCCTGTGCTATACAGTAGGTCCTTGTTGTTTAGCTGAATTTATTCTTTATTTTCTTATCGGCTGTCATAGATATAAGCATTTTCTTCTTTTCTTTTGTAGTTCCCCTTTCCTTAGAACAAATGGTCATGTCCTAATTTACAGTGAGCCAGGCAATAAATTTTAGAATTTAACAAGAAAATAGTATGTCCTTAATTCTTATTTTATCAGTAATAAAAAAAACTTTTTATAACAGAAAATTTCAAAAATATACTACAGGGACTTCCCTGGTGGCACAGTGGTTAAGAATCTTTCTGCCAATGCAGGGGACATGGGTTTGAGCCCTGGTCCAGGAAGATGCCACATGCCACAGAGCAGCTAAGCCCATGCTCCAGAACTACTAAGCCTGTGCTCTAGAGCCCACAAACCACAACTACTGAGCCCGCGTGCCACAACTACTGAAGCCTGTGTGCCACAGCTACTGAAGCCTGCATGCCTAGAGCCCGTGCTCTGCAACAAGAGAAGCCACCACAGTGAGAAGCCCACGCACCGAAACGAAGAGTTGCCACAACTCACCGGTAACTAGAGAAAGCCGCGCGCAGCAATGAAGACCCAAAGCAGCCAAAAATAAATATATTAATTAATTAATTTAAAAAATACGCTATAATAGAGAGAAACTTTCAAAAATACACAATGGTAGGGAGCACAACATGTAATATATTGAATCTTCACCTGTTCCGTAGTTATCAATACATGGTCAACCTCTTTTCATCTGTCCTTCTATGCGTTGCCACCCTCTCCCCAACTGTCTCAGACATCATTCATTTCATCCATACATATTTCAGTATGTATTTTAAAAGATACAGCCTTTCAGAAAAAAATTAACACAATGCCATTATCATACCTTAAAAATTGCCAGTAATTCCTTAATGTCATCAAATATCTAGTCATTGTTCAAATTTCCCTGAATGTATCAACTTAAAAAAAAAAAAAAAAAGCTGTCAGTTTGTTTGAATTGGGATCCAAACAACATCCACCCACTGCATTTTAATCTATGGTTTTAATCTATGGTTTCCTCTCTGTTGTTTCCCCCTCTCCCTTGAGTCTTATTTGTTAAAGAAATTGGTCGTTCTTCTTGCTGTTTTTCACATTCAGGATTTGCTCATTGCGTCTCCGTGGTATTGTCTAATATATTTTTCTCCTGTAAACTGGTAGTTAGCTTAAAAAACTTGATCTGCTTTAGGTTCATTTTTTTGGCAAGAATATTCCTTTGGTGGTATTCTGCATTTTCATTTCAACCGAGTATCTGGTTGTCTCTGTTTTGTGATATTAGTGGCCGTTATTTCATTAGAGGTTTGCAAAGTGGTGATATTCTTTTTTTTTTTTTTTTTGGAATATTTATTTTTGCCTGTGTCGGGTCTTAGTTGTGGCACACAGGATCTTTCGTTGTGGTATGCGGGCTTCTCTCTAGTTGTGGCATGCAGGCTCATGGACTCAGTAGTTGTGGTGCTCGGGCTCTCTAGTTGTGGTGCATGGGCTCCATAGCATATGGGCTCTGTAGTTGCGGCATGCAGCTTCCTAGTTGTGGTGTGCAGGCTCAGTAGTTGCAGCGCGTGGGCTTAGTTGCCACGCGGCATGTGGGCTCTTAGTTCCCCGACCAGGGATCGAACCTGCGTCCCCTGCATTGGAAGGTGGATTCTTAACCACTGGACCACCAGGGAAGTCCCAAAGTGGTGATATTCCGATGCCTTTATCTTTCTTCACTTATTAGCTGGAATACTTCCATAAAGAGAAACTTTCTCTTATTGATAACCTGTAGTACAGTTCTTATAGGAAAGGCAGACTAAATGCTTGACTTCTTTCTCTTTACCCTTTTTCAGAATAATGAATCAGTTCCCTAGCATGCTCTAAAGGAGACCAAGGAGGTTATATTTGGTTTGTATTTTTAGTATCAATATGAACTCGTAGCTTTTTAACCTATTTGATGTGTTTCAATCCATGGCAGTTATTATTCTATTTGATACTCAAACTTGAAAATGACCATAAAATTTAAAAATTGGATCAGTTTAGGGTGATTCTGTTTGAAATGGTTTTCACCCATAGAATTTAATAAATAAAAAAGCTTCCCTGTGTAGCTACACAGGATTTTTCCAGGAATATATCTAATACATAAAGTGGATTGAACCTGCATAGGGCCTTTATTATGCATATATACTTACATGAATGTGTTTGTGTGTATCTCTGGGACTATGTATGGTATCCTAAGGAATGATTACATATTCACCTTTATAAAAGAGGTCCAAGTCATCTGCTTTGGGCTGGAATTGTTTCTAAGGTGAGAGCCATTCTGTAGCAGCCCTTCTGGACCTTGAACATGAGCACAGCCTCCTTCGAATAAGTTCCTTGGCTCTGACCACAGGAGAGGAGCCAGGCTAACACTCAGTGATTTGTCAGGTTTACCTGCATTTTCATAGTATTTCTATAAAAGAAATTTGTCCTAAGTATCAAATTGCTGATTTTTCCAGTGACAGAAAGGTTTCATGGGGACTTCTGTTGTTATTTACATGTATATGGAGAAAATTGCAATCTGTGAGTAATTTGAGAAATTTCAACAGTTTCAGCAGTAGTGATCTAGAAATTGAATGGGTTTCAAATACAGTGTTCCAGTGCAGTGCTGCATATATAATGTATGTGCAGCATATGCTGAGGTCTTTTTCAAAACATTTACATTAAACCTGTCAGGTATTTATGAATAGCAAAAATTAATTTCCCCTAGTTCTGTCATCAGTTAGAGAAATGGATTTTAGCATAGAAGACTGTCAGTGTTTCCTGCACACCACAACAGCTCACTTCAATGTCATAGTATTACACCAGGTGGCCTTCTAAGAGTCAGCTTAATGTGATTTCAAATGATAGGGTAGAGAATGTGAGGGAAATTAAAATAGTATCATACTTATGATTTAAAAGCAAGTTAATTACAAGGGCTTGTTAATAAACAAAGAAAAATTCAGGATGTATTATCTGTTACATAGCATATCGATAACAAGTGTGATGCTTTGAAAACAAAAAAATCTACCACTATGTGACTTTGAGATGACTTAAAAATATTGAATTAAATTGTGGACCAGTGTGTTAGTCTACTAATGGCCTTATAGCATTTGAACGAATTTCTGGATATTCATTTTAGCTCTTAAGGCACTTCTAAAAAGCATTGTTTAACCAAAAAGATTAGCTACATTGTTGGCATTTTATCTAGAAAATCCCTGATGATGCATTTGACGTGAATGATTCTAACAACACTGGACTTTGTCAATGTTCAGTCAATGCATTTTCTCCAACTGATTACTTTTACATTTCGTAAAGGGCCAAAACACATGCAATATCACTATTACTTTTAAAGTAAGACACATTTCACTTGCTGAATGATTTAGTGTTTTTGATGGTCATGGGTAATGTTCCTTCCCAATGCTCCTGTCTTATATATTAGAGAAAAGGAAAGAGAATGGTATCTGATGTGGGGATTTTTTTTTGCATTTTTGCATTTTATTTTATTTATTTTTTTATACAGCAGGTTCTTATTAGTCATCCATTTTATGCACATCAGTGTATACCTGTCAATCCCAATATCCCAATTCATCACACCACCACCCACACCCGCCACTGCTTTCCCCCCTTGGTGACCATACGTTTGTTCTCTACATCTGTGTCTCAATTTCTGCCATGCAAACTGGTTCATCTGTACCATTTTTCTAGGTTCCACATATGTGCACTAATATGTGATATTTGTTTTTCTCTTTCTGATTTACATCACTCTGTATGACAGTCTCTAGATCATCCACGTCTCTACAAATGACCCAATTTCGTTCCTTTTTATGGCTGAGTAATATTCCATTGTATATATGTACCACATCTTTATCCATTCATCTGTCGATGGGCATTTAGGTTGCTTCCATGACCTGGCTATTGTAAACAGTGCTGCAACGAACATTGGGGTGCATGTTTCTTCTTGTTTGTTTTTGTTTTTTTGCGGTATGTGGGCCTCTCACTGCTGTGCACAGGCTCAGCGGCCATGGCTCACGGGCCCAGCCGCTCCGCGGCATACGGGATCCTCCCGGACTGGGACACGAACCCGTGTCCCCTGCACCAGCAGGCGGACTCTCAACCACTGCGCCACCAGGGAAGCCCGCATGTTTCTTTTTGAATTATGTTTTTCTCAGGGTACATTGACAGTAGTGGGATAGTTGGATCATATGGTAATTCTATTTTTAGTATTTTAAGGAACCTCCATACTGTTCTCCATAGTGGCTGTATCAATTTACATTCCCATCAACAGTGCAAGAGGGTTCCCTTTTCTCCACACCCTCTCCAGCATTTGTTTTTTGTAGATTTTCTGATGATGCCCATTCTAACTGGTGTGAGGTGATACCTCATTGTAGTTTTGATTTGCATTTCTCTAATAATTAGTGATGTTCAGCAGCTTTTCATGTGCTTCTTGGCCATCTGTATGTCTTCTTTGGTGAGATGCCTGTTTAGTTCTTCTGCCTATTTTTGGATTGGGTTGTTTGTGTTTTTATTATTGAGCTGCATGAGCTGTTTATATATTTTGGAGATTAATCCTTTGTCCATTGGTTCGTTTGCAAATATATTCTCTCATTCTGAGGGTTGTCTTTTCGTCTTGTTTGTAGTTTCCTTTGCTGTGCAAAAGCTTTTAAGTTTCATTAGGTCCCATTTCTTTATTTTTGGTTTTATTTCCATTACTCTAGAAGGTGGATCAAAAAAGATCTTGCTGTGATTTTTGTCAAAGAGTGTTCTTCCTATGTTCTCCTCTAAGATTTTTATAGTGTCCAGTCTTACATTTAGGTCTCTAATTCATTTTGAGTTTATTTTGGTGTATGGTGTTAGGGAGTGTTCTAATTTCATTCTTTTACATGGAGCTGTCCAGTTTTCCCAGCACCACGTATTGAAGAGACTGTCTTTTCTCCACTGTATATCATTGCCTCCTTTGTCATAGATTAGTTGACCATAGGTGCGTGGGTTTATCTCTGGGCTTTCTATCTTGTTCCATTGATCTATATTTTTGTTTTTGTGCCAGTACCATATTGTCTTGATTACTGTAGCTTTGTAGTATAGTCTGAAGTCAGGGAGTCTGATTACTCCAGCTCCGTTTTTTTTCCATCAAGACTGCTTTGGCTGTATAAAAAAATAAAATAAATAAAATTTAAAAATTAAAAAAAAAAGACTTCTTTGGCTATTCAGGGTCTTTTATGTCTCCATACAAATTTTAAGATTTTTTGTTCTAGTTCTGTAAAAAATGCCAATGGTAATTTTATAGGGATTGCATTGAATCTGTAGATTGCTTTGGGTAGTATAGTCATTTTCACAATATTGATTCTTCCAATCCAAGAACATGGTATATCTCTCCATCTGTTGGTATCATCTTTAATTTCTTTCAACAGTGTCTTACAGTTTTCTTCATACAGGTCTTTTGTCTCCCAGGTAGGTTTATTCCTAGGTATTTTATTCTTTTTGTTGCAATGGTAAATGGGAGTGTTTCCTTAATTTCTCTTTCAGATTTTTCATCATTAGTGTATAGGAATGCAAGAGATTTCTGTGCATTAATTTTGTATCCTGCAACTTTACCAAATTCATTGATTAGCCCCAGTAGTTTTCTGATGGCATCTTTAGGATTCTCTACGTATAGTATCATGTCATCTGCAAGCAGTGACAGTTTTACTTCTTCTTTTCCAATTTGTATTCTTTTTGTTTCTTTTTCTTCTCTGATTGCCGTGGCTAGGACTTCCAAAACTATGTTGTATAATAGTGGCGAGAGTGGACATCCTTGTCTTGTTCCTGATCTTAGAGGAAATGCTTTCAGTTTTTCACCATTGAGAATGATGTTTGCTGTGGGTTTGTCATATGTGGCCTTTATTATGTTGAGGTAGGTTCCCTCTATGCCCACTTTCTGGAGAGTTTTTATCATAAATGGGTGTGGAATTTTGTCAAAAGCTTTTTGTGCATCTATTGAGATGATCATATGGTTTTTATTCTTCAATTTGTTAATATGGTGTGTCACATTGATTGACTTGCATATATTGAAGAATCCTTGCATCCCTGGGATAAATCCCAATTGATCATGGTGTATGATCCTTTTAATGTGTTGTTGGATTCTGTTTGCTAGTAGTTTGTTGAGGATTGTTGCATCTATATTCATCAGTGTTATTGGTCTGTAATTTTCTTTTTTTGTGACATCTTTGTCTGGTTTTGGTATCAGGGTGATGGTGGCCTCATAGAATGAGTTTGGGAGTGCTCCTTCCTCTGCAATTTTTTGGAAGAGTTTGAGAAGGATGGGTGTTATCTCTTCTCTAAATGTTTCATAGAATTCACCTGTGAAGCCATCTGGTCCTGGACTTCTGTTTGTTGGAAGATTTTAAATCACAGTTTCAGTTTCATTACTTGTGATTGGTCTGTTCATATTTTCTATTTCTTCCTGGTTCAGTCTTGGAAGGTTACACCTTTCTAAGAATTTGTCTATTTCTTCCAGGTTGTCTGTTTTATTGGCATAGAGTTGCTTGTAGTAGTCTCTTAGGATGTTTTGTATTTCTGCGGTGTCTGTTGTAACTTCTCCTTTTTCATTTCTAATTTTATTGATTTGAGTCCTCTCCTTTTCCTTGATGAGTCTGGCTAATCGATTTTGTTTACCTTCTTGCCGAACCAGCTTTTAGTTTTATTGATCTTTGCTATTGTTTTCTTTGTTTCTATTTCATTTATTTCTGCTCTGATCTTTATGATTTCTTTCCTTCTACTAACTTTGGGTTTTGTTTGTTCTTCTTTCTCTAGTTCCTTTAGGTGTAAGGTTAGATTGTTTATTTGAGATTTTTCTTGTTTCTTGAGGTAGGCTTGTATAGCAATAAACTTCCCTCTTAGAACTGCTTTTGCTGCATCCCATCAGTTTTGGATCATCATGTTTTCATTATCATTGGTCTCTAGGTATTATGTGATTTCCCCTTTGATTTCTTCAGTGATCTCTGGGTTATTTAGTAACATATTGTTTAGCCTCCATGTGTTTGTGTTTTTTACGTTTTTTCCCCTTTAATTGATTTCTAATCTCATAGCATTGTGGTCAGAAAAGATGCTTGATATGATTTCAATTTTCTTAAGTTTACTGAGACTTGATTTGTGACCCAAGATGTGATCTATCCTGGAGCATGTTCCATGTGCACTTGAGAAGAAAGTGTAATCTGCTCTTTTTGAATGGAATGTCCTATAAATATCAATTAAATCTATCTGGTCTGTTGTGTCCTTTAAAGCTTCTGTTTCCTTGTTTATTTTCATTTTAGATGATCTGTCCATTGGTGTGAGTGAGGTGTTAAAGTCCCCCACTCTTATTGTGTTACTGTCGATTTCCTCTTTTAGAGCTGTTACCAGTTGCCTTATGTATTGTGGTGCTCCTATGTTAGGTGCATATATATTTATAATTGTTATATCTTCTTCTTGGATTGATCCCTTGATCATTATGTAGTGTCCTTCCTTGTCTCTTGTAACATTCTTTATTTTAAAGTCTGTTTATCTGATATGAGTATTGCTACTCCAGCTTTCTTTTGATTCCCATTTTCATGGAATATCTTTTTCCATCCCTTCACTTTCATTCTGAATGTGTCCCTAGGTCTGAAGTGGGTCTCTTGTAGACAGCATATATATGGGTCTTGTTTTTGTATCCATTCAGCAAGCCTGTGTCTTTTGTTTGGAGCATTTAATCCATTCACGTTTAAGGTAATTATTGATATGTACGTTCCTATGACCATTTTCTTAATCATTTTGGGTTTGTTATTGTAGGTCCTTTTCTTCTCTTGTGTTTCCACTTAGAGAAGTTCCTTTAGCATTTGTTGTAGAGCTCGTTTGGTGGTGCTGAATTCTCTTAGCTTTTGCTTCTGATGTGTTTTAAGAAATCATTTAAATTCTTATTTTAAAAATCTTTCTGAAATTTTAACGTGTAGAAAGTATTTGTTAACCTCTGACAATGACACAATATTTCCAGGTCTAGGTTCTTTTTAAAAATTATTGTTAATACTTTTATAGTGTGATGGCCTTAGAATAAGAGATGACAAAGATATTCCCTATTGTGCATATGAACTTGTTGGGGGCCTGATACATACATACATACATATATATATATGTATATATATATATGTATATATATATATATGCATATATAATATGTTATATTTGTAGCTATGTATCTTAATATATGATACATATTATATATAATATATGTTCTTTATACTAATATATATTAGTATAAAGAACAGAGACTGATTTTTTTAATTTATAGCTTATAAAAATCTCATTTTGTAGTCACAATATAAACTGTAGATCAGTTCTTCTTTCTCTGGATTGTACTGTTAGGTAGTTATTAAACCTATTCTTGTAAAGATTATTCCAAGGAATGTTAATAGTTTTTGTTCCATTTTGTTTTTAAGATTAAGAATCAAACCCAATTCTCAACTAGTCTCCTTTTAAATAGTGGGTACAATACACCAGGGTTACATGGAGTTCAAATACTAAAAATATATGGCTCTACTTACACAATATTTTATATTGTTTTCCGTTTAAAAATTGCCTCATTTAATATACTATGGTATAATTTGAGACTGCACAACCATGTTATAAAGAATTTCTTTGTATAATCCAGCTGTTTTTTTTTTAATTTTTAAAAATTTGTTTAATTTATTTATTTTTGGCTGCGTTGGGTCTTCGTTGCTGTGCGCGGGCTCTCTCTAGTTGCAGCGAGTGGGGGCTACTCCTTGTTGTGGTGTGGTAGCTTCTGTTCCAGAGCATGGGCTTCAGTAGTTGTCTTGTGTGGGCTCTAGAGCGCAGGCTCAGTAGTTGTGGCTCATGGGCTTAGTTACTCTGCAGCATGTGGGATCTTCCGGGACCAGGACTCGAACCCATGTCCTCTGCACTGGTAGGCAGATTCTTAACTACTGCGCCATGGAAGCCCCCAGCTGTTTTAAGGTTCTTTAAATGTCCTAGCTGACAGCCCACAACTGCTGTGCAGATGTAGTTGACAAAATTTTATTTGAATGAGAAAGACAACTGACATATTCATAGTTTATCAAAGGCCATAGCATTATTAGTCACAGGAGCCAGTGTTTTGGTTCCAGTCATATATCCCTTTTTCCTTTTTCCTTAAACTAGTTTATGGTTATTGGTTTTTAACATCATATATTGATATATCTATTTAATATAAAATAAATAGTAATACGACAAATCTCCTTGGTATGTATAGGTATCTATTTTATTTGAAATTTGTCTATGTCATGGCAGTTTTGATAAACCTTTAATATCATGAGAATATCCTTGTATTTTCTGTTACATAGAGGCTCCCTTTAAGAAAAGTAAGCCAAATATTTTTGAGTACACTGTAAAAGACCATAATTTATGCATTTTGGGGGGTGCTATATCATCATTATAAGGCATCTTCTGCAAGAGTTTAAGCATGAGAAAATAAAAGGCAGGAAAGGATATTTTTAGAGACTATTCAACTAATTTAAAACAAATGTTATGTCATAGTAATTCAGAATTAAAACTCTTGATTCTATTCTTTGTAGTGCTTTCCTGCACTTCTATGTGTAGTATGTATGTATGTACATGCATTTTCTAAATATGGCTTCTTGCTGACCAGTTCATTTTTTCTCAATATCTTAATCAATTAGTCGCTAAAAAATAGTACTTACAGCATAGAGAGAGGCTAGCTATTTGCTTTTGAAGTGTCAGTATGTTGGAACAATAAGATGTTTTATTGATCAAAGTTACAATGTAAAAGTGTCTAAAAAAATCACGATTATTAATATTACCACATATAGATTATGTTGACAGATGCACAGGCATATGAATTCAAAAGCAAAGTAAACCTGATATGCAGAAAAAGAAAATAGGAAACATGGGTTGGAAGGAATCCAGAAATCTAAAAGTTTGAATATCTGCTTGCGTGCTATAGCACTTGGAATACACTTAGACTTGTGCCACAAACATTATTGAGTTCCTACTACATATCAGGTTCTGTATTTGGTATATGAGATGAATATGACAATTTGCCTGCCCTCATGGAGCTTAAAGTATATTGGAGAAACCTGGCATGCAAATAAATAGCGACAAAGCATAATAGGTATAATAGGATGCATACTTTCCAGTGGGAGCACAAAAGGGGGCAAATTTATTTTCCTGTGGGAGCCAGGGAAGGCATCTATTAAGGGACATCAACTGGGGAGACAGAAAAGAGAAGTGTAGAAGGTGAAAAAAATTATGAGGACTTTGTAAGGTCATGTTTAAGTATCTGACTTTTATCCTGAAAGTAATTGTGTGCCATTGAAGATTTTTTTAGCAGGTTGACAGATCACATTTGTGTGTTAGAAATGCAGTTTTTAAATGGCAGAGTAAAGATGGTGGTATCTACCATCTTTACATTAAAGATAGTAGTTACCTCCACCTTTACTCTGAGGGACAAATCCAATAATCTCATTTTTAAAATAAGGGAATGGATGCATAGGCTGTTATTAGGAGCTTTCCTGAGAGTTTTTGGCATAAAGTCTTGAGAAGCAGGATGGGGTGAAGCATGTTGTAGGAAGCAGATTTTTGGGAAGGTGGGATTGAGGAAAGAGATACTATATCATGAACAGCCCTGGAGTGCTAACTTCATTTGGCTCAGGGGAAGGAAGGACTGAGAGAATTTATTCCATCTTATGTCCTATTAGAGATTCTAATAGCCTAATAGCCTGCACTGTGGCGCTGACTCTCCCCAACTTGAACCTCCCGCAAATAGCTGGCCATGGAGAAATTCACCTTGCTCAACAATGAGTAATAATTAAAAAAAAAAAAAAAAAGAGTAAGCAGGATCAACACAGAAAACAAGGAAAATGAAGGAAAGAAACAGAAAAAAACAAGTAGCAAATAAACACCAGAGAAGTGTTGAAGTAGAGTAGAGGCAAGAACAATAATTAGTCATGAATCTAAGATATAAATAAATAAAAATAAGCAAAAAAGAAAGATGGAAGAAGGAAAGAAGGAAGGGAGGGAGAGAGGGAGGAAGGAAGGATGGAAGGAAGGAAGGATGGAAGGGAGGGAACAAAACCAAAAAAACTTAATGAAGTATTTGCTTCTATAAGATAAGACCAGGATTAGAGAAATAAGAAATCAGAGCAGATATAATGATTCAACTGAAGAAAATGAAATATGAGTTGCAAAAAGCTCAGGAAAGAGGAAGAAGAAATAAAATAAAAACTATTACAAAAATGAAAGATATATAGTTCATTGTCTGTGGAATGATCATATACTTTATCATCCAAACTTGAACACCTACCAGGGAGGAAAGGTTGGGGGGAGGGATAGATTGGGAGTTTGGGATTGACATGTACACACTGCTATATTTAAAATAGATAACCAACAAGGACCTACTGTAAAAAAATAAATTAATTGAAAAAAAAGAACACTTTGGGGCCCCATTAATAACATGCCAGGACCACAGGCATAAATCGGGATGTCCTGGGCAAATCAGGACTTATGATTACTCTTTATTCTGCCATCTTAGAATTTCTATGAATATTTTCTTCTCTTACTGATAATTGGTTTTCAGAGAGACTTCACATGGGTGATTGATTCTGTCTGTGGTACATCTATTCTCTTGTGTTCTCATTTGCATCCTTTTCTTTCATTTTTTTTTCTTTTATTTTTTATTTTACACTAAGGAGACCAGTGTATTCATTGTATTCTGATGGCTTTCCTTTCCGAAGGGATAGATTGGTTTCTCCTTCAAAGTTATCTTCTAACTGACCCTGAGTCTCTCACTGGGAAATGATCATTGTCTGTGATACCCTTCCCAGGGAAGAACTATGTTGGCCATGTTTTTACACACACACGTCCCCCACACGTACACATACACAAATTCTATATTTATACAACACACACTTTAACAATTTTTTAGCTTCAAACTTACAGAAAAATCTCATACCCTTTACTTGAACTCCTGTATCCTTTACTTGGAAATAACAATTATTTATATTTTGCCCTGTTCACTTTAACATTCTCTCTTTCTTTGTATATTTACATATAATCTTTATATAAATAAATATATATGTAATACCTCTATATATAGCTTATCTTTTAATATCTATATCTAATATCTACCTATCTATTTATCTTTATATATCATCTATCTAACTTGTGAGCAAATTGCAGACTTGGTATCCCTTTACCCTTAAGTACTTCACTGTAAATTTTCTAAGGAGAAGAATATTCTCCTACATAACCATAGTACAGTTACCAAGATCAGGAAATTTAACATTGATACAAAACTATTATCTAACCCATAATCCATGCTTGATTTCATCAGTTATCTCAATGATTTTCTTTTAGCTATTTTTCCTACACAGTATCCAATTCATGATCATGCATTTACTTATCATGTCTATTTAGTCTCCTTTAATCCAGAACAGTTCCTCAGCCTCTCCTTATCTCATTTGACCTTGACATTTTTGAACAGTAATAAAAGGCCAGTTATTTTGTTTAATGTCCTTTAATCTGGGTTTGTCTTCTGTTTCCTTATGATCAAATTCAGGTTATGACTTTTGGCAGGCATATCACAGAAGTGATGATGTCTATCAGGGCATCATATTGGTTTGTCCCATTACCGGTGATGTTGACTCTGATCATTGTATAAGGTGATATCGTCCATGTTTTCTACTGTGCAGTTGCTATTTTTCTTTCATAATTAATGGGTAATTGTGGAGAGATACTTTGAGACTATTTGAAAATACTGTTCCCCATCAAACTTACACCCATTAATTTTAGCATACATTGATGAATCATGCCTGAATAAATTACTATCCAAAACATTCCTTCTACATTTATTGGTTGACATTCTGTTGTTAGGAAGAGTTTCTCATTTCCCCTCTCCCATGTATGTATGTATGTATGCATGCATTTTAGTATGGACTCATGGATTCTTATCTTATTCAATGGATTAAAATCTTTTGCTTTCATTATTTATTCTGATGCTCAAATTGTCCCAGTCAGATTTGGTCAGTGGGAGCCCCTTCAAGCTGGGACTTAAGCCCCTTTGTCGTTTTGGCATGGCCCTATCACTTTTAGTACACTTTTTAACTTTCTGATACAACAAGGTATTTTAGGCTCATTTTATGCTTTCCCTGCCCCAGTCATGGGATCAACCAGTCCTCTAAAGAACACTGGGTTTTTTTAGTGGAAAATGTTATTTAGAAACCCAGATATGGGTTCTAGGTGTGTTTATTGTTCCTGGGATGTTAATGCTTTTAGGCCCTCGTGGGGACAAAGCTAAAAAAAAAATTCATATTTATATATATCAACTCGTACTGATGTCTGCATCCCATTGCAACACTGCCGTGCCCATTACTGCTTTTTCCCTTTCCATATTTGAAACTTTCTCCTTTATCATTGAAAAACTCAGCTCTCATTATCCTCGATATATTTATTCATTTGCTGAATCCTAGAGTATATAGAAAATAGTTTGAGCATTGCTCACCCATAAACACTGCAAAAAGCAAACCTATTTACTAGAGTTCAATATTTGTTTATAGTTCTTTTTGTCTTTAGACTGAGGTATGAAGTCAAAATAATTGTGTTCAAAAATTAGTCCCTCCATTACCACTCCCGCAACTGCCGCCACCTTCAGTGTAGTTATTTAGTTGAAATACAGTTAATGTTCACTTGTTTTTATTTGTGTTGCATTTTAAGGTTTTCCCCTCATCCTTGTTGGTTTTGTGGTATTTTATTTTTTTAATGCATAAAGTATTACCACGGATACAGAAGTTGAAAGTTTACAAAAAGGAATACTCAGAAGTATCATTCTGCTCCCTGCCCTCCACCACTCTTCCACTCCATCCCCACACACCTCCTCTAGATGATTTATCTCCTTAGTCTCTGATTTATCCTTTCTATATTTCTTTTGCCAAAAAAAAAAGGTATATTTATTTTCTTATTTTATTTTCTTTCTTACATAAGAGATACCTTTCTATATATACTACTGAACTTTGCTTTTTTCACTCAACAATATATCCTAGAAATCACTGTATCAGTTCATACAGATCATCCTCATTCTTTTTTTTATAGCTACGTATTACTCCATTGCATTGATATATCATGGTTTATTTAACCACTCTATTGTGTATAGACATTTAGATTGTTTCAAATATTTTGAACTTAACAAAAAACGCTGCAGTAAATAACCTTGGGCATATGTATTTTTGCATCATTCAGATATTTCTTTAGGGTGAATTCTGAGAAGTAGGACAGCTGGGTGAAAAACTAAATGCAAATGTAGTTTTATTATGTTTTGCCAAATTCCCGTCTATAAGGGTTGGTCCAGCCTCCATTCCCACCAGCAGTATGTGAGTGCCTGCTTCCCCTCAGCCTTGCCACCAGATGTTTGGTCAAGCCTTTTAATTGTTGCCAATCTGATAGGTGAGAAATGCTATCTCAGTGTAGTTTTAATTTGTATTTATTTTATTATGAGTTAAGTTGAACATATTTTCATATGTTTAAGAGATATCTATCGAATGTAAATGTGATTTTAGATCTTTCCTCCCCTCAATTTTTAAGAATCTTTTATCTTTGATATATGTTTCTACCAATTGATTTTGCTTATAGTGTTTGTGAGTTTTTTGGGGGTTTTTTTGCCATGCAAAAGTTTAATTTTCCTTACCTTTATGCAGTCAGATTTACAAATGTTTTCTTGTATTACATCTGGATTTTGAGTCATAGTTAGTCTTTCCCTACTATTGGATTATAGAGGAATTTACCCATGTTTTCTTATACTACTTACATGGTATAATTTTTTACATTTAAATCTCTGATGCATTTGAAGTTTATTCTTATGTATGATGTACAATATGTTTCTAATTTTATCTTTTTTCCAAATGGCTCTCCAGTTACCCCAGCACTATTTACTAAAAAGTCCACCTTTATCTCAGTGATTTGATGTGTCACCTTTTTTTGCATACTAATTTTTATATATACTTGGTCTATTTCTGAACATTTTATTCTATTCCACTGGTTTGTCTATTCATGTGTCATTATCACAATATTTTAATTATAGAGGCTTTATCTTATGTTTTAATATCTGGTATTAATTACCAGATCATAGTCCCATCTAGTCCCATCTCATAGCTTTTTTTTCCCAGTGTTTTTCTCACTAATCTTGCATGTTATTTTTCTATACAAACTTTAGTAACAACTTATCTAGTTTCATAAAAAATTGTTAGCATTTTACTGAGATTGCATTGAATTTATAGATTAACTAGGGAAAACAGACATCTTTATGATGTTGAATCTCTCTGTCCAAGTATAGGGGATGGCTTTCCATTTGTTCAAGTTTACTCTTCGTTTCTTTCAGGATTATTTTAAAGTTTTCCTCATATAAATTTTGCACATTTCTTGTAAAGTTTATTCATATTTTATCTTTTTTGTTGCTACTAAGAGGGAGTTTTCTCTACCATTATATCCTTGAATTGGTTATTTTATGTGTATTTAAAGGCTATTAATTTCTGTATATAATTTTATATCCTACGATACTGAATTTTTACGATTTAAACACACATATATATTCGTACTAAGACTGTTGCTTCAGAACAGCCTCAGAAAGTAGCCATGTCCTCATCTCTGTGAATATAATCAGCTCAAACCTAAGTTTGTGCATAAATTATTTTTAGATACTGTTCCATAACTTCTTTCAGGTCTTTTGGAGTATACTTATCAAATGTAAAGTGGTCATTATACAATTCTATATAAGGCCCTCAAAAATCAGCTAAAAAATCTGGAACAAATACTTATTGAACTGTTGCCATACATAAACACTGTGAGGCACTTGGTTACAGAAAAATAGAAGGAGGAAGATGACAATGAAGACCTCCACTCAACTTGAGAGCCTAACTTAAGGAGATAAGATTTTCTGTCTCTCTCTCTCTCTCTCTCTCTCTCTCTCTGTCTCTCTCTCGCCACATATATATATAAACTTGGCTGGTAGGTCAAGGCATTACATAGAAGGAACTAAATGAATTAGTTGTAAGACAGAAGGTCAGAGGAGAAAGTAGGAAGGAGGGGGACTCATGGAAGAAGTAGAACTACTGCCTGGCCTAGAGGTAGGCACGGTATTCAGAGAGACTATAGTCTCAGGGTAGCAGTTATGGAATGTGTCGGGGTAGGGAAATTTCCCCCTCTATCCCTCTTAAGTTCTTGTGGCTAGACTAATAATGAAATTGACATAAGACAGATTAATAGATGCAGGGAGCACACCTTTCACATGAGAGACTTATTTCCTACTTTCAGGGCGACAGAGAGGAGGGTCAAGGTGTCCCTCTTGCAGTGGCCATTTCTTAAGTAACTTTGATTCAAAATAATCAGTATTTTGGGGTGGCCTGCCCTGAGCCCCAACAAATGCATAAGGCAAGGACCAAATAAAAGGTCAATCCATCATGGCTTCATCTGGAGAGCTGTGTGTGAGAGTTAAAACTGGAAACCCAGACTAATGGTCAGATGATGGAGACCCTGGTACAAGGTTAGAGAGCTTGGATTCCATTACCCTTCTTCCTTCATTCCCCACCCTCCTCATTAGCTTTTAAAAGCCATATTTCCTTTATTATTATCATAGAGAATGTGGTTTTCAAACCACATAGTTTCTTTGATGCAAATTATCTCTTACTAGTTGGTCAATAGGGGAATGAAGTAGGAATAGCACGTGGAAATTGTGTTGGTTTATGGACGATTTCCCCATTTTTTGATTAGTTTTGAAGCCATTAGGAGCAAGTTTTCTCTAAGTTAAAGAGAAAACCTGAGCACTTTATGAAGACCTCATGAGAAAATGTGAAAATCTACGGAGTGCCTTTCTTTAGTGCAAATAGTGGCTCATTTAGTGGCTTTATGAACCTCTATCCCTTATGGCTGTGATAAGCCCTCTGTATAGCTGTGAACACAGAAGAGGCAGCAAAGACATTTACTCTGTATTAAAACAATGAGTTAATGAAGAATGTTATGCTCTGGATTTTCATACTTCTAATTTTTATAAATTTATTTATTTATTTATTTATATTTGGCTGTGTTGGGTCTTCGCTGCTGCGCACAGGCTTTCTCTAGTTGCATTGAGCGGGGCTACTCTTCATTGCGGTGCGTGAGCTTCTCATTGCGGTGGCTTACTCTTATTGTGGAGCATGGGCTCTAGGTGCGTAGGCTTCAGTAGATGCAGCACGCGAGCTCAGTTGTTGTTGCTCGCAGGCTCTAGGGTGCAGGCTCAGTAGTTGTGGCGCATGGGCTTAGTTGCTCCATGGCATGTGGAATCTTCCTGGACCAGGGCTTGAACCCGTGTCCCCTGCATTGGCAGGCGGATTCTTAACCACTGCGCCACCAGGGAAGTCCCCATACTTCTAATTTTTAATGCAAATGATCTCTTTAGAATCAAATGCCCTCTAGGACCTATATTTAGGTTTAAAGCTGTAAAGAATTGACTATATGCTAAGTGTAAATATCCTCAGAGGTAAACTATGCTAGTGCTTTTATTAGGATTGTTATTATTTTCATTTTATTCTCTGGTTAAAAGTTTTAAGTGGTCTGAACCACTTTTCTCACAAGCTGTATTATTATTATTGTTTTAAATATTTATTTATGTATTTAGCTCCGCTGGGTCTTAGTTGCGGCACGTGGGATCTTTAGTTGCAGCATGCGGGATCTAGTTCCCTGACCAGGGATTGAACCCGGGCCCCCTGATTGGACCACTGAACCACCAGGGAAGTCCCTGTATTATTTTTTTAGTGCATAATTTTGTAGAATGAAAAGATTTTTCAGGAAAAAGTTTTTACAAGGCAGCAAATTCTAATCTTTATCAGATATTTACACAACATAGTTGACCTAATGCGATAATTATGTATTTTATTTCTCTTAAAATAAGAGAACTATGAGTACACTTATGAGTATTCATAATACTGTTTTAGTCTAGAGTCTTATCTAATTAACTTTATTTGTTGACTTGTTTTAAAATGAAAATCAATGTAGATGAATAATATGAGTTAGCATTTATTTTAATTTCTGTTCAGAGGGTGGTGTATATTGGTCACACCAAATCCAAGGGGCCAAGATAGGCCAAATGAAGTTGATGAAATCCCATAAGTACACCAGACAAAATCTATTAGGCTACTGTTGGAAATAATTTGAAATAGATATGTTTGGGGTAAGGCTTAGTAGTTTTAACTTAGTGCCCCTGAAAAGAAGGGTATGAGAAAATAATTTCAATTTTGGTATTACATTAAATATATCCCGTGTTTATTCCTAAACTAGTCAATGAAATTCTCTTCTTATTTAAAATATGGTTTTATGATTACCTGGCCATTGGGAAATTTAGCAATTAATGTCAAGGGTTATTTACTCTATTACTGGTTCAGAAATGCCTATTTATACAAATCAACGGGGATTTTCAGCAGCTTGAGCCTTCTTTTTCTTTTTAAGCTGGCAGAGTCAATGGTTAAAGGAGGAAAATTCTAAATTGATTGAGTTACAAATGAATACAGTGTTAATTAAGCCAGGCCATTGTCTTTAAAGTGGAGTCAGTACATTGGAAGTCGGATTTCTCTTGCTGTTTAGTCAAACTGCCTAAGGCTGCAATTGCTTCCTTATTAGGTTACTGGCTATGGGGAAATGTCATTGTTTGCTGCTGTAGCTAGGCTTTCTGTTAAAAATCACAGCATGAGGCTTAAACTGCTGCAACCATTATCCAGTGCTAACATGTCACTAAAGGTCTGCTAATAGAACAAGGGGAAAAATATCAATCTTTAATTTTAGAACAGCTGAGTAACCTGTAGCACCTGTTCATTTTCTCTCATCAACCCATTTAAAACAAGACTAGAGTGATCCTTTGATGGGCAGGCGATGAGATCCTAATACCATTTTTTTCTCTTTCTTTTCTTGTCAGAGGAAAATGTAGAATTAAGTCTGAAGAAAAGAGAAAGTAAACTATAAGTAAATTTCTCTTAAAAATCAGTTAAAAGGTAGGATGAGCTGATGTAATCCAATGATGACTAGGTTTTTGTTTTGTTTTGTTTTGTTTTGTTTTTTGCGGTACGCGGGCCTCTCACTGTTGTGGCCTCTCCCGTTGAGGAGCACAGGCTCCGGACGCGCAGGCTCAGCGGCCATGGCTCATGGGCCCAGCCGCTCCACGGCATGTGGGATCTTCCCGGACCGGGACACGAACCCGTGTCCCCTGCATCTGCAGGCGGACTCTCAACCACTGCGCCACCAAGGAAGCCCGATAACTAGGTTTTTATAAAATTTTTTTAAAAGGATAGTTTCCTTTTCTGAAATGCATTTTGTAGATAAAAGCCAATCGATGAGGACATACTACAGTCGTCCAAAGAGCGCATTTTCTGTAGAGAGCAGAAATTCTTTCAAGCTGTAGATAACAACCAACTTATATTTACCTATTCAGATCTAATAAACAGAATTGGAGCTTGGCAGCTGCTAGCTTTCCCGGGTGGAGCTCAAGGCTCCATCACAATATGGGGCAAAATTCAAGAAGGCTTTGTGGCTTGCGCTTTTGAAGAGGTGAAAGCAAAGTATGGCTTCTGCAAACCTCTAGTATTAGCAATACGAGTTCCAAAACATTTCCAGTGCACAAACTTATGGTTACCAAAGGGGAAAGCTGGGGAAGGATAACTTAGGAGTTTGGGGTGAACAGATACACACTACTATATATAAAATAGATAACCAACAAGGACCTACTATATAACACAGGGAACTAAACTCAATATTTTGTAATAACCTATAATGGAAAAGAATCTAAAATAGAATATATATATATATATATATATATATATATATATATAACTGAATCACTTTGCTGTAGACCTGAAACTAGCACAACATTGTAAATCAACTATATTTCAATAAAAATTAAAAAAAATTTTGCAGTGGTGCTAGAACAAGTACTACATACTTAGAAAATAAACACAAAATAATAAAGCAACATACACTTTAGTAAACCTTTACAGTCTCAGAGTATATCCATCTTTTATTTAGCTAAATTGAAAAGTAAATAACTATTAACAGCCGGTCACTTTACTAGGTATTCGGAACACTAAGATGAGTGATAGTACATGTACCCTGCTCTCTGTAATGAAACTCGCGATCTGTTATTGATCCTCTCTACAAAACCTTTCTGTAGCACTAGTACACATATAGTTCTTGTTTGGCTTTTGGGGGGGGATTTTTTTTTTTTTTTTTTTACAGGTGAAGAAATTGAGATACAGGGAGGTTGTAACTGCCTAAGGTCACAAGATAAATGGCAGAAGGATTAAAAGAATCCAGTATTCTGACTTCTAGTCTAGGGCATTTTTAAAAAACTATATCAAGATAAAGGGACCAGAAGGGAGAAGGGAATTATAGAGGCGCAGTTTTAATTGACACCTTGTGGAATAATGCAAGAATGGAGTAACAATATGAGAGCATTAGATTCAAAAATTAATTGTAATGATGGAAATCCAGAAGCTAGATATATTTTAAATATCTTCAAAAGGAGATGTCAGTAAAATAACAAATTGCACCTTTTATATAGAGAATTATGTTTGTAACGTTCATTGGCATCTAATCACATTCTTATAGATTTGCCTGTTGAAAACACCGTAGACTGCTAGGACATACACACACACATACACACACACACACACACACACACACACCCCTACACACACAGCCCACATATACCTTTGACCAATTTCACATCTGAGATCTGACATTTAGCCCTAAAATCTCCTTAGCCCAAAGCTGCTGTTGTCCTTGTCCCAGCATTCCAACTCTTAGCATTTTCTTCCGTAGTCACTTGTGTGCTGCATCTGTCCTGAGGTCTACATCAGAGCAGGCTCAGCCTCATTCTGCCACGACCATTTCCATCATCACAAGTACTTGATCTGTTTCACATTTTATGGAATCGATAAATCTCATCCCTAAAGAGTCCAGCAGGCCTTTGATTCCTGACCTGACATTTGCTAATGCTATTCCTGATGACCTGCCACTACGGATCTGCAGCACTGCACTCTGTGTTTGACAACACTCATAATATGAATCAATATTCAGCATTCAGTAAGTGAGCTGGGGAGTCATTTCACTGCTGCAAAAGGCAGCATTGCCCCTGGGCAGCTGTCAGAAATGGGTAGTTATTAATAGCCCTCTCTTTTCACTTAGCATAGTCAGTAGGGGTCAGGCATGAAATGATTTAATCAGTTTATGATATCTGTGACAGAGAGCACTTAAAATGTAATCACAAAATTTAGGTAGAAGTGTCCCTGGGCTGTTGTAATGTTTTTCTCACTTAATTTTCCCTAATGCTGTTACAGTGCAGTGCACACAGAGAGACTGACCGGACCACGAAATGACACATCACTTGGTGTTAGTTTCATTTCTCCCTCTGCAAACTTGTCTTTTTCATGGGATTTTTCACTTTAAAATATAGACTGTAAATCCCTAAGGGTAAATGAGGATAAGTCTCTTGGGTTAGCGTGCCTGGCTCTGCAAAATGTGTCTGGTGTTGAGGGGTCTTGTGGGTGGAGAAAAGAGAACCTGATTGGGCAGAAGAGACTCAAGCTCTGGTCCCCAGAGAAAAGGTGAATCACTAGAAATAAGAGAACATTATCCAGGTACAGAAACTTCCACTCCAGTATCAGTAATCTTACTGGGCCTTTAGGCAGCCACTTGGAAATTAGCTTAACAGAAGGAAGAATAAAAGATGTCTAGACTGGTTTGGGAGGATAGCACCTCAGTGGGGATTGATCAGGTTGGGAATTCAAGGTTCATGTAAGAAAAGTAGGAGAGGTGAAACCTAGAGTAGGTGAAAGAAGAACCTAAAACTTAAGACTGTGAATGAAATCATTACAAGTTAACAGTTAACAGTACGTGGAACAAGATCGGTACAGTGGTTGGGGTTCAGAAAGAAAGACCCGGGTTTCAGATCCCATCTTTGTACCTTAATTTCCTCATTAGAAATAATATCCATTTCATAAGGTTAGTATGAGAATTAAGAACTTACGTAAAGTATCTGGAACACAGGAGTTGCTCAAATGATATTACTTCTCCTTCTCTTTTTGCTTATCCATCAAGGCCTAATTTGGTTAACCATAGTGCAGTCAGGGGGATGGTATGGAACTGAAGCTCAGGTGGAAAGGGATCATCACCATAACCATCCCTGACTCTCCCTCCTACAGCACTGTCCCCACCACTGGCATGCTTGACCATCAGAGGCACATTTGTCACTCTGATTCTGACGGAGAAGTGGGGAAAAGCCTTGGCTCAGGACATTTTCCTACAAATTTAAGGAAATGGAAGAAAGACAAAAGAATAGAAATATGCTGGGCTTAGATTTGTGATTCTAACATTAATTAATGTTTGCCCCCAACTGGGCTTAGTTCTTTCATTCAGCAGATATTTACTTAGCACCCTACTATGTTGGCATAGTTTTATGGAGACAGCCAGCTCCAGGTCCCCTCCTGCCTCATTCCTGACTCTGTTGAATGTCATAGAATGAATGTTTGACAAATACATGCCACTTCTGGTCCCAATCTAGAGTTCTCTGTGAATCCAGAGCCTTGAAATCTCTGTCATTGTCCAAGACCCCTTTCTCTCTAAGTGCTTTGGTTTGCACTGGTTCGTTCCCTGTTTTTCTAAACGAGGAAGCCATGGTCTCATATGAAACCATGAGCCCTGATAGCAGGTGTCTTCTGTGATAGGAAGAATTCTAAAATGCCCTCATGATTCCTGGTCCTTGGTGTACACTCACCTTCTTCCAGGTGTCCAGTCAAACACTACTGTATGTATTGCTGTAGAAGGATTTTGCAGTCATAATTAAGGTTCCAAATCAGTTGACCTTAGGCAGGGAGATTATCTGTGTGGACCTGACCCTTTAAATCTGGATCTAGAGGTCAGAGATGGGAAGTCAGAGATTGGAAGCATGGGAAAGGTTTGCTGACTCAAAGATGGAAGAAACCACATGGCAAGGAGAGTGGGTGGCCTGTAGAGCTGAGAGCAGCCCCTGGGTGACAACCAGCAAGGAGCAGGGGACCTCTGTCCTACAGTTGCAAGGAGCTGAACTTGACCAACAAGAATGAGCATGGATTTTTCCCCAGAGCTTCCAGATGAGAAAATGTGGTCATTACCTCAATTTCATCCTGTGATACCCTGAGCAAAGAACCCAACTACACCGTGTTGGACTTCTGACCTACAGACCTATGAACTGATCAGTGGGTGCTGTTTTAAGCTGCTAAATTTGTGATAATTTGTTATGCAGTAATTGAAAACTAATACCTTGTCTCTCTTTTGCTCTTGCCTGTTCCACTTTCATTTCCTCCTATGTCAGAAGAAAATATGATCTCCTTTTTCCGTGTTCACATCCTATGTTCATTTCAGGGTCATCCATTAAGTTCTTCTTTCTTTTGGAGGAAGATGTTCTCAGTTCACTTGCAGAAACAGATGGTTTTGATCTCCTAGAGGTAGTGAATGACTAAGGCTTGCTTACTTTAGTTTACCACCTCTGTCCACTTCTTTGGACTCTGTTTGGTGACTAATCACTCAGGCACCCCCCAGGGGAATTCTCTGCAAGAGTACCTTGATTATACTTATGTAATCCCCCAAACACTGAAAATGTGCATTGGGTGGCAAACAAAATTTGCCTCAAGGGAAGAGAAAAATCCTTCTCTCACAGCAGGAAGACTCAGTATTTTCCTGTCAAGCCATCTGCCACAACCTCTTGAACTACTCATGTATTTTAAAAACACTTCTTGCCAGAGGATTATTATCCTTTTGTTTATTGGCTTATCTTAAGAACCCCAAACCCTGAAACCCCACTTAGCCTACATCCTACGTGATGTCCACCAACCACACCCCGTCCTGGGCTCTCATATTAGGACAAAATGGATCTTCTTGAACTTTGGTCATGTATTTTTGTCCCAGACTCAGCTCTGTCGTGTTAAAAGTCATGGTGTTATGTAGAGAGCATCTTTACTTCATCCTTTCCCTGTTCAGTGTATAGTTCTTATTAGCTTTAGATTCTAGGATTTTTAAAACATGAGATTCATTCTGATCTTCTTGACTTGGCAGAAATGTTAAAAGGAAGGCAGGGAATGGGGAAGGGAGCTGCCAGGAAAAGGAGTGTGTTGGGGAAGTCACATTCATAGAAATGCCTTGCTAAAGAGACGGTGTCGGCACGAAAACATCAGCATATATATTTTTAAGACTGACAACCATTTGAGTGCATTTACATATAAAATGCATATATGAAAACTTCATATGTGGAGATAGTAAATGGTTTAAATCACTTATGGGGTGTCTGCTATGAAGTTAACATTAAGTTGGCTCTTGGGGAGACAATGAACAGGTAGCTTATAGGCTCCTCATATCTTTTTTTCCCTTCCCGTTTTATTGAGATATAATTGGCATGCAGCACTGTATAAGTTTAAGGTGTACACTGTATAAGTTAAGGTATAAGTTTAAGGTGTACAGCATAATGATTTGACTTACATACATGAAATTACCACTATAAATTTAGTGAACATCCATCATCTCATATAGATACAAAAAAAAGAAAAAAATATTTTTTCTTGTGATGAGAACACTTAAAATTTACTCTCTTCACAACTTTCATATATAACATACAGCAGTGTTAATTATATTTGCTATGTTGTACATTATATCCCTAGTACTTATTTATCTTATAACTGGAAGTTCGTATCTGACTTCCTTCCTTCAGTTCTCTCTCAAATCTGATCTCTTCTTCTATGAGTTTGTATGTTTGTTTGTTTTTGAGGTAAAGCTCCTCATATCTTTTTTCCTACCTCCATGTGGTGAATATGGGAAGACGTCATTACTAAATAATATCTGTTGAGCATCTATTCACTGTCTTCTGAACCGAAGATGCTCTCTGAAAGCTTATACTGTCTGGATGAGTTGAATTCTGTGGTTCCCTCTTTTCCACTTGTCTTCTAATTTGGGATTAAGGCAATGATGTATTACCTCATACTTTGATTAAAGATGCACATGAGGACCATTGCAACCATAGTATAAGGAAACTGTAGATCTCATATGTATATTCTCTGTATATCTTCACAGGGACTGCCAAGAATGGGGCTTGGGGCTAACGTTTTAAACTACCCATAAGTGAGTGTCTGTCTACCTAAATTCCTGTACACAATCTATGACAACTTGCAAGACAAAGTCAATTGTTTTTAAAGCAGTTTCTTCAGTGTTTTGTTCTGTAAAAAGCTATCTGTTCCACTATTCCATCTATTCCACTCAGCCACACAATTCCAGGAGTTCCAGAGTTCAGGGTAGAGTACATAGCAGTAATCTAATCACAAGATTACATAGTACTATTTAATAGGGCAGAAACCCACGTCTGCAGGATCTTCATTCTCTCTCTGAGATCGCTGAGTCAAAGAACTGGATGGGGGGCTTCATGTCGTCTAGTGGGTGGGCATGCCTTATATAAGGCATGATTGAATTCATAAATGTACTCCAGAAACCTGAGCACGAAGACCTTAAATTCCCACTGTCCAGGTGACTCTAAGCAGATGGCTTATGTGTAATGTTGGAAGGGTTAGAAGTTCTGAAGGGAACTATGCATGTTGCCCTTTGTATTCCTCTGCCCATTACCGACGGGCCTTGAAGCTCCCTGGAGTTTTATGCATAAGAAAGAAAGATGTCAAATTTGCCTTCTTGAGTAGTTTTATCAGGGTCACCTGTGATCTGTATTTAATATTCTGTTGCAGTAGAGTTCCCAACAAAAAGATGCTGGAACATAGCCAGTCCATTATCATCGAGGCCATGCTTGCTTTTTTTTTTTTTTTTTTTCAGTACACGGGCCTCTCATTGTTGTGGCCTCTCCCATTGCGGAGCACAGGCTCCCAACGCGCAGGCTCAGCGGCCATGGCTCACGGGCTCAGCCGCTCCGCGGCATGTGGGATCTCCCCCGACCGGGGCACGAACCCGTGTCCTCTGTATGGCAGGCGGACTCTCAACCACTGCGCCACCAGGGAAGCCCCACGCTGACATTTTGCCTATAGTCATTATTACTTATGAATATTTTTAATAAAATTCAGAAGAGAATCTTTTGAGAAAACCTCATTTTATTTCTGGCTTTCTCATTAGCAAGCCGTGCAAACTGAGCTAAGTCACTTACCTATCCAGGGCTTGCCATTCTTCTATAGAAATGGGAGATTTTACTTGGTGAGCTTTACAGTCCATAACAACTCTAAAATTTTGTACAACTGGGGTCGTTGCACACAAAATACTATAGCAGTGCTCAGAATCAGGTATGAGGTCTGAAACAACTACTCACCTTCGTATTTTCCATTTATCAAGCACTTACTATGTTTCAGGAACCATGCTAAGCAATTTACATACATTACCTTATTTATTTCTCACAACTGTTCTGCTAATATTATTCCCATTCTATAAATGAGGAAACTGAGACACAGAGAAGCTAAGTAATTTGTCCAAAGTCACACAGTGTATGATGATAGAGTTGACATATGAAAACCAGTCTGTTTGACTGCAGAGCCTGCCTCTTAACCATTGGGCTACTTTGCCTCCCGTTATTCAGCCTTAGGCACAGAATAAGTTTATGTAGTTTAAGCAGGACATTTCCCCCTGATGGTCATTAGACAAATCTGTAATAATTTTAGAAGAAAAAGATAAATATTTGAAAGGAAGAGAATAGGAGAGTTGGAAAGAAAATAAAAGACCTCTTTTTAGTCTGCAGTTTCCTTACCTAGTATAAGGAATATTAATGTGCTATCAGTATTGGTAATATTAATACCGAACTGAAATTGTTGTTAATGGCTGTCATAAATCTTCAGCTTCATTTGTGTATATGTGATTGAGGATGATTTTCCATTCTTCATTATTCCTCTGGACAGTATGAGTGTGGACTCCCTGATGTCTTACATCTGTTTCTGTGCATGTTACAGACAGGGCATATTTAGGATGACCATATAATTTATCATTCTAATAGGGACACTTAGAGGAGTGAAAGAGGGTGCTATTAATAACTGTGCTAGAACAATGGCATGAACCAGGACAGCAGGCCGTATAGTTACCCTGGGCTTATGAGATAGGTTTGTGGTTCTTATTCTGGTTGACAGGAAGAGGTTTTCAGATATTTAGCCTGAAAAATGAAATTCTCTCTTGGACTCATTAAACTTTAGTGACTCTTCATGTCAGACATTTGTTGGGCAACATCCACATGCCAAATTCTACTTGGCGTGAGGTAAAATGATGCTTAGCAAAAGAGTTCAAGGTCAGAATACTCCCTCATCACAGAAATTAAGTACCAGACATGTGCTATGATTTAAAGTTTTATGGCACATCAAAATCTTTTGTTGAAAATTTGTAATGTCTTCAGCAAGTAACACATGCTATTCAAGTACCTGTAATTGACCAAGATACAACTGGCACTCTGTTGACCGTTGACTGTTGACCTGGAAGATCATGTGTAGATAGCACATGACCCTTCCTCATTTTATACTCTGTTCTCTCATACAAGTGCTGTGATTCTAGGGTAACTATCTATAAATACTACCAAGAAAAGACAAGTTGACTTTTAACCTCTGTCATATATCATTTTATCCTTTAAAAGGACATGGCATCCTTTTGTTCAGGGTATGACACAGTTTTTTGTTGTTGTTATAAGTGTGCTCTGAGAATGGTATTTCTTCTCTGTGGTCTACCAGAGTTGGATGGTAAGATATTCAACAGTTGTATCCTTTCTCTCTCTTTTCTAATAAATGATAGCAATTATTTTCACAGCTTGGATAGAGTTTCTAACTGTAATTTTATAGTAAAATAAAAAGAATAATTTACTAAATGAAGATATTTTAATGAGTTTAATTTAAGACATCTGCCTTTCAAAGTAGCTTTTATTTAGTAGCATACCGGTTACCTTCATTGTTTGGTTGGGTATTCTGGTACTGTAAAACACAAAATTTACAAAGTAGGTTCTAGGTATTAATATTAAGTGACTTGCAAATAAAGAAGTATGGAGAATCTTAAGAAACTGATACTTGTTTAAGTTTCAGGGAGGTTTGCTTATCCATTGTGACCTTTGTTGCTACTTCATTCATTCATTGAACAAGTATCTAGTGTCTGATACTCAGTAGCAGTTACTGGGATAACCATTAGACATTCAAAGATGAATAAAATATAATTTCTGCCTTCAAGAAACTGTTTCATGGATGAGAGGGAACATTAGGATAGGAAAATCCAATAGTTAGTCAAGCATTATGCTAGAGGTATGCACTGGATAATGTAGGAGCACAGAAGTCCTCCTGGTGGTTAAGTAAGTGGAAACTGGACCCAGAGCACCAGGGTTTGAATCCGACTTTGCCACTGTTGGCTATGTAGCCTTAGACAAGTTACTTGACCTTTTTGTGCTTTGTTTTTTCATCTATAAAATGAGGGTAAAAATGAGTTAATATTCATAAAGCCCTTGGAACAATGCCTGGTAAGTAGCAAGTGCAGTATTATGGTCTGTTAAATAAGATAAGTAAAACAGAACAAATGAGTAGAAATTAACCAGCTGAAGGGAGCTTTGGTTGGAGTGGGAGTAGGGGAGATAGGTAAGTTTGAGCAGAGGAAACTGCATATGTAAAATTACTTGGCAAGAGTAGTCTTGGAATTGCCAAAAAAGTGGAAAGGGGGCAGCAATGAAAGAAGAAACTGGAGAGGTAAGAGTGAACTATATTACACGGTCTTGTAAAAAAGCATAGCAGTGATTCACATTTTCAAATGCATATATATATATTGTTTTCTTTCTTTTTTTTTTGCGGTACGTGGACCTCTCACTGTTGTGGCCTCTCCCGTTGCGGAGCACAGGCTCCGGACGCAGGGGCCCAGCGGCCATGGCTCACGGGCATAGCCGCTCTGCGGCATGTGGGATCTTCCCGGACCGGGGCACAAACCCGTGTCCCCTGCACTGGCAGGCGGACTCCCAACCACTGCACCACCAGGGAAGTCCCTCAAATGCATATTTTTATGATATTTACATAGAAGATAGATTGGGAAGGGAGTTAGTCCAGAGGCAGGGAGACCATCAGAGGATGTTGACATCCTCTGAATAGAACTTAGGATAGATTTCAGGTGATCACTAATTTAAAGGGTGGATAGTAGCATAAAAACATGGGAAATAGACTGAAAAGTAATACCCAGAGAGGAGGATAACTGGGAGAAGGTGTTGTCATAGAAACGAAGAGAGGAGAAACTTTGCAGAGGGAAAGAGTGGTCAACCATGTCAAATCCTCCAGAGATGTTGGGTGGGATGAGGACAGAAAAGTGTCCATTGAATTTAGCAACAAAGAGGTCATTATTGATTTTGGCCAGAGCGACTTCCAAGGGTAATACGGAGTGGCAGCCAGATTTCAGTGGGTTGAGGAGTGAATGCGAGGAAAGGAAGTCTGATTTGTCTGTAAAGGAAAATCAAGACATGGGGCAGAAGAAAGGGGAGAGTGCAGGGTTATAACTGTCTGAGTCGTAAGTGGCATCTTCATTGCAAAGTGAAAAGCTATTAAAAGATAGATGCAAGTTAGGAGGATGTAATATTGTTTCAGGGAGAAAATATTCACAAAATATCCACCCCACCTCACCCCCATGAATGCAACAGCATGCAAAACTTTGTCTTCTCTTGCCAATGCGGTTTGCTTCGTCTCTTTTCACTGAGAAAATGCCTTCTTTATTAATTTACCTAGACATAGGATTCATTTATAATTAATGATAATGTGGTTTGCAAGTATTATTTGTCACAGAAATGTCCAGTGGAAATAATAATGGTAATAACTGCCTTTTTTTTTTTTGGCATTACTTCAATTGTATTCATAGCTGTTAGAGAACAACATTGAAAGGAAGAATTGCGAATGTTTTTCTGTTTTGTTTCTGTTTGCGGGGGGTGAGGGGCTGTGTTTAAATGCTAGTGCATTCCCTCATTTGAGGAAATAACATTAACGTGAAATAAATAGGAAGCAATACTGAACCATGTTTAATAAAGCACTTAATTTTATGGTTCTGTGAGGTCAATCCTTTTGTGTGTTTGGCCATCCTTTTTTTTTTTTTTTTTTTTGTGGTATGCGGGCCTCTCACTGTTGTGGCGTCTCCCGTTGCGGAGCACAGGCTCTGGACGCACAGGCTCAGCGGCTCACGGGCCCAGCCGATCCGCGGCATGTGGGATCCTCCCAGACAGGGTCACGAACCCGTGTCCCCTGCATCGGCAGGCGGACTCTGAACCACTGCGCCACCCGGGAAGCCCCTGGCCATCCTTTTTTGAAGAAGGGGAATATTAGTAGATGGTCTGGTGATGTTGCTCCTGATCTTGAGCTGACTTGCTGGAATACCTTAAACAAGTTACTTAATTTATTTCCACCTTCCCCCTCTCCGTCTCTCCCTCACTCTCTCTCTCCCTCTCTTCTTCCCTCCCTCTCTTTCTTCATCCATGTGTAAAATAGAAACAGTAACAATAGTAATAATCTCTTTTAAAAAGTTTTTTTGGGAAAAAAGTTTTTCAAATAATTAAAAGAATGGTTGGTACCATATTTCTGAGTCACTGTCCATTTGCTTGTTACCAGCAGACGATCACTTTATGTGGAGAGATGACTTTTTTCAAGGCACTTTTGTTTTCAAGGTTTTTCTGTTCCATATTGCTATTTGTCAAATATAAGGGATAGACAAATGTCCCTTTTATTTAATATATAATAACATATTAAGGGAGACTAATAATATATTAAGGGATAGGAGGAAGTTTAAGAATTACATTAGCTGTTGCTCTCTATATCAGCTTAAGTTGCCCATCCCCACCACACGTCAGTCAATTTAAAATACCTGTTAGCAGGACCTTGACTGGCATTAAAAGGAAACTCATGTGATGACTTTCTCCTTGAGATGATCAACTGCAGCAGTGTTGTCAGGTTTCTTTAAAAGCTCTTTTGCACTGTCACAGCTTCCTGGGTGCCGGCTAAGTGTAGACCTTATGGGCCGATATACACAAACAGAAGGATCTAGGGAATGCTTTTATCTTCTATTGTAGCCTCAAAGAATGTTTCCTAAGACAAAAGTCCATCTTCAATAGACAGGGTTCAGAGAGACTCATTAATTAATTCTCAGAATCTACAACAGATGATTCTTCAAAGGCTTAGAACCACGAAAGCCATCCAACTTGAGAGCTGTTGAGTTAGAGCACGACTTAGTGATAGCGTTGTTTTAATTAGGACGCGATAATCACAGAATCATGGCATGATCATGTTGGAAGGGATTGGACAGTCATCTATTCTAGCTTCCCCCCCATTGCAGGAACCCCTCCTATAAACATCTTGACAGATTTGTGAGCATTTTCACTAGTAGGAAATGCACATGGTTAAACTGTTGCAGACATGAGGAAGTGTTCCCCAGAATGAGCCCAAATATACTTCTCTGTTATAATATACACTCTGTACTGCTCTCTAGAGCCCCACCCTATTTTCATGAGAGTCTTTTAGGCATTTGATGATAACTCTCATGTCTTTTCTATTTCTTCACACTAAGAAATTCTGTTTTGCACAAAATGTTTTTTTTTAAACATGGTCTTCATCTTTTCTCCCTCTTCTCTACCAAATCTGTCATCCCTTTGAAAGATGTGTCTTGCACAGGGTCCAGTATAGTGGACTACTGCATCTGTGCATCTGGACCCTTTATCTACTTAGTGAAGCCTAATGAAGGAATAGGTGAGAGTCTAGCACAGTGCCTGAAACAGTTGGTTGAACTAGAGTTACAAATTGGTTCATGATAAAGCACTTTATGGATATTGAGAATCATCTTCTTTTTCATTTGAACTGCTAGCAAGCTGAGTATTCCCTAATTTATACCTGGTATTTGATTTATTGTTTTAAGATAAATAAGCTTCTTTATATTTCTACCTGCTAGATTTTATCTGAATTTGAATTTATTGGTTTCCAACTCATTTTTTATTCATTTATTTATTTATTTAATTTTTGGCTGCATTGGGTCTTCACTGCTGCACGCAGGTTTTCTCTAGTTGTTGAGAGCAGGGGCTACTCTTTGTTGCAGTGCGCAGGCTTCTCATTGTGGTGGCTTCTCTTGTTGTGGAGCACGGGTTCTAGGCGCACAGGTTTCAGTAGTTGTGGCACACTGGCCTTAGTAGTTGTGGTTCGCAGGCTCTAGAGCGCAGGCTCAGTAGTTGTGGCACACGGGCTTAGTTGCTCCGCGGCATGTGGGATCTTCCCGGACCAGGGCTCGAACCCACGTCCCCTGCATTGGCAGGCAGATTCTTAACCACTGCGCCACCACGGAAGCCCCTCCAACTCATTTTTATGCCAATCAATTCAAATTTTTATTCATCATCCAGATTATTAACTAACCTTCCTATTGGAGGAATAGTCCAAAATTTTGCTCTTGAAGTCTCTTTCCAAGTTGTTGATAAAAGTTTTGAATAGGCTAGATCTAAACACACAATTCTGGGGGTTTCTACTAAGACAAGATGACATCCACCAACTAACTTGGCTGATTGTTCTTGATCTTGTTCATAAGAATCTTCCTGAGGCTTAGTTAAATGCCTTCTTAAAATCAGGAGATACTCTGGCATTCTCCTAATGACAGGCTGATTGATCTATCAAATAAGAAAAAAAAAAAGAGGATATAAGATGAGTTTGGCATACTTTCATTTATTAATATCTATAGTTCGGGGTGCCCTTTGGCTATAGTGTTACCTAATATACCTTTTAAAAGAATCTGAACATAGACTATGTACATTTCCATTCCCCTGGCACCTCCCCTGTTCTTTGGGATGTCTCAGAGTTCCTAATATTGATTCTGCACATTTGCCCTCAAATTGTTTCAATACCCTGGGATGTAGTTGGTCTCAGATTGCAAACTTCAATTCATTTGAAGTGACTTCATGCTGTTTTCTTACTATCTTACATCTTAGATGGGGCTTTGAGTCCTTATTTTTGATTCTTATTCTACCCTTCCCAGAGAGAAAATTAAATCAGAGCAAAAAAAGGAATTGATAAGTACTGCCTTCTTCCTGTCTGCCTTTACTATTACATTGCACACCCTGGACACTGGTTCTGTAACATTCTTGTTTATCTTCTTGTTCCAAACAACCTTTTGTAATCTTTATAATCTTTTTCTTTCTTCTTGCAACTTCAGCATTCTGGAATTTAACCTTTCTGACACCATGTTTTATAGGTTCCCACCAACTTTCCAGCATAAGTCTGGCAAGATGAAGCTCCCCATCACTGCTACATCTAAAAAAATGTCAACTTCATATCTAGATTTAGAAATAGATCATCTTAATTCTCCATCTGACTGGTAATTTATAGTATGTATACTCTCATAAGACTATCATTACTGTTTTCCTTTCTTACTGTTTTCTCTCTTCTTTCCTATTTGTATTAGATTGTTATATAGATAAATATGTTTTTAACGTACAATTTAGTTGTTAGTCATCTCTATGAATTGATATATAGGTATGTAAGTCAGGGTTCTCCAGAGAAACAGAACCAGTAGGAGATACATATAAAATATATATGGAGATTTATTATGAGGAATTTGCTCACATGATTATAGAGGCTTAAAAGTCCCATCATCTGCTGTCTTCAAGCTGGAGACCCGGGAAAACCGGTGGTATAATTCCAGTCCAAGTCTGAAGGCCTTGAGACCCAGGGGAGCTAATGGTGTAAATTCCAGTCCAAGGGCAGGAACAGACCGTGTCACAGCAAAGCAGGCATGCCAGAAGGAAATAAATCCTCATTTCCTCTTCATTTTGTTCTATTCAGACCCTTGAGGGATTGGATGATACCCACCCACAATGGGGAGGGCAGTCTACTTTACTGAGTCCACCCATTCAAATGCTAATCTCATCTAGAAGCACCCTCACAGACACACTGAGAAATAATGTTTAATCTGGGCATCCATGGCCCAGTCAAGTTAACACATAAAATTAATCATCACAATAAGCATTTGACTTTATTTTCCCTGTTGTTTTCTTCTGAGATGACCTAGTGACTTCTCCCAGTATAATTCTTCTAAGTCATACCTCTAGGCCTTTTTTATTCATATTCCCATTTTGCATCAGTCAGTTCAGCCATGTACTGCCTGCTTTTCAGGAGGCGAATTATATCCTTCATCAGGAGTTTTCCATTTGCTAGCTTAAGCTGTAAGATATACAGGAAGCAATTTACGGAGTCTAGGGCAAGTGGCAACTAAGACATTAATGACAAACCTTAAGATCTGGTCACAGATCTTAGATCTTGGGCCTCCTTAGTCACTTGTGACAGAGTAAAATAGATCTGATGCTTCTAAATGTACAGGGAAGTGGAATTATCTGTGCAAGGCCAGGAGGATATGGATTGCTCAGGGAAAGTCTGGGAAATCACCAGACAGTGACCAAGTAGGGAAGTGAGCCCTGGACAGGGCTGGAGAATGTAAGTAGGAGAAAAAACTAAGCCTTCATTTAGGGTAGTGATGGTAGTGATGGTGGTCGTGATGAAGTAGCAGTGGTGGTGGAGTTGCTTTTACAGGTAATGAGCTTGAACAGAATGAAAATACAAGATCAAGTTGGTAGGAGGTTTATTGGAATATTCTCCCGAGGGCTTTGTAACTTGCCACATAGCTGCTGACTTTGAGTCAAGATTCCTCTGATGTGTTGAGCTAGTGAGAGGGGCTAACAGCTCCCCATTTCACCCTGTGTTTTGCATCAGAATTTCAGATCCAGAGCAGTTTCACAATAAACTAGTTCTGCTTTTCTCTGTTCATCTTCCTTTCTCTTCTAATCCATTTGCTTCATGGTACAATTATAATTATTATTACAACAGTAGGACAGTTGTTAACAACAATAATAGCTAATATATACTTTACGAGCTTTCATTTACATGCTAAATACAAGTATTAACTCATTTAATCCTCACAATAGCTCTGTGAGATAGGCATTATTATTTCCATTTCACAGATGAGGAAAATGAGGCTTAGAGAGGTTGGGAAACTTGCCCCAGGTCACACAGCTAGAAACCAGGATTCACATCTGTCTCCAAAGCCATGCTCTTAAAATATGAAATTCCCACCTGCCTAGCCTGCTTAAGAGGACCTGCATCCATCAGTACTGGTGGTGTTGGTGTTGGTGGTGGGATATGAATAAAAATAATAACAAAGTGCATTTCACAATATACAAAAATTAAAAAAAATTTTAACAGACATTATACCATTTGATCTAAACAACAATCCTGTGCTGTAACTATTATTATTCCTATTTTACAAAGAGAAAAATAAGGCTGAGATTAAATTAAACCTCACAAAAGTTTGCCTTTACTGAACTTTTAAAATATTTTTTTTTCTGGGCTTCCCTGGTGGCGCAGTGGTTGAGAGTCCGCCTGCCGATGCAGGGGACACGGGTTCGAGCCCCGGTCTGGGAAGATCCCACATGCCGCGGAGCGGCTGAGCCCGTGAGCCATGGCCGCTGAGCCTGCGCGTCCGGAGCCTGTGCTCCGCAACAGGAGAGGCCACAACAGTGAGAGGCCCGTGTACCGCAAAAAAAAAAAAAAAAAAAAAAAAAATATATATATATATATATTTTTTTTTTTTTTCTTATTATAAAAATAATCCTATAACCCTACTACTTAGAGATATCTACTCTTTACTCTTTGAGATATATTTTCCACAAGTATGTATGAAAATTAATATAGTTTTTAAAAAGGATTATGCTACAAGTACTGTTTTATAATCTAACTTTTTTAAACTTCAAAATATACTATAGCCATTTTGATGTTATTAAATATTCTTCTACAATATTATTTTAATAGTTGTATTGTTTTTCATTTTGTGACTGTTACCTTTGTGTTCCTGATACTGTCTCATAGGGGAAACAGAGTGAAGATAATTATTTAAAGGGAGAGTATAGAATCAATAGTTGCACATTATTAATACAGTTGATGTTCAAAGCACATTAGTTGATTAAACTTTCTTCAGAGTGCAAAGGCCTACATTCTGAGTATTTATCAAGCTGCTAAATATTGTACTTTAACTTTTTGCTGGGCCTTGTGGTATTATTACCTCTATGCAAGTATCCACCATTAGCTATAAGTGAATCTTGTATGTTGTCCTGATTTTTTTCTACTAGGTTGTAGATTCTCATCTTTGTGTCTCTTGCATTTCCTAGCATAGTTCTGGTCAAGAGGCCCCTTCCAAATCGTTTAAATTTAATTTACATTCACTTAATATATGGCAGAGATGGCTTAATGGCAATGCCTTCAAACATTTTTTAATCCATAAATTGGATCTGAAAAAGAAGTAAAAATTAAGAAAAATAAGTGTGAATAGTCAGGCAAATGTGGTATCTTAGAAAGAACACTGGATTGGAGCACGAACATGTAGCTGTAAAACTTTGTCACTACCTTGCTGAGAGAACTTGAGAAAGTCACTTGACTTCTCTGGGTCCCTATCTTCCCTTCTTGAAAATGAAACTATTACATGAGATGATTGCTTCCAGAACTGATATGTGAGGATTGTATAATTTAATATTGCCTGAATTTATACTTTACAAAAAAAAAAAAGAACCTCAGGAACAGATTCTAAAGCAGTTCTGAAGTTTGTGCATAGGAGTCACCTGGGGAGCTTAAAAAGCAAACTAACAAACAAAAACCTGATGCCGAGATCTCACCCCAGAGAATCTAATGTAAGTGAGATGGAATATGGCTTGGGTTTGGAATATTTAAAAAACTCTCCAGGTAATACTATGTTCAGCCAAAACTACTGTTTTAAAAGATCTCCCCACTGTCTTGTTAACAAGTGATCAAGTCCCAGTCATGCCACAAGTGTTACTATTTTGACCCTAAAAATAAATAGGAAGGCTGAATTTTCAAAAGTTTTTCAAAAGCTATTTTCAAAAGCTATTTCCTCCCTTTTCACACAGAGGTAGTTTGCCATACCATATTGTGTTGTCATACCACAACATGTGTTTGTGTGTGAGTGCTTGAGTGGGTATATATAGCCCATAAATCTGTTGGGTAAATTAGATGGGACTAAAAAGGAATTGAGGATTACAAATTATCTCTACCGGCTGTTGAATATTTCATGTCAATTAAACATTTGCAAAAACCAAGTATAGTATTATGATCCACTTGTAACCATTACGAGACTGGCACATCTCCATACAGCAATAGCCATTGCTGAGGCTACTGTACTGCTCTGGCACGAATCATAATAAATTAAGGTCCCCCTGGCCATAATGAACAGTAGTATAATTTTGTAGTTATTCTCCTAGCATGATGAAGCAGCCAGGCAAATTGAGTTTCTAGATAAATTTTGACATATGGGTCTTATTCCTCAAGAAAAAGAGCTCTTGTTGCTCTGGCTTTGTTCCAGAATTCTGCAGAAATCCACAATGTAGCTTATTGTTGCATTACGAAAAGGTACTACAAGTTTTTTTGTTTTTTTTAATGAAAAAGAACAAATTGCTAAGTTCAGTTAGTCCTTTGGGGCAGAATTTGGAATTTCTTTTCAGTCTGTCTGCTGGATCCTATGTGAGCTATTGTTTGACTTACACAGGGGCAGTCCTAAAGGCCTATGAACCACAAGGCCACTGTAGGGGCTTCTAGTTGATGGTGGAAGGATCAGGCAACCTCTTTCCCACAACAGTGAAATATGTTAACACGATTTTTTTTAAAATCAGCCATAGGAAAGGATTTAAGAAGTTGTGGCAGAATCAACACAGATCTAGGCCTTTTAACTGGCAATCTTAGAGCTCCACTTGACATTGATGAGTAGATGCAGTTTGAGGAGTTGTGTAAGAATTATCAGGTAAGGATGCTTTGAATTAAAAAAAAATTAAGGCAAACAGAAAGCATGCATGTTAAAACATCTCAGCTGACCCTGCCTTCTATGCTTATAACAAGGATTAATGTAAATGTACATTTAAGAGTTGGGCCCTGATCTGTAAATATTTCTCAGGGAGACAGGGTTCTAGGGTTAAACACCCAGTGGTGGCAGAAGCAGAATTGGAGTGTCATTGTATAGCCACAGTCAGAAGCTTGAGGGAGGACAGATACCGTGGGAACCGGTATTCCAGAAGTAAATTCCACTAATGAGAGTTACCAGTTGACCCCCAGATTCCTCTGTAGGTTTGTAAAGAGTATCAAGTCTATGGTTCTCAGTAAGGAATTATTGGGATGATTTAATAGAGGAACAGAAATTTTCCTGCAGCTCTTTTAATAGTACTGGCTCAGTCTTTGGGTTGTTCAAAGAACTCTAAGACTGTCCTAATTGACATTAATTCAGCCCTTCTGTCAGGCTTATGTGACACATGCAATGCAACCATCAGTCAGTGGCATATTAAAACGCTCTCCACAGGACCACAGAGCTGTGGGTGACCTCTGCGTGGACATGATGTTTGCCGAGTAGGAATACTCATATTTCTGCCTTAAGCACTGCACAGCAACAGCTATCAAGTATGATGGGAAAATTATGTTCATTCAGCAGTGTCCCTTCTCTCTCTTGTAAATCCTTTCTCATGAAGTCAGAGAAAGGATACAACACACACATGCACAGTTTTGAGTAACGTTGTCTAGGTGAGTGCACTGATGGAAGTGGGGTCCCTTTTGGAGGAAGCTCAATTTAGGGCTCAGCTTGTTTTCTGGAAGGAAAGGATTGCTGTTAGGCAGAGACAGATATGGGAGGGATGAGAAGTGGAAGAAGATGAAAGGAGAGGCTTTCCTGGGTCGGGTTTCTTCTGCAGTTAGACCTGTTGCCCTGGCACAGCCGGGCTAGCCAAGGCAGGCATTAACCGTTTCTTCACCAGCACAGCCATAGAAGCGGGCTTCAAAGTTGATGCTCACTGCTCTCCCCTTGGATCTAGAACTGTTCATTCAGTAGATGTTTACTGAGTGCTTACTTAGCCCTGGGGAAACTGGTGAATGAGGCAAAATACCATTCCTGCCCTCATGTAATAGTTTACAAGCAAGCCCTGGAAAGGTTGTTTACTTGCAACTGTGATAAAAGTTGCTGTTAGAATTTATAATAAGGAGAGCCAACGTTGCTAGGGTGGGGCTGGGGTGACTAAGGAATGCGTTCCTGGGGAAGTGACAGTTAAGCATAAACCTAAAGGATGCACTGGCAAAAGAGTGGGGCAAAGTGTTCTAGACAGCTGGCAGAGCATTTGCAAAGTCCCTGAGATAGCAAGGAGCTTTGTACTGAAGGAACTAAAAGTCTAAAAAGGCCAGTTTGGCTGGAGCAGGTAAGCAAAACAGGAGAGGAAAGAGAAAGAGCCAGACTTTGTAGAGCCTTATGGGCCATGGCAGGGGTTTTGCCCTTTATCCTAAAAGCAATGGGAAGGCATTGAAGGTGCAAAGCTGGGGGAATGACATGCACAGCCTGGTACTTTTAAAGAACCGTCTGGTTACAGAGTGCATAAAGGACCAGGGCTGAAATGGGGTGTAGATTCTGAGAGCCCCGGGGGGAGGCTACTGCTGAGGCCCAGATAAGAGAACTGCAACAAGGGAGACAATGGTGGAAGAGATAGAAGGGAGAGGAGTGGAAGCATTCACGATATATTTATAAGGTGGAATGGTCAAGTCTTGGCTTAAAAGCAGTGATGATGGTTGAAATGCCAATCTTTAGGACAGTCTCAGAATTTCATTTGGCCATCTTACCTCAGTTTTTAGATTGTTTAGATTAATTCTAGACAGAGCCTTAAACTATGTATGTGTTCTGCGAGACTCTCATGAATAAAAATCACACTCTCCTGTGATTTTTATTCATAGAACAATTGTACCCAGAGACAACTCAATAGGAAAACTATTAATAATTGGTGATAATATCATCTCACTGCTTCAAAATAAATGTTTTTCATTTTCAAAAGTTCTAAGTTCAGTTACTTGCAATATTTCTGCTTACATGGTAAAAGTGTATAAATAAAGATGCAAATATCATAGGCTTCTTACAGCTTATTATAGGAATCATGATTTTCTTGGAGTATTTCACTAAACTTGCATATGTAATCCAATGGAATATATTCATTTCAAATGATTCTGAGTCACTGATTTTTTTCCTACTTTAAAGATGAGTTTTGTTTAATAACTTTACATTCCCAATCAATATACTATTACTATTATTACTCTCCCTCAGTAGTTCTGTAAAATCCCTTCCAACTCTGAAATTCCATAATTTTCCTGCCTCTCTTCTTATCTCTCATCCCATCTCTTCTCTCAGTTTTCAACCTCTCTCTTTGTGGAGGTAGTGGCTGGCACGATCGATGTGGGTTAGAATATTCAAGGAGTGTAGTTACCAAGAGAAGCTTGAGCCCCGGTCATTGCCAGTCCTCTTTCCTCAATTTCCTCTGTGCGTTAGCTTCAAGTGCAGTCATTACTCATTTAGTCCTCAAATAAAATGCTTTTTGTTGCAGTGACAATTTTTCCCTGGTATAAGGCAAAATGGCATATCAGTTTGATAATGTGAATTTTATAGCAATTGGCAGATCTTATTTGTATGGTGAGTTTTTATAGTTATTGGTAACCTTTTGTTTTTTTAAGTTGCCATTTGGATCAAGGAGGATTTTATTTCTTAACTAGGATTATTCCTTTATCTGATATTAATTTAGGAGTGGTTTTTACCCTCTAAATACAAAATTCATAGAGATGCTACGTAGTTAATTTTTTCCCTTTTAACTAGATTATCCCCATATCAGGTATTTCATAAAGCCAGGATAAATGTATTTAAGAGAAAATGCCCATCTTATGAGTAATATTTCCCCCAAATACAATGAGGCCCACTTAAAGGAATACCTGAAATAAAAATAATCCTAACGATAGATCTAATGCATTCTGTCTCAGACCCACTGAGTTCCTTTAAACCTTATTCAATAAATGCCTGATTAATAAATAATCTTGTTAAACGAATAAAACCCCAGTGTGCCAAATGGAGACATACAAAGCAATCATGATCAGACTTGTTATGGGAGAATGATAGATGAATAAATCTACTGTGCAATTAATTTATAACTGAACTATGATGAAATCCCAGTGGCAATGCTAAATCTGTGAGAGGAATAGATTTATCATCTTCTTTCAAACAATTGCATTCCAGGAATTTAACAAAATACTGTTATCTGAGTCTCCCCATAACAGACATATCTGTTCATTTACATGGGGGAAGGCTGTTCCTTCTGTGCAGTCAGAGCTAAATAACTGTTTATTGTTATTGATACTAACCACAACAGGAGCAGTCTACGATGGAAACTACTAATGCCGATGGCTGTTCTTATGTGCTCCTGTTTTTTCAGACTTGATCAAAGTTGCCTAATTTTTAGATAGTTTGGTGTAAATAATTCTGCTTTTTAAAAGATTAAAAGCAAACCAACAAAAACAGGCCACAGGCTATTTTGAAAACAATCTGTACTACTGTATAATGTGATTCCGCTTAGCTTATGAATACATGAATTTGGGGACCATGTTTTAAGAAGATCAACAGAGATTGGTAGGATATCAGAGTGTTACATATTTTAACTTCAAAAGACAGCCTACCGTATTTTAGTCCTATTCTACTTTTAGATGGGCACTTATTGATACAAAAAATAAAAGATAAAAAATGTTTTGAGCTAAAGGTTAGATAATCTGAAGTTCATGACTGCTTAGATTCAGAGCATGGTGGCAAGGTTAAAAGAGATTTTAGGATCAAAAAACAAAACCACGTTTAATGCAATCTTTGTTTTGGGGGAACTAGAGCAGATATTTTAAATCCAGTCCTTTTTACCAATGTAATGGAATTTGAGATAACATTTGAATAAAAAGGTAGATTTGTATAGGACATAGAAAGATATAGACTTTAACTAGAGGTTTACTTTTGTTTGTCTGTATTAGATAGAAAAATAAAGAATTTGTAGCAGTGAGGTAAAAGAGGAGAGAGTTCCTTAAAACTTGAAGGAAGGATGAAATTGTCCCATTAGGATAATATTTGAGGCCATGTTTTATTAGTATATTAACATACATTCAATTAAACACACACGGACTCAGGTTTATGCAAGTGAAACTTAAACATCATTCTAGTTTAAATCTAGTCAGCTCTTTTCACAGTTAGTAGCTATGCATCATTTTTTAAAATTAATATAATGTTTATATGTAGCAGTCCTGTGTATTCTCTTCTTTCTATAACAAGTAACTACTTTATAATTCCATTTATTTGCACAATTATTCATAATCAATGTTATACATATAGCATTTTTCTAAGGCATTCTTTGATATAATCTTGGGTATGAATAAACAAAAAGAAATAAAAGTTATAGATCTTTCAGAACTTACATTGAGATGACATTAATGTATGAAATAAATCATTAGAACATTGTGTTTGACATGTCACTCATTTATGAACTATCTTCATGAATTACTGACAAATACTCTGCTACTTAAAAATATTTTTATTGTGATAAAATATACATAACATAAAATTTACCATTTTAACCAATTTTAAGTGTATAGTTCAGTTCATTAAGTACATTCACATTGCTGTGCAACCATCACCACTAGTCATCCTCAGAACTTTTTCATCTTCCCAAACTGAAACTCCATATCCATTAAACAATGAATCCCCATTCCCCCTTCCCTTCAGTCCTTGGCAACAACTATTCTTTTTGTCTCTATGAATTTGACTACTCTACGTACCTCATATAAGTGGAATCATACAATATTTGCGCTTTGTAACTGACTTATTTCACTTAGAATAATGTCTTCAAGGTTCATCCATGTCGTAATATGTGTCAGAATTTCATTCCCATTTAATGCTGAAAATCCTAACTCACTACTAAACTAGAACATCAGTATCATTTCCTATAAATAGAAAATTTTCATAAAATAACATTACAATATTAAAATTAAAAATGCTCTTCTATCTTGCCTACCACTAATGGTATATATTCTACTCTGGAAACACTGCCATAGAAGGAGCTAAGACCTGTAGAGGACACAAGAATAAATAAGACCCAGTCTAGGCCTTCAATGAGCCTTAAGCCTAATAGATGAGTTAGGTATGTGTAAGACTTTTTTTTTTTCATTGTGCTCATAAGATGAACAAAACTGCTATAGGAATTCAGAGGTAAAGATTATTTTCTGGCTTAGGGGTAATAGGGAGGGGAGTTAAGGTAAGATTTCATAGGGAAGGTATATTTGCGATAAACCTTAAAGGGCCAGAAAGGTTTTGACATGCGTAGATGAAGGGAAAATGAGCAAAGGTGAAGCATTTAGAAAGTAAAAGCAATGTTTACCAAATGGCCAGCCTAATTCATCATGATTTATGTGAGGGAATCATGGGCAATAAGTCATGGAGAGTCATGGAAGCCCATGCCAAGCTTGCTGTATATGCTTCATATCTTTTCCTTCAGCTATCTTATCTTTTAGTGTTCTTTATGCAGTCCCCCTTTAAGGCTTTTGTGTCTTGTTTAGGAAGGCTGTCTCCATCATAATATTATAAAAATATTCTCTTAAATTTTCTTCAGTACTTCTATAAATTTTTTAAACATTTGGCTCTGTGATTCTATCTGGAATTTAGTTTTACATATGATATGAGGTAAAATTCCAAATGTGTTTTTTCCATATGGTCTTCTATTTGTTCAAACAAAACATATTAGTTAATCTTTTCTTCACTATTTTGAGATAGAGTTGTTATCATACACTATATCCGTATATGTAAGTGTGTCTGTCTCTGGATGCTCTGTTCTGTTTCACTGATTTGACTGTTTCTGCTTTAATTACTATATGTTTATGGTTATGTTTTGATTTTTTTAAATTTATTTATTTATTTATTTATTTTTGACTGCGTTGGGTCTTCGTTGCTGCATGCTGGCTTTCTGTAGTTAAGGCGAGCAGGGGCTACTCTTCGTTGCGGTACTCAGGCTTCTCATTGCGGTGGTTCTCTTGTTGCGGAGCATGGGCTCTAGGCGTGTGGGCTTCAGTAGTTGTGGCTCGCGGGCTCTAGAGCGCAGGCTCAGTAGTTGTGGCGCATGGGCTTAGTTGCTCCGCAGCATGCGGGGTCTTCCTGGCGCAGGGCTTGAACCCGTGTCCCCTGCATTGGCAGGCGGATTCTTAACCACTTCAGCACCAGGGAAGCCCTATAGTTATGTTTTGATTTCTGATCAGGCAAATCCCTCCTTCATTATTCTTTTTTTTAATAAAGTATTTTTTTAAATTTATTTATTTTATTTTGTTTGTGCTGGATCTTAGTTGCAGCACGTGGGCTCCTTAGTTGCAGCTTGCCGGCTCCCCTAGCTGCGGCATACGTGTTGGATCTAGCTCCCTGACCAGAGATTGAACCGGGCCTCCTGCATTGGGAGCGTGGAGTGTTAACCAGTGCACCACAGGGAAGTCCCCCTCGTTATTCTTCTATTTAAACTTTTCTTGACTTTTCTTATTTATTCTCCCAGGTGAACATTTGAATCTGTTTATTGAATAAAAAATACAAATTATATATTAAAATGTGCTTTAGGATTTGTTTTAATCCTGTATGGTAAAACATGCAAATACAGAAATGATTGTCCTGAAGAAAGAAGCTTATACTCATGGATCTCTAGAAGCAGGAGGCAGGGCCACATGGAAAAGCACCAGGGTCAGAAAGGAGGCAGAAGAGGAGAGGGGAGGGCATGGCCTAGAGCCTTTATTGGAGTTTTCATGGAAAGGAATGGGTGAGGCAGGGTAGATATGTTGACTAGCTTAGTATTGGGTAGTTTGAATAATTTTGGTAGGCTCTGGGCTGTGGGGTGGTCCCTAGTTTTCCAGTACCTGGCCCTGGGGTGACTTATAGCAGGGAGAATATTGATTTGATGTGTGAGAATTTGATAAAAGGGTTGGTTGCAGGTGTGCGTTCTGGATTGATTGGTTTGTACATCAAAGTCACTCTTGCAAGGGGAGTTGTTTGCTTTCTCTAAGAATTAGCTAGCCCTGGGAAGGACAGTCTCTCCAGGATCAAGGCCCCAAATGCCAGTGCAGCAAGAATGCCCCCAAAATGTATATATATTGTCCATACAAATTGTGATTTTGATTGCAGCTGCATTGACTTATAGAGTAATTTGATAACGAAATGACATCATTACAATATTGAATGCTTCCATCTAGGAACACGGCATGTCTCTCTCCATTTATTTAAGTGTTCTTTTATGTTTTCAGTAGCATTACATATTTTTCTTCACATAAATCTTGCCCATTTTTGTTAGATTTATTTTATAAATATCTTTATAATTTTTGTTGCTATTCTTTTTTGCCTATGTCTTCACATAGCATGAAACCCTTATAGGATCTTATTTCAGTAATCAATCATTCATTTAATTTCCCAGCAAATATTTTTTGATGACTTATAAAGTATGGGTCAGTTTCTAAGGTACCCACTAGGCATCCCCCTTCTTGGAGACCTAATATCCAGATCTGGGAGATCTGAGCATACCTGTGGAGATGTTGAACATAGGGCACAGACAGTGGAGTAGGTCTCAGAGAAGATGAGAATGGATGAAATAAAAAAAACAGAGGAAGGAGGAGGCAGAAGCAAAAGAAGACCCAGGGAATCTGAAGTAAAGAAGATGAAAGTTATGGGATGTAGTACTCAGTGGCCTCAATATATTTCAGTGATTTGGGAGGCAGTCGACTGCTGAAAATGAAGAGTCGGGGCAAGTTTGAATGGTGAAGGATAGTTATTGTGAGAAAAATAGAAAGCCTGTTGGATTACCTGTGGGTCCAGTATGAAGGTGATCACTGATCAAAGTCAATGTGATCTGACTTACGCTGATAGCCTTCAACAATCACAGGAGCAGGTGAGGAGAATGTGGTTGGTGAGATTACCCAGGTCTGAGGATTAGCATGTTAGGATTAGTGAGGGAGGGGAGTCAAGAATAATAGTAAGTGCACTGTTGCAGCTAGAGACTGCTTAGGATTTGCTCAGAAATAGCCTCACTGGCACAGTTTTAAAAATGCAACTCAAAAGATAATCATTGACACTTAAGTAGCCCCATATCTTCAATACTCATCATGACCAAGACAGAAATATTGCGAAGAACATTCATTCATTCAGTTTCTGTGAAAAGAATGATTGTGTTTGATGCTGGACATATTTTTAAGGAGTTTATTTCCAAAAGATATGCTTTCTTGGACCATTTATTAATACTGTTTCTTCAAAGGTATGTGTTATTCAAATATGCAATATCTGCTGTAAGCATTCTAGTTAAATGATTCCGCAGAGTAGGCAAATCACTTTGATGCTGGTTGGACCAGGGAAATACCATGAATTCCCAGATGCTTTTTTAATACAGGTGAGTTATAATGACAAAAGTAATGAGACTTTTTGAATGTCTCATTTTTTTCTATTATAGCTTTATATAAATTCAGCATATGAATAATGCTTGAAGGTAAATTAACATTGTTAAGAAGGATATACCATAATATAAGGTACGTTAACATTTACAATATAAAAGAGACCATTTATTAAAGAAAATACCATTATACAATAATGAAGCTAATAATTTCATATGGAAATAATACTGTATTAATTTGATGTATTCATACTAACAGTGAACATGATATTTTAAATTTTACTGTCACATAATTATGCTGCTACTTTATGAAATGTTATACTGTCACCTAGAAAAACCCTGCTCTGAGTGTAGATCTGTGATCTTCAGCTTGAGATGGCAGATTGTAATGTGTCACGGAGGTATTTTTAAGTGAAGAGGTGGGAAAAACTCTTGGCTGAGTCATAAAGCTGAGGATTCTTTCCTCTTCAATTTTCTACCTGGAGCAAGGCTCTCCAAGATAACACTGGCCTTTAGCAAAGAATTGAAACACGTTTCTGCGAGGCAAATTGGGTAATTGGGTGTGATGTTAGTTTTGAAATGAGCTGTCTTAAGGTTGTGAGTCATGGTCTGTATCATTTTTGCTGAAAAAAAAAAGCATTCAAAGAGAAAGTGAGAGCTAGAAGAATTTAGAGGCCGAATAATTCTGTTCTGGTCAGCAGACAATAGCATTACAACTGTGAGTGACTATTCGATACAGGCCTCTTAACTCCTTGACTCTAGTTATCTGTACTGTTTCAAGAAATGTGTTTCTGTAAGGAAAATGAACACATATGAAAGCAATTGATTAAAAGTGAAAAGTTGATGCATTGGTACATTGGCATAAATAATGCCTCAAAGTTTACTCAGTGGTGGAAACAAAATCAAAATACAAAGCTACCTCTTTGACTAAAGTTTGCTAACATTTCAGGAAGTAGGTTGAAGTGACAGTGGGTAGTGCGATAAAGCAGACCTATTTCTTGCCGTGGCATTTTACGGCTGTCACTGGCAGTGTGTTTTCTGATATCAGCTACTATTTATACACTTACAATTTCTGGTCAGATTAGGGTGGAAGGTTGTGGTTCCCAGGTATATAAAATAGTATAATAATGTTCTATTCTTTTTGGAACAAATTTGTTACATGAAATGTCAGATGAGTCATTTTGCTCATGTCAGATATTTGAAAGTAATGGAAAGATGCCAACATGGAGGCCCAGTAATTCATGCACTGGTGTAATGGAGCAAATGAAATGCAAAGCTCTTGTACAGGTCCAATTTCAGCACCAAACGCTTACCTGTCAGTCAGCAAAATTGTCCCTGAATAAAAATGAACCCCATCTGAGAGGCAGAGTATTTTAATATACATCATATTCTTTGACTCCATTGCGAGGTAGAAGCTACATGGAAAGAAAAAGAATACTGCTGAAAAAGACATTTAACAGCAACCCTGGAGCATGCTGGAAATCTTGCTCGCGCTGCTGCCCACAAAAGGTTTTTGGTTTGCCCTTTCTCTCCTGAGCTATTGACAAACTCTTTAGCATTGCTCGCCTCCTCCCCCGTATCTCTTATCTACATGGAAAGGTGGCTGATTTACCCCAGACAGTGAGAGATTTGGCCACTCAGGGATGTGGAAAACAAGTTGCAGACAGGTAACTTTATTGCTGTGTGGGTGCAGCTGGTGCATGGATTTATGGAAGTGACAATTAAAAATGTGTGTCACAGAAATTGAAAGTCAGACATACCCTCGTAGAAATGATTATGGCCCAAAGAGACTGCCATTCTTTTGAAAAGCCTTTCATTTTGGAATCGGTTCCCACTTTTCTATGTGACAAGCATCTTACAGAAATGAGGTGTCCTAGTTTTTTTTTTTTTTTTTTAAACCCAATTCCTTGTGGTTTTTAAAAAGCAAATGGGAAAGTTAAGAATTTGTGTGCTTCAGTGCCCACACATTAGGGCTCCTTGGACCCTAACTCTAGGAGTCATAATTTGTTCTACCTTTGAAATACCTGTTTTCCATTTCTGTGTTTTAAGACTCTAAGTGCTTATAGGAACCTAAGCAGCTATTGAAAACCAGTAATGACTAGTTCTTCTAAATGTTAATGATTGAGAATGAACTAGCAATCCGGGCTCAAAAATAAAATTAAAAAAAAAATAAAGTGTATTGTAATAGAAACGATGATAATTAAATCAAGCCAAGTTACCCTATACTTATGACTGTACTAAAGCTTGAAAAATTACGAATATAGAGAAAATTTACATAAATCCTCTATAAATGATGTACGTGGGGGAAAAAAAGGAAAGAAAGAAAACCATGGTCACAGGACTGAATTTATTTTAATCCCCTGGTTCAAGTGGCCCTAGAAATAATCATACTTATATCAATCTATATTGCATGACTTTTGTAAGATGTAAAAATAGTGTTTTTCACTAAATTGTCACTTATTATTGTTCATTTAGGGCCACTAACATAGAAAAATTTCTCCGCTACAGTGTCAAAAGAATAGGGACAATTTGATGTTTTCTTTTGCTGCTGTTTGTTGATATCTAGACCACTGTAGCTTGATTGCCTAACATTAAACCTATAATAACAGTGCAATCATAGCAGTATCATCATGAATGTTGTTACAATAGAAACAACATTTACACGGCTTCAGAATGGTAATTATCAAACTTTTTGTCATGAAGCGCTTATTCACTAGCATTGATCTGCCCGGGTCAGTTGTTAGCTCTTCTCATCTGAGGTGTATTGATTGTATAATCAGTAGATAGAGGCTGTGGGCAGATGAAATTCAGTGTTGTTGGGCAAATTATCGGCTGCTTGCCTGTTGACCTGGACCCTGCTGGTTGTACCTTAGACGCTGGTGGGATTATTACTCATTTCAATGACCCTACTTTACGATAGAGCACTCTGTATTATTATGAAAGATAAATGCCATCCTGCTTGCTGTGCTTGTGGTTGACTACACAAATGTCAGAATATAGCTAGTCTGAAAACTAGAAAGTACAAGCATGTTTCAGGTGATATTAAGAGGAGAAATTTTCAAAGACTTTGCCTTTTCTGTATTTGTCTCTCCATGTGAATATAATGATGAAAAGCTTGTGTGAATCTAGCTGATGATAATAATGAGCCCTTCTGTGTATGTAGCAATTTATCGTTGACTAAGGATTATGACAAGTCAGTTAATATCCTGAATTTACCAGTAGCAACATCAAGACCTACATTAAGCTAAGCAAATGGGCTAAAATCTCATGGTCAGTGAGCCGCAGAGCTAGGAATTAAGTCTATTTCCTCTGAATATAAGTCAAGTTTGTTATGTTCTATGGCAGTGCCTTATTAGGTTATACGACGTGACCATTGAATATGTGTGTACTGAAAGATCTAATGTTTCATCCATCTAGATCAGGAGAAAAAAAAAAAGGCCTTAATGTTATTTAAATAAATTATTGCATTGGGTAACTTTTGAGACTATTTGAGCCATTAAATATTTATAACATTCCAAAAGCCAGGGTCTAGCATTGGACTGTTTTAAAAGACAAAATCATTTTATATAAAGAGCAATGTGAATTTTATAGCTGGTGGCTCTCTAAAATCTACATGTTTCTAATGAAACATTTTACTTATGTGGGAAGATTCTCCACACTCATTTCTTACTTTTTTCAGTCTGGCTACTCTTAACACTTTGAAATCTTCTACCCTCGTAGGTAACTACAGTATGGCATCAGATCCTAATGTCTAGACTGGGCCTTTCCACTATGTGGAAGCCTATCTTGATATTCAAATCACTCCACACATGTGTTTTTTAAAATCTGACAGTGTTCACAGTGGCATATTCACCCTTTGTCTCTGAAAAGAAAAATGTAAAAAGAGTGTACTTTACTAACAGTGTAGTGCCATAAAATTATTAACACTTTGGAACTGATAATTCGAATAATAATCTTGATGAAGGGACATTTACACATGATTCTACATCTCTAAATGCTCTTGGTTGTGTCTAGTAAGCTGTCTCATTCTTTCTTTCTGCCAACTACTCGAAGATTGTATTGTAAAGGTCAGTGGTTACCTGCTCATTGTATTTTAAAGGCATCCTCACAGCAAGTAGTCCTATAAGCAGGTACTGCTGTACCACATTCTTCTTTGGTCTTAAATTTTGCAGGTGTTGAATCATGATTAGGCAATGATTTTTCCCTTCTTGAGAATTATTTTACAGTCTTAGTTTTAAAAGACCGAATGATCTCTTACCTAAAATATTGCAGGAGATAATGGGTGAAGTACATGAAAGTTACATGCAGAGGTGGCTTGGAGTTGAGATATTTAGCACTTTATATCTCTGTGAGCACCAAAGAAAACAGCTGTTTGAGTACTCCTTAACAGATATCTTACCTAAACTGGACAAATAGCTAAAAAGTAACTCCCAGTTTCTGGGATTTCAAGCCTTTCAAGAGAAGTCTTAATTTGTGTGCATATTCCTTTCCTTTATCTTATGGCTACTGAAATATGAACTGACTACCAGAGAAATATTTAAAGGAAAATAGTTATCTTTTTCAGACTTTCCTCCCAAAAGGTAAAACACATGTAGTACTTATATAGTCATTATTTGTATACTGATCCTAGTGTATTGTTAGCTCTTCACGTCTGACTTATTTTAATATTTCCTTCATTGCTTAATACTATGCTTTGAATGTAGAAGGAACGCAAATCTGGATTGGAATGGACTGGACATTCAGTCAACAAGTATTTATTGAGGGTCTACTATACATGAGACACAGTGGGAGGCATCAAAAATAGCAGTCAGTGAACAAGACACACATAATCCCTGCTCTCAAAGCCCCTGATGGGAAAGAGGTGAGACAGACATTAAGCAACTAATTATATAATTAATTGTTTAATACAGTTTTCACTTTAATATTCTATGCAGTATTAATTGACAAGTGTATAAACACACCATATGTAAGTGTATGTCTAAGTACATATATGTATATCTAAGTATATATGTGATGTATAAGTGTGTACATATATATTATATGTAAGTGTATACATATATGTGTATATATGTATGTGTAAGTGTGTGTGTGTGTGTGTATATATATATATACTCACGTAGTCATCACCTCAATCAATATATAGGATATTTACGCTACCCAAAAAAGGTATCCTTGTGCTCTTTCCCAGAGTATAACCCATGACTTTCACCAGGCCCCTAGATTTGTCTTAGAGTTGCAGATAAATGATCTCCTGTAGTATATATAGTTTGTGTCTGGCTTCTTTTTCTCAGCCTGATATTTCTGAGATTCATCCATGATTTGTGTGTATCAGTAGTGTTTTCTTTATTACTACTGATTTGTATTCTATTTTATGGATATACCACAGTTTATTTATTAATTTATTTGTTGATTGACATTTGAGGGGTTTTCCCCCCAGTTTATAGTGATTATGAATACAAGACCTATAAACACTATGGTAGAAGTCTTTATGTGGACGTATGTTTTCATTTCTCTGAAATGAAAATATGAGGTGGAATTGCTGGATGGATAATATAGGAAATATACTTTTAACTTTATGAGAAACTGTCAAATTGTTTTTCCAAAATGGTTTTATCTTTTTACATTGCCACCAGCAGTGCTTGAGGGTTCCAATTGCTCAATGTGTTTGCCTGCACTTACTATGGGGAAGTATAGTAGTAACTCAGAGTGGCCAGAGTGGAGGTGGAGAAAATTAGACTACAATCTCCCCCTTCTTCTCCCTCTTCTTATACTGTTTTCATTCCACTGCTTCTCTGGGGAATAACAATACAGATCCAGAAGCTATGGCATATTCTGAGGAAGGTAAGGAGTTTTGATAGGTGGGAGATGGAGGAGAGAGGAAGGAGAGAGAGAGACCAGATAGGGAGAGGTGTGCTGTGGAAGTAGGCTAGGATTATATTGTGAAGATTTGGGTATTTCTTTGTTATATTCTTGGACTTCAAAGGCAAAATGAAGTTGTTTTTAATGGGGGAGGGGAGGGTGTCAAGATCAGGTTTATGTTTTAGACTTTTGTTTTAGAAAGACAATTCTGATGAACATATGGTTGTTTGTATGAATATGATCAGAGTAGAGAGGGGATCTTCTCAGCTCTAGGATCAACATTAGCTTTATTCTTTCTTTTCTCTATTCCTTAGAAATTTCACTAGTTCACTGACTTTAGTTATATTCCCAACCACCTCCTGGTATATTCTCTTAGATGCCCTAACTTTACCTCAAACCCAACATATCAGAAAGGAAAACACCCAAAGTCATCATTTCTGTTCACACTCGTTCAACTCTGTTTCCATCACCATTCTTCCAGCGCCTAAGCTAGAAACCTTGGAATTATCTTGACTTTTCTTTCTTGTCTTCTTTATCTATTTTTTCATGAAGTTTGGTATTTTTTTATCTTGTAGGAATGTCTCTCGGGTTTGGTTCTTTTACTTCTCTCTGCCACATTCCCATCACCTTAACCTGCCTTTCTGCACCAATCTCCTAACTTGGTTTTTCTCTTTCACCAAGCACTACCTTCAATTTTTTCCACTCCTGCCAGATAAATATGACATTTCACTTTCTTCCTGTCACTCTTTTGAAAGGAAAAGAATCTAGCCGTTACTGGGGACACTCCAGTAGGCCCTTTCATACGTGATTTCATTTAAACCTGGGAAGTAAGTCTCATTAACCACATTTTATATAACAAAAACTAAGGCTTCCAGCAGTAGAACTGGAATTTGTGCCTAGTTCTATCTGATTCCAAAGCCCATGGCCTTTCCTCTGCTCTCCTTTGCAAAACTACAGTGGGTCCCTTTAGCCAACAATTTTAAGTCCCAACATTGCTGGTCTTCATAGCCCTACAAAATCTTCTCCCCTCCCTCAAATCATAGTCTCCCACCCTCCCCCTCCCCCTCAAGCTAAACTCTTATATTTTCCAGTATTCTAAAATAAGTTCTGTCTCTTCTGGTCAGGTCTGCTATCTCAAAGATTGAAACGCTGCGTGTTGTTTTGCCCTTGTGTCTTTTCATGTAACATGTGAAATGTTTTTCAAATAACATTTCTCCTCTGGAATTGTCCATGTTTGCCCAGATAACATTTAGCCAACTCTGATTCTCACACTGTCACAAATTGAAGTTGGTTCAAAGAGTTTTAAAGGCCTCACCAATCTTTATGCTAAGGATTACATTTGAGAAGGTAAATACAGAACATAAAGAGATCCATTTCTGAAAAACAAAATTTAGCCCTGGTTTTCAGTTTGGGAAATTACTGGAAAAAAAATTATTGTTACAGAAATAAGATTTAGAAAAATTTTATTTTATAGTAACAATTAAGAAAAACACAGACTATTGTTCTTGCATCAAATTCTCGTCTGTCAAATTTGTCTTCCTGAATGGGCTTTGTAGGTAGGTGCTGGTGACCTGAGTATGTCTGAAATCAGCTACATCATAAAGTCTCAGTCAGAGTAGAGTATTCCAAAGAGAAATAAGGAAAAGGAAAATAAACTTTTTTTCCCTTTGGCTAATCAACATTGGCTCCAACAGAGCAGTAGAAAAAGGAACACTTGTGGAGAAAAGAAATTTGGCCTATATATGACACCTTATTAACACTTTGTTCATGCCTTGTTCTTTTTGTTGGGTAAGCTCACTGCCAGAAGTCCTAGAGATTCCTGTATTTTTTAAATTAAGAATTTCAGACCTCTGAGCAACAATTCTTCAGACTATACAAGCAGCACTGTTTAATGAGAAACTCAGATATGCATATGAAAAAGGAAGACATTTGGTTTAAGTAAGAAGTGAAAGCAAATGAGAATATGAAATTAAAGAAAGGATAGCTGAGATTGACCATCCCTAAGGAAACATCTTTGCATGGGGAAATTATTTAGAGAGCTTCCGAAGAGTTGTGCAGAAATCTCTAGTGCACTCATGTTTGTGTAAACCCAGACAGAATCCTTAAGGATGCCCAGACAAAAATATCACTTTATAGAGAGAGGCAGAATGACAGGGAAAACCCTTGCAGTGAACCATCTCTCTCTTTCCACCAAATATAAGATCCCTGAGAGCCAGGACTATGACTGATTCATCTGTCTCTCTTGGTACCTAGAACCTTGCTTATCACCTAGTAGGCCCTCCGAGTGGCAGAATAGTATAGTGAAGAAGAGTTTAGGCTCTCCAGTAAGCCAGACAAGAATTTAAATCCCTGCTTTGTTAACAGCTTGTTACCTGTTATTTAATCACCTTAAGCCTCAATTTCCTCATCTGTAAAATGGAGATAATTGTATTGCCTTTCATCACATGGTTGTTGTGAGGATTAAAAGATCTGATGGTAATAAAGAATTTAGAAACATCCTTGGTACATGAATTCTCAATAAAAAAGAACTATTATAATTTTTATTGTTAGTTAATAAAATGTTTCATTAAGCTGACCTCAGATAATTGCTTAAAGTATCCTCAGTGATGTTTATATCTTACTTGAATAGTTTATAAAATATAACCTCATCTGATGAGATTATGGATTGCAATGCTGCTCCTTAACCTGTTGCCCATAGGGTAAGATGAAAGTACTGGTGTATTTTAGTCTGTGAGACATGGAAGTGTGCCAGAGGGCCTGGGATATTACCTTGTATTCACCATATATGAATAATGGCCCACACTGAAATCATTTTCATCCGCAAATGAAAGTCAGTTATAAACACAAGTCCTACCTATAGAAACATTTTCACTGTTAATTTATGGATAATATTAAATGCTCTCTAAATTATTGAGTAGAATGCTGAACTAAAATGGGAGACACTAAGTTAAAATTAACCTGATACTGTGTATTGTAAAATAAGGAATGCAACAATAATTTTTTGAATTAAAATTCAAATATTTATGTTAGCTATACATAAAGCATAGTATTCAATTCTATAAGACAACAGAAGATAAGCAAGATGGAGTTCCTGGAGGTGCTGTGGTCTAAAGTAGGAAATTGGGTATCTGCATGAAATGATAAAAAACAGTAAAAAGGCTTGTTGATTAAACCAAAGCAGCTTTAGTGTCCAGCTTTTTAAAATGGGGGCAAATTATACCTCCTATAAGCCAGACAGGTTAATTTTGACACCTTTACAGAGTCCGTGCTTGATGAAATCATTGAACAATCAATTAGTCACCACACAGGAGAGCATGAAGCCCTGAGTAGTCATTCTCCTGGCTTTGCAAAGAGCAAATTGTACCAGATCGATTTAATTTCCTTCTTCAAAAGATTGACAGTTTATACAAACATTTAGGAAGCAGGATATGTAATTTATCTGAACTTCAGAAGGGATTTTGATTCAGTCACACATGACATTTCAGCACTAACTCAAAGGATGTGGTCCAGTCCAGAGTATATACCTGTAGGAAGGGGTCCACTTCACTGACAAGTCACAGTTGAAAATGGTTACCAAGAGCTCAGTATCAACCACAAATCTTGTCCCAAAGAAAGCCCTGATACGAGTACTTTGGAAAGTTGTTATAGTTTAAATGAAATGATCTTAAACCATGAAAATGAACCATTCATTATATACTCTATGCAGGGCAATAGGACCCAGTTCAAACTAGTATGCTGTAGGCATCATGAGCTGTACCAAAGATAGATACAAGATAGGAGCAGCTTGGTCCTAAATACGACAAAAAAAGACTTGGGAGTCAATAGTGAAACCCAATCCATGTATGGCTGAGCAATTCTGTATTGTTATTTATAAGCAACACATAATTTTAGGGTGTGTAAAAAGGAATATGATTTGCAAGCATGAGGAGTCCAGAGTCATTACTCTGTAATAGTCAGTTTTAATCACAACTCTCAGGCTATTCTAATTTTACACTGCAGGGAAGCTAGAGGGTCCAGAGAAAAACACTTTAAATGTGTAAGATGATGAATAGATGTTTTTTTAAAGTTCAGACTAGAGAAGAGAGACCACTCTTCAAATTGTACAGAGGTATTATTTCATTTCATAGTCATTTGTTGAGTAACAGCTGTATGTCAGCTTGCCAGGATAAGTTTATGGAGCAGTTGTTTTGTTTTATTTTAATTTTCACAGGGGAGCCTGTAAAACAAATGAGCTTAAATGTAGCGAGAGTTTGGTTAGGTGAAGGAAGAATTCTTATACTGTTGAGGTCATTAAACACTAAAACATGTTATCAGAGTTTCTGAAATATTTTTTCTTGGAAGCTGTTTGAAAACAGAATAGACAGCCTTCTGCCTAAGGGTGGCATAGGTGTCCAAGGCTTTGGTTTAGTCCAGTGGTTCCAGAATCGGACAGTGTCAGGACTGCTTGGATAGAAATTTTTTTTAAAACAGCCTTATTGAAGTATAATTGACCTACTATAAATTGCACATATTTCAATTGTATAATTGTATAATTTGATGTTTTGACTTATTTATATACCCACGGTACTATCACCGCACTCAAGATAACGAACATATTCATCATCGCCAAAGGTTTTTTCATGCCCCTTTGTAGTTCTTTCTCCTACCCCTCTGTAACCATTATCTGCTTTCCGTCACTAGAGATCAAGGTGCATTTTCTAGAATTTTATTTAAGTAGAATCAAATAGTTTGTACTCTTTTTCACCTGGGTTCTTTCACTCAGTATATTTATTTTTGAATTTTATCCATGTTGTAATGTGTTTCAATAGGTCATTCCTTTTTTATTGCTGAGTAGTATTCCATTGTATGAAGATACACACGCATGCACAGTTTATTTATCCATTTATCCATTGATGGACATTTGGGTTCTTCCCAGTTTTTGGCTATTACAGGTAAAGGTGTTATGAACATTTATATGTAAGCTTTTGATAAGACATATGCACTCATTTCTCTAGGGTAAATACTTAGGAGTAGAATCGTTGGATCATATGGTAGATATATATTTAACTTTGGGGAAAACTATCAAATTGTTTTCCAACATGGTGGTTCCATTTTACACTCCCAGCAGGTGTTGTGGGAGAGTTTTGCCAACAGTTGAAATGATGAGGCTCTTTGATTTTAGACATTCTAGTAGCTGTGTAGTGGTATCACATTGTGGTTTTAATTTAAACTTCCCAAATGACCAGAGATGTTGAGCATCTTTTCATGTGCTGATTTGCCATCTGTGTATCTTCTTTGGTGAAGTGTCTGTTCAGTTTTTTTTTTTTTTTCACCACTTTCTAATAGGGACATTTGTCTTCTTATTATTGAGTTTTGAGAGTTCTTTATTCTCAGTACAAGTCTTTTAGCAGATAGATGATTTGCAGATATCTTCTCCTGGTTTTAGCTTGCCTTTTCATTCTCTTAACAGTGTCTCTCAAAGAGCAGAAGTTTTTAATTTTGATGAAGTCCAATTCATGCTTTTTTTTTTTTTCCTTCCATGGATCATGCTTTTTGTTCATGTCTAGGAACTCTTTGCCTAACCCAATGTTACAAATGTTTTCTCCTGTGTTTTCTTATAAAAGTTTTAGAGTTCAAGTTTTATAGTTAGGTCTTTGATCCATTTTGAGTATTTTTTTTATGGTACAAGGTATGGATCAATGTTCTTATTTTACATATGGATATGTGTTGTTCCAGTATTAGTTGTTGAAAAGACTGTTCTTTTTCCACTGAAATGTCATTGAACCTGTGTCAAAAATCAGTTGTTCATATATGCGTAGGTCTATTTCTGGGTTCTCTCCTGGGTTCCATTGGTATACTTGTTAAAGGGTGTTCTGAGACCTAATTTCCAGTGTGTAGAGGGAGGATTTTCTCCCCATACCACCAAGAATGCTCAGGATACCAGCTGGGTATCCTACAATTCAACTCAATTCTGACCCTATCTCCCCAGAGATAGCAGATTCCACAGGTAGGAAGTTCAGTCCTACAAAACCACCCTCCATTTCAGATGCCAAATGCAGGCCCAGGTACCTGTGCTTCTGATCAACTGGCTATAAATCAGAAGTTCTCGTGACCCCTTCTTTGGGTGTGTGTTTTTTTCTTTAAGATTTGTTTATTTACATTTATATTTTATTTTATTTTTGGCTGCATCCGGTCTTAGTTGTGGCATGTGGGATCTTCACTGAGGCACGCGGGATCTTTTCTTGCAGTGCGTGGGCTCTTTGTTGCGGTGCATAGGCTTCTCTGTAGTTGTGACGTGTGGGTTTTCTCTTTTCCAGTTGTGGCGCACAGGCTCCAGGGCACATGGGCTCTGTGGTTTGCAGCACACAGGCTTCTCTAGTTGAGGCGTGTGGGCTCAGTATTTGTGGAACGCGGGCTTAGTTGCCCTGCGGCATGTGGGATCTTAGTTCCCTGACCAAGGATCAAACCCATGTTCCCTGCATTGTAAGGCAGATTCTTAACCACTGGACTGCCAGGGAAGTCCCCCTTCTTTGGGTTTGATTAATTTCCTAGGGTGGCTCACAGAACTCAGGAAACCCATTTACTCACTGGATTACTGGTTTATTATAAAGGATATGATAAAGGATACAGATGAACATCCAGATGGAAGAGATGCATGGGGCAAGGAATGTGGGAAGGGTGCAGAGCTTTCATGCTCTCTGAGAATGCCACTCTACCTGAATCTCCGTGAGTTCACCAATCCAGAAGTTCTTCAAACCCCATCCTTTTGGGTTTTTATGGAGGCTTCATTACATAGGCGTGGTTGATAAAGCATTGGCCCCTGGTGGTTGATTTAACCTCCAGCTCCTCTCCTTCCCCAAAGGGAAACTTCCAACCCTCCAATCACATGGTTGGTTCTTCTGGCAACCAGCCCCCATCCTTAGGTGACCTAGAGGCATTCCAAGAGTCACCTCATTAACATACAGAAGACACCTTTATCTCTCTCACCACTTAGGAAATTCCTCGGGTTTTAGAACGTCTAGTATAGCACCAGAAACAGGAATGAAGATCCAATATATTTTCTTGTTATAAATCACAATATTATACTCGTCAATCTTTATACTGAAACCACACTTTCTTGATTACTGTATCATTATAGTGAGTCTTAAAATCAGGTAATATCACTTTCAACCTTGATCTTCTTTCTCAAAGATGTTTTGGTTATTCTAGGTCTTTTGCATTTCCATATGAATTTTAGAATCAGCTTGTCAATTTCTATTTGACTACCAGGATTTTGACTGAGATTGCATTGAGTCAGTAGATCATTTGGGGGGAATAGACATCTCAACAATATTGTCTTCTAATTCATGGACATGGTATATCCCTCCATTAATTTAAATTTTATGTTTCTTTCAGCAATACTTTGTGATTTTCAATGTACTAGTCTTACACATTTTTTGTCAGATTTATCCCTAAGAATTTTATATTTTTCAATGCTGTTGTAAATTTTATTTTCAAATTTTAATTTCCAATAGTTTGTTCCTGGTATATAGAAATACAGTTAACTTTGTGTATTGACCTTGCTTCCTGCAACCTTACTAAGCTTATTAGTTCTAATGGCTTTTTTTGTACAATTTTCTACATAGACAATCATGTTGTGTGCTACAGTGACAATTTTACTTATTCCTTTCCCATCTAGATACCTTTTCTTTTTCTTCCCATACTGCACCGGCTAGAACCTCTAGTATAGTGTTGAACAGAAGTGGTAACAGGATATCTGTGTTTGTGAGGGATATTGGTCTGTAGTTTTCTCATAATATCTTTGATTTTTGTATCAGGTAACTTATAGAATGAGTTAGACGATAGTCTTCCTTTTCAGTTTTCTGACAGAATTTGAAAAGAATTGGTATTATTTTCTCCTTTAATGTTTGTTAGAATACGCCAGTGATAACATCTGGGCCTACTCATTCTGTGGGTGAATCAGAAATCTGTTTGTAACAAGCTCCCCATCTGATTCTGTGGTATATCCACATTTTGAAACCACCGGTTTGATAAAATGTGATCTCTTAAAGTCCAATCCAATCATCAAGCAGCCAGGGAAGTGGCAGTTCTCAAGAGGTAAAGGGATCATGATCAGCCAATGACTTTCTTTTTTTTTTTTTTTTTTGACTTTCATCTTTGAACTGTGTATGCATCATCATAGAGCTGTGTCACTGAACTGTGGAACTCTCTCCCCCAGAAAATTCCATGCAGAAAACTCTGTCAGGAGATCATTCTGACAGAATTGTGAGAATTGAAAAAAGTCTAAAGTTTACTTAGTATTTAGAAGCATGCATATGGTTCCTTTCTGTTTCATAACCAATGGAAAATTGAACATTTGCTTTAATCTGCCATGAAATCAAACTTTTTAGAGAAAATTATGTTTTTATAAGGAAAATGAGTTGTCCCATGTTACTGATTAGATATTCACTCTGTTAAAGTTTAGAATGATTAAAATCCTTTTCAATAATTCTGAAATTTCCCCTGATAAAAGTCACCTTAGAGGTTGTTTATTATGCAGTAGATTCAAGTTAGTCTTTTTGTCTTCTGGAGAACAGCTTTCTGTGGCAGTTTCCTAAGTGCATACTAATTGACTAGTTGATCCATTTGTAACATATTTGATGAACTGTGCTGTGACTGTTTTCATAAAGGTCCAGCTGGTTAACTATTTTTGTAACTAAATCTAATCCTAGGAAGGTGGTACTAATTTGTGAGTAACAGCTTCCATTAACTACTTACATACCTCTATTTTGGTTGACTAAGTATAGAATCATTTTTTTAAATCTGATGCCCATAATTCTTTATGGTGAATCTGTAATCAATAGTGTTCACCAGCCAGTGATATCACCACCTTATATAGGAAACATGTCACTTTCTGGGCTCTTTGTTAATTCTAATTTATGTTCCAGTAGGAAATGGAAACATAATATTATGTGGTAGATGGTGTGTAAGCATATATATTATATTCCCTTTAGCTCAGAGGATTTTAACCCATTTTATGCCATGAGCCCCCTTGGTATCTGGTGATGCTTATGGATCTTTTCTCAAAATAATGTTTCAAATGTATTAAAAAAATTATAGAAATACAGAAGAAACCAATTACATTGAAATACAGCTATCAAAATATGTTTAAAACACAATTGTGATATAGTAATATATGTGCTTCCTTATTAATACAATAAAATAATAAGATCTAGTTACAGATTTAATAACTTGTAATTATTGTAATTTTTTAAGAATGAGCTACTAAATGGCATTTTGAAATAACTGCAACAACTATAATGTTACATGAAAATATCATTATTCATAGCCTACTTTGTAATCAAAGGAAATGCTAAATTTTAGTTAGTTTAGTAAAAACTATGGATATTTTTTCCTTCCAGGTTCATGGACCCCCGCCCACCAGATTCTTTCCATGAATCCTAAGAACCCTTGCCTACCTTCTGTTCATTTTTAATAAAAACTTTGTTCTGAATCAAAAATCCAAGTTACACAGAAATAAATTATGAAGAAATGGGGGGGAAAATGAAGGTCCAGTTTTCCTTGTGGAATTGGTTGAAAGGCTTTATTCAACATTTTTATATACATTTTTTACATTCCATTACTTCCTGCTGGAATTAGCATTGTCCTCTTCAATGAACCACTAATGAACAGCCTGACAAGTATGACTTAATCATACAGCACTTTTAATCTGTGAAACCTATTTAGGATGTTAGCATAAAATAGAAATATAATGATATAAAGGAGAAAATTATATGAAATCTCAGCTCAGAAGAACCTAATGGCAGCAAGTTTGGAATGCTTAAAATCAGAAGTCCTTTGGGTCTTGTCTTGGAAGCTTACTTATTGAAGGCCCTGGGTGGTAGGTGGTGATTAGAAGATATAAGAAAACAAAAAGAAGGAACAGATAAAGTCATGTTTTCAAAATACGAGGTTCACAAGAGTTACATCCTATCACAGGTGTTCAGTATATATGCCAAACCTCATATTTGCAAGTTGCTAACTGTCATTGCATGATTAGATTGAATAATTGCACATGTCGGTAAAAAGCCATAATTACCTAAGAAAAATGTATGCATTTTGTGTAGGTAGGCTTCATCCATTTAGCATGTCTTTTAAATTCTGACCAACTGTAAAACTGTTAGCAATGTAGAGGTAAAATCCTGTATTTTCTGTGGATCCTGACACCTGTGGGTTCTTGATCATTATTTACAAAACAGTTAGCTTTAACATTTACATGGAAAAACACTTAAAACTAGTGAGAATTGCCTAGCCATGAGAAGCTTCGGGACTTTGTTAGAAATTTCTGTTGTTCTCCATTTCTTAAACATTGTGACAGTAACTCATAGTTTATTTACAAATGAAAGTAACACTTCATAATACTTGGCAGCTTTCCAAACTAGATATATCTGTCCTTGTGTGAAGGGCTCTCGTAACCCTATTGTAAGATATTTTTTGCTGACCATCTGGCAGTTCTCAGGAACCCATCTCTTTCAACATTTTATAGCTACTGCACTAGTTACAGCTAATCCTTTCAATGAATGAGCTGGAAAATGTAGATACATCAATATCATATTCTTTTAGAGCCCATTTAATCCGTGCCCTATTATTATTTTGTTTAATAGGGCCATTATCTTCTATGGAAATGAAAAGTAATTTGTCGGAATCATTTCTTAAAATTTAAAGATCAATCTATGTAAATTTTTTTTTAAATAAAAGAAACCATAGTTTATTTGTTTTTTTTTTTAAAGAATCTCAAATACACTCATTAAAAATCTCAAAAATAGGAATCTAGGGCTTAGATTCCACACACATTTTTGGTCTTTTTTCAATCTGGGTTCTCAAATGTCTAGTATAATAACCAAGCTTGGGTTGGGTTGACTGTGTTCCTAAGAAGGAGTTTATATTAATGGTGGAGTTGATACCTCATCAAGGTCAATGAAACAATTTGTATGTTTCTCTTATAGTTTGCTTTAAGAAGCTAGGAAGAGATTCATTCCAGTATGGGAATTTTATGAATTTTCCTTCAAAAGCAATTTGGTACTCTGTGGACTTTGAATAACTAATGGTTTGTAAATTCCTTTTTTGGTGGTTTATGAATAAGAGTCGTGGGAAGTGTCCAATGTTCTCATTTTAACCTAGGTTTTACTTCACAAAAAACTTCTGTTGGTTGAAGAATTTTGTTAGAAAAACTGTTACTTATTTCCATATTCTGAAATTTATTATGAAATAAATTACATTTATCATTGAATCAAAATGAAAAAGGTATTGATCCTTTTTTCAGATTCAGAGTTTAAAGCTCTGTTCAAAATACCTCTGTCCCCAGCTTCTTCATCCCATTACATACCACCACCACCATGAGACCAAGTTTTTGACAGGAAACCTTCTCTTGCCCAATATTTTTCACTTTCAAATTTAGGTACTTTAACTTGCAAGTTTTTCTCACATACACACACGCACACGTACTCATGCAAACTCTTCCTACAGGATGAAATTGATTATTCCCATAGTTTTTTTGTATCAAAATTAATTTTTAAAATTTCTTAGAGAGTTTTATGGTGACTTCTGGGAAATCATTTCTCCTTGTTTTCTATCAGATGGAGATTGAAACTAACCTAATGTTAAGTAGGCTCAGGAAGTTATGTGAGGTTTGGCCAATGATTTAGCTGACACTGTCGTTAACAGTCCCTCAGCCTCCTTTGTTGATACTGTCTTTTCTTCTTCCACTTACCAGGTTTCTGTCATAGCCTAAATTTAAGGAGGGAATAATATCCATGTCCATAATGATAACATTGGGCTACATTTTGACACTCTTTGACTGAATATAAATATTAGCTATGCCATTACTTTTTTTTTTTTTTTTTAAGTCATAAAACTGGAAGAAATCTCAAGAGGTCACTTACATAGTTTCCTTTCTTGGAGAGACTATGTTTCCAGAAAGAGGAAATCTATAGTCGTTGTTCTAACATGTTGTTACTTTTATTATCAAATACTTTCACCTACCTGAACAAACTCTTTCCTGCTATTCTCTAAACTCCATTCTCCTTATATTATTTTCTCTTGTTAGTAAACATTGAACACCTTCAGGTTTTTTTTTTTAAGTTCTTTTCAAAACTAGAGCATTTAAACTCACTATTAAACATTTTCCTCATTCTCTTAATTATTTTTTAAAAAAATTTTATTGGAGTATAGTTGATTTACAATGTTGTGTTAGTTTCAGGTGTACAGCAAAGTCAATCAGTTATACATGTACATATATCCACTCTTTTTTTTTTTTTTTAGATTCTTTTCCCATATAGGCCATTACAGAGTACTGAGTAGCGTTCTCTGTGCTATACAGCAGGTTCTTATTAGTTATCTATTTTATATATAGTAGTGTGTATATGTCAATCCCAATCTCCCAATTTACCCCTCCCCCCCATCCCCTGGTAACCATAAGTTCGTTTTCTACATCCATGACTCTACTTCTGTTTTGTAAATAAGTTCATTTATACCCTTTTTTTTTAAGATTCCACATATAAGCAATATCATGATATTTGTCTTTCTGTGTCTGACTTACTTCACTCAGTATGACAATCTGTAGGTCTATCCATGTAAAGTAATTGGGACTAACTAATGTGAGTTCTATCATTGAAAAAGTGGTTTCCTAAGGTGTTCATTGTGTTTGTTTAGGCAAAACACTAGAATTTTAAGAATCAAAAGGTCAAAACTGAAAGATGCTTAGTGGTCACTTATTTCAATACCCTGAGACAACTAAGACACAGAAAGGTGAGATGAGTCATCTGAGGTCTCTTGGTCAGTGATTAAGAGCTCTTGAGATGTGGGTTTTCTCCTCTATGATCACACATCTTGCTTGTCCTATTGATTGACATGAGAGTGAGTTCTTGTACAGAGCAGAGTTATTACTGAAAGTGGGGTCGGGTTGCTCACTGCTCAAAAGCCAATAAAAGAGGCAAGATTGATGGAAAGGAAAGTTTGCTTTATTTCAGATGCTGGAAATCTGGGGGAGAGGGTGGACTCCTGTCCAAAGGCTGACACCCTGCCCCCACTGGCAACTAGTGGGCAAGAACTTTTATAGGCAGAGGGAGAGGGCTACATGTAGAAACAGCACAATCAGCTCTGACAGTCATCTTGAAATTGCTCATGCAGTGGTCTGACCAGTGTCATCTTGATTGTTTTTAAGTACAGTTAATCTTCAGTTCTAGGGTCGGTTTGTTCCCATTTCTTTGAGGCCAATTCTTGGAATTGTGGCAACTTTTGTCATGGCTACTGTCAGGTTATCATGTAGTTAACTTTTTCCACCTGGTGAGGGTTTCAGTATTTACAAGACAGCTCACAAGATATGGCTCAGAATACTATCTATAGCCCTTGAGAAGGAACTAAAAGTCCTTGACTTTGCTTACTGACTAAACTATTACTGTTTTGTCCTGTGTGCCTTTGCTTCTGTATTTTCTCACTTCTCTGATTAACCTTATTCTTTGGCTAAAGTTTTTCTACAGACAAAAGGCAGGCAGAGGATATGGGGGGAAAGGGACACAGGGTCCTGCTCCGTTTCAGACTCTTGTATATTCTTATGTTCTTAAGAAATTATGATGTCAGTTACAGAAAAAGGATAATTTTAGACCAGAGGGCACACAGCAGAAACAAGAAGAACTAAAATCCTGCAGCCTGTGGAACAAAAACCACATTCACAGAAAGATAGACAAGATGAAAAGGCAGAGGGCTATATACCAGATGAAGGAACAAGATAAAACCCCAGAAAAACAACTGAATGAAGTGGAGATAGGCAACCTTCCAGAAAAAGAATTCAGAATAATAATAGTGAAAATGATCCAGGACCTTGGATAAAGAATGGAGGCAAAGATCGAGAAGATGCAAGAAATGTTTAACAAAGACCTAGAAGAATTAAAGAACAAACAAACAGAGGTGAACAATACAATAACTGAAATGAAAACTACACTAGAAGGAATCAACAGCAGAATAAATGAGGCAGAAGAACAGATAAGTAACCTGGAAGACAGAATGGTGGAATTCACTGCTGTGGAAGAGAATAAAGAAAAAAGAATGAAAAGAAATGACAGCCTAAGAGATCTATGGGACAACATTAAATGCAACAACATTCACATTATATGGGTCCCAGAAGGAGAAGAGAGAGAGAAAGGACCAGAGAAAATATTTGAAGAGATTATAGTGGAAAATTCCCTAACATGGGAAAGGAAATAGCCACCCAAGTCCAGGAAGCGCAGTGAGTCCCATACAGGATAAACCCAAGGAGAAACATGCTGAGACACATAGTAATCAGTTTGGCAAAAATTAAAGACAAAGAAAAATTATTGAAAGCCACGAGGGAAATACGACAAATAACATACAAGGGAACTCCCATAAGGTTAACAACTGATTTCTCAGCAGAAACTCTACAACCCAGAAGAGAGTGGCAAGACATATATAAAGTGATGAAAGGGAAGAACCTACAACCAAGGTAATTCTACACGGCAAGGATCTCATTCAGATTCGATGGAGAAATCAAAAGCTTTACAGACAAGCAAAAGCTAAGAGAATTCAGCACCACCAAACCAGCTTTACAACAAATGCTAAAGGAACTTCTCTAAGTGGGAAGCACAAGAGAAGAAAAGGACCTACAAAAACAAACCCAAAACAATTTAGAAAATGGTCATAGGAACATACATATCTATAATTACCTTAAATGTGAATGGATTAAATGCTCCAACCAAAAGACACAGGCTTGCTGAATGGATACAAAAACAAGACCCATATATATGCTGTCTACAAGAGACCCACTTCAGACCTAGGGACACATACAGACTGAAAGTGAGGGGATGAAAAAAAATATTCCATGCAAATGGAAATCAAAAGAAAGCTAGAGTAGCTATACTCATATCAGATGAAATAGACTTTAAAATAATGTTACAAGAGACAAGGAAGGACACTACATAATGATAAAGGGATCAATCTAAGAAGATATAACAATTATAAATATATATGCACCCAACATAGGAGCACCTCAATACATAAGGCAACTGCTAACAGCTATAAAAGAGGAAATCGACAGTAACACAATAATAGTGGGAGACTTCAACACCTCACTTACACCAATGGACAGATCAACCAACGTGAAAATAAATAAGGAAACAAGCTTTAAATGACACAATAGACCACATAGATTTAATTGATATTTATAGGACATTCCATCCAAAAACAGCAGATTACACTTCCTTCTCAAGTGCGCACAAAACATTTTCCAGGACAGATCACATCCTGGGTCACAAATAAAGCCTCAGTAAATTTAAGAAAATTGAAATCGTATCAAGCATCTTTTCTGACCACAACACTATGAGATTAGAAATGAATTACAGGGCAAAACACGTAAAAAACACAAACACATGGAGGCTAAACAATACATTACTAAATAACCCAGAAATCACTGAAGAAATCAAAGAGAAAATCAAAAAATACCTAGAGACAAATGACAATGAAAACACGACGATCCAGAATCCATGGGATGCAGCAAAAGCAGTTCTAAGAAGGAAGTTTATAGCTATACAAGCCTACCTCAAGAAACAAGAAAAATCACAAATAAACAATCTAACCTTACACCTAAAGGAACTAGAGGAAGAAGAACAAACAAAACCGAAAGTTAGCAGAAGGAAAGAAATCATAAAGATCAGAGCAGAAATAAATGAAATAGAAACAAAGAAAACAATAGGAAAGATCAATAAAACTAAAAGCTGGTTTTTTGAGAAGATAAACAAAATTGTTAAACCATTCGCCAGACTCATCAAGAAAAAGAAGGAGAGGACTCAAATCAATAAAATTAGAAATGAAAAAGGAGAAGTTACAACAGACACCACAGAAATACAAAGCATACTAAGAGACTACTACAAGCAACTCTATACCAATAAAACAGACAACCTGGAAGAAATAGACAAATTCTTATAAAGGTGTAACCTTCCAAGACTGAACCAGGAAGAAATAGAAAATATGAACAGACCAATCACAAGTAATGAAACTGAAACTGTGATTTAAAATCTTCCAACAAACAGAAGTCCAGGACCAGATGGCTTCACAGGTGAATTCTATGAAACATTTAGAGAAGAGCTAACACCCATTTTTCTCAAACTCTTCTAAAAAATTGCAGAGGAAGGAACACTCCCAACCCCATTCTATGAGGCTACCATCACCCTGATAGCAAAACCAGACAAAGATGTCACAAAAAAAGAAAATTACAGACCAACATCACTGATGAACATAGATGCAAAAATCCTCAACAAAATACTAGTAAACAGAATCCAACAGCACATTAAAAGTATCATACACCACGATCAAGTGGGATTAATCCCAGGGATGCAAGGATTCTTCAGTATACGCAAATCAATCCATGTGATACGCCACATTAACAAATTGAAGAATAAAAACCATATGATCATCTCAATAGATGCAGAAAAAGCTTTGACAAAATTCAACACCCATTTATGATAAAAACTCTCCAAAAAGTGGGCATAGAGGGAACCTACCTCAAAATAATAAAGGCCATGTATGACAAACCCACAGCCAACATCATTCTCAATGGTGAAAAACTGAAAGCATTTCCTCTAAGATCAGGGTCAAGACAAGGATGTCCACTCTCACCACTATTATTCAACATAGTTTTGGAAGTCCTAGCCACGGCAGTCAGAGACGAAAAAGAAACAAAAGGAATACAAATTGGAAAAGAAGAAGTAAAACTGTCACTGTTTGCAGATGACATGATACTATACATAGAGAATTCTAAAAATGCCACCAGAAAACTACGAGAGGTAATCAATGAATTTGGTAAAGTTGCAGGATACAAAATTAATGCACAGAAATCTCTTGCATTCCTATACACTAATGATGAACAATCTGAAAGAGAAATTATGGAAACACTCCCTATTACCCTTGTAAAAAAAAGAATAAAATACCTAGGAACAAACCCACCTAGGGAGACAAAAGACCTGTATGCAGAAAATTATAAGACACTGATGAAAGAAATTAAATATAATACCAACAAATGGAGAGATATATCATGTTCTTGGATTGGAAGAATCAATATTGTGAAACTGACTATACTACCCAAAGCAGTCTACAGATTCAATACAATTCCTATCAAATTACCAATGGCATTTTTTACGGAACTAGAACAAATCATCTTAAAATTTATATGGAGACACAAAAGATGCCGAACAGCCAAAGCAGTCTTGAGGGAAAAAAACGGAGCTGGAGGAATCAGACTCCCTGACTTCAGACTATACTGCAAAGCTACAGTAATCAAGACAATATGGTACTGGCACAAAAACAGAAACATAGATCAATGGAACAAGATAGAAAGCCCAGAGATAAACCCATGCACCTATGGTCAACTAATCTATGAAAAGGAGGGAAAAAAAAAAAAAAAAGGAGGGAAAGATATACAATGGAGAAAGGACAGTCTCTTAAACAAGTGGTGTTGGGAAAACTGGACAGCTCCATGTAAAAGAATGAACTTAGAACACTCCCTAACACCATATGCAAAAATATACTCAAAATGGCTTAGAGACCTAAATGTAAGACCAGACACTATAAAACCCTTAGAGGAAGACATAGGAAGAACACTCTTTGACATAAATCACAGCAAATCTTTTTTGATCCACCTCCTAGAGTAATGGAAATAAAAACAAAAATAAACAAATGGGACCTAATGAAACTTAAAAGCTTTTGCACAGCAAAGGAAACCATAAACAAGATGAAAAGACAACCCTCAGAATGGGAGAAAATATTTGCAAATGAATCAACGGACAAAGGATTAATCTCCAAAATATATAAACAGCTCATGCAGCTCAATATTAAAGAAACAAACAACCCAATCCAAAAATGGGCAGAAGACCTAAATAGACATTTCTCCAAAGAAGACATACAGATGGCCAAGAAGCACATGAAAAGCTGCTCAACATCACTAATCATTAGAGAAATGCAAATCAAAACTACTCAGACAAGTACAGGTTTCTGGTAACTGACTATACTGCTGAACTGAATGAATAAGCATTTTCAGAACTCCAATGGAAAACTGATGAATTCATAAAAGTGCTAACAAGGGCTTCCCTGGTGGCACAGTGGATGAGAGTCCGCCTGCCGATGGAGGGGACACGGGTTCGTGCCCCGGTCCGGGAGGATCCCACGTGCCGCGGAGCGGCTGGGCCTGCGAGCCATGGCCGCTGAGCCTGCGCGTCTGGAGCCTGTGCTCCGCAACGGGAGAGGCCACTACAGCTAGAGGCCCGCATACTGCAAAAAAAAAAAAAAAAAAAAGTGCTAACAAAAAATCAAGATGAAAAAATATTAATTACATGAGACTGAGTGAACTGATGAGGATGATTATAATTTTTGTGACTTTCTGTTTGAATTAAAAAAAATCCCACAGGGAAAAAAGAAAGAAAACAGACACTTTTATACTTTGAGCTTCTTTAAAATGTTTTTAATAGCTCCTAATTCTGTTGATAGAATTATAATAATCTATAGGCAAATTTTCCTTTTAATCAGAAATATATAAAAGGAAGTAAGATTTCTGTGTAGCTCATGATCATTTGAAGAATTTGACACTATACTAAACTAAATAGCTCAACATGAGTGTTGTTCAAGATGAACTACTCCAGAACATCAATTAAATGTTTTTGTGTTTGGATCTACCTTTTAAAGTATATTATAAACTCAGCTATCTACTGCTTTCCAAAATCTAGACTTTTAAATGAGCCTCTAGAGTATTAGCCAAAAGTAATCCCCAATGCTGTAATAAACTATGTGTCTAAAATACCTATTTTGTCAAGTGATTTGAAAGGAAAACAGATGGTCAGGAAATTAAATGATAATATGTGATCGTTCAGAGAAACAGATTGGCTGAAAAAATTGCCTCTCAAAATGACCAATATCCTTTTCCATTTAAGTAACCCAGAAGATCAGCTTCTCTAACACTTGAGACTTAAAAGATCTCAGATTCTATGATTCTCACTCAGTGTTGGAAGAGACTATAGAGTGATGGTATCGAAAGCCAGTCCACAGACTAGTACTAGCCTATGACAAGCATTCTGTGTGAGCACTTTAGCCTGTCAGTAGTGAAAGGAAAAAGAGGAAAATGATGTGGTAAGTTTGTCATAAAGCTAAAATACATCCAGCTTTTTATAATTGAAATGTCATTTTTGAAATGATAGTGATAATAGATCTTTGTTTTTATTGTTTGTTTTTATAATGTTCTTAGCAAAGTTGGGGTCTTCAGACTTAAAAAAAAAATTAAACCATTTAAGAAATTATAAAAATCTGGGCACCATTGCCTTAGATGCCAGTTCAATTGTCTACTCTTTAGAATATAAAGTACCTATGATAGAATTTCAATTATTTAATAAAAGTGGAATAAATTACTTAGAAGGTTCTTAGTATGACCCCACCCATCACCCCCAAGATTACTCTGAAAGTCTGGTCTTCAACTGTTTTCAATAGATTATTGCAGCGGTTTCTAGGCAGTGATTTTTTTTTCCCCCTTCCATTTTCATGACTATGCTGAAGCTTTCATTGAAGCTCAGCCTGCATCTATAGATTCTGAACTGTTTGTCAGTATTAGTAGCTCATAATTGTGATTTGTCATGCAGCACCTCTTACTGTTCTTATAACACTTCTGTGGTTTTAAAAAGTTATTTTGGTAGCAGTTCCTTTATCATCAGAGGGAACATTTTGCCTCAATAGGAAATTCATTCTGTGCAGACAGGCTGCAAATTCCCATGACATGGCAGGCTCATCTGTCAAAGAATATTTTTTATTCCCATTACCTCTTTGATTACATTCAGAATGCCCCAGTAATGCTGATGAGATCATTCTAACTCTTAAGAACATTTTCCTCATGTTTTTCATTATCTCCATATAACATAAAAAAGGTTTAACTCACAGTGAAATGATAGAGAAATCTCTGTTTTTCTCTTTGAGAAGTTGTTTTGGGAAGGAAGGTTCATATATAAATCTTTTAAAATATTTTTAAAACTAGCAGTACCTGTATTTATTTCTTAACTGAATGCTAATTTGCATGTATGACATTTACATATACTATGGGTTCTATTAGTGAATGGTTTATACACACAAAAAATTTTCTGTTTATTGTCAAGTCTACCTATAATGTACTGAAAGAACAGGAAATACTATGAATTATTGGTACATTTTTTAGTGAAATGTGGTGTTTTATGTGCCATAATGAGAACCAAAATAGGTAAACACTCGGCTATGTGATTTAAGAGCAGAAATATATAATTGATGCAATTAGATGCCTAATTGGCATTTTAAATGAAGTCTGTATTTGTGCATATGTAATTATAATTTGAAAATATTCTGAATATTTATCCTCTATTTTTCTCTGAATTACAGCACTATATATATATGCTCAGGATTTTATTTTTTATTTTTAAAAAACTTTTTATTATGAAAAATTTTAAACATTCACAAAAGTAAAGACAATAATATAATGAGCCCAATATACCCTTACCCACTTTAATAATCAAAGCATGCCGATCTTGTTTCATTTATGTCTCCATTCACCATTCTCTCCCCACTAGATTATATCAAATCAAATATCATCCTTTTATCCTTAATATAAATCATTTCATCTTTAGTTTCATCCATAAATTGTATACCAATAGTACATCTAAAATATTTTTTCTTGATGCTATCAAATATACAAAGAGTTCAAGTTTCCCTCCCTCTTGAGTATCAGTGTGTGTGTGTGTGTGTGTGTGTGTGTGTGTGTCTGTGTGTGTGTGTGTGTCTGTGTGTGTGTGTGTGTGTGTGTGTGTGTCTGTGTGTGTGTGTCTGTGTGTGTGTGTGTGTCTGTGTGTGTGTGTGTGTCTGTGTGTGTGTGTCTGTGTGTGTGTCTGTGTGTGTGTGTGTCTGTGTGTGTGTGTGTGTCTGTGTGTGTGTGTGTGTGTCTGTGTGTGTGTGTGTGTGTCTGTGTGTGTGTGTGTCTGTGTGTGTGTGTGTGTGTGTGTGTGTCTGTGTGTGTGTGTCTGTGTGTGTGTGTGTGTGTGTGTGTGTCTCTGTACATTTTGTTTGACTCTGGATCAAATTAAAATCCACACATGGTAATTGCATTTGGCTACTGTTTTTCCTGAACCTCTTAAACATAGTTTTCCTTCTCCTTCCTTTTTTATTTTCTTGCCAATCATATACAAAAGAAAGTGGGTCGTTTGTCCTGTAGAATTTTCTATATTGTGGATTATTCTGATTGTACCCCCTTGGGGGTGTTGCTAACAGGTGCCCCTAAATCGTTAGTTTTGGTATTTTAAGATTATCTTCCATCTTTGAATGTAAAGCTCAAATGTCTTCATTTCTCTGCTTCATTTGAGTAAAGTACTTCATTTACTTCATTCAAGGAAAGTCCAATTCCCAATCTAACTTTTTTTTTTGTCATACCTGTCAATCCATTTTAGGTATTTTAGGAGAAAATTACATATAAGACGAGTGCTTTCCCACTTGTTCCCAACCTCAAAAAGAGAGATTAATCAACTAAAAAATTTAGCTTATTCTTACTTGTGGGTGGCATAGAGTTTCACTGAGGTGTACAAAGGCCATTTTAAGCATTTCGGTTCTTTGCAAGTGAGTCCTAATATGGTCAAAATTCTTAATTACTAAGTGCTTCTTGACCATTGTATTTTTGTGGAATTCAGTTTCTGAAATTACAAAATGTGTTCTGATAAACCAATTCACTTGTCTTCCTAACTGTTCTAATTGAGTGTTTCTCTGCTTGCTGGGGAGGAGTAGGGGAGAAGATACATCCAGAAGGATGTATCAGGATTACCAATAAGACTTTTAATGCCCTCTACTCTTCTCCACCCGCCCCTGCTGAATTGAGGAATACGATTGCAGTGAAGGCTACATGGAATCATCAAACATCCATCAGTTGTGTTGGGGGTGGAAAATAGGTTGGAAACCACTGTCAACAGTGGTTGTAAGGCCACTTAAGAAAGGCCCTCGTGAGGAAGGTGCTGTATAAAGTTGCAGTGTGCCTCATTAACTTACAAAGACATCTTAGCCCAAGATGTTGACTATCAAGAAGACAAAAAGGTAAGAACAAATAATGGCCTCTCTTTCCCCACTAAGGAAGACTTGATTCACATACATAGAATAGATTAGGGATGAGGATACATTTCTGACTAGAGAAATGAGTTTATTCTTTTAGTGGAGATTTTTTGAGCATCTACTTGGTGTTGCAGTGTGCACATCTCTGAGGGAGAAAATGAATAACAATTCGAAGTGTCTCTGTCCCCTGAGAGCTTATAGTTTAGTTGAAGAGAAAAGGCACATTCACACAAAAGACTTAAATAAAAATGAAAGATAATATTTGATTAAGCATTAGGATTGGGGATGAAAAAGTTTAGAAAGCAGAATGAAGCCGAGAACAAGGGCCAAAGGATTTCTGAGGAAATTCGGGGCTTCTCCTATTTGGGAATGATTTTATCATGTGAAGTCGATGACTCTCTCCAAAAGCTCTTAAGCTCCCTCCATATTTATGATTCACACAAGAAAATTACCCAAATTACCAAAATCTACAGTTCCAGTGAACAAAAACTGTCAGTACAACCAAAATAATGTACCCTTTCAATTAAACTGACAAGCTACACTTGCAACGTATTTGCTAAAAATAAATGAAACATCTCAAAGTAAAAATAAGGTATGAGTAGTAAGCCCCAATTGCATTATTATTTAAGTGAGGGTGGCAAAAAACAGAGGTATTAACCTTTCTGTGTTGGAGATTCTATGGAGAATTGATGCAAGCTGTGGCGCTTTTTCCCCTGAAAGATAATTGTATTTATATACAGAATTTTGCACATATTTCAGGATTCATGGATCCCTGGAAGCTCACCCATCAACTCCAATTTTTAAGAATCCTGACATGTAAGAATAAAACAGAACTAAACTTTCTACTCCCCCTTAAGTGATGAGAAGGTTAGTAGGCTTAAAGCTACAAACATTTAACAAATTGGGTCCAAGAACAATGCTAGGTCCAGAAGGGTAATCAGAGCAAAAGGCAGATGGGCTTAGGGAGGGTGGTGGTCCTGGGATGTTATCTGAAGCTGGGTTTTCATATGTACCTGAAAGCGTAGTCCATGGTTCAGCTGAATCCATTTAAAGAGTGTATACTTAGATCCTTTAAGGACAATACAGACGAATTTTGGCTAAAATTAGTAGTAAAAAAATGAAGAAATTGCAAAGTAAGTTACACTATCCCTAACAGACTTAACTGAAAAACTTGGGCTCTGAAGGACCCACAAAAGGAGTTTAAATTATTTTCTTTAGCCCATTAAGCCTGGGTAACTTTCAAATAAACTGTACATGATGCCTCAGTAGTACCATATGTAACTTTAAAAGCCCTTTATTTAACTTTTATGTATGCGAATTGTGTTGAAAACTAACAGGAAGCTGTTGTCATTAAAATTATCAAAACTTGATAATATTACACAAAAAAGAAAGTTAATTCATAGGAATGATGATTCAGGAAATAGAATAACCAGTATATATTGTTGCTTTAAAGAGGAATAGCTGTCAACAATGTTATCAATAGTTAAAGTCTTCTAGAAAATTTCAAATAGCTCTCTGCCAATCCGTAAAGATAGCATCACATTCATCACCATAGCTTTAGTTGTCAGGAATGATGTTTTGTTTATTTGTTTGTTTGTTTTTTAATTTTGGCTGTGTTGGGTCTTCGTTTCTGTGCGAGGGTTTTCTCCAGTTGCAGCAAGCGGGGGCCACTCTTCATCGCGGTGCGCGGGCCTCTCACTATCACGGCCTCTCTTGTTGCGGAGCACAGGCTCTAGAGCGCAGGCTCAGTAGTTGTGGCTCACGGGGCTAGTTGCTCCGCGGCATGTGGGATCCTCCCAGACCAGGGCTCGAACCCGTGTCCCGTGCATTAGCAGGCAGATTCTCAACCACTGCGCCACCAGGGAAGCCCAGGAATTATGTTTTTATTGGCTAAAGGCAGTACTTTAAAAAAGCAGAGAAGAGAGTTAACTTTGAGGAAATACCGATTGTGGAATTTTATTTGTAGTAGTTTCTCTTACTCTGACTAGTAGGACAATTATAAATATATCCTTATTCTTAAGATGAAATACTTATTTAGCAGTTACACAGCTGTGGAAGTATAGCACAGTACTTCACTAGTTCCTATTCTGTTAAAGGTCCATGAATAGAAAAAGGCTTACTTGCAACTGGACCAGTCCACCAAAAAAATTATTGAGATCATTGACCAGGTGCAGATGAAAGGTTGACTCAGGAGTTAGGTTCAAAGTTAATTGAGAAACATGTTTATTGCAGTCATGACAGGGCCTCAAAAGTGATTTTAAAACTCATTGAATGGATAACTAATAAGACTATTTTCATTATTGTTGAGCTTACTTTTTAATCTCTTCCTCTCTTTTTTCTCTCTCTCCTCCTTCCCTCCCCCCACCCTCTCTCTCTCTCTCACCCATTAACATTATTGGCTTTTAAAACCTAAATCAGGATTTCTTTAAATATGAATAGGTCTTTGTCAATCTATTATCTCTTCTGCCTGCATATAAATTTCTTCCATACGCATTATGTGGCAATAGGGGTAATGGTGAAAAGGAAAAGATGAATGGGTATAAGGATATTAAGAATCCATGGTTCTTTTACATAAGATTTCAGTGGGTCTATTTGGGAGCAATATAAGATTCTGGTATTTGCTATTATTTTAGTAACATAGTGTCACTGATGTGAAATTTAACTCATGTATTTATTTTTATTTGTATAATTAGTATTTGAGTGTCTGTAGTATGCAGTGTACACAGCAGAACAAGCATACCAGTTATTAAAAGATTGAACTATTTCTACAATAGTTGGGAGATAGCACTGCTGTGGGTGCCATATCCCACCTTCCATGCTCTGAAAGTCCCAGACCCTCTTCCAAAAACCTCTAGATCTCCTTATGATCCAGTAAATAAAAGAACCATAAAAGACACAGTAGAGGGTCTTCAAGACTTTAGTGTGAAGGCCAGCATCGTTCTGATTGGGCAGGACCCCATGCTGTACCAGTTGTTAAAAGTAATATTTAAATCACCTGGGCTATATGCAAAACACTGTGTTTAACTCACCAGGGAATAAAAAGGTGAATAAGTCACATCCCCTGTTCCCAAGGAGCTCACAGATGAATCAGTAGTAGCGGTTCTAAAACGGCTGACATTTACTGAGCACTTACTAGAAGCCTGAGCACTGTTCTAAGCATGTTTCATATATTATCTCATTAACCCTCACAATATCCTTAGGAATTTGTTTTATCTCTTTTACAGATGATAAAACTGAGGCATAGAAGGATTAAATGATTTTTCCAAAGTCATACAAACAATAAGAGGTGAAGCCATAGTACATATCAGGCAGTCTGACTCCTGAAAGGGCATGGGAGGATGTGTGTAGAGTTCTAATTTGCGCCTGCACTCCAGGTACGTTCAAGACGCTGGAGATACACCAGAGAACAAAACAGACCAAACTTTCTGCCTTCACGCAGCCTGTATTCTTATGAGCAAGATAAACAGAAAATAAGTAAATGAATAAACTATAGAGTATAACAGATGGTGAAAAGTGCAGGGGGGAAAAACAAGGCAGGGGAGGGGTGGGGTGTGCTGGGGAGGTATAGCTTGCAATTTTAAATAGGGAAGTCAAGAAAAGCTTCAGTGAGGAGACATTTGAATAAAATGCTGAAAAGCCATGAAGGGAACAAGCCCTTTGACTCTCCAGAAAGAAAAAATACTCCAGGCAGAAGGAATACAAAATGAAAACTCAAAGCCACCGGCATGTTCATAGAACAGCAAGGAGACCAGATGGTTGGTTGGAGTGAGCAAGGGGATAGTAGTAGCAGACTGGGTGGGATAGGAGACAGTAGTGGCAGATGGATCATGTAAAAGAAAGGGGCAAATTATTGGTATATGTGTATCCACATTGAAACATGATTCTGGGGAAGATGCAGAGACCAGATTAAAAAGGGTCTTGCAAACCATTTTTAGGAGCTTTACTTTATCTTGATGGCAGTGGGGAGCCACTGAAGAACTTTAAGCATGGCAGTGACAGATCTGGCTGCCATATAGAGAATGAATTAGATGTAAGCGCAGGCCCTTCAGGGTCAGGGAGGAGCAGTAATCAAGGTAAGATCATGATTTAGCACCCGATCTATGACTGCAGCCAGCCAAGGGAATAGAGAAAAGTATACAGATGGAGAGAGATTTAGGAGAGACTCACTAGAACTTGGTGATTGCTTAGACATGGTAACCAAGAGCAAGTGAAGACTCCAGGTAATTCCCAGGTTTCTGCCTTGAGTAGCTGAATGGATGATGATGCCAGTCACTGAGAAAAATTAAGTTTTTTTGGTATTTAGATGAGATGACAAAAATGGTTTGGGCATATTGCATTTGAGAGGTAATAGACATGGTCTGGGCAGGGTTTAGCATATAGATTAAAGACAATAATCTTGTCCACTTCAATTCTTGTTGGTATTTTAAAGTGCTGTAATGTATTTTTACAAACATACCCTAAGGTGCCTGTTTACATACCAACCTATTTTAGACCTATAAAAAATTTTGCATTTATCTGCCAAGCAATTGCTGTCCCGTGGAAGGAGAGCTCTGGTGAGTACCTGTCCCTTTGTTGTCTCTATTTCTAATATTCTATAACCCACTTTAATTTGTCATTTGATTTAGATGACTTAAAGGCTTTTGAATCACAAGCCACGTATATACTAATAGAAGAGCCTTCAACAATATTTTTTTTTTGATTCACCAAAAAAGATGATCATTTCTTGATCACAAACAGTAACATTTCTTGTCCTCAGCTCAACCTCATTATAACTATACATTTAAGCAAACTCAGATATCCTCTGAAATGAGTCACCTCATCCCAGGGTTCAACTGACATGAAGAATTACCTTATTTTAGTCAGAAAACCTTAATTAGATTAGGTTGGCCTTTCTGGACTTTATGTGTTGCTACATACAGGAGTTAAAAACCTTGATCTATGTATATCACACAAATCAGGAGAAGACCAATGAAAGCAGAAATGAACTCATGTTTCTGTATGCAGCTGCTTTGATGAAGACATTTCAAATAGAAACTGGAAAACCAGAAGCACAAAACTAAGGAGATAATAGCCAGTGAAGGGGAGAAGTGATTAATTCAGATCAGGAAAAAGCTGCAGAGCTCAAAGAGACTATGATGAAATTATTAGGGGCTATTGGAGATGTAATCCATATCTCCCTGTCACATATGTTCTATGTGATAGTACCGTGAATGTCATGGGAGAAAATTAATGCCTTACAATATAAACATGTTTAAACTTTATGAAAAATACCCACACAAAAGACTGATTTGATATATATACATTCAGAGATGGACAGGGAAGTTCATCTGCTACATGGTGAGAGCAGCTGACAATCAGGAAACTCAAAGTTACATTCTAGCAGAATCTTTTATTAATATTGACCCATAATTGTGGCTCTGTAAAATTTTTCATCTTATTCTATTTATATAGTGTCCTTTGTAATATGATAATGCATTTCAATTATTATTGTTGGATTGCAAACAAAATGCATCCTAGACATACATTCCTTAGATAAGGGAAAAGGCCCAAGCTCTGCTGCTCTCTGCTCTTGGGTAAAAAAATTTAAAAGAGTTCTACAATTTTGTTTCTTAAAAAAGAACAAATCTTGATGAAATTTTAAGTTCTATTGGGATGTTTTATAAAATTATATTATTAAAATTCTAAAAGAGTTTTAATCATAAAGATGGGAGGCTTGAGTGTGAGATATAAATATTAACATTTCTTTACTTTTCTCCAATAATTTATATTGCTCCCTGGGTCACTGAGCTGTATCTTAATTTTGAAGTTACCTGGAGTTCTACCTTGTCACAGCCTGACCTAATGTGTGTGGGTGAGTGAGGAAAACCACTTAAATAAAAAGAGTGTTGTGACTTTAAAGAATACAATGCATTTTCCCAGCATGAGCATTCACGATGTTTCTGCAGAAAGGGAGATGACATAGGACAAGGGATTACTTTGTTTTGATTAAGGATTGAATAAATGTTACAGTACCAGTGCTTTGTCTATACACAGGCAACAAATAAGTATGTGATTCTGAATTGCAAAAATGGGATAAAGGTGGCTTATATAAGAAGCAAATATAGCAGAAACATACAAATATCAAACTTTCCTTTATTCAGACATCAAGAAAGTATATCTGAGCTGTTCTTTTTATCTCATTCCTATTTCTCCCATGCAATGCTTTATATACACTTTTAATAGTTAAACTGCTTTTAATGGATGAATTTTCATTTAAAAGTAAAAAAAGATGTTCTTTGCTTCAAGCAGCATGTGTGTTTTTAATCTTTAATAGGTCACCTTCCCAAGTGCAAGCAGGCAAGCTGTTATTGATCAAAGAGGTTTTGTTGGGTAGCTCTCAGATTATTGAGTGACAAACTTTATTGAATTTGACTTAACAGAAGTCAGAAGACAGCTGAAGCATAAGAGCTTGCACTGCCATCAGAGTCATTTTACGACAGCCAGGGAGCAAAGCTCAGAGATGGATACTGAGCTCTTTGCTGGCCCTTGGAGATTAACTGAACAGCCTTCCTACCAATTCCCAAGCCTGTCAGCAGAACCAATTAGATTTTCAACCAGTAGACAAGAAGGGTGGCACTTGGGGACCTTTTTGCTTTAGGTCGAAGGCTTTTCAGACTGCGATGAGATGACATTGATGATGACACGTTGAGCATTGGTTGGTTTTAAGACAAGTTAAATTAGCAGTCTTGAAATGATTCCAACTGTCTCCTGACTTCTCACTGTTGCCATATTCAGTGGATCCTGTCAGGAGCAAGTTGATGACTTAATAGTCTTTCTTGAGTGGATTTGAGCACTTTGGCTGTGTGTTTATGTGTAGTTGTCATGCTTAAAATATTCATATGAAGGTTTGAAATATTTATTTGAAGGCACCTTCTGCAGAGTTCAGCAGTAAGGCTCTCAGTGCTTCTACCTACTTTTTATTTTATTTTATTTTTTGCTTCTTTAAGCAGTTATTTTGTACAACTACCTTTTATTCTATTTCATATATAATTGATGACAGTGTTTCATGTAGTTATTGATTACTTCATTTATGATAAAGTTAAAGAGCCTTTCTGACATCCTGCTTCTCTTCCAGACTACTGTATATTCAGGTCTGCTTACTTCTCATAATAGTTTGGGAACCGTGGGGATTAGGGAAGCCACCGTTGTTTTTACTCCATGACCTTTTATCCAAGAAACTGAGGCAGCTTTTAATGGAAGGGATATAAACACAAGAATGAAAACATGTATGTATTAACAGTGCAGTTAATCTTGTCTTAAATGATATAGACAGGGTATCTTTGAGAAGCTTCATTTTTAACCTTGGAAAAGTTTTTCAGGATACTTGTTTGAGGTATTGAAAATATCATTACTCAAGTCTGCATTTGCACTTAAAGATTACTGAATAGTCTTAACCTCTGCTAACCTTAGAAAACTATTACGGGTGTACTTTTACATTATATAGATAGTTGAGATTTCTGATTTAAAGTTTTTGATATTCAGCAGAGTTACGTGGCATATAACTCATTTACAATAATTTGCAATTTGTTGTACCTCTTCATTTTTATAAATGAGAATGATTTTAACTGATTATATTTGTGTAGGTACGTACATATGCATCTGCAAATGTGTGCATATTTATAATTCATATTTTGTAACAAAGTTATATAATTTCTACAGTTACATTCTGGTGTTATTAGTTGGTAATTGCTGACCCCTCTAAAGGGATGAAAATGACAATATTTTACATGTATAAATGATTTCAGGCTACTAGAGAACTCCTTTGCTGAATGAGACAAGGGCTAGCACCTTGGAGACCTACAGTAGTTAAGTCCTTTCTGTAGACCTTGATTTACAAACAGAGCACCTTTGGTGTATGTACTTAACACTGGATTTGGAACTCTGACCCTATGGTTTCATAGGTATACATTGCTTGGGATACAAGTTATAATGTGTGGGAAATAAACCTTTCAACATCAGATCATATTTTCAAATGGATTCTCCTTGCTGCTTTTTAAGATAGCCATGTTTGGTCAGAACCCCATGTAATCATCACCCAGTCCCAACAAGCAATAATCCATGGCCAATCTTGCCCATCAAAATCCCCATTCATAAACAAAAAACAAAAAAAACTTAACGTGAGCCATGGCCGCTGAGCCTGCGCGTCCGGAGCCTGTGCTCTGAAGCGGGAGAGGCCACAGCAGTGAGAGGCCCGCATACCGCAAAAAAAAAAAAAAAAAAAAAAAAATGTTGATACGTTTCTTTCCTTTTTTCTAAACACACACATTTCCCTCCTCAAAGCTGTTTTTATATTGTTCTTTGATGCTTATTTTTGACTCCTCCTCCTCCTGCCCAGCCAAGCTGAGCATTTCAATAGCACTCTCATCAGCACCCTTAAAACTCTCATCCCCTGACCCTCGCTTATGCTTACTCATCCAATCACCAACCACATAATAAAGCTAACAATTGGTTTTCTCTGCTCCTGCACTGCTAAATGCTGCTGAAAGAAAATGCATAAATGTTGATTGCACCATTACATTTATGATTTTCAGCCTCAGGTGACCCCGTGGTACCACCTGGTGATCAGTTTACCGATTCCCCACAGGAGCTATTTCAAATATGTACTTCTTTCCTCAATTCCCCAACCTTGCCTCTAGCCAATATCATTAGGCATAATAGATGACTTGGACTTCTGGTTCTCTGTGAAAGAGAGAGTCATGAGTTATATCAAATTTCCTTTCTTCCTCCTAATTTAAATATATCTTCATTAATCTTTAATTCCTAACCTCTGTCTCAAAATAAAAAGGTTCCTTCTTCCAACAAGGTTAATATTTAAAACCATGGACTCTGAAGCCAGATTGCCTGGTTTAGGATTCAGGCTCCACCTTTTCTTGACTGTATGTCCGTGGGCAAGTTTTTCAACTCCTCTGTGCTTCAGTTTTCTCATCTGTAAAATGAGAATTCTAGTAGTTCTTGTCTCTAGGGTTGCATACAGAATTAAGTGACTTAATATATGTAAAGTTCTACAAACAGAGGCTGGTGTCTGGCGCAGAAGATATCACAATATACGTAGTAGTAGTTTTTTTTTTCTTTAATCGGGGTATAGTTGTTTTACAATGTTGTGTTAGTTTCTACTGTACAGCGAAGCGAAGTAGAGTTCCGTGTGCTATACAGCAGGTTCTCATTAGTTATTTTATACCTATTAGTGTATATATGTGAATCCCAATCTCCCAGTTCATCCTCCCCCCTTCTCCCCTTGGTGTCCATACTTTTGTTCTCTACATCTGTGTCTCTGTTTCTACCTTGCAAACCAGTTCATCTGTACCATTTTTCTAGATTCCACATATAGGCATTAATACATGATATTTGTTTTTCTCTTTCTGACTTACTTCACTCTGTATGACAGTCTTTAGGACCTAGAGGCTGTAGTAGTAGTTGTTATTGTTATCTTTCCAAGACTCTACCTGTGTTCCTGATTGTGATAAGTAGCGTAAAGAACAGGAGGAAGCTTCTTACATAGGTTGGTCTGGGAAGGCCTCTCTGAGGAAGTGACATTTGACCAGATATCTAATGGGTGAGAATAGTCTAGTCAAGTGAAAAACTTAGAGAACACATCCTAGGCAGAGAAAACTAGTGCAAAGGCCCTGAAAGACGGAAATTGTTTAGTTTTTTGAAGAATGAAAGGAAACTAGTTAAAGCTGAAGTGTAGCAAGAAGGGAAAGAATGCCTCAAATGAACTTGGGGAGATGCCTGAGGCCAGCCAGCATCATATAGGAACCTAGCAGGCCACCATAAAGGGTATACATTTTATTCTAAGTACAATGGGAGGCCATTGAAGCGTTTTAACCAGAGGAACAGCATGATCTAATTTGTATTTTTAAAGATTACTCTTTTTGTTTAGATTGATTAGATTTAGATTAGATTGATTAGATTGATTGATTAGATTTAGATAGAGAATAGACTGTTTGAAGGGCAAGAATGGAATAGGGAAAGGTTGATAAAAGATTATTGCATTATTCTAATTGAGAGATGGTAGTGATTTGGATTGTGGTGGAGCAATTGTAATGGCATGAAATAGATGAATTCTAGATATAATTTGGGAATTCAAATGGGGACATGGTGATGGATTGGTTGTGTGAGGGGGATGGTGAAAGAAAGGTAAGAATCAAGTATGACTTTTAAGTCATTGGCTTGAACAATATGATAGATGGTGGGGTTATTTATATAAATCATTCTCTAGCAAAGTCCACAGTCTCCAGGCAGGCAAAGGTAAAGATAAAGTATAATCCAAGATAAACTACAAAGTGACACATTTAGGTTTCAAAATGGCCTTGCTTTCTCATTCCTCTTAGTATGGTAGATGGCAAGGAAAACTTCCACTTACTTATATCTAATGCTTTTTTTTAACTTTTAAAAGTCAACTTTATAAAAGTACAATTTGCATACAATGAATGTACCCATTTTAAATGTACATTTCAATGAGTTTTAACAAATGTATAGATCTACGTAATCACTGCTCCAGTCAAGTTATAAAAAGTTTCCATTACTCTGAAAAGTTTGCTCATGTCCCTTTGTTGTCATGCCCAAGCCCTGGTCCCAGTCATAGCCCTAGGAAACTACAGATCTCTGTAATTATCACTATAGATTAGTTTAACCTGTTCTAGATTTCTATATAAATGGAATTATATAGAATGTATTCTTTTGTAGGTACCTTTTTCCCTCAAATCATTGTTTTTTGAGATTTATCCATATTGTTGTGTATCAGTAATTCATCCTTTTAAAATTTTGTAGTATCCCATTGTATGAGTATATACCACAATTTGTTCATTCATCCACCTGTTGATCAACAGTTGGATTGTTCCCATCTTGAGGCTATTGTGAATCAGGCTGTTAGGAACATTTACAAACATTTGTGTACAGGATCTTTTATGGACATCAGTTTTTATTATTCTTGGATAATACCTGGGAGTGGAATGGCTGGGTCAATGTGATATGTATGCTGTATGTTTAACCCTTTAAGGAATTGCCAAACTGTTTTTCAAAGTGGTTGTATCATTTTACATCCCCGCTGGCAATGTATGAGTTTCAGTTGCTTCACATTCTCACCAATACTTAGTAAGATCACTCTTTTTAATTTTGGCCATTATAGTGGCTCTGTAATGTTATCTCATTATGCTTTTAATTTTCATTTCCCTGATGATTACTGATGTTGATATCTTTTATGTGTTTGTATATCTTCTTTTGTGAAGTGTAAAGATTCTGTTTAAATTTTTTGTGTAGTTTCTAGTTGAATTGTATGCCTTCTTTTTATCAAATTGTAAGAGTTCTTTATATAACCTGGAAACAAGTCATTTGTTTGATATATGAGTTGCAAATATGTCCCAGTTGGGACTTGCCTTTTCGTTTTCTTTATAGTGTTGTTGGAAGAGCAAAAGTTTTAAATTTTGATGAAGGCTAAGTTGTCTTTTTTATTTCCTTTTTCTTTTTTGGCTAGTGCCTTTTGTGTCCTGACAAATCTCTGTTCACACTACCATCATGAATCTTATTCTCCTATGTTTTCATCTACAAGTATGAATTGTTATCTTTCAGTTTAGGAATGTTATACATTTGGATTTTATTATTAATATGGTGTGATATAAGGGTCAAAATTCATTTTTTTTCATACTGATATCCAGTTATTATGGCATTATTTGTTGAAAGGACTATCCTTCCCCCCGCCCCCGAATTACCTTTGCATCTTTGTTGGAAATCAATTGACCATAAGTGTTCAGATCTCTTCCTAGATTCTCTTTTGCTCCATTGACCTATATGTCTATCCTTATGCCAATACCACACTGTCTTAATTATTATAGATTTATAAGTTTTGGAATCAGATTGTGTAAGTCATCTAATTTTTTTCTCTTTTTTCAAAAGTTGTTTTGGATATCCTAGGTTATTTGAATTTCATATAAATATTACAATCATCTTGGCAATCTCTATTCCCACAAAAGCCTGTTGCTATTTTAATTGGAATTGCATTGAATCCATAGATAAATTTGGAGAGAATTGACATATTAAAAGTCTTTCCATCCATAATCATAATATATCACTCCATTTATTTAATTTCTCTTTAATTTCCATCAGTAATGTTTTATAGTTTTCAATAAACAGGTCTTCATAGTTTTTAGTAAACGGATCTTGTTCATCCACTATAGTGTGCATACTTATTCCCATTATTTATGTTTTTTAAAAAATTGCTTTTGTTAGTGGTATTGTAGTTTTATTTCATTTTCCAATTGTTTATTGCTAGCTTATAGAAATACAATTGATTTTGTGTATATTGACCTTGAATGCTGGGACATTGCTATATTCACTTACTAATTCTAATAGCTTTTTTGAAGATTTCATAGGATTTGTTTTACCATATCAATAATTACTTTCTTTTTAAATTTTTTATAAATTTTGAATTTTATTTTATTTGTTTTTTTATACAGCAGGTTCTTATTAGTTATACATATTACTGTATACATGTCAATCCCAATCACCCAATTCATCACACCACCACCCCTGACGCTTTCCCCCCTTGGTGTCCATACGTTTATTCTGTACAACTCCGACTCAATTTCTGCCCTGCAAACCAGTTCATCTGTACCATTTTTCTAGGTTCCACATATATGCGTTAATATACAATATTTGTTTTTCTCTTTCTGACTTACTTCACTCTGTATGACAGTCTCTAGGTCCATCAACGTCTCAACAAATGACTCAATTTCATTCCTTTTTATGGCTGAGTAATATTCCATTGTATATATGTACCACATCTTCTTTATCCATTCATCTGTCGATGGGCATTTAGGTTGCTTCTATGACCTGCCTATTGTAAACAGTACTGCAATGAACATTGGGGTGCATGTGTCTTTTTGAATTATGGTTTTCTCTGGGTATATGCCCAGTAGTGGGATTGCTGGGTCATATGGTAGTTCTACTTTTAGTTTTTTAAGGAACCTCCATAGTGGCTATATCAATTTACATTCCCACCAACAGTGCAACAGGGTTCCCTTTTCTCCACACCCTCTCCAGCATTTGTTGTTTGTAGATTTTTTCTGATGATGCCCATTCTAACTGGTGTGAGGTGATACCTCATTGTAGTTTTGTCTTGCATTTCTCTAATAATTAGTGATGTTGAGCAGCTTTTCATGTGCTTCCTGGCCATCTGTATGCCTTCCTTGGAGAAATGCCTATTTAGGTCTTCTGCCCATTTTTGGATTGGGTTGTTTGTTTCTTTAATATTGAGCTGCATGAGCTGTTTATATATTTTGGAGATTAATCCTTTGTCCATTGATTCATTTGCAAATATTTTCTCCCATTCTGAGGGTAGTCTTTTCGTCTTGTTTGTAGTTTCCTTTGCTGTGCAAAAGCTTTGAAGTTTCATTAGGTCTTATTTGTTTATTTTTGTTTTTATTTCCATTACTCTAGGAGGTGGATCAAAAAAGATCTTGCTGTGATTTATGTCAAAGAGTGTTCTTCCTATGTTTTCCTCTAAGAGTTTTATAGTGTCCGGTCTTACATTTAGGTCTCTAATCCATTTTGAGTTTGTTTTTGTGTATGGTGTTAGGGAGTGTTCTAATTTCATTCTTTTACATGGAGCTGTCCAGTTTTCCCGGCACCACTTATTGAAGAAACAATCTTTTCTCCATTGTATATCCTTGCCTCCTTTGTCATAGATTAGTTGACCATATATGCGTGGGTTTATCTCTGGGCTTTCCATCCTGTTCCATTGATCTATATTTCTGTTTTTGTGCCAGTACCATATTGTCTTGATTACTGTAGCTTTGCAGTATAGTCTGAAGTCAGAGAGTCTGATTCCTCCAGCTCCGTTTTTTTCCCTCAAGACTGCTTTGGCTGTTCGGGGTCTTTGTGTCTCCAAACAAATTTTAAGATTTTTTTGTTCTAGTTCTGTAAAAAATGCCATTGGTAATTTGATAGGGATTGCACTGAATCTGTAAATTGCTTTGCGTAGTATAGACATTTTCAGAATATTGATTCTTCCAACAAGAACATGGTACATCTCTCTGTCTGTTTGTATCATCTTTAATTTCTTTCATCAGTGTCTTATAATTTTCTGCATAAAGGTCTTTTGTCTTCCTAGGTAGGTTTATTCCTAGGTATTTTATTCTTTTTGTTGCAATAGTAAATGGGAGTGTTTCCTTAATTTCTCTTTCAGATTTTTCATCATTAGTTTATAGGATTTCTGTGCATTAACTTTCTATCCTGCAACTTTACCAAATTCATTGATTAGCTCTGGTAGTTTTCTGGTGGCATCTTTAGGATTCTCTGTGTATAGTATCATGTCACCTGCAAGCAGTGACAGTTTTACTTCTTCTTTTCCAATTTGTATTCCTTTTGTTTCTTTTTCTTCTCTGATTGCCGTGGCTAGGACTTCCAAAACTATGTTGAATAATAGTGGCGACAGTGGACATCCTCGTCTTGTTCCTGATCTTAGAGGAAATGCTTTCAGTTTTTCACCATTGAGAATGATGTTGGCTGTGGGTTTGTCATATATTGCCTTTATTACGTTGAGATAGGTTCCCTCTATGCCCACTTTTTGGAGAGTTTTTATCATAAATGGGTGTTGAATTTTGTCAAAACCTTTTTCGGTATCTATCGATATGATCATATGGGTTTTATTCTTCAATTTGTTAATATGGTGTATCACATTGATTGATTTGCATATATTGAAGAATCCTTGCATCCCTGGTAAAAATCCCACTTCATCATGGTGTATGATCCTTTCAATGTGTTGTTGGATTCTATTTGCTAGTATTTTGTTGAGGATTTTTGCATCTATATTCATCAGTGATATTGGTCTGTAATTTTCTTTTTTTGTGACATCTTTGTCAGGTTTTGGTATCAGGGTGATGGTAGCCTCGTAGAATGGGGTTGGGAGTGTTCCTTCCTCTGCAATTTTTTAGAAGAGTTTGAGAAAAATGGGTGTTAGCTCTTCTCTAAATATTTCATAGAATTCACCTGTAAAGCCATCTGGTCCTGGACTTTTGTTGGTTAGAAGATTTTTAATCACAGTTTCAGTTGTGATTGGTCTGTTCATATTTTCTATTTCTTCCTGGTTCAGTCTTGGAAGGTTACACCTTTCTAAGAATTTGTCTATTTCTTCCAGGTTGTCTGTTTTATTGGCATAGAGTTGCTTGTAGTAGTCTCTTAGAATGCTTTGTATTTCTGCGGTGTCTGTTGTAACTTCTCCTTTTTCATTTCTAATTTTATTGATTTGAGTCCTCTCCCTCTTTTTCTTGATGAGTCTGGCTAATGGTTTATCGATTTTGTTTACCTTCTTGCCGAACCAGCTTTTAGTTTTATTGATATTTGCTATTGTTTTCTTTGTTTCTATTTCATTTATTTCTGCTCTGATCTTTATGATTTCTTTCCTTCTGCTAACTTTGGGTTTTGTTTGTTCTTCTTCCTCTAGTTCCTTTAGGTGTAAGGTTAGATTGTTTATTTGAGATGTTTGTTGTTTCTTGAGGTAAGATTGTATTGCTATAAACTTCCCTCTTAGAACTGCTTTTGCTGCATCCCATAGGTTTTGGATCGTCGTGTTCTCATTGTCATTTGTCTCTAGGTAATTTTTTGATTTCCTCTTTGATTTCTTCAGTGATCTCTGGGTTATTTAGTAACGTATTGTTTAGCCTCCATGTGTTTGTGTTTTTTTACCCTGTAAATCATTTCTAATCTCATAGCATTGTGGTCAGAAAAGATGCTTGATATGATTTCAATTTTCTTAAATTTACTGAGGCTTGATTTGTGACCCAGGATGTGATCTATCCTGGAGAATGTTCCATGCACACTTGAGAAGGTGTAATCTGCTGTTTTTGGATGGAATGTCCTATAAATATCAATTAAATTTATGTGGTCTACTGTGTCATTTAAAGCTGTGTTTCCTGTTTGAATCATCTGTCCATTGATGTAAGTGAGGTGTTAAAGTCCCCCACTATTATTGTGTTACTGTTGATTTTCTCTTTTATAGCTGTCAGCAGTTGTCTTATGTATTGAGGTGCTCCTATGTTGGGTGCATATTATTTATAATTGTTATACCTTCTTCTTGGATTGATCCCTTGATCATTATGTAATGTCCCTCCTTGTCTCTTGTAACATTCTTTATTTTTAAGTCTATTTTATCTGATATGAGTATTGCTACTCCAACTTTCTTTTGATTTCCATTTGCATGGAATATCTTTTCCCATCCCCTCACTTTCAGTCTGTATGTGTCCCTAGGTCTGAAGTGGGTCTCTTGTGGACAGTATATATAAGGGTCTTCTTTTTGTATCCATTCAGCGAGCCTGTGTCTTTGGTTCAAGCATTTAATCCTTTCACGTTTAAGGTAATTATCAATATATATCTTCCCATTACCATTTTCTTAATTGTTTTGGGTTTGTTTTTGTAGGCCCTTTTCTTCTCTTGTGTTTCCCACTTAGAGAAGTCCCTTTAGCATTTGTTGCAGAGCTGGTTTGGTGGTGCTGAATTCTTTTAGCTTTTGCTAGCCTGTAAAGCTTTTGATTTCGCCATTGAATCTGAATGAGATCTTTGCCGCGTAGAGTAATCTTGGTTGTAGGTTCTTCCCTTTCATCACTTTATATATGTCTTGCCACTCCCTTCTGGCTTGTAGAGTTTCTGCTGAGAAATCAGCTGTTAACCTTATGGGAGTTCCCTTGTATGTTATTTTTCATTTTTCCCTTGCTGCTTTCAATAATTTTTCTTTGTCTTTAATTTTTGCCAGTTTGATTACTATGTGTCTCGGTGTGTTTCTCCTTGGGTTTATCCTGTATGGGACTCACTTTTCTTCCTGGACTTGGGTGGCTATTTCCTTCCCCTTGTTAGGGAAGTTTTCGATTATAATCTCTTCAGATATTTTCTCAGGTCCTTTCTCTCTCTCTTCTCCTTCTGGGACCCTTATAATGCGAATGTTGTTACATTTAATGTTGTCCCAGAGGTCTCTTAGGCTGTCATTTCTTTTCATTCTTTTTTCTTTATTCTGTTCTGCAGCAGTGAATTCCACCATTCTGTCTTCCAGGTTACTTATCTGTTCTTCTGCCTCAGTTATTCTGCTGTTGATTCCTTCTAGTGTAGTTTTCATTTCAGTTATTGTATTGTTCACCTCTATTTGTTTGTTCTTTAATTCTTCTAGGTCTTTGTTAAACATTTCTTGCATCTTCTCAATCTTTGCCTCCATTCCCCCCCCCCCACCCCGAGGTCCTGGATCATCTTCACTATCATTATTCTGAATTCTTTACAGGCTGCAGGATTGTAGTTCTTCTTGCTTCTGCTGTCTGCCCTCTGTTGGATGGGGCTATCTAAGAGGCTTATGCAAGTTTCCTGGTGGGAGGGAATGGTGGTGGGTAGAGCTGGCTGTTGCTCTGGTGGTCAGAGCTCAGTAAAACTTTAATCCACTTGTCTGCTGATGGGTGGGGCTGGGTTCCCTCCCTGTTGATTGTTTGGCCTGAAGCGACCCAACACTGGAGCCTACCCGGGCTCTTTCGTGGGTCTAATGGTGGACTCTGGGAGGGCTCACGCCAAGGAGTACTTCCCAGAACTTCTTCTGCCAGTGTCCTTGTCCTCACAGTGAGACACAGCCACCCCCCGCCTCTGCGGGAGACCCTCCAACACTAGCAGGTAGGTCTGGTTCAGTCTCCTATGGGGTCACTGCTTCTTCCCCTGGGTTCTGATGCGCACACTACTTTGTGTGCCCTCAAGAGTGGAGTCTCTCTTTCCCCCAGTCCTGTCAAAGTCCTGCAATCAAATCCCACTAGGCTTCAAAGTCTGATTCTCTAGGAATTCCTCCTCCCATTGCCGGACCCCCAGGTTGAGAAGCCTGACATGGGGCTCAGAACCTTCACTCCAGTGGGTGGGTTTCTGTGGTGTGAGTGTTCTCCAGTTTGTGAGTCACCCACCCAGCTGTTATGGGATTTGATTTTATTGTGATTGCGCCCCTCCTACCGTTTCATTGTGACTTCTCCTTGGTTTTTGGATGTGGGGTATCTTTTGGTGAGTTCCGGCGTCTTCCTATGGATGATTGTTCAGCCGTTAGTTCTGATTCTGGTGCTCTCGCAAGAGAGAGTGAGAGCATGTCTCATAGGATTTTTAAATTTACAAGATTTTATCTTCTATGAATAGAGACAGTTTTACTTCATACTTTTTAGTTTGTATGCCTTGGTTTCTTTTTCTTGCTTTATTGTGCTGGCCAGGACCTCTAGTGCAACACTTAATAGAAGTGTTGAAAGTGGATATCTTTGTCTTGTTTCTGATCTTAGGGGAAAGCATTTAGTCTCACCATTAACTATGATATTAAGTATAGGGGTTTTTGTACATGCCCTTTATCAAAAGAGGAAGTATTCTTCTATTTCTAGTTTGTTGTGAAATTTTGTCATGAATATGTGTTGAATTGTGTCAAACAACTTTCCTGTATTTTTTGAGACAATTATATTGCTTTTCTTGTTTTGTTAATATGGTAAATTACATTTGATTTTCTAATGTTAGTCCAACCTTTTATTCCTGAGATAAACCCCATTTTGTCATAAGATACTATCATTTTTAGATATTACTGAATTTGATTTGCTATTATTTTGCTAAGGATTATGTCATCTATGTTCACAGTACTCATAATGGTTTATATTTTTCTTGAAGTTTTATTGTAGTTTCTTTGTCTGGTTTTGGTATCGGGGTATTGCTAGACTCATAAAATAAATTGGCAAGTGTCCTTTCCTCTTCTCTCTTTCTGAAAGAATTTGTATAAGATTGATAGTAATTCTTCCCTAAATGCTTGATAAAATTAACCAGTGAAGTCATCTGGCCTAGAGTATTCTTTTTTTTTTTTTTCAGCTGTACCACTCATGGGATGTTAGTTCCCCAACCGGGATTGAACCTGGGCCCTCGGCAGTGAGAGCACAGAGTCCCAACCACTGGACCACTAGGGAATTTGGCCTAGAGTATTCTTTGTGGAAAAGTTTTTATTTGCAGATTCAATTAAATAGATAGGGGGCTTCAGATTTTTTATTTCTTCTTGTGTCAGTTTTGACAATTGTGTCTTTCAAGGAATTTTTCCTTTTCATGGGTTTATTTTCCAAATTTCCTTATTTATAATATTCCCTTATTATACTTTTAATATCTATAAGAACTGAAGCTATGTCTCCTTTTTCATTCCCAACATTTGTATTTCATTTCTTTCTTTTGTTTCTTCTTGAGCCGTCAGTCCATCTAGAAGTTTATCAATTTTACTGATCTTTTCAAAGAACTGGCTTTTGATTTCACTGATTTTCTCTATTGTTTATCTCTTTTCTATTTCATTGCTTTCTACTTTTATCTTTTTTATTTCCTTATTTCTAATTACTTCAGTTTTAATGTGCTCTTCTTTCTCTAGCTTCCAAAAGTGAAAGCTTAAGTCATTTTTTAAACCTTTTTTTTCTAATGTAAGCATTCAAAGCTGCAAATTTTCCTCCTAAGTACTATACATGCAACAAATTTTGATATATTTTAATTATTCAGTTCAAAATATTTTTAATTTTTCTTGTGATTTATTCTTTGACCTATGGATTATTTAGCTGTGTGGTGTTTAATTTTCAAGACATCTTTATGTTACCCGTTTCTAACTTAATTTTAATTTGGTCAGAGAATGGATTCTGGATAATTCATTCTTTTAAATTCATGGAGACTTGTTTTATGGTCGTTCATATGGTTTCTTTTGGTGAATGTTCCATGTGAATTTGAAAGAAAAATGTATTTTGCCATTGTTTGATGTATTGTTCTGTAAATGTCAGTTAAATCAAGTAGGTTGATAGTATTCTTCTTCTCTTTTACATCCTTACTAATTTTCTGCCTACTTGTTCTATCAATTACTGAAAGAGGAGTTGTAAAATCTCCTATTATAATTACATATTTGTCTATTTTTCTTTTCATTTCTGTCATTCTTCCTTCATGTATTTTGAAGCTCTTATATTTGTTGCATACATATTAATGATTGTTATGTCTTTTTGATGAATCAATCCCTTTATACTTATGAAATGTCCCTCTTTTTCTTGGTAATATTCCTTGTGTGAAGTCTACTTTGTATGATGTTAATATAGCTACTCTAATTTTCTCATGATTAGTGTTTGTATGGTATATCTTGTTTCAGCCTTTATGTTTAACCTATCTACCAATTCATATTTTGTGTACATTTCTTGTGGACAGCCATACAGTTGGATCTTGGATTTTGAACCGACTGACAAATTTTGCTTTTAATTGGACTGAATTTAATTGTCGATATGGTTGTGCTTAAGTTTACAACTTGCTATTTATTTTCTGCTTGTCGCATTTAGTCCTTTTTCTTCCTGTCTTCTTTTGTAGTAATTATCTTTTAGTATTCCATTTTCTCAACTATTGGCTTAGTGATTAAACTCTTTGTTTAAAGTTAGTGTTTGCTCTAACTTTAAGGTTTAGCTCTAAGCTCTAAGGTTTAAACTATATAACTTTAACTGATATCTACCTTCAAATAGTCTTATACTACTTTGCATATAATGTTAGAACCTTCAAAAATGTACTTCCACTCTTTCTACTGTCCTATATGCTATTGGTATTGTACATTTTACTTGCATGTGTCATAAACCTCACAATACATTATTATTTTTGCTTTAAATGGTTATCTTTTTTAAAATTAATTTTTATTGGATTGTGGTTGCTTTACAATGTTGTGTTAGTTCCTGCTGTATAAATCTTTCGCCTTTTACTAAAGATTTCCGTGGAAAAGAACAGAAACAGTTATCTTTCAAAGTAACTTAAAAACAAGAAAAATGTTTATACTTACCCATATACTTACATTTCCAGTGCTCTTCATTCACTTATATAGATCTGAGTTTCTATGTAATATAATTTCCTTTCACCTGAAGACCTTCTTTAATCATTTCTTATTATGCGGGTTGGCTGGCAATCACTTCTGTCATCTTTCATTTGTCAGGAAAAGGCTTTATTTTTTCCTTCATTATTGAAGTTTCTTTTCACTGGACATAGAATTTTAGGTTAATGGGGTTTTTTTGTTTTTTTGTTTGTTTTGTGGTACGCGGTACCTCTCACTGTTGTGGCCTCTCCTGTTGTGGAGCACAGGCTCCGGACACGCAGGCTCAGCTGCCATGGCTCACGGACCCAGCCGCTCTGCGGCACGTGGGATCTTCCCGGACTGGGGCACGAACCCGTGTCCCCTGCATCGGCAGGCAGACTCTCAACCACTGCGCCACCGGGGAAGCCCAAATGGTATTTTTTTCTTTAAATTTTTCTCTGGATAAAGACTTCTAGTTTGATAGCCTTTTTCTTTAGCATCTTAAGGAGGTCATTTCATTGTTCCCTGGATTGTATTATTTCTAATGAGAAGTTGGTGGTAATTCTTACCTTTGTCCTTCTGAATATACTGTGTCTTTTTGGAGGGGAAGTGCTGATTTTAAGATTTTTCTCTTACTTATTTACAAAACAAATAGACTCATAGACATAGAAAAGCAACTTATGGTTACCGAAGGGGAAAGGGAGGGGGAAGGATAAATTAGGAGTTTGGGATTAAAATATACACACTTTTATATATAAAATAGATAACCAACAAGGACCTACTGTATAGCACAGGGAACTATATGCAATATCTTGTAGTAACCTATAATGGAAAAGAATCTAAAAAAGAACATATATATAACTGAATCACTTTGCTATACACTTGAAACTAACACAACATTGTGAATCAACTGTATTTCGATAAAAAAAATTTTTAAGTGTAAAAAAAGATTTTCTCTTTATTACTGGTTTTCAGTAGCTTGATTATCATGTGCCTTAATATGACTTTCTTTGTAATTATCCTGCTTGGGGTTTGCTGGCCTCATATATGTTTTGGTTTAAAATTTTCATCAAATTTGGGACTTATTTCTTGGAACATGTTTCTCACCCATTTCTCTCCCCAGTCCTTTTTGGGGCTTCAATTATGTGTACGTTAGACTACTTGATATTGTCCCACACATCACCAAAGCTCTGTTCAATTTTTTTCATCCTTTTTTCTCTCTTTCCTTCAGTTTGGTGAGTTTTTAATTACTATTACCAATCTTTTCAGCCGTTGACTAATCTGATGTTAAGCTCCATTTGGTGAATTTTAAAAATCTCAGATGTAGTATATTTTTGGCTCTAAAAGTTTATTTGGTTCCTTTTTTATATTGATAGTTTCCATTTCTCTCATTATTTTTATGTTTTCCTTCAATCCTTGAATATGTTTGTAATATCTTTTTATGACTTCTTGTTCTGCTAAATCTATTTGTCATTTCTGGGTCTGTTTTATTGATCAAATTTTCTTTTGTTTTTGATCACATTGTTTTCTTCTTTGCAAGTCTAGTAAGTTTTTGAGGATGCAAGAGGTTGTGAACATTACATTGTGGAAGGTCTGAGTTTTGTTTTCACTTAGTAGATTCAGTTCAGTTGCTTATGGATCAGCTTGAGTCTTTCCAGGCTTGTTTTTGGTTTTAAGCTTTGTTGGGCATGTCTAGAGTAGCCTTTATGGCTAGGTAAGCCCTACTACTGTCTTATGTTTTGGCATTTTCACTGAATGCCTCCAGTATTCAGTGATATCTCTCCACTATGCCTGGATGGAACTGTAACACCTTGCAGCCTGACATTCTTTGCCCAGCCTCATGGAGTCACTCTATGGAATCACAGCTTAATGCTCAGGCAAGGATTCAAGAGGGACCCTATACAAATTTCTGAATCTCTGCTTTTGCATTGCTCTGTCCTCTCTGCTATTCTCTCCTGCAAATTCCAGCCACCTTAGCCTCCCCTAATTCCATCTCTACCTCCTTAACTCATCAAGTCATCCATGTTCTGCTTGGAGTGATCTTAGGACTCACTGCATTTTTCTCCCTTCTCCTGGAGATCACAGTCCTGTGCTGCCTGTTGTCTAGTAGCTGAAAGCAGTGGTTTCATATATTTAGTCCAGTTATTTACAGTTGGGGGTCAAGTCTTGTACTGTTTTTGATCATCATTAGAAGCAGAAACATTCTAATGCCTTTTAAAGATTAATAATTGTTTAGAAACTCACTTACACATCATCCCACAGTGTTTATTAAGCACCTGCAATGTGCTAATAAGTACCATGCCAGGATCTGAGGATACAGAGAGATATTAAAGAAGACAAACATGTATTATAAATAATTAGAAAGATGTATGGGAGCCCGAAATAGGACATAAGTAACTATATGGTAGGGGCAGAGGCATTGATGAAGAAATCTAGTTTTATAGGTGTTCCCCAGGTTGAGGCTGAAAGAAAGGACATTCCAAACAGCACAATAAGTGGAAAGATACAGATATATGAAATAGCACAATGTACTTACAAAGCTTGTTTTATTAACTGATCATTCATTTAGTAAATATATCTTCAGTGTCTAGTAGATGCTATGCAATGTGCTAAGGGTTGGGTATCCAAAGTATGAGTGAGATGTTCATGATTCCTGCCGTCATAGAACTTCCAGTCCAGTACTTCAGTGTGACTGGAGCATAGGGTGCCCCGATTGGAGTAATATTTGTGAGTGAGGTAGCAGGAAAGGCAGGTTGAAGGCATGTTGTGAGGTACCTTAAATGCTGCTCTAAGGGGTAATCATTGTCCTAAAAGCCACTGTCCTCCAAACATTTTTGATTATAGCCGTAAGTTTTTTTGCATATTTACCCCAGCATATGTATATTCATTTATTAATAAACTATATGTGCACTACTATATCGACATATTATATATTCTATAAAAATATACAAAAAAAGAAATGTAACAGGATAATGTAAATGAACATAGATATTCCAGTGTTCTCTTCCTGTATTCCGTGCTTCATCTTGCACATCCCAGGCTTGCACCCCTCACTTTGTAGCTCAGCAGGCAATGGGAAGCTTTCAAGATTCTCGTTCAGGAAATGAAACTGATCAGAATTCTGCTTTATAAAGATTCCAAACATGACTTTTATTCTAGTCATGCTGAATAATGCTTTTAAAAGCAGAAAAGAAGCTGAACTAATATGATTCCTTCCAATTCCAGGATTATATAGCTGGGGCTGCTCCTTAGAAGAGGTTAGGATTCTAACCTACTGTGGTCATTTGTTGTATTATTAAGATGCAATACACTAGACTGGCCAAGTGACTTAAAGCAGTAGAATATCCAATGTGGAGTTGGCGTTCCCTGCAGTGGAACTGACTTTGCTACATGCAAGTCATCACTTAACACTTTGGCAAATTACTTTCGGATGCACCTGTATTATGTCCAGAAGTGCAGAAATAAAGGCTCGGCATACTAGATAAGAAGCTGGACCTTGGAAACAAAACTGAGTAGTGTTGGAGGTCCCAGAAATAGTAGTACAGGCTAGTAGGCAAGCCTAAGTCAGAGCAGCTGAAGACGGCAAGCAGAATGAGAAGCCAGGTGGTTGAAAGGATAGTAACCAGGAGGACAGAGTTACCAGAATTAGGACCAGGTGCCTCTAAGCCAGAAAAACAGAATTACCAGAGTTAGGACCCAGGAAGTCTGCAAGAGCTTGGAGAATGGATGCAAACAACCAGCCCCAGGGAAAAGCTGAATGTCTGAGAGGTGGCCTACTTCGGCTCCACAGAGTCTCTGTGCAACCACGGAGGCAGCTGCCCAGGTGGAGCAGAGAACCTGAATGGAGTGGGACACGAAAAGGCTGAAAGAAGGATGCTTTGGAAGTAGTCAATATGGTCCAGATTTATTTTCTGGCTGGAACGTTTCTATTCCCTATTTCCAAACTCTCAACACTTCTCTTTATGGTTTTAAAAAATACTATCTCATAGAATAAAAGAAGTTCTTCCTAAAATTATATGAGAATGTACTGACTATATCCTTCTATATACACTTCCTATGTAGTTTAAGAGAAAAGATATATAAACTTCTACGAATTGGAGATCCACATCCAGAAAACGTCTTAATGTCAAGCAGGAGAGAGTTCAATTGCCTTTTCCAGCTCTTCTCCAGCTTTGATTTTGTCTCCTGACTAAATAATTGTTGAGGCCAATGTGCCTACCTCTTGTTCCATTTTACTTACCCTATTTCAAACAACGGAAGCACATTACCTCTCTCTAGAAACGGAAGCCGAAGACATTCTCTGTTTTGAGTTCACCTAGCAGTAGATAGAGTAGTACTGCAAGTTCACAGGCAATTTTGGCAGGTGAGAGAGAAAAATTCAAGTTACCAAAGTATTTGACATACTGCGGCTGAAGCTGGCCTACGGCTGGTGGGTGTTCGATAAAAACAAAATGAGCCATGGCCGGGGGCACCTGTAGGATGGTTAATGGCAGTCATTTAGCTGTCATTCATTTTTCAGTTCAAATTATTTTAAAATACTTTGTTAGTTCGGAATGTGTTTGCTTAAGTCATTTCAGTAGTAATACTTTTCTCCAGGAGTCAATTAGGTATTCATTTTACAGCTCTTGCATAATAGCTGAGAAAACTGCAATTGCACAAGCAAAGCACAGATAAACACCAGATTATCATATTAAAGTCCTTATTAGTCTGTCAGGAGAATTTTTTTTTTCACTGAATGCTTTTTGGTTTTTTATTATCCTTTTTTTTTTAAAAATTAGGATTTTCCCAATGTTAGTTTAGTTTTAAAGAAATATTATTCAGGTCTCCATTTTCATTAGGAAGCTAGTCCTTTCTCTACCTTCTCCACACATATTAACTTCAGCCTAAAATAGCAAGTTTCCCTTTTAAAATTTTAAAATATATATAAGCTGTTTAATTCTTTTTCTGAGCTATCCAATGACCTCTTTACTTAAAGGTGTTTTAGCAAAAGCAGACCTCTTCCTACGTCAGATTTGACTTAACAGACACCTATTAGCAATCCTAAACCCAGAACGACAGGGGTTATTTAAAATAATACTAAGTCTCCCATTTATTTACAGAGTTTCTATTGTTTTTGAGAAGCCACCATATTAAAGTGTTCTCGCATTTATATACGTATTTATGTGTTTGTGTGTGAAACTGTATCTACTTTCTTTTCAATTATGGTTTCACCTCCTGGAAGGCAGGAACTGTGTCTTTTGACAGATATTTCTCTTCTGTTTCAGATTCAAGGCAGTGTTAGGAAAGTCAGGCTATCAGTCAATATTGTTCAATTTCTATTTGAGATAAGGTGTTTTGTCCCAAGATTTGAGGAGAATCCACAGAACTCCCCCATGAAATCTAAAAGACTGTCTTTCTCCTATTGCAGTCATTATTCCAGGTTAAAAACAGGAGGAAAGAAACTAAAGTTACTTCACTGTGTCATGAGAAGCCAAAAATTCTGCCATCTGCTTCAAATGAAAGCTTTCCTAATGAGAATCCAAGGCAGAACACTATGCGTTTCTTCTAGTTCCTCACAGATAGAACGTCTATTATCTTTCACATGGAGCCAAGACCTCTTAAGGGAAAGGAAATCCTCCTCTAAAATCAAATTGTAGAGTGCAATATAATTTGTGATTTTTTTCTCTTATTAAAAAAATGGCATGGGATCTTAGGCAGCCTGACTGTCTGTGTGTCAGCTGTGTAGGTCCTTCCAGGAGAAATGTTTTTTGGTCCATAAGAAAAGTAGACAAATAGGAGATGCCCTCCCAATAACGCGTGATTAATTGCCTCTGCCGTTCCCTGACCTTCGCCCACTCCAGCACATATGGTCAGTGGCAGAAGCCTTGGACAGCCAGTTTTGCTTTCTTAGCTGGCAGAGGGGTAGAAAGAACACATTTGTAGTCACTAGCAAGACCAAGCCCCCAAAGGGTGGAGATTTGGGTTGTCTGAACTGCCAAATTAGCTCCCCAAATGGTTTGTTTCATGGCAGGTTTGATCTTTTCATTATATCCTGAATTACATTTATTTCCTTTGGGTTTTTGACATGGAGGCAGCAAGACACAAGAAAACCAACCAAGACTTATCCTTTGATATTCAAGAAATATTCCAATCAAGACTAGATAGACTGGGTAATATTCCCAAAGCCAACTTGGAATATTAACAAAGCTAATTCAGGTCAGGCTGACTGAAATGACTAGTTGGTGGGGAAGCTATTAGTTTATTTTGTTCATCTGAACTTCCAGTGTGTTTTGATTAAGGTAGTGGATAGATTATGGTTTGCCTGTTACCCAAACAGCACTATCGTCCTTCAGAGTTCCCAGGGGTTTTTATTCAGTTCTTATGGACAGTTTAGTGCAGTGTGTTAAGAGAACAGATGCTGGCGCTTTATTGTTTTGGCCGAGCAACATGCAGGATATTAGTTCCCCGAACAGGGATCGAATCCGTGACCCCTGCATTGGAAGCATGGAGTCTTAACCACTGGAGTGCCAGGGAAACCCCTAGACTGCATGGCTTTAAATCACAACTCTGCCACTTTCTAGCTGGGTAGACCTGGGCAAATTGCTTAATCTCCGTGCTTCAGTTTCGTCATCCATAAAATGGGAATAATAATGGTACTTACTTCATAAGATTGTAATGGGTTATAATAAATGACTTGATAAACGTAAAAGCACTTAGAATAGTGCCTGGTACATAGAAAGCACTATACAAGTGTAGCAGTAGCAGTGGTATGGTTATGTATGGTAGGGTAACTTTCAACACCAGCTCCTGTTTTCTGTGGTTGAATATTTGTATACTAATGATAGCCTAAAGCCCCTTATTTAACTCCACCCTGTTGCTTAATACTATGTGGGGAAGGCAGATCACGCAAATGAAAGCTTAGTTTTTCCATCTGTAGTCACTCAACCTTCAATAATCCAACTGGAGATTACCCATGTTGAGGACTATCCATGGAGGTATTTCAATTTAGGGCTATTTTACTCTCTTCAACCTATTTCTAAGGGCACCTCATTTAATAGAGGTTGATTCGGTCCTCTGGGGATAGGAGTTAATTTTATGAATTATCTAAGGATGCCAGAATAACTTAAAAACTTATAATGTATTTGTAAGTATTTAGGATTGATTCATGTTTTGGGTTGTCTGAACAGCTATCCCCCAGCCCAACTCGGTTGACCCGGGGATTAGATGTGATTTTATTGCAGTCTTGACGTTTCACCCGGTGGGAGGCGGCGACCAAGTACCCACTGAGCATCCGTTTCCCGCCTGTTTGAAAACTGAGCTTTCCTTGTGGAACACACATCCATCCACTTAATACCTGGGTTTTGAATAGTCACGTTAAGCAACAGACAATTTAAAAGTCATTTTACTATTGATGTGTCATCAAACAGACAATATGACTATATGACTATCAATAATATGACTTTTGGTGAAATGGAATAGAAATAATACTTTAAATAGAACCATCATAACTGAAATGATCAGTGGTTCTTAGTATTTTTAAAGCATCATTTGTAACAATGTAATACAAAGAAATATCTTCTATGGTTTCGTTCCCATTCGATGTAGAATTTTGCTTTGGAAGGTACTGTTTTGAATATCTGAGAGCCTGAACTCCTCTGCCTATTTAGCCTACAGGTGCAAAACATAAGCCTGGCTTCACATCCTGGCTTTGCCATTTACTAGCTCAGTGACTTGGGCAAATTACCTAACTCCTGTAGACCTCAGTTTCCTCACGCATGAACTGGAGATACCGTCCTCATAGAAATGTTGTAAGAATTAAATATAATAATATAACTAAAGCACAGGGACTTCCCTGGTGGTCCAGTGGTTAGGACTCCGTGCTCCCAATGCAGGGGGCCCGGGTTTGATCCCTGGTCAGGGAACTAGGGAACTAGACCCCACATGCTGCTGCGAAGATCCCTCATGCCACAGCTAAGACCCGGTGCAGCCAAATACATACATACATACATACATAAAGCACACAGTACAGTGCCTGCATCTCAGTAAAAATTAGTTGCTTCTGCTGCTATTACTACTACTAATAGTGCCATTGTTCAACTCAGGTTTTTGTCCCTAATAGAATCACCAAGAAGTACTGTGTGGAGGGCATACTTTGCTCCGGTGATGATAACACTGAAAAGATTAGAGATATTTCCAATCTTCCTTTAATATCCCAGCGTTAATCTGTCAGCCATGCATTTCCCCAAAACTTTTGAACATGTCCAGCTCACTCCACCTCGTGGACTAATTAGTTCCATATGCCTGTTGTGTGCGGTGTAAACCTGACATGGAGTGACCAAGGCCACTTGTTCTGGCTTCATCGAGCGATGCCTCCCTCCTTCTTTTTTTGGTAAACATGTCACTTCTGATCTTGAAACACACTGAGTGATTTTTGTGTGTTGCTTCCTTTATCTCACACATTATCTTCTAAACCTAAAGAATCTTCCAAGTAATGGTATGAAAATACAAATATCTTTTTAAATGTCAGCATTTCCCTCAGTAAGTTCACATTCAAGAGTAAAGCAGTAGTTATTTCTCTATCTTCACTTCTAATTTTTCTAGATTCTACCATAGGTAATTCATGCTTGCCTACATTCTTTTCCTAATGTTACTCTTTTAAGCTCCTTTCAAAGAATTATAGGGGAATGTGGTCTCATGAGCCCATTCAGTCTGGTTCGTTACTTCGGCAAACATGACTTTCCATGTATTAGGGGCAGCAAGTTTTTCACAGCTGAGATGATAGCATAGCCCTAACCTTGCAAAAACAACCCACCTAAACCAGTAGATTCAGACGTATATCTGGCCATCATTTGTTGTTCCTGTTATAAAGTTATACTGTTATTAATTTTTTTAATATTGTATTTTGTCTCATGCCAGACATGAACCAGAGCTTTAGAAGCGAAATACCATCCTTGTACCTGTATTAAGTGTAACCTTCCTGGCATCTACTGAGCTATCCTTACCCATCTTGCCAGCTGGCATCCCAGAATTTGGGTGAAAGACTTCTCTGGCATACTCTTCTTAAAGGCTTGTGTTGTTTCCATACCTCTTTAATAGTTTGTGTCTTATCATAAAGACATAGTATATTGGTAATGATACACTCGTTTGTATTTTTTCTGCCTCCTATACAAAAATAATTAATGGAAAATATTTATAAGGGGACATACTTTTATACCTTTGTGGGCTAAAAATCATCTTGAGCGCCAGTCTGAATAATGCAGGGGTGGTATAGGCAGGTCTCAGGAATAGATGAGAACAAACCTAAAGGGTAAGCAAAGAATGGGCAGAGAGAAAATAAGGGTGTAGAGGAAATAGAGGCTCATCTGGTAGAAAGGAATAAAGGGCTCTTTGAATTGTCTCAAGTGCTTGCTAGTGACACTGGTGGCATAAGGCAGCTGTGCTGAGTCTAAGCTGAGTGTCTTCCTGATCTCCTGTTTCCTGGGGCTGAAAAGGGTACAGGTCTTTCATCCACATTTATTATAATTTAAGGAATGAGTGTGGTCTGGGTCTTTGAAAAGAAGACTGGTCGTCAGCAAGCGTTCCTTCTGCTTCCCTGCATTGTGTGTCTGTGATTATGTGTGTGACTTTGTAAGAAGTCTCTGACCTTCTCTTTACACAAATTCTCTTGTTTGTGAAATAAGGCATGCTCTGATCGGGGTGTTGGCAAGCCTGAAATATGTGTCTGAACTACTGTGCAGGAGGATTGCAGGGGTTGGGGGTGGGGCGCCCTTGGGTCCAGTCTTCCTAGAGCACAAAAGGAAGTGACACGCTGGGACCCAGCTGCACTGAGGCTCAGGGAAGGTTTGGTAAAGGATTTCATCCAGTGCATGAAACAGTTATTGTTTCTTTGAATAAACAGAACATACAATTACCCATGGATGACTCTCAAGCAAAAGGCTCATGTTGAGTGTCTGCTGTGTTCATGGCATGGCTGTAAGCCTAATGGGTCATAAGATAAGAACACCTAATCCTTACTCTGAAAGGACTGACAGTAAAATGGGCAGGAGAGACAGACTGGCAGAAAATGCATACATAGAACACTATGGATATAAATAACTATTAGTATATCAGTCAACAAATGTCATGCTACCTTATTTTTGTTCAGCATCCATCATACTTTTCAAAGAACTTCCAATTAAATTATTTCCCATGAGTATATTGAAGGTGCTCTTCCATTTAATTTGCCAGATTTAGGCTATTTAATATTTTTTAGAAAACACCAGTGAAAATAAGATATTTCAATCAGTTAGATAGATTTTGGAGCACTGTGTAGGGCATGGAGAGGGTAAGAAGTAAGGGAGTTCAGATTATCCAATTTACTGGAAAGTCAAAGACACAATATAAAACAGTTGAAAAATAATACAAGAGAAGATATATAATTATATACTAAAATAAGGGATGGATTATATTGAAGTTATTCAAAGGAGAGGAGTATTGTTATGGGCTAGAGAAGTGAGCGAGGGTACGATGGAGGAAAAAGAGCTTAAGCCAGTTCTTATAACATGAATAGGAGCTAGGTGGGCAAAGATGACCTGAGAGAGCTTTCAAGCTAAAGGAAATAATACCTAACTTGTAAAATTGTCCTAGAAACATTTAAAAAGACAAACTTTTAAAATATTCATTCTTATTTATTACCTGGTGGGAAGGAGTAAAATATTTCTAAAGGAATTTAGGAATTTTGAAAATTGTAGAAATTTTCTGTGTTTTTCTCAGAAAAAAAAGTAAATATCCTTCATTTAAAAGTAACCTTTAACCTTTCTGGTATGATTCAGAAATGTTTCTGTATTTGAACATCACTGTGACTCTGCAGTTATACCTTTTCCCCATGAACCTGGAAAGATTTTAGTATCATACCTGAGATCAGTTAACATTTCTATATTATGTGGGTATGATGGATATGAATACAATATGATAAAGTGGACTAACTAGAGATAATGACACATTGTTGAGATAGTGGTACTGATGAAACATTGCCTCTGCTCATTGCAGGAGAGTTGCAGCAATTCTCTCAAATAGTGATCACTTCTCATGGCAAAAGACAGTGTCTTCATATTTCTTCACTTTAAGTCAAAGCATAAATGTAGGCAGAGATGTTTTTAACTAACATGACTATGATCGTCTATGTGCCATTTAATTGTTCATAGAGATCAAATTGTACTAGTGCAGAGGAATTTGAATCCAATCTCAAGCTGTCAGCGGAGAATGTCAGTCATTTCAGTAAATCGCCCCCTTAGTGTCATCATGTATAATTCTTTAATTTTAGGCCTGAAAAACTCTGAAAGAAATATTGTGTAAAAGGTACCAAAAAGAACTGTCTTGTGTAATACACTTTATGTAGTGTTTGGAAACAAAAATGGACCCCACGACCCCTAAGTCTATAAGGTGATCTTATCATGGTACGCAGAGTGGTAACCATTAACTAGGCTTGTGTGTTCTTTAAAAAATTATAACATGTTTTTGAATTATGCATTTAATTTAACCTATCTTAACACATGGAAGTTTTGATGTAGTTTCCTTTCTCAAACAGTTCCAGAGAGTCAAAGTGATTATCAAGGCGGAAAAGCCTTTTTGTATTTTCTTCAAATGTTGAAGCCATGTATGTGAACAACAAGGCTGATGAATTTGCTGTTTTATTTAGTTGACACTTTAATTCAAAATGTAAACTGAAGTTTCTTTTCATTTCTTTGCACTATTAATATTATTCTGTTTTTGATTAGCTTGGGTAAAACTGTTCACTGGTGTCATTTTTGATAATTAGCCTTTTATATCTTGAGGTTTTTGGTAAGCAAATAAATATTTTAAATGTAATTGGTGCAATTACTGTATGTGCGTTGAACAACTTTATATTGAGCTTCATGTCATGTCACATTTTTACGCTAGTAGGTTTTTTATGATTTTTTTAGTTGTATGTGGTATTCTTCTGAAATATATAATTACCAGCTCAGCCCTGAGTTGGAGAAGCAAGAGTTCTGTTGTTCTCTCAGACAGACTTGTATTGAAAGATACAGAAAAGCTTGCTTTCTTCTCACATTCTTTCCAAAATCCATAAAAGTTGTTCATGTCCGAATTTTTACATCTTGTGCAATCCCAGCATCACCTTATTCTAGTAGGAGTGCAAGCAAACAGCCCAAGCTTAGTCCAGATTTGATTTGATAGAAACTAGAAGGTTGGGGGCAGGGGATGGAGGGTGGTGGTAATTAGGAGGCGGGGGGTAAAAACTGAAGGAAACAAGAACAAAGTAAACATTAGCTAAACATGAACTTTTACCTCTGGTCCTTCCTCCATGGAATCATACAGCATGGTGAGAAGCTTTAAGATGGCACATCTGCCCAAAATGCCACCTGGCAGCATGTTCGGGCCACATGTGAATCACAGCAGAGAGGCATGGGGCAAGGGTTAGTGTAAAGGTGAACGCAAGGATCAGATCTCCGGCTGCAGGGGATGTAACTGACACATGACTCCCAGCTGGGGCCCTCTAGATTTACCCCAACAGTGGCACCTCGGCCATGCTTCTCATCAGACACCAATGAGTCGGTACAGTAGGGGGATGCTAAGGCAGATTCATGCCTGCGAGATTCAGGACTGCTTAGTAAGTGACTTTTTTCCAGCTTTATTGAGGCATAGTTGAAAAATAAAATTATAATATATTTCAAGTGTTAAAAAAAAAAAATGGTGAGTACAAGAACGGAGAAAGTAGCATAGCTCCAGGAAGTTTAGGAGAGGTTTTAGAATCGCTAGACAGAAAAGAAGTCTTAAAGAAAACCAAAAATGAGTGGGAAAAGGTCCTCATTCACAAAATCCATTAGCAAACAACAACAAAACTAAAAGGAGTTAATGTGGAGAATGAATAGAAAAGATGAAAAACTTCTGGACTCCTTACTAATCCTCTCTTTGAAAGGGCAGGGAGACTGGCTGTGATGAAGGACAGATTCTTACCAAAGGGCCAGAAAAAGAAGTTATCTTTGCTCAGTGTCAGACTATTCTGTTTCATAGCATTGTAGACACTACAGTGACACTTATGACCATTATAACCCTACATGTGTTCCCATTGCATGTTTAAGAATTTTTCTGCTTTAAAAAGAGATTGAGAATCAGACTGAGAAGAAAACTGATTGTGGAACAGTTAGAGGGCATCATTCTGGTGAACATCAATTGTGATATTATAGTCTGCTTAAATTATGATGAAATCATTGGAGGCATCAGATCAAAAAGCAAATTGTGGGAAAGCTATTTACAGTTTAGCATTTTCAGTTTATGTGAGAATATGGATTCCGTGTACCAAAGGGAGTAGTTCAGCTCAGATAGGATATGCATAGCAGTATCATGGATGTTTACTGTGTGTTTATAACTTTACCAAGTTAGATATTGCTAGAAGTTTTTTTTTCTTAAACAATATTAAATTCTATGATGTTTCAGAGGTCACCTGAGTTGAATGGCTACTTCACCTGTCTCAAAATGAGATACTGAAGGAAAGAGAAACATTAACAAATTTCTTACAATTCCATCTAGTGATTTGGAAGCTGAGTCAGTATTTACTACAGTAAAGCCCATTAGATAACTTAAAATCTTCACTACCTAGGTGTATGAAGTCCTGTCAGACTCCCTCCCTCAAATCCGTACACTGTGCTGAGATGAACGTTTGCCAGACCTGCTCTTTAAGCTAGCCTAGAACACCTTCCCATGAGAAACTTTCTACCTTTTTTTTTTCTAAAACCATGGGGTTTCAATAACCTAACATTTATTGTAATTTGGAGATACTTTATTCAAATTACTTTAAAGAAAACCAAAACCAAGCACCAAGTTTCCTTAGTGAGAAGCCAAAGACTTTAGAGATACTAGATTGTCAGGGAAAGTATAGTTGTGCTTTTTAAAGACCTTCATATTGGCCAACTCTGTGGGCTGGTTAATGTTTTAGATGAAAGAAGGGTGAGGACCAATGGGTCTGTGCGATTCTCTGGTTGGAAAGTGAGAATCACATGAAAAGACTATTAGGGAAAATATCTTTCCCGGTTACTTTTCTTATAAATGGTATATTTTAAAAATATTCCTTGAGTTCTCTTACAGTACTTAATTGCAATGAAAAGTTCATCTACACATATCCTATTATCACTTCATGCCTCCTACTCTAAAAGTGAATGATATTTGCTGTTGGTTTTAGGTCAGGAGGATTATCACAGCTTTTACTTTCTATCAAGAGCCTGAGCTTTGGGGTCAGGCAGACCTGATATGAGTCTTAGAGCTGCATTTCACAAGCATATCTGACCTTGAACAAACAGTCTCTCAGAGCCTTCCAGGCCTCATCTATCCAAAGGAGAAAATAACACTCAAAATGTCGTTTAGAGTTTTAAACTAAATGATATATATGTAACTACCTAACACAGTGCCTGACTCAACAGACAGTAATTTTCTTTCTTCCTTTTCATTCATTCCACGGACATTATTGAGCACCTACTCAGTGGCGAACATTGTCCTAGATACAGGACTTGGGAAACAGCGCATAATTCAGCCCTCTAGGAACTCACAATATGGTGGGAAAAGTGGTGCAACTGAGCAGCATACAACAGACCAAGGGAACAGAAAGGAGGGTGCAATTTCCTTTGCCTGGGAAAAGTGGGGGAGACTACTCTGAGATGATACACAGGCTGGGTTTGTAAGGAGGGAATAAGTAGAAAAGGGAAGAAAGGCATCTCAGGCAAAGATATGGACTTAGGAAAGGTCAGTGCAGTTGGAGTTAAAGGATATGGTTTGAGTAGAGGAGTAGCATAGAATGAGTCCAAAAGGAGGTGTTTGGACCTTGTATGCCATGGGTATTCAGTGAAGTGACATAGTCAGATCTAGACTTAGAAATCTACCCCCATCAGCCATATGGACAGATGACAAGAAAGCCCCGTAGGAAGGATGCTGGTGAGGAGGCACTCGCCCTATTCCAGAACAGAGGCTGAGGCCTGACCTGAAGCAGGAGTGATAAGAATGAGGAGAGAGTGGATGGGAGGGAGTCTCAGAGGCAGAACCTATGGAGCTTGGTGCCTGGTTGGGTATGGTTAGATGAGATGGAGATGGGAGTCAGAGATGACAGCAGCTTGGTGGATAATGATGTCATTAGTTTACGAAGAGAATACGGAAGGCTGTCAAGGGAAGATGAGTTCAATTCTGGACTATTTATACTCGAGGAGTTCAGGAGACACTGGTGGAGATGTCTTACAAGCATTTGGATGCTCTTGGTCTGGGGCTAGAGGCATAGCTTTGGCCCTCACTGATAAATTAATCATAGTCAGATCTTTGGAATGGATGTCCTCATTCAGGAAAAGGATATAGAGTGAGAAAAATGGGGTCCTGCGAAGCACACCTAGGGGGCCAGCAGAGAAGGAGAAGCAGACTGACATGGTAACACCTAAGACAAGAGGAGAATCAGAATTATTTCAGAAGTAAAGGAAGGAGAGAATTTTAAGCTAGGCGTATAGAGCGCTGTTGAGTGCTGCAAATAATTTAAGGGAAAAGAAGAGCAAAAAGTGGTCATTACATTTAGCAATCGGGAAGTCATTGGTGATCTTAAGAAGAGGCATTTAATGCAGAGGTGAGGGTGGAAAGCGTTTCTTTGAGTGAGTTAGGAAGTACAGGCAGGATTAGCTGAGCCTGTATGAGTCACCTTTTTAAAAATCTTTAAGAAATCATGGAGCACGGAAGAGGTGCCCCAACGCTAAAAATGGGCAAATGCCTTCTCAATTTTTGAACGCTAATGTAAGCTTAAGCTTCATGGCCCCTCCCAGGGCCTTAGAAGAGGCCCATGCATGTGGAGGGCCATGAAGCTTGAGCTTCCTGATCCTCACAGTAAATCCACCTCTATCTGAGAGAAAAGCAAGGACCGCCTGTACAAGAATGTTCCCTACACCACTGTTTGTAATAGGAAAAAATGGAGACAGACAACCTGAATGAAGAAATAGTTAAGTGAAAGCACATTCATACCATGCATCTGTTAAAAAGAAATGCTAAGTCTTGTATGTATTGACATGGAAGGGTGTCCATGACATATTACTCAGTGAAAAAAGCTAGTTTTAGAACATTGTGGACAGTATAATCCCATGTATATAAAAAAGAAATGTGTATACACACAATGGCACACACACATACATAAACACGTATACACACACACATATATAATACATATATATTTCTATTTCTAGTTAGATTTGATAGAAAAAGCTCTGGAAAGCCCACCCACCCAGTTGTCAGCAACTGTTACTCTTGGAGAGTAGGAATAGGAGACTGGAGTTTGGTGATGGGGAGACTTTCATATTGTCTTCTTACATTTGTATATCATTTTAATTTTTGTGAATAAATGCATGATTCTTTTGTTAATTTTCACAAAAATACAAAACTTTTAAATCACATGTGAGGTATAAGTTAAGCTATTTCACTTATACAAACTCTATCTCAAGGAGAGCATAATGGCATCCTTAATATTTGAAGCGTAGCCACTGAAAGAGAGATTGGATTTGTTCTGAAAGATACTGAACTGCAGCAATAGGACCAATGGGTGCAAGAAAGAGATAAATTTTTGAAACTATAAAAAGTTAAAAATATTTATAAAGACTATTTTTAGCAACATGGATGGACTTGAGGGCATTAATGCTAAGAGACATAAGTCAGACAGAGAAAGACAAATACTGTATGATATCACTTATATGTGGAATCCTAAAACTACAACAAACCAGTGAATATAACAAATGAGAAGCAAACTCACAGATACAGAGAACAAACTAGTGGTTACCAGTTGCAGGGCCAATATAAGGGTGGGAGAGTGGTAGGTACAAACTGTTGGGTGTAAGGTAGGCTCAAGGATGTATTGTACAACATGGGGAATATAGCCAATATTTTGTAATAAGTATAAATGGAAAGTAACCTTTAAAAATTATATAAAAAAGTAAAAATTTTTAAATATGCTTATAAAGACCAGACATAGCAAGCTTGGAATCATGTTAGATGTCACCAGGTTTTAAGAGGCTCTTCACAGCTGTACTTTGTATATGGCCCTGCTTTGGTCACGTTCGGCCCCTTTGTTAGAAGCAGATGTTTCAGCTTCACTTGTGAGAGTTTGGAGTCAACCTGCTTGAGACAGTATGTGTAGGAGTTCAAAGCAGGGCTCTGAGGCAGATCACCTGGGTCCACTCCCACACCATCATTTACTAAGCTTGGGTGTGTTCCTTAGGCTTCCTAGGTCTCAGCTTTCACATCTGTGAAAAGCAGTAATCAAAGTAATACTACCTTTGCAAGCAGTGATACCTTCAAGGTGGAGTTAGGGTTGTTTTCATGTCTTCCCCCACCACAGCAATCTCCATCAACCTGCTCCCCTAGACCACCCCCAGTAAATATACGATCTAAGTGAAAAAAAATTGGGCCAGCTAGGTAAATACAGCGTTCCAGCAAGTACTTTATTCATCCGCTTCTAACTAAATTGTGACTATATAAACCCTTTGTTTATAAAAAGTCATCTAGGGCTTCCCTGATGGCGCAGTGGTTGAGAATCCGCCTGCCGATGCAGGGGACACGGGTTCGTGCCCCAGTCTGGGAAGATGCCGCGGAGCGGCTAGGCCCGTGAGCCATGGCCGCTGAGCCTGCGCGTCCGGAGCCTGTGCTCTGCAACAGGAGAGGCCACAACAGTGAGAGGCCCGCGTACTGGAAAAAAAAAAAAAAGTCGTCTAGAGCCACCACTGCCTCAGAAGGTTTCAGTGAGATAATTAATGTAAGACTTTTAGCACAATGCCTAGCACAGAGTAAATAGTCAATGAAATAAAAATTATATACACACATGTAGCCACTAAATCAAAATGTTATTATAAGTGAGATGACATTTTTAAAGATTCTGGGGGTATGTCTGTCAGGTTTTCCTTTCAGTATGTGGGGAAAAAAAAAAGGTTTGATGATTAAAAGCCTGGCACACTCTTGGTGCTCTTGGACCTCCTTTCCTTTCAGTTTTCCTGTTCTTGAGGTTCAATGATTTTTCTCATTCCTTTGTTCATTCAACAATCATTTACCGAGTATCTAGTGAGTTCCAGGTTCAATCTTACATGCTGGTAGTACTAAGATAAAAAAAAAAAAAAAATAGGGGCTCTGTGCACAGGGAGCTCCTAGTCAGGAGAAAGAAGTTTAGATAATTGCAATATGATGTGATTAGGGTTAAAATTATAGGTGTGTAAATGATATTAATGGAGAAAGCAGAAAAGTGTATGGAAGTGTGTTTGAGGAGCCAGAGAAAGCTTCATAAAGGAGGAAACACCTGAACCAGAGCTTGAAGGGGGAGCAGGAGTCTGCTAGGTAGAAATCCTTTGTTAGAAGATGGGTGGAGACACTGCTTGATGTTTGGTGTGAAGTTTTCTATGACCATTTATAAAACTGAAAAGACAATAAGTTTGATTTCTCTTTTTCCCAGTATTTGGTTGTAATGACAGAAAACCCAACAAGTAATAATTTAAACAGGTTAGAGATGTATCTAATGACACAGGCTTCATCTGTCTTCCTGTTCCACTATCCTTATTACATGGCTTTCATTCTCAGTGTCAAAAGGGCAACTGTTCCTTCAGTCATGGCATTCTCCTTGTGAGGCTTTGTAATTCTATCAGGAAGGAAAGTCCTTCCCCAGAATCTTCCATTTATACCTCTTAGATAGAAGGGCCACACGACCACCATGAACTGTGGGGAAGGCTGAAAACTTATTCTGGCGGAAGAATGTAAGGAAAGAGGAGGCTGTGAATGGGCTTCGCCAATCTACAGTGTCTACCAGAGCAAGAAACACAACTTTTTTCATTAGCAGTCAATAATTTGGTCTTATTTTTTTATAGTTGTTGCCACTTGTATTCATTTCCTGGAGCTCCTGTAACAAGTATCACAAACTGGATTGCTTGAAACAACAGAAATGTATTGTCTCACAGTTCTGGAGGCTAGAAGTCCCAAATCAAGGTGTCAGCAGACACCTAAAAGCTATCGGGGAATGCCTCCTTGCCTCTTCCTAGCTTCTGCTGATTTGCTAGCAGTCTCTGATGTCCTTGGTTATGCTTAGCTGCATAACTCCAAACTCTGCCTGTCCTCACATAATGTTCGCTTTGTGTCTCTCTCTTCATGTGACCAGTCATATTGGATTAGAGACCCACCTTATTCCAGTATACTTATATTAACCTAGCTAATTACATCTGCAATGACTCTATTTCCAAATAAGGTCACATTCTGAAGTATTGGGAGTTAGGACTTAAACATATCTTTTTTTTTTTTTTTTGGTCTGGGGGATGTAATTTAATTCATAACATCATAACTTTGCACTTGATATATAAATAAGAAATGCTCTATTTCCAAATTATGTTTCTTTATACCTAGGTTTTGTAGAGAACTTTTAAAAGCCTTATTTTTATTCCTAGTTAAGTTTCAGTTTTATTCATTTTAACTATTTTATTCCAAGTTTATTCCAGTTTTGTAGTTAACATAATTCCTACTTTTCCTAAAATAATTTAGGAGGTAATTAAGAATAATTCCTAATTATCTAAAAAGTAATTCCTATTTATTTTAACTAGCAATTATTTTAATTAGCAATATGAAATACTACTTGATAATCAGTATTCAAATAACTGGTTACAAATTTAGCAAAAATAATTTTTTAATCCATACCTAATACCATATGCTAAAAAAATGTACAAATGTGTTAAACAAGTTAAATAGTGTTCATAGAACTACAGAAAAACAAAGAACTTAGTATTTTGAATATTTGTGTGGTTATAAGAAACAGTAGAAATCATAAAAGAAAAGATCCATAAGTTCTAAGTGTATAAAAATGTAAAGCTTTTTGTTTTGTTTTGTTTTTGTTTATTTTTTTTCGGTATGTGGGCCTCTCGCTGTTATGGCCTCTCCCGTTGCGGAGCACAGGCTCTGGACGCGCAGGCTCAGCAGCCATGGCTCACAGGCCCAGCCGCTCTGCGGCATGTGGGATCTTCCCGGACTGGGGCACAAACCCGTGTCCCCTGCATCGGCAGGCGGACTCTCAACCACTGCGCCACGAGGGAAGCCCTGTAAAGCTTTTTGTGCAAGAAAAACTTCGTGGGGAAATAAGTTTGGAAAACGTTATAAAAAAAAATTCAGACAATAAACATAAACAATATGTTACATAAAAAATTCATATAACTAACTATTAAGACCCCAACAGATAGATAGCTAAAGGATGTGACCAGGCAATGTATTAAAACACCATGTTTGTTAAGCAAACATATAGAAAAATGTTTATTAATCATTAAAAAGTACAATTTACAGTGCAGTGTAACTGATAAATTATTGCATTGCTGATGGTGATATAAATTGATACAGTCCCTTTGAAAAGCATTTGGCAAATACATCCAGAGTTATAAAAATGTTTATACAATTAATATTTCTGGAAATTTAACCTAAGTAAATAGTCCTAAAGAAGAAAAAACTGTGCTTATAAAGTTACTAATAAACTTTATGCAGATCTTTGTTAATTGCAGAATCATTTGTAATAGTGAAAATTTGGGAGCCATCTAGTTTCCTGAGAGCAGAGGCATGGGTGACTGAATTATTGATGCATCCTTTTGTTAGAATACGCAGCCATCAAAAAGTGTAATAGTGAAGACCTGTGGCAACGTCAAGAAATACTTACGTTTTAAAGTTACATGTTTTTTTAAAGTGCCATATATGATTGCAATAATGTAAAATTCAAAACCATGCACATGAGAAAAGTCAGCAACCATGACAGTAGAATGTGCAGAAGGTGTTAGGGAGCATGAAGCTGTGTTAAGGTGTCATGATTAAGCATCATTTTCCCAACTTTCTTATAATTTAAAAGATTTTAAAGCATATTCAATTTACTATTTGGTTTAAAATCCCTCTGTACTTCTTGAATGTTAATGAAACCATTAAGAGGTAAAGAGAATTTAATGAGCTTTCTGGGAAAAAAATTTGCTCACAGTAGTATTGTAAATCACACTAGATGTTTTTCTTTCATAAGTAAGTCTTGTACTAAGTGGTAGGATTACTCTGATAGGAAAAATGACATTTGAAGAAAGCTTTTTAGTATAGTGTATGTGCAGTGCATGATTTGTGGCTGTTTTTGACTGGTGAAGTAATTGTTTTAATCCTGCCTCATCATTCACTTTAGTTTGGGTTTTATGGCTGAGATTTAAAAGCCATAATGTCCAAAGAAAATAACTTACCCTTAGGCTGGAGAAAAATAGTTTTTACTTTCACCATGACAAATGATCTCTTCTGACTTTGTAGTTATGACTTATCAGTGTGGACTTAATGCCAGGTGATCTAAGCAGTTGACACTATTTTAGCAATCTCTTTATTTGCATTCTTATAAAGAAGAGGATTTGCTCCTCCCTTCTCAGAGGCCGAGTTTATAAGAACTGTAAAAACGTGATCATTTGCTCTGCTCCTTGTTCCTGGTGAGCTGTACCTAGCATATTCCCTGGCTTGCTGGGCTGCCCACTGTCCCCGAGGGAACGCAGGCAGCCGACTTTCTTTGGGGTTGTGAGAAATAACCAGGGATGACAACCCCTTTGGGCCGTCCACTGCCCAGGCTTGATTAGATTATGCCTCTATGGTTGACTAGGCTTTGAATTCACTAGTCTGAATTCACTACCTGAAGATTAAAGTCAGTAGTAGTGCATCTCACCGCCTCCCAAAATAATACACACGTATACTTGCATGCATGCATACACGTGCACACAGGCTTAGTGCAAAACAACCAACTTATATCCCTTAGGAGAAAAGGCGTCTGGTGAGGTGGGTGTGGGAGTGATGATGGAAAGAAGTTAATCCCTGTCTCCAAAGTAAAGACTAGACAATGGGGATCCGTGCAAAGCAGTGCTGGACAATTGACATCTACTGGCTCCCTAGTGAAACACAGCCTGCCCTCAGTTATTCAGGGTCTGATCATCCAAAGTGTGGATTATCCAGGCCATATGCTTCTCCTTCTTTGCCATCTGGCTGGTTGCCTGGCTTCCCTTCTTATTAACGGAGAAAATACTCAAAATACCTCAGTCCCTTTCTGCTAAACCATTTCTGTTACCTGTACTCAACCTTCTCTTTAAGCATATTCAGTGCACATTTTGGTCCAATCTGGTCACTTGGGATATTCTGACAGGACATATTGGTTAGTTTCTAATGTACAGTCTTGGGCTTGTTGATCCTTGCCTCATCATAGTCCTTTAGTCATCTCTTGGATATATTATTTATCACTTCAACTAGCTAGTGAGCTCCTTTAAAGTAAGGAGCATCTCCTCTGCCTTTTACATCCTCTTCAACTGGCCCAGAGAGCTCCTCTTCACAGGGTGGGTGTGAGACAAGTGCTGTTGGCTGACTAAGTACTATTCATTGTCATTTCAACCAGGTAAGTCATAAGAAAGTCACAACAGTAAGGAGCAGTAAGCAGAAATGCCATTTGCTATAAAAATCAGCTAACTAAAAAAAATAAATAAATAATAAAAAATCAACTAAAAGAGAATCTCAGACTTTTAGAATTGGAAGGAGCATTAGGGATAATTTTATCTTGTTAATGGGAAACTTGGACTCAGAGGAGTAAAGGAACTTGTCTTTGATCACCCAGAATATTTGTAGCAGAGTCTGGACTAGAATTCAGCTCTTTAGAGCCTATTTCTGTTATAATCCAGATTTGAAGGGTTATGTAAAAGAGGAGTCATGCAGAAGGTATGCAGAAAAGGAGTGGCTTAGATTACATTGCTGGGAGGAAGAGAATGTATTAGTGACAGGTAACCAAGATTAAAGAAAAATTTTATCCCTCTTTTGTATACATTAATCTTTTGGGGTTATAGATATTATAGGAAAACAGCAATTATTTGGAGTTATTTTTATTTGTTATAAAGACTGATCTAAAACGAGAATTGAAAAGCTCTTATCCAAGTGCCTAGAACAAACTTGACATAGTAGGAATCAATCAAAATTTGTCAAGTGAAAGAATGAAACGAAAACCCATTTTTCAAGGACTAGGACTACTCTTTGGTTCTAGCATTACCAAACCCATTTATGAAAAGTATTAGAGTCTTTCTTCGAATCAAAATTTCTTGTTTTGGCCACATATTTCTAGACAAACAGTTCAGCTACAAATTACAATGAATTTAAGTACCTGTGGATGTCATAAATTACCAGAGAAAACTAGTGCCATGTTGCTTACAAATGAAATGTCTATTGAATATTTTATGATCTTAGCCTGAACATCTCAGATATGATTAATATAAATTTCTGAGGTAAATCTCAGACATGAGATTACATTTCCAATTCCAGTTAGGGGGGGAAAAACTTTATGTGATTTTAAAGAGTATTTAGGTTTAGAACTCTATAATTCATGAATCTTTAAATGAAGGCAAATTGATTTATATTGCTTTCTTTAAGATTTTTTTACATAACTCAATACATGTTTACTGTAGGAAAAATTAGAAAATGCAGGTAATCTTAAAGAAGAATAAAACCACTGTTAACCCCAGGAGTCAAAGATTAACTGTTAACTATTAATGTATACCCTTCTAGACCTTTTTTCTACGCATGTCCATGGGGTTATATACTACACACTGTTTTAAACTTGCCTTTTTCCGTATCTCGTGAGTATTTCTCAATGCCAATAAATATTTCTAGAAGCCATTCTTAATGGTTGCAGAGTATTCCATTATGTATGGGTACCATAATTTGTTTCACTAATCCCTTGGTTTTAGCTATTTAGATTATTTCCCATTTTTCACTATTATAAATGATGCTGTGGTGAACTTCCTTATTTGTACATATTGATTCCCATGTTCAATGATATTCTTAGAATGGATTTTGAGGAGCACAGTTGCTGAATTTAAAATATACTTAGTTGGAAGGGTGGAGAAAAATGAAATTTTAGGTGTCAAAAAGATTACTTTCATATAGACTTGAAATTCTTTCAGAAACTAAAATGTCCTTAGAGACTTTGTACTTAATTTTGGTTCTTCTTAATAAACACATTTTTTATCATACATTGACACAATTGTATTTGACAAATGGTAATCTCCCAAACCCATAGTTTTAGATGGTTTTCAAATAATTAAATGCTTTAAAATGGTGGTGTTCTCTTAATAATAGTAATAAATTATGCTGATCGCTTTCCCCTCATTATTCTCAAAAGCTGGATGCTTTGTTTGGCTGGTTGACATGAGGCAGTTTCTTGCTGGGGGCACAATGTCATTGGACCATATGCACTAATCTTTTTTCCCCCCTGATTTTACCCATTTCCAGGCTGATTATGTAAACAATAAGGTGTTGTCCTTTTAATTAAGTGAAAATGACACATTACAGGTGCTTTTCAACAATCTGAACTTATCTGCTAAATAAGTCTTGCATTATCTATACCCAAATGAGAATATAATTGTTCAGGCAAGGCCACTCTAGAAGACTGTTTAAAGCAAAGAGCACAAGAGTCTTCTCCAGTTTTTCATGCAATGGGATGTAAGATCAACGCTATCCAATTAGGGCAAGAGGAAACAAGGGAGGGAGGGGAGAGAGGCTACGCTTACCGAGCTTGTTCAACTTGATTATATTACAATTTTCATGATAAAGTCTGCAATAACCTTTATCTTTTTATATTTAATTTAATGGTCTTGGAATCTGGAGAAGCCAGCCCACCTTATCATGTAGCAATCATCAGCCTCTTCTGGTACAATTTTGTGTGTGTGCTAACTAAAAGAGACATGAAATTAAAAATAGGTCAGAAGGCTTTCCATTTCAGTTTTGTTGATTCATGTGGGTGAGGGGAGTGGGGCAGGCTAAACATTAGTTTCTTTTAAGTGATATTATGGAGGAAATAATCTATAACGAGCAAAAAGGAGATTACAGCACTATGAGAACACTGAAGATTATGTTTTATGAAATGAGTTCTTTCTAAAGCATTAGAGAAGTATAATTATAAAAACTATTTCAAGTTGCCTACAAGTGGTTTTTGCTTGAAGAAAATAAGGGAATGTTATTTATTTGAAATATTTTGTTTATCTTTAAGTGAGGCTGTGATGGAAGAGGTGATGTGTTTTACTAAATTATTCATTAATTCATAAGATAATTAATTTCTGTCCTATGAGAAATTTTTCTCAAAAGGAATTACTAGTTTTTTCTTTAAAACAAAAGAAGTTGTACAAAAATAATGGTACTTCTAAACATATGTTTGGAAGACCGGGGCTTAAATAAGAATGGATAATGAATGTGGACTCTGAGACATAATAATTTTTTTCTGAAAAAAAACAATTAACTAAAAGCAATAGTTAGTTCCTCTTTAGGTGTCTCTAGAAGGCCTATGCTTAATAGTAAGAATGGATAATAAATGTTAATTCTGGGGCATTTGTTACCCACAAGCTGCATTGCTGCAGTGAAACAAATTACAGAAACACAAATACTTGTTGAAACCTAGGTAGGCTGTTTCTCCCTTCTCCATTCCACGTGACAGTCACTCTGAGTTTCACTGAGCTCATTATGCCCTCTAATTATAACACTAAGGAAGGCCTCCAGAAAAGGCTTTTTGTTGTTTTTGTTTGTTTGTTTGTTTGTTGTTGTTGTTTTTTGTGGTACACAGGCCTCTCACTGTCGTGGCCTCTCCCATTGCGGAGCACAGGCTCCGGATGCGCAGGCTCAGAGGCCATGGATCACAGGCCCAGCCGCTCCGGGGCATGTGGGATCTTCCCAGACCGGGGCACAAACCCGCGTCTCCTGTATCGGCAGGCGGACTCTCAACCACTGCGCCACCAGGGAAGCCCTGTTTTGTTTTGTTTTGTTTTGTTTTTTGCCACTAACACTGTTCCCATCCCCTCACCATTACCTCGAAAATAAGAAAAAAAATTATGACAAGAATCAGCATGGGCAGAACTGATCTTCTGAGAGAAAAGTTCCTATTTTAAGTGATATAACACAATTTCATAGCTTTCAAATGCACTGGATAAATACTTTTCTGTCACAGCAAGTGGGAGGGTAAGCATCCTCTTATATACTAATGCCACAAATGCTCTCAAGAAGCAGCTAAAACTTTGGCTAGCTGTTGTCAGAAAGAACCACAAAACTAAAATGATTCATTTTTGGCGAGACATCTGGACATCCAGATGGGTAATATTAATGTGTTTAACAAGTTAACTCTTTCAGATATCTGAGGATATAGGTAATTTCCAATTTGTTCTAAGGTACTGATGAGGGTGTAGTCCCACCCAAAATCCAATTTGTGTGAGAGCCATGTGAAGACCATCCTCTCTCAGAATGGAGTTTTAGAGGAAGTTCCAGACCCCTTTTACATTTGAGCCTTCTAGTACATTAAAGAACTGAAGAAATGCCAAAACAGGGTTGCAGAAATTATCGATTTATTTTGCGTGTTCACCTATAACAAATCAGGGATTTAAATTTGCACATCCAAAATGTAATCACCACAGGTCTCACCTAACTCATTTGGAGAGAGCTTTAAATCTTAACACTGAGGCACCTCAAGAATACCATGAATCTGAAGTCCAGACCAAAATGACCTCCCTTTCCTCCCCACAAAAGGATCTAGCAGGTCAGAAATGTGGTTACATGTGCCATCGAGGTATTTCTGGCCAAGGTTGGGCTTTCCATGTTTTATGTTGCGTAAGTTTGGAATTAAACTAAGTCTTTAAGTGCATGAATAGATGAACATGGAGCTTTTTGTGAACAAGTCATGCCTCTGACTACAGGTTTTCCTGAGGCCACTTCTGAAGGTAGGTCGCCACTTCGTTAAAACACGAAAGCAAGGCAATTCTGTTGTTCAGAATCTGTCTTTGCCAGCTACATGCTTACTACTTTGTACATTCTTAGGACAAAAAATATTATCTCAGTAACAGAGAATGACTGACAATGGTGGGTTCGCAAGCATTTCTATTAACCAAAGAAAGAAAATGAACTTGTACCCTTTAGAGTCGGAGTCCAAAATAGCACAGCAAACTCAACATTTCTTTAAGATGTTAGGTTTTAGTTTTGAAATTCACATGTTACATTCTTCTCCATACTCTGTTTTTATATAAGCTAATGGTGCCTCATCCACCAATCTTTGGTTAAATTTGATTCTCGCATACACTGTTTGATTCTGTGGTGCTGCATAGCCCTGGCACACCACTCTGTACCCCTGATGGAGTGTGTGTACTGGAGTCCATAAATGCATATGCACATAAGGGATAGTATCTTTTGTCCCCTATGATTATCCAAGGTTTACCCCTATTGAGTTATTATGCACATGGCAATCAGAGGTAGCTCTAGGATTGGTGAGGCTCCCAGAAGAAGCCTTCATGTAGCAAGTTCCATTCTACCAAAGTAATCCATTTTTTATTTTTAAAATTAGTGTGTTCTCCTTTATCATGTTAGGCTGCGGGAGGGTATTTATGATGGTGTAACTCATGACCATGCTTGTTACAAGGTTCAAGGCCAGTGGTTCTTAAAGACTACATTTTTTAAATTTGTAGGATATTTTTTTAACTATCACATTATTGGGAGAAGCTCCTGGCCAGGGATGGGGAATCAAAGGATACCAGTACCCTGTCTCCCATTACCATTAACATTTTAACTAACATTTGTGTAGTAAAAAAATCTGAGCTGAGAACTCAGCTCCATTTTACATATAAGCACAAATGATTTTGGGTACAAATTTTTTCTGAATTTTTCAGAAATGTAGCTTCTTGTAAATCAAAGAAAGACTACATTTTGTTTTGTTTCAGAACTTTACTCTTCCAGAAAATCATGTCAGTTGACAGCAAAAGCCGCTTATAACTGAGCCTCCGAGACAGAACACCTACATCATTCTGTAATTGCTGTTGCTGTATTCAAGGTGATTCTACACTTAAGAACAAGCATCTGACTGCTTCCATATGTCTTCTAGTGCTATCCTGCCTGAGTATTTACATATTAATATACATATTATTTATTATGAATTTTTTTGTCCTGGTGTCCTATTTAGGGCATTAAAAATATATCTTCCTAGGTAGGTGATATTACTTATGAATTTCATTTCAGGAGATCAAAGGAAATACAAGATAGTTATAAAAAGGGCACATTGGATACGCTAGAGTAGATAACCACTGCCCTAAGTGATGGCCTAGTTGACTGTATATTAGAGCTGCCTCTGCACAGCTGCATGCTGAAAAATTTCTTTAGAAAAGTGTGATTTAACGTGAAGACGTTGACAGGTTAGCAAAGTGTTTAAGACACATACTTCAAAGTCAGGCAGACTTTAATTCACATCTTAACTTTGAGACTTACAGCTGTATGACCTTGGGCAGTCTGTTTACCCTCTGTTAGACTTCATTTCCTCAATTGTAAAATAAGATAACTTGTGAAACTCCTTCGACAAGGTTACTATTGCTTTTATTCTCCTCATCACTCTTAGTGAAGAGTCTCATGACAGATTACTTTAAGTGTCTTCAGAGTTCAGGTTCCTAAGGAAGATTATGCCTTCTAAAGTGCTAGTCTGTTTCCTTTTAGACAGTGGGAGCCATTTCATTCATGCCGTTTTACTCTTGACTTTGACTGTTAGTGCACATGGAGCTAAGTACTCATGCTTAATTGCTGTGGCTTTCCTCAGACAGGGCTTCTTAATATAGTTTGCCCCCATTTCATTCTCTCCTCCCCTCTCCCCCTACTAAATTTTGCACTTTCATCTTTTGTTGTAAATTGTAACAAATTCTTTTGAAAGTAGGTAGAAAATAAATAAATAACATGAGAATGAAATAATAAGGCTCCATTTTCTTTATAATGCTTTATAGTGTTTATTTCTAAAGATGGCAGCGTTTCTTTTTTCCCCTTCTTGTATGCTATTTGTTAATGACAGTATGTCAGATCTTTATTGTATCACTTACATGGGAAAACATGATAATAACTAAGATGATATTTTACCACAAATACCCATCCATAGAGTTAGTTCAGTATAAATTATTTACTTCTATTTTCTTAGCAATAATCAGAAGAATAATATACATTGCTGTATCTTACCATATCACTATAGAACAGTGGTTCTCAAAATTTTTGATCAGGACCCCTTTGCACTTTTAAAACTTATTGAGGACTCAAAGACCTTTCATTTATGTGAGTTAGATCTCTCAATATTTATATTAAAACTATGAAATTAAAATTGAGAAATTTTAAAATGTTTACTTACAAATCATTTAAAAAATAAACCTATTATATATTAACCCATTATATATTAAATCTTTTCTATATTAACATAACATAATTTTGTGAAAAATGAGTAGATTTTCCAAAACAACAATAAAACATTTTAGAAAAAAGAATAGTGTAATGTTTGTGAACACATTTATTGTTTGTCTTTTTTTTCTATTTTTTTTTTAACTGAGGTATAACTGACGTTCAACATTATTTTAATTTCAAGTGTACAACATAATGATTTGATATTTATATATTTTGTGAAATGATCGCCACTGTAAGTCTAGTTAACATCCTAATGTTTGTCTTAATAGAAGATAGCTAGATTCTCCTGCTTCTACAATCCGTGTGTTACAATATCATACATCATGTAATCTCATAAGAAAATGAGAGTGAAAATGACAAAAATTATTATTATTACTATTAACATAACTTGGACCTTATGAACCCGCAGAAGGGTCTTGGAGATGTTCAGGACCCTGGATCACACTTTGAGAACTGCTACTATGGAACATAGCCAGTGAAAATGGCAATATAAGAAAAAGAAATAATGTCTTACCCACATTTTAATTTTCAGTCATTTCAGTGAGCTACTAAGTTTTTTTATATGTGCCTCTTCCCCTTCTCCCAAAGTTCATAGAAACATTAAGGTCAAACTATAGCTGATGGGAATGTTTAGATTTTTCCTTTAAGATCTGGACAATGTATTTTGAAAGCTACTAGTGATATATGGAATCATTGTTATGCTTTTGGCAATAGATTTTTTTTAAAAAATACATGTATTGAACAGAAATAATCTTTTTAGTTGTGGCATATAGGAAGACTTAGCTTTTTTACTCTTCCGGTCTATAATAGTAAAACTAGTTTTATTAAACCATTATTTTTATTTGTATGTGTTACTTGTTATATCATCTTTATACCATTCAATAACTAGAGTAGAGCAGATTGATTTCTCTTATTTCTGCCATGAGGTGGTTCATAATGAAAGTTAGATGGTTAATTTACAGAGTAGCATTAGGTTCAGAATGAGTTAGTACAGAAGAACAACACATTTTATTTTACTGTATTTTATTTATTTTTCTTTCGGTAACTGGTTGTGAGCAAGACTTTAAGCCTTTGTATTGCTGTAAGGACACTCTAAGGACGGCAGCTCTGCTTTCAGTGCGATGGAATCTCCATTATAGTGTGATGGTGCTGGTTCCAGTAATTAATTGGGCTTTCTGTTTCTTTTCTAGGAAAGAACAATCTTAAACTTTAAAGTATTCCAACAGGGGAGACTGAGGCGGCTAACGTTTAACTTGCCCAATGGTAGCCTTAGAGTTAGGTTCTGGATATTTTGAACAGGTGATAAACAGTGTTTTCTGCTTATGAGACACATCCCAAGTCTCTTTAGGTTTCAGAAGGTAATAAAATAAACATGGGCAAATGTGTCAACTGCTACCTCCAATGACAGCAGTACTCCCTGCTGGGCCCAGGGAATCACCTTAAAATCATGTAATTGTACTTTTCATAGACGGTCAGATTGTGCCTTTGCCTAAAAAATAGCTTGCCTATCTATCTATCTATCTATCTATCTTTATAATATGTGTGTGTGTGGGGGGGGGGTGTATATATATATATATGGGCCAAAAAGTTTGTTCAGGATTTTCCATTACATCTTCTGTTACATAACTTTTTACTTTCCCAAGGACTTTCAGGACTGTCAGTTAAGTAGTATAGGTTTTCAAGGTTAGAAAGGAATTTAAAGATGATCTATTCCAACCCCCCAAAACTTGTTGACGCTATTCAGTGTCTTAGATGAGTTGTCGTTCTAGCTTTGCGTGAATACTTCCAATTATAGAAACCTCATGATTCCTAAGGCAAACCCTTGTGATTTTGGACAGCTCCAATTATTGAGAAAGCTTGTTCTCAATTTGACCTGAGACAAACAGATACCCTTTTTTTCACTATAGCACTTCTAATGTTGGAAGACAACTTCCATGTTTCATTCTTACATCTTCATGAGCTTTCTGCTCTCCAGACTCAATCAACTCTATTCTTTATCTGGAAATTTTGTTAGCCCCTTTCCTACTCTTGTTCTCTCTTCTGCTGCTCTGCTCTAGTTTTCAATGTCTGCCTTAAAAATTATGATACCCAGAATGACACTTAGTACTCCTATTGCTGAATTAAGGCCATCTCCTCCCTTATTGCCATTATATGCTATTGGATCTGAAGATCTTCTAGCTTCTCTGGCAACTGTATCGTATGGATTTATACTGTACTTACTATCAATGGAAACTATGTCTCAGCCATATCAGTTACTGTTAAGCTATATTTTCCTCCTGCACTTCCAAAATTGGACATGCAGTTCAAAACTCAATCCATTATAGACCTAGAGTCTGTCATACAGAGTGAAGTAAGTCAGAAAGAGAGAGACAAATACCGTATGCTAACACATATATATGGAATTTAAGGGAAAAAAATGTCATGAAGAACCTAGGGGTGAAACAGGAATAAAGACACAGACTTACTAGAGAATGGACTTGAGGATATGGGGAGGGGGAAGGGTAAACTGTGACAAAGCGAGAGAGAGGCATGGACATATATACACTACCAAACGTAAGGTAGATAGCTAGTGGGAAGCAGCCGCATAGCACAGGGAGATCAGCTCAGTGCTTTGTGACCACCTGGAGGGGTGGGATAGGGAGGGTGGGAGGGAGGGAGACGCAAGCGGGAAGAGATATGGGAACATATGTATATATATAACTGATTCATTTTGTTGTGAAGCTGAAACTAACATACCATTGTAAAGCAGTTATACTCCAATAAAGATGTTAAAATGAAAAAAAAAAAAACTCAATCCATTAAAATTTGAAAGAAAGGTATTCTTTCTTGTTTTTTGGTTTTTGATTGGGGGAAATAACTTTTTATTTTATTGCAATTTAAATCTACAGAAAAATTTCAAGAATAGTTCAAAGGATTACCATATATCATTTACCTCGATTTACCAGTTGTTAATATTTTACCCCATTTACTTTATCATTCTCTAGAGAGGTAGAGTGATATAAATTACATAAGATGTAAATAGTTATGTATTAATTTTTTCCAAACAACTTGAGAGTGAGTGGCAGCTATCCTGACTCTTTAAATATTTCCGTTTGCATTTACTAAGAATAAGAACATTTTCCAAAATAGCCAAGGTATAGCTACAAAATCAGGAAATTTAACATTGCTATAATGCTATTATCCAATCCATGGTCTATACTCAAATTTCACCAATTACCCCAGTAAAGTTCTTCATCGCTTGTGTGTGTGTGTGTGTGTGTGTGTGTGTGTGTGTGTGTGTGTGTGTGTGTGTGGTGGGGCTGGGTGAGGAGGAGGTGTAGTTCCAGGATCCAGTCCAGGATCGTGTGTTTCATTCATGTGTCTACTGATTTCTCTACCTTAGAAGATATGTTTTTAAGCTTCAGAAGTTGGATAATAGCTGTGGAGATTCCCCAGGACTTGGTCCATAGTTTCCACATCATTGACTCAACAGACATTCAACTACCATCTTTAAATAAATAAGTAAATCTGTTTATCTCTGAAGTTCCCCTTCTATGCCATCTCGTTTTGCATCTTGACTCTGGACATTTCAATGTAGACGTCAAGAGGGCAGCGACTTTCTAGAGGCCTCAGTCTGTCTCCACTCAAGTCCATTTTCATGAGCTTTCCATTCAGTGAGCCCTTCTTCTCCTTCCTGCTGACATGACATGACCATTAGCTTGGTCTTTCTTCTTGCCCTGAGGCATCCATGTTAGTCATTCCCCTATGCCTATATTCAAGAGTTTTTGCTCACCTATAACATCTTATCATTCACCCTCTTTAGCTGTTCAAACTCTGTTGATTCCTCAAAGTATCTTGTTTGTGAATCTTTTCACTCATTTATATAACAAATGTGTATTGATCACCTTCAGGTGATAGGTAGTGCTCCTAGGTGCCAGGGGTAGGGCAATGAGTTTGATTTTAATTTATCAATTCATTGCCCTTGAATTAAGCAATGACAACCTTACCTCTTCTGAACTTCCTGAATAGTTTATTAGACTTGGAAGGCATTTGTCCATTAGTGTCCCTGTCCTCATTGTATTACTGTGATTTGGTTATGTTTCTTATATGCCCTATAAGCATCCTGAGGCTGAAAAGGGGGTTGTATTCATCTTTCTGTCCCCTTCAGTATCTAGTCCTGTATTACATGCACATACCCAGTACAAATTTGTTGAATTCATTAATTAATTAGTCAAAGATCAGAGCTTCAATTAGATTTGGGGTCCATATGTCAAATTAGGAAACTGCTGCAATATGAGGGCCTAGGTGAGAACACTGGCTACAGGAATAAAGAGAAGACACATGTGAGAGTTGCCACAAAAGAAGTGTAAATGTTCTTGCCCCTAAAGGGGATCAAATCACTCACCCATCAAATTGACTCAAAGTCAAAGAGGATGAGGAAAAATATGGAGATAGAAAGAATTAGGCAAGGCATGCAAATTTAGGAGAAGAGTTTGAATTTAAATAATTTGTATTGAAGCTTCAGAGATACATCCAGATTGAACTGTTTCTCAGACAGTTAGAAATACAAGTTTGATCTTTGGAAAGAGGTTAAAAGATTTATATTTATAACTTAAGTATAAATAAGGAAAAAATAAAATGTAAGGAACAAAATTGTCCAATCTGAATAAGGAAGGTAGGAGGTAGTGGTTCTGAGCAGAAATTCAGGCAGTTTCATCAAGTCATTGGTTGTCTAAGAAATAAAGACTGAAAGAATATTGGACTTTTTAACATTCTTTACCCGAGGACTTCCCTGGTGGCACAGTGGTTAAGAATCTGCCTGCCAATGCAGGGGACACAGTTTTGAGCCCTGATCCGGGAAGATCCCACATGCCGCGGAGCAACTAAGCCCGTGTGCCACAACTACTGAGCCTGCGCTCTAGAGCCCTCGAGCCACAACTACTGAACCCATGTGCCACAGCTACTGAAGCCCGTGCACCTAAAAAGCGCATGCTCCACAACAAGAGAAGCCACCGCAATGAGAAGGCTGCGCACCGCAACGAAGAGTAGCCCCCACTCGCCACAACTAGAGAAAGCCCGTGCACAGCAACAAAGACCCAACGCAGCCAAAAATAAATAAATAACTAAATAAAGTTTTTAAAAAAAAGATATATAAAAAAATATTCTTTACCCTAAACTTGACTAAATTCTGCCACTTTTTCTTTAACAACATTTTTCCACTGCACTACCTACTCTCAGCTTGATGAGAAGGTCCAGGGCTCCTCCTGAGCCACTGACCCCCCAGCATGTGATAAGTAAAGTAAGCAGGGCTTGGTGTCTTTAAGCTTCCTGTCCTGCAGACAGGGTAGGAGGTGGAGCCCAAGGTGTAAGTTCAGGAAGGATGGAGGGGTACCCATCACATTCTCCAGTCCAACTTTGCCAGTAATAAAACTGACCTTGTATTTTGATCTACTTTTGTCTCCTGGTATGTGATCTCAGTTAAGAATCTATAGAAAAGAAGTAACAGATTCCAAAAGCGGTAGAAGAGAAGCAACCTCCAACTTCTGAGAGGGCTGCAAGGGAAGCAGGTGCTCAGAAGAGAGCTAGATGGGGATATCTTCTGCTAGCGATAGAGATGAGTAGGGGAGTGAGTCATGATGGAATTAGTCAGCACGGTCTCTTAGAAGAGGTGGTGTCAATTCCCACTAGAGTTGGGAGACTTTAGCTAGAAGGGAAGGGCCATTAGGAAATGGTTAGATCTTGGTGCTCCCAGTGTGGGGTGGTCTGAAATGGAGGCTCTCTTTCCATGAACACAAGCTGATGCAGAGGTCTCTAGGGTCTCACCTCTCCCACAGCTAAAATGCCCACTTCAGAACATTTTATGAAATGCCTAGATGAGTATGGTTTCAGACTCTGTAAATGACTTGTACAAAGATGTAAGGTTTATAAGTACAGAAGTTTTACTCCTATAATTATTCCCTCAGTACCAAACTTCCCTCACTGCTGATTAACTCCCATCACCATAAAAGCATGTGGCAATATCATTCGTCTTAAGAAAAGGAAAGAAAAGACCTTTCTTGACTATAGCACCTCTAGCTATCTTGTTCCTCTGCTCCCTTGATAGCAAAATGCCCCCAAGAGTTGTCTGTACTCTTCTACTACCTCACCTCCGGTTCACTCATTCTTCTTTACTTTTTGTGGGAAATATGCATACAAGAGAGGATATATAATGTGTATGTTTAGTTTAAAGAGAAATAAAAAGTAATACCTGTGTCCCCACCACCTGAAACAGAATGTTACCAATGTTTTACAGCACCTCCTGTGTGTCCTTCCACAAGCGCATTCCTCTCCCTCCACTGCCAAAGCAATCATTCTTTTGAAGTTTTGCCATCATTCTCTTGTTTTTCTTTGTAATTTACCATATATGTATGAATCCCTAAACAATACATTTTGTTTTGCCTGTTTTGAACTTTATATAGATGGAGTCATATATTCTTCTATAACTTGCTTTGTCATTCACTGTTTGGTTTTTGTGTGTGTTTTTTTTGGCTGCACCACGTTGCACACGGGATCTTTGTTCCCTGAACAGCATCAAACCCATGTCCCCTGCAGTGGAAGCCCAGAGTCCTAAGCACTGGACCACCAAGGGGTTACCTGTCGTACATCCTTAGATTAAAAAAAAAAAAAAATCCGTATTGGGTGTGGTTCATTTTCACTGCAGTGTAGTATTCTACTGTATGATCATCCCATAATATATTAATTAATTAATTTATTTTTGCTGTGTTGGGTCTTCGTTTCTGTGCGAGGGCTTTCTCTAGTTGTGGCAAGCGGGGGGCCGCTCTTCATCACCGTGCGCAGGCCTCTCACTATTGCGGCCTCTCTTGTTGCGGAGCACAGGCTCCAGATGCGCAGACTCAGTAGTTGTGGCTCACGGACCTAGTTGCTCCGCGGCATGTGGGATCCTCCCAGACCAGGGCTCGAACCCGTGTCCCCTGCATTGGCAGGCAGATTCTCAACCACTGTGCCACCAGGGAAGCCCCATAATATATTTTTCTATTTTAACTATTCATGGACTTGGGTTATTTCTAGATTTTTTTTTTTTCTTTTTTTGCTGTTACTAACAGTGCTACTATGGAAATTCTTGTACTTGGCTCCTAGTGTGTGTGTACAAGAATCTCTATAGGTTCTGAGGAGTGGAATTACTGGCTCAATTTTACTGGATATTACCAAAGTATTTTCCTAAGTGTTTTATCAATTTATATTACTATAAATACTAGAAGAAAGTTTCTGTTCCTCTACATCTTTGCCAAAACTTGGTACCATCTAACTTTTTACGTTTTTGCTAGTCTGGTAGTTCAAAATGGCTACTGATTATGGTTTTCCTGTTTACTAATCAGCTCCTTTCAATGATTCTTAGCTTTCATGTTTCCTCTACTGTAAAATGCCTATTCATGTTTTCAGCCCATTTCTCTATTGGATTGTCTTTTTCTTATTGGTTTTTAAAGCATTCCTTTTATATACTCTGGTTGCTAATCCTTGGTCAGTTATGTGTTACAATGATCTTCTGTCACTTTTCAGCTTGTCTTACCACTGTCATGGTGACTTAATGAACAGAAGTTCTTAATGTGTTAGGTTGAACTATAAGAAATCACTGATATGTGATCATTTTTGACCTACATGTACAATTCCATATGGTTTGGGGAGAGCTTATTAAAACACAGATTGCTTGGCTCCGCTTCCAGAGTCTCTGATTTTGGAGGTCTGGAGTGGGAAGTGAGAATTTGCATATCTAATAAGTTTCCAGGTGATGCTGCTGATCCAGGGACCACACTTGGAGAAATTCTGCCTCAGTCCCTTCTGTCTCTTCAACAGCACCTTTAGCCAGTCCTCCCTCCACGGTTTCTTAGAGATTGTACTCCATGCCTAACACAGAGCCCACCACTACTGCTCACCATGGCCTCCTTTTTGTCGAGGAAGTTCTTGACCTATTAATCTTCTCCGGGCCCTGCGTCACGTTAGTTGACTCCACTAGGCCTTCCCAGTCCTGGGTGCAGATAGCTGGCTAAGGAACGCTTGCCATGTTAATAGATGCTGCCATTTTGTTCAAAGCTAACAGGTAGCTTTTAAAATGCCCCTGTAGTATTGATTAGCTGACTTTGTGGTCTTTTTTTTTTTTTTTGCGGTACGCGGGCCTCTCACTGTTGTGGCCTCTCTCGTTGCGGAGCACAGGCTCCGGACGCTCAGGCTCAGCGGCCACGGCTCACGGGCCCAGCCGCCCCGCGGCATGTGGGATCTTCCCGGACCGGGACATGAACCCGTGTCCCCTGCATCGGCAGGTGGACTGTTAACCACTGCGCCACCAGGGAAGCCCTGTAGTCTTCTTTAAGAGTATACTGCGTGATTGAAATTATCTTGAAACAATATTAAGTCATGAATCAAACTCACTGTCTTGTCATGCTTCAGTACCAAGTATCCTTGTCAAAGACCATCCCCCTTTCTTTTTCCCTTCAAAATTTCACTTGAAATCTCTATCCATTCCTATCATCGGTTAGGCCCCCTTATCTCCAACCCTATGTGTGACACCCATGCATTTTTCTGGAACATGCATGACAAGCTCAAACATCTTAATAATAAAGCCTCAGGTGGGTAATAGGAATATAGAGTAAAAATTAAATATAAATACTTAAGTCCTTCCTTCTAGCTTCTTCACGGCAAGTTTTCTGAGCAGTGACGCTATTGGCTTTTTTGGCCTCGGTAAATCTGTGTTGTGTGGGGCTGCCCTGTGCATTGAGGACGTTTAGCAGCATCAGTGGCTTCTACTCATGTTGCCAGTAGCACCCCACTCCCACCCGGTGTGACACCCAAAACTGTCTACAGGCATTGCCAAATGTCCTCTGAGGGTAAAATCTCCCCTGAGAACCACCAGTATAGCGACATCTTATGCTTAACGTGAGTTTTCACGGATTTGCTTGTGAAATATTATCAGCTGGTTTGGGCCTTTCAATTTCAATCCCCAATCCTTCTTAACCATCTCCAATTCTTTCTTTCATGTATTTCTCTCATGTCTGCGGTGAAAAGAGGAGGCTACATTTTCATAATTGTTCTTTACTGATCCGCAATCTAAGACAAAAGGCAGCTCTCACCAGACACACAGAGGCAGAGCGCAGGACAGACTTCAGATTCTTTTCCTATCCTTCCTGTAAGTATTAATCTCACCATAGGATGGTGATAGTTACTGTGATTAATATACTTTTAACTGTAATGCGATTACAGAAAATCATGCCACAATTGCTAGAGCTAAAACTTGACCTGCCCTGACAGGATGATGAAAACTCAATACCATTCTCCCTGACCCTCCCCACCCCCACACTCCCCCAAAGAGTCTTGCTTCCTAATGAGTAAGAGTAGTTTAAGCTGCAATTATTTCCTCTTACACTGACTGTCCTTTTCACCCTGATTACTCTTTGGATGTATAATGGGGAGATAGCTGCTTGCAGGCTAGCGAGGAGGTCTGGTGAATGGCAGCAATACATACTTGGGAAGAGTGCATTCTACCCTCAGAACCACCTCCCCAAACTGAATGCAGCTCACAAATGGAGTGGGTAGAGCTTTTTACAATTTTGATTTGAAATGCCACTTTTCTAGTGTCTGTAGCTAAAACAGTAAATAATTTTCTTTTGTTGTTGTTTTGTTTATTTTGTTTTTGTGGTATGTGGGCCTCTCACTCTTGTGGCCTCGTCCGTTGCGGAGCACAGGCTCCGCGCTGGGCTCGCGGCATGTGGGATCCTCCCGGACCGGGGCACGAACCCACGTCCCCTGCGTCGGCAGGCGGACTCTCAACCACTGTGCCACCAGGGAAGCCCTAAAACAGTAAATAATTTTGTGGGGGTTTTTTCCTGCTGCTCTCAGTTTGACATTTGCTGATCCCCTCTTGAATTTACGTTTGCAGAAGAAGACAACCATTTGTATCATTAGGCCTTGCTCCTTTTTCGTTGAGTTTACGGACCTTCTCCAATTTTGTCTCCTTTGACATGAGCAGAGCATCTATTCATCCAAAGGGAACACCATGACACAGTTAGAGAATATGGCTTGGGAACACAGAGGGCATTGTATCTGTTTCCTAATTTCAGAAACCCAGAATTGCTTTATTTGCCATACTATCAACCAAGCTCTGGATTACTGGAAACTTTTGTACATTTATAGTTTTGTTTTAATTGAGATACTACAACTCTGAAGCATCATAAGGTCTACAAGTACCTTGTAAGTCATTTTTTATAAAGACTAAACAATAAAAATGTTTTGTACAGGGTTAAGTGAATTTTATCTATTTGTAGCTATTTATTTGAAAAGTATCTGTTTCGCTTCGCATATAGATATTTCATAACCACTTAGTCAAAATAAATCAGTACCTCAGTTATCAGTAGTTTTTTCTTAAGGGAACGTTAGACACCAGAACAGTGCTGAAACAAAGAATGATAATGATCCTAATTAATTGTGTGTTTCTTGGTAGATGACAGAGCACCTCCATATATATGATTTTGTTTGTTTTTAAAAGTTGACACTATGGGCAAAGAAAGAAGCCTTGGGACAATGAATGGTTAAAAAAATAAATAACCAAAGACCTGTGCCCAGTGTGATTGGTTGGTTTGCTAATCAAAAGGAAAAGAAGAGTTCTGATTTGGTGGTGGTGGCTTTACAAACCAAGGTACTTGCTGCAAAACCTAGAAACTCAGGAGAATGCCAGATAAAGGAGCCTGGCAAAATGAGAACAAAGGAAAGGAGGAAGAAGAAAGAATATGAAGGGAGACTAGGAGACAATGGTGGGGGGGCGGGGGTGTCACTGGAAAGAGAAACAAAGATTTAAACACTAAGAAAATGAGAACATCAGTTACAAAGAAATTGAGAAAGGTAGGGGCACACAGCCCAGCATAACTGAGCAGCCTTCTAGGACACCCACCCCTCAGGACAGCAGGCTCACAGAGTGAAACAATCCAATGCCTGGTTGGTTCCAAGCACCTAGGAGCTCTTTACTTCATACCATTCCAGCACAGTCATTGATCTTCATAGCAAACCCCCTTCATGAGGAATGAAGAAAAATTTGAATCATGTTTGCTATTTTTTATGCACCAAAACCTTAAGTGTTAACTAAAGGAAAAAGAAGTTAACTGAAATTTCCCCATGAAAGAAGTCTACACAGAATCACTCATCTGACAGGGCTCACTAAATTTGACATTTCAGGATACCTCATTTCTCTACTTTGCTGTATATGAGTCAACTAGAATACAGTCAATTCATTATTATGAGAACTACTTAAGATGGGAGGAAAAGTTGATAATCCAAGATGGTAACACAACCCACTGTGATTTATACTTGGTTATTTACATTTGTGTTTTGATATTGTACACTTACCCCTTTGTGTTATAGTGATCTGTTTACATTTGTTCTCACCGCTAGACTATCAGTGCCTTGACTGCAGGGACCATCTCAGTATCCAAAACCTAGAGCACAGTCTCTGGCACGTAGCTGGGGTTTAATCAATGTTAGTTGAATAAATGTGAAGAAATAGATATATCTGATCTAAGAAATCACTATGAACAAAGTAATGCCTCCACACAATGAAAACACAGTAACACCTGGAAAGCTTAACTACTTGTCTCTCAGACTGCTGTGAAGCCCCCAACCTCAACCCAAGTGCCCTACTGTAAATCTTTCCCCAGAACAACGGAAGTGGTTAAGTGTTCAGGTGTCAAAATGCTACCCCACTGGGCTGCAGGCTGCATACAAAGTTATATTACATTGAGTTTGAAATGCTAACAAAGCAAGTAATTAAGCTGAGTAAGTGCTAACTTGCTTGAAAGCAAGATTGGAAGCTGATAAACCAGAATGCTGATAATTAAGAGTTGATTATACAGCTTTGTTGTTTCTCTACCCTGCTAATAGCCTCTCATTCTTGGCGTGTAATGATTTCTTCCCCCCCCCTCCCACCCGCGAGGGAAAAAAAAAACCCAACCATCAATCTTCTGCACTTTTTCTCTGCCATCCTGGGTAAGGCGTGACCTGGTCCTTTCCTAAGCTAAATCCTCCACGTGTGCTCATCATCCTTTTCTCCTTCCTAGTCTATCTCTCGCATCTTTTACCTCTCTCTCTCCACTAATTTCTTCTCTTCTGTTTACAAACATGCTCGGGGTTACCAGCCTTTAAAGGGAAAAAAAAAAAAAAAAAAGCAAATGAGAGTGTGTGAGAATCTTTCCTTATTCTACAGTCCCTTAAGCCTCCGCCATCTTTCTTCTCTATGTTCTCTAAACTCTTGGAAAAGGAATCTGCATTCCTCGTGTCCTTAGCTTAACTGCTGATTACTTCTTATTCCCTTAAACTCTTCTACTGGTTTCAGCACTCTGATGAAGCTCTTTCTCAAGTTATTGATGTATTCTTTTTTTTTTAATTCATTTATTTATTTTTGGCTTCGTTGGGTCTTCGCTTTATTTTGGGTCTTCGTTGCTGCTCGCGGGCTTCCTCTAGTTGTGGCGAGCGGGGACTACTCTTCGTTGCGGTGCGCGGGCCTCTGATTGCAGTGGCTTCTCTTGTTGCGGAGCACAGGTCCTAGGCGCACAGCCCTCAGTAGTTGTGGCACGTGGGCTCAGTAGTTGTGGCTCACGGGCTCTAGAGCACAGGCTCAGTAGTTGTGGCACATGGGCTTAGTTGCTCCACGGCATGTGGGATCCTCCCGGACCAGGGCTCAAACCCGTGTCCCCTGCATTGGCAGGCAGGTTCCCAACCACTGTGCCACTAGGGAAGTCCCTATCTTTGTATTCTTAATTATCAGATTCCAGAATCTTCATTTTCCTTGATCTTTCAGCATTTCACATTGTTGACCTGCCCCTTTTCTGAAATGTGTCTTTTTGTGACTTCCATAACATTTTACCTTTCTGGTTTTCTTCTCACTTATGACTTCTCTCCTTCCCTCTCTTCCTTCTTTCCTTCTTTCTTTTCTTCCTTCCTTTTGGTAAGAGAGGCGAAGAAAGAAACTAATATTTAGTGACATTTAAAACAAATTACATGCCACGTGTTTCGCCATATTTTCAAATATTACCTCCTTTTGTCCTCACATCAACCCTAGGATATAAATATTATTACCCCCACTTAAGATGTTATTTATTTACTTATTTATTTATAGTTGTGGTAATACACACATAATATAAAATACCATAATAATCATTTTAAGTGTACAGTTCTGTGGCATTAAGTACATTCACATTGCTGTGCAACCATCACCACTACCCATCTCCAGAACTCTTTTCATCTTGCAAAACTGAAACTCTGTGTTCATTAAACAATAACTCCGTTACCCCATCTCCCCAGCCCCTGGCAACCACACTTCTACTTTCTGTATCTATCTCTCTGTATCCACTCGAGGTACCTTATATAAGTCAAATCATATAGAATTTGTCTTTTTGTGACTGGCTTATTTCATTTAGCATAATGTCTTCAAGGTTCATCCATATTGTAGCATGTGTCAGAATTTCCTTCCTTTTTAAGGCTGAATAATATTCTATTGTAGGTATATATCATTTTGTTTATCCATTCATCCATTGATTATTCCCATTTTATAAACAGTGAAACAGTGGCTCAGACAAGTAAAATAACTCATTGAGTTCACATAACTTTTCCCTATGGAAGCCTTCTTCTAAATTCTTTCTTTAGTTTTATTCTCTCTCTCTCTCTCCTCTTTGCGAATCTTATCCCACATCTTAAATTATAATCTCCTTATGGAGATTATAATTTAAGAGGTGTAAATCCTACACTTAACCTTAAGTGTTAAGTGCGTATCCTACACTTAACGTTGGTACTGAATCCAGTTCCATATTTCCAGTAGATCCACCAGAATCTCCCTCTGATACCTTTGACTCACTATGTACAAAACAAGCCCATCATCGTTTGATCCTCAAAATAGGCTTGTCATTCTGACATTCCTGTTGCTGTTAATGATGACAAATTCCCTGGTCACCTGGACCTAAACCTCTGAGTCATCCTTGAGCCCCTTTTCCTACATCCCCCAAATTCAGTGTCATAAAGTCCTGTCAGTTGTGCTTCCCTAATCCTATTCATACCCATTTCAGCCTTGCTGTCCCTGTAGAAGAGGTCCTATAACGAGGCGGATCTAAGAGCCTAGGTTGGGTTCAAATCCCAGCTCATCCACTCCCTGGCTTGGAGAAGAGGGAGGGTGTTGGACTAGTCACCTGACCTTATAGAGCCTCAATTTCCTCATCTGTGGGAGAAAGCCCAATGTGCAAGGTATTTTGATTAATAAATGTGATAATATTTATAAATAGCCCAGCACAGGACTTCTGTGGTGGCACAGTGGTTAAGAATCCCTCTGCCAATGCAGGGGACACGGGTTTGAGCCCTGGTCTGGGAAGATTACACATGCCGCAGAACAACTAAGCCTGTGCGCCACAAGTACTGAGCCTCAGCTCTAGAGCCCGTGAGCCACTACCACTGAAGCCTGTGCGCCTAGAGCCTGTGCTCCACAACGAGAAGCCACTGCAATGAGAAGCCCATGCACCGCAACAAAGAGTAGCCCCCGCTCTCCGCAACTAGAGAAAAGCCTGCACACAGCAACGAAGACCCAACACAGCCGAAAAGAAAGAAAGAAAAAGAAAGGAAGGAAGGAAGGACGGAAGGAAGAAGGAAAGAAAGAAAAGGAAGGAAGGGAGGAAGGGAGGGAGGGAGGAAGGAAGGAAGGAAGGAAGGAAGGAAGGAAGGAAGGAAGGAAGGAAGGAAGGAAGGAAAAAGAGATTTATAAAAAGAAAAAGCCCAGCACAGTACCCAGCATTTAGTAGACGCTAAGTGGTAATTCTTTCTTCTCTTTTTAAATTCTATCTTCCTACTTCTAGTTCACTAGCCTTCTTCCCTCATAAGGAGTTTTCTTTTCAGTATTTAGTTACCTGCAGGAAACAAACCACTTTTTTTTAGCATTGTTTTGTTTTACAATGCCCTGGATTCTATATACCAATCAGAGGACAGTGATTGCGTTCAGAGTTGATGCTTCATATTTGTGTTTGAGACTTGATTTGACATTTAGAATTCCTAAAACAATCTTGGAAGGAATTTCCATCTATTAAACTGCTACACCAAAATTGTCTTATACAAAACAACTTAAAACTGCAAGATTTATTGAGCCCAGTCTCATTTTTGAAAAGACTGTTGTTATGAAGTCAGTGAAGTGAGATTTCCGTGGTTAAGAACAGTTGGAGGGATTAATGGAGAGGTGGCACGAGCTTATTGATAACTTTGAGTGTACCAAGAGTTTTAACTGGGTTAAGTGGAGTCAGCAAATATTCCCCCCGAACACCAAAGTACAATTTGGCAAGAAAACAGGCCAACTTGTGCATTTTCAGCAGAAGGGGCACTTGGGTAGAAGGCTGTCTTCTGTTCATGGAGTAAGGGAATGTAGGCAAATTAAATCCCAACTTCCTCATCAGCAGTCTGCACTCTGGGGAGCTGTCCAGAGTAGCCAGGTCATGTCCAGCTGCACTGAAGATAGAAATTCCACGTATGGATCCTGAACTGTGTTTCTTACGTAGCTGGGTTGCTGGGTCTCAGAAAACCCACTAACCCTAACAACAAAATCGCCAAATAATCTTTTATCAGTGGTTTGGAGAAAGGCTTTAATTATAACTAGGCATGGAAAAGTTAGACCTGTGATGCAGCACTTCAGATTGATCCTTTCCTTTCATGTTTCAGAATGGTAAGCAAGGAGGCAGTGAAGATGGGGATGGTGTTAGTTCCCCATCTTGTACTAGACATCCAGGCATAGCCATGTATATAGTTCTGTAAACTCAACCGAGCATTCCTTGAGATGGCTGCTCCCTCATCAGTGAACCCATGACCACCCTTAGTACCACACTCCAGCTTCAAGCTAATGGTCCAGGCCTGTTGAAGATGGCCAATCTATCCAAACACTTGGGTTGGATTCACTACTTCTGTCTCATTCCTGAAGTATGTAATCAAATTCTAAAGGCGGATTGCTTGGTGTTCTTATTTTTCTTTTGCACAGTAAAAGCAGACAATGCTACCGAATGTGTAACTTAGCAGTTCATTTGCTACTTCCTGATGTTTTGTGTTTTATTTTTCCCTCATGAGTAAATGTGAATGCTTGTATGTTGTCTTCTGAGTTTTTCTTCTGATAGCCTGCTTTCCTGTCTCTTCTCAGACTTTCTGTTCATGAGCTCTAAGAATGACATTCTCTGGTGTTCTGTGTTCATGTTCTATGAAAATGGCAGACTCTGCTACTCACCCTTATTTATCCATAACTAACTATCTTGCCCTCAATCCTATTTTTCTCTCATTTTGCTTGAGAATCTTCATTCTCTGGTCTCCACATTGAGTTGATAAGCTCTAGGAGTCCAGTGGCTGACTGGGGTTTAAATTGATTTGGTCCCAACAGTACCTTAACAGAATCCTCCTTCCATTCCTTTATGAATTGGATTCCTCAGACTCTTGTGAATGAACCATTGTGATTTCCTCTAAGGTGATTTATTAGAGTTGGGTCATGGAGTTCAGAATGAAAGTATGAACTCAAAAATTCAAACTCACGTTTTTGGGGGATGAGTGGGTAAATAAACTCTTTTAGGATATTGTAATCATTTATTTGGCTATTCTCTTTTTCCCCCGCCCTAGCCCCCTAACACAGTAAAATTAAATTTTATAAATGTAGCTCAAGATTCAGCAATGACTCTGTTTGATGTTCTACTGCTGCCACGCTCTCAGACATCTCTCCCCCTCACTTTTTTTTCCACTCCATGTACTGGCCTCAGAGCAGAGGGTTCAAGAATAAATGTATTACCAAAATGAAGGAAACAAGACTTTGAACTTCAGAGTGAAGAACTGTAAAGTGGCCAAGAGTCTGATTACCAGTCACGCTTCTAGATGGCTTATTAATGAAGCAATGGATTGTCCACAAGGGGAAAGAAATGCCATTAGTGTTTTACTCTAGGCACGGAAGTTCCTATTTAAGGAAAAGTAAATGCATAGCGTGCACCATGTCAGAAAACTAATTTTAATGTTAACAATGAGTTGAGTATTCTCGTAGTGATGAGAAAATATTCCAGCCTTCATTGCCTTCCACAAATAAGTTGCTGGAAGTAAACGAGGTGTGCTATTTCAGTACCAATTTAGCAATACCTCTGCTCTATTATCAGCAACATGCACAGTTGGTTCATGGCGGAACACAAACCACTCTTGTCTGTGAATAAGCATCAGGCTGACTGTGCAGGATGATAATTGCTCTGCCTTCACTTCCTTTGGCACCTACTGATCTCTGCTAAGTGGTTAGTAAAACATTTTTGTAGGAATGTCAAGCGCTTCGAAAAATTTGAAGGACTTAGTTTTTGATTGCTCTTTTTCTTATGTGTAAGTTTGAGGGAAGTTCATGCAAAGCCGTTCCAACGCTGCCATTGCTCCTAGGAAGTGTCTTAAATAGTAGGGTGCCTGTGCTTGGCATCTTTTAATCAACTGTGTTTTCTTTTGTGTTATACTGTGAGACGGACTGGATGTGTTGGGATATCAAGTGACTGTCTTCAAATGGATGGCAAATTCACTAAAGTGAAAATGATTGTGATAGTTCCCTCATTTCCCCCTGCAGTGTATGTAAAACTGACTTTTAAAGTGTTTAGTGGATAATGGATCATGTAAGGTCAGTACTAGCCATGGCGGCCACGGCTATTATTTTCTCTTTTCATGGGAGGATGCTCAGCAAAATGAGATTGTCACACTCTTTTTTTGAGAGGACAGCGACAGACAGTTAAAAGCCTCTTCACGTAAGGATGTTATTTCATAAAGACACCAGCACTGGATTATCCCCTTCACTTTAAACTTCTGCCAGCTTGTACAAAGAGATAAAACAAAATAGCCTCGGTCCCAGGGGTGGGGAAGTGCTGGCCAGCTCAGCCTGGGTCCACAAGCTTTCATTTTGATTAGTCACATGTAAGGAAAATTCACTTAGGCTGAGAGGTAAATTTAATACCAGTTATGCCCATGCTGTTCATATCACAACCATTTTCACATGATGCCACTTAATTCCCTAAGCAGCAGAAAGGTAAATCGGTGGCTGGCCAGCAAAGGTGTCACAATGCATTAAGACCAGGACTCGCTGCAGGGGATAATGGTTCTGATTGCTGTTGACTCATGTCTCCACCAACTGCCTCATGTAAAATAAGTGACATTTAAAAGACATCAAGATGTGAGAAGAGGTAAGGGAGAGAAAAAGAGAGAGGAGGGTAAAAAGTATGCGCTACTAAACTTGCCACCTGAATGTGCAGTTTCTTTTCCACCCTAAGTGGTAGGAAATGATAACTCGACATGCCATGGGTGACCTGCACTAAGCTTTTAACTTCCTGTCTTGTGTTTTTAGAGAAAAATCTGTAAAATTGCTTCTGGGAACTGCTCCAACATGTTATCATTTATTCCAATTTAATTTTTTCTAAGTTTTATTCTTTTGCCCTCACGTATCAGTCTATTCATCTCTGTGAAAGCCTGAGGCTGAATCAAGTTAGGCAATGGTGACAAGAGGCAGTCTACTTTCTGAAGGCCCATTTATGTCTGTTTTTATAAAGAGAATCAAATTCCAGTTTACAGTAAGCATATGCTTCAGTTGACATCTGTTTCTAAGACTTGGACGCTTTGTTTGCATAACAGTCACCAATAAATGGCCTTGTTTTAAGTCTGCTCACTGAGTTGTATGTGGGTTGTTCAGCTGGGGATTTTAGTCGCAGCTGATCCCCTACCGCTCATAGCTGATAGGAAGGGGGAAAATCCGAGAAGGCCAGTCCTATTTATTAATGCAGATTTTAACATTCTCAATGAACCACTTATCCAGTGTGATTCGGCAACCAAATCCTTATTTGCTCAGGGAGAGGAGGGGGTGTTCTTCAAAGTGCTGAATTAAAGCTTACCAGCTTTTTTTTTTTTTTTGGAGGGGGAGGGGATGGGGAGGAAGGAGAGAGAGCAAGGCCCTTTCTTTAGCCAGTCTCTAATAATTCAGAGTACAATGAGAGTGAATCTTTAAACAGGACATCATAAAACAAGCTTATGTTTAATGAATTTATCGTTAACTAAGAGTATCAGACGTTTGTAGAGCTCTAAATGTGGGCCTTTTGTGCAGTCTCGATGCTTTTTTTTCAATACCACTTAAATGTCAGTTTAGAGTTTGATAGAATGGCTGTGTATCCTTCATTCATCTAATTTTGTTTCACTTTAAAGCATACCTGATTCCACATGCGTGGGAAACAGGAGCAATATTCAAATATTTCAAGATGTCCATGTGACTATCTTTAAGATCATTAGTGCTAATTAAAGAAGTTGCTACTTGTGTTAAGCTGCTTCGAAAACAAAGCTAATCCGCAGTCTACGTAAATCTGCCCTTTCTCCCCCTGCCCCCTGAAAGGCATGCCAGCAGTTAAAATATTAAAAGTCCAAGGATGGCATCTCTGTGCTCCAGAAGGTAAACCTGATTAATAGAGGGTTTTACTAAATTCTCAGATTTCTATAGAGGAAATCTGACTTTTGTATATTTGAAAATATAGTATTCACTGACTTTAGCATACTGAACTTTTCCCCCTGAGTTATTGTGTAATATTCAGTAATCATGTACGAAATGTGTGTAACATTTTTCGAGGGGATTTACATATCAACTTTTCCCAGTGGAATCAACAACAGTAGCATGAAATGTATCTATTCCATTTACTCTTATCCAGTGCTCCTACTTTCTTTTTCCCTTTAATTTTTATATATGGTAAAAATTTCATTGAAGAGAGATTTTAGATGACAGGACTGTAATTTTAAACCCAATAGAAGAGGTGTAAGCAATTTGAGCTTAGCTGAAGCATAATCTTAGGTTGTCAAGAAGAAACCCATTCTCCCTATGCTAATCAATCAGTGTATCAACCAACCAATCATCTCTTCAGCTTAGCATATATCCTAAGGTTTGATATATCTATTAAATGCCCATCATGCAGCTGGTCTCTGGATGATGAGATTCCCCCTATCTTGGCATTTGGCGGCCGATGACTGAGCTATCACAGCCTCAGATAAATACCAAGCTGGAGATTTCAATCCCATTCCTGAGTGCAGAGACAATCCAGAAACGTTGAAAATATTCTTAGTAGAGAATACACAGAAAATTACATTTCTCAATGCCGTGTTGTATGTGGAAATTGTATATATTTCATGATTTCCCCTCCCCAGACACAACAAAATAAAATAAAATGACTCTTTTATTATGATTGGAATGCTGGTAATCGAAAGAATTGTTGGAATCTGCTTTGAACTCTTTTTTTTTTTTTTTTTGGCTGCGATGGGTCTCTGCTGCTGTGCACGGGCTTTCTCTAGTTGAGGCGAGTGGGGGCTACTCTTCGTTGCGGTGTGCGGGCTTCTCATTGCGGTGACTTCTGTTGTTGCAGAGCACGGGCTCTAGGCGCACAGGCCTCGGTAGTTGTGGCACGTGAGCTCTAGAGCACAGGCTCAGTAGTTGTGGCACACGGGCTTAGTTGCTCCGCGGCATGTGGGATCTTCCCGGACCAGGGCTCAGACCCGTGTCCCCTGCATTGGCAGGCAGATTCTTAACCACTGCGCAACCAGGGAAGCCCTGCTATGAACTCTTAATTGCAAGACACATTACATGTAAGTATTTGAATAAGTAAGAATAGTGACCAATCAGATGATAAATTTCCTGAAAACAAACAGAAGCTCAATTTTATAAAGCAAGGCACATAATCATTGTAATTATCGGGAAAGGGGTCACTATTTCCAAATATTGTACATTGCTTCCTGGTCTCAATTCAGAGGTTCTGATATTAGATGAGCTACAGCTGTATGTGTCTATAGCCTCTTCCACCAGCCATGGTTTGGAGACAGTGAGTGTTTCCATAAAACTGTTTATCGAGAAATAGAAACCAAAAGGAATTAAATTTAATTGCTAAGAGCCTGTGAATACGTTGAAATTGGAATGTGTATGATTCATTTCTTCAAGCACTGATTTCCACCTGGAAGGTAAAATTCTTTCCACAAGATGCAAATTCAAATCATGATGTCTTTCCTACACTGTTGTTCAAGTCTCTTACTCTGAAAAGAGAAGCAAGGTGAGATATTAGGGCATTGCGGTCCTAACCCAAGCTCAGCCACTGACTAGCTAAGCAAGCCCCTTAGTTCTTTAGGCCTTACTTCATAAATTGAGATTTCACTAAAGCGCCCATGAAAAGTAGGAAGTAGTTATTCTCATCATATGTAAACACTATTTCATCTTCTTCCATAAGGTTATTGTTTTTCATGTCAATTATGGTATGAATTTCGCCTTTTACTATAGTGTTTGCTCAGCCAAAATCTCTTTAGTGCTATTGGGCAACATAAACCAATGAAAAAGATATTCCAGGCTAAATACAACACTCTGGGTTTGAAGCCATGTTTTTCAGTCATTTGTTGAGGCTGGGGCCAAAGAAGAGGAATGATGGAGTTCACAGTAACGTGAACTGTTTGCTGCTGGAGAGAGAAGGGAATCTGTTTTCTGTCCTGAGAAGTCCAGCATGAGTCCGTAGAGACCATGATGACTTCTCCACTCTCAACAACTCAGCCCGTGCACTTTGATCTCAACTTAAGAACACTCATGTGTCCTGGTGTGAAAGGGCCAGTAACAATATAACAGCTCTAGAATTTCTGTATATTTTTCTCAACAGAAAGATAACCGTGGTGTCAAGTCCAGAGCAATAGTTCAGTTTAAATAGTGTATTTTGAAGGCCCTTCTCAAGGAGTTGTGATTCTCAGAGAAAACACTTTGCTATATGGGTTAAGGTTACAAATTTTATCGTAGCAAAGAGAAGGGGCCAAAAAAAAAAAAAAAGAGCAACAGAGAGAATCATTTTCTGTATCTCAAGTCACTTAAAGGGCCCATTCTGGGACTCATTCCAGGCTGCTCTGATTAGAGACCTGCATGTTTGTAGATATCCACAGATAAGTCCCAGATATGAGCACCCATGACATGTGCTCTGCTGAATGAGGCAAAAGGATTGATACAGAGAAAGATGGCCTATTGAATGTGGATTCTTTGTTGCTGGCCTGGAAACTTGTAAACGTGCACCTTTCAGGCCCAGGACAGCCTTACTCCCCAGAGCATCTATCCTGTCTTCTGGTGATAATTGTCCTGCCAGCTCTGCAGGTTTGTGGATATAGATAAGAAAGCCAGTGAAAGTGGATTGAGCCCAGTTAGAAACTTATCCACACTAGAACTGACCTGTGATTGCACTACCAGGTAGAATCAGGTTCTAAGTAGATACATCATATGAAGCTCAGCAAGTAGATCTTGTAAAAGAAGAAGGATTCATTTTTCATTGTTGTGAGTTCCAGGTTTAGAATGTTTTGCTACCGTTCTGCATGAATCCAGCATGCCTTCACATACATCATGTAAACATGCCACAGAGAAGTAAGAGAAGCAATGAGCTCCCTGTCCTGAAGGTGTTATGTTCAAAAACAACATAAAGGGCTTCCCTGGTAGCGCAGTGGTTGAGAGTCCGCCTGCCGATGCAGGGGACACGGGTTCGTGCCCCGGTCCGGGAGGATCCCACATGCCGCGGAGCGGCTGGGCCCGTGAGCCATGGCCGCTGAGCCTGCGCATCCGGAGCCTGTACCCCACAACGGGAGAGGCCACAACAGTGAGAGGCCCGCGTACCACAAAAAAAAAAAAAAAAAAAGACAACATTAAAAAAAAAAATCAAAGTATTTTTTATGAAAGCTTGAAGGTAGTATCAGCAAAATTTCTTTATCAGAGTATGATTAATGTTTGCTTTTCTATTATGAATTCTTTTAAATGGAAAAGGGGGCGAAAACTGCAGTGAAAATTAAAGAGGAGGAGATAAGATGAAAGGGATAAAAGAGAAACTGAAGGGAAGGGAAGGAAGAAAGTAATGGACAAAGTAAGGGGCTCCACTGGGGCCACGGCTGTGGTCTGTCTGCTCTCTGGGTCCAGTCTACATTTTAGGGAGGGAGTTCCTTCAGCTTAGAATGTTTTGGGGCTTGAGAGGCAGTATTCGCCCAAACATCAGGCCCCAAGGGTTGACCACTGTTGTAGTCAGCTTGCGCTGCTGAGACAAAATGCCAAAGACTGGATGGCTTCTCACAGTGCTGTAGGCTGGCAGTCCAAGACAACATAGTTTCTGTTGGGGTTTCTCTTTGTGGCTTGTAGGTGGCCACCATTTTGCCATGTGCTCACATGACTTCATCTTTGTGCAAGCACAGTGTGGGGAGGAACACTCTTTGGAGTCTCTTCTTATAAGAGTGCTAATCCTATCATATCAGGGACCCACCCTTAGCACCTTGTAATTACCTCCTTATGGGCTCTACCTCCAAATACAGTCACACTGCAGGTTAGGGTTTCAACATATGAATCTGGGGTGAACACGATTCAGTCCATGGCAGCTACCAATTGTAATAACTAAAAAGAATCTCTCCAAAGGTGTCTTTCCAACTTGCTGTTGAAGAGACCACTATTAACCAGTACATAACCCACGATGCTTATCAGGATTCTGGAAGCATTGTGCACAGCCATTAAGCAGCAGAGCAGAGGAGGGGAGAAACCAGGCACAGAAGGGAGAGGGTGTACAGTGAGTGCTTTATAAACACTCTGAATGGGTGAAAAATAATGACCTCTGACTTCTTTGTGGTTCTTAATTCGTGCTGCCACAGATTGGTTGTAAGGTCCATATCACACTGTGATATGAAAGTATTAATTGAATATGGGCAATCAGAATGTCTATGTGAATAATGACCTAGAAAATAATATTCTGCCCATTCAACAATAGAATGGGGAACCAAGGCTTCACTTGGCTATACAGGTCTCTTGATGGAGTCAGATTTTATTTTAAACCCTGAGGTACATGCATTTTATGTCTTATTTTAGCTCTTAAGGCTGATATGAATTTCTTTAGAGTAACTTAAGAAGAAAGAGAATTAAGGGAGGAAAGATGCCAGTATTGTCCTTTTGGTTTCATTTGTGACTTTCTGACAGATACCTTCATCAACTCTCATCTTGAATAGTCACCATTCCATTAAAAACAAACCCATGAATTTAATTAATATTAATGTACCAATGTCAGTTTCTTAGTTTTGACAAATGTAAGATGTGACAATGAGAGAATCTGGGTGGAGGGTAGCCAGCAACTCTCTATACTATCTTTGCAACTTTTTCCTTTTCTGTAAATCTAGACTTATTCCAAAATAAAAAGTTTATTTTTAAAACCCAGGTATGTGTGTTTTACAGTGAGCATGTCAATAAGAAAGCCCCTAGCTCTACATTTACGGGAGCATTTTCTCAATGATTCTACAAATGAGTGCTCATTTAATTTTGATATCCTGAGAAGCTGATGGCTAACCCTACATTCATGTCTACCATCAGACAGGTCCCCGGTTGATCATGCTGAGATGCTCACTTATCTGATATTGAATCAGAAAAAGAGGAGGATTTAGAATTATCTGACTTTTTGGAATTCTACCCAGCAGTAAAATAAAATAAAACAGAATAATCTCTTTGCATGTTTACTAGCCAAAGCATACTGTATCACATTGTAAGTTGCTTTCAAGTTTGTGTTTTCTATTAGGCTTGCCATGTGGCATGTCTTCATGATCATGTGAAAGTGTCTAATGGTTATTGTAAAATTAGAGGCTGTCCAAACAAAACTTGAAATCCTAAAACTTTCTCTCCAAAGTGTGATAATTCTTAGCTATACTAGTAAACAGTTTGACATGTGTTTAAACATAATTTGATTTTTTTTTATCAGATTGTCTTTTTTTTTAAGTATGTCTAACAAAGTAACTATATAATAGAGGAGACGGTATGTGATTTTTAATTTTTATGTTAGTTTCTACCATGTTCTAGGCCCATTTGGATTTTTGAAAAAGAATAAGGTAATAGAAAAATGCATATGTGAGTCCCTGTGATTACTGCATTGTTTTACTTAGATTTTTGTGTCCGTCTTTTCCCCTGAAGAGTGAACTCGTTGAGAGTAGGAAATGTGGCCTCAGTGTCTAGCCCAATTCAGTATATAGTAAGGATTCAGTAAATATTTGTTTGAATGAATAATTGAATAAAATCACATTTAAATGAGCTACTTCCACTTTGAAGGGAACCAAATAACTGCCTCTTGATTTACTGTCTTCACTGCCCTTGTTTTAGGATGGCCTCACAGTTTCGACTGGTTTTTATCATTGCTATCATTCAGCTATGTATACTACCCTTTCGAATCCATAAAAAGCATTTAAAAGAAAGAGAAATTGTTCATGTTTCCAAACCTATTAGAATGCCTTTTCAAATATGTCAGACACATCTTTGTTAAAATTAAACCAGGGATTGGTTTTGAGCGAATAGCCCTATATCCTTACAGATGCTGTGGATGGATGCATCTAAGCTGCTTATTATATTGATGGGTTTTGCTGCTCTGCAGCAAATGAAAACAGGCAGCTGCTTCCTCCATCAAAGCAAAAAGCAGCCTGAGTTTTTATTAACCAAGTGTTCATTTCTTCTATTGCCAAAATTCTTACACAAAACAAAAGAGCAGTTTTAGCACATTATTGCTTAACTAGACATGAACAACTGACAGCAAGTGATAAGCCTGTCTGCTTTTCACAACTGGTAATCATTTTTGGAATAGATGTTTTAATATGGTTGAATATAAATTTTGTAATTTACATCTACAATGGTACGTAAATTTATAGATCCAGTTTGTTGCAGGAGAATGAAGGCTATAATCACAAAAGGCTTTTCCCAGTGTTGTTTAATTTTTAATGACTATTTGAAAACTGGGGAAGGAAAATGAAATCAAATTCATTTCTTTAAAAAATACAAAAAGGTGTTAAAGACAATCATACAAGTTGGTTGGAGCCATTTGTAGATGGCCCCGACAGAGCAAGACCCCTGTGTTGACAGCCAGGACGTGCCTCGCACTCCATTTCCACATTAGTTGCAGTAAGCCACCCAAGCTCGTGTACCAGCAGAAATTTCTGGAGAGGGGACCATCATGTTTCCCTCATATCAATGAATAATGATGAGCAGGGAGACAACAAGGACAGGGCCTTGGCCGTTTTGCACAGCTGAGATTCCCAGCCACCTCTCATAGTGTTTCCTTTGGTTTCGTTTTTTTAGCTACCTGAATATTATACATTTACTTTCAGATAGAATGGCAGAGAGGGGTTTATTTTTTTTTAATTTATTTATTTTTTTGCGGTACGCGGGCCTCTCACTGTTGTGGCCTCTCCCGTTGTGGGGTACAGGCTCCGGATGCGCAGGCTCAGTGGCCATGGCTCACGGGCCCAGCCGCTCCGCGGCATGTGGGATCCTCCTGGACCGGGGCACGAACCCGTGTCCCCTGCATCGGCAGGCGGACTCTCAACCACTGCGCCACCAGGGAAGCCCGAGGGGTTTATTTAAAGTGGGTTTAGACTGAACCTCAGCAAGACGTTGCCTTATTTATCAAGTCAATTTGCTAAATGGTGTCTTACCTTTTGGAACGTGCTAAAGGCAATTCCTGCTATAAAAAGGGGAGGTGGTCCTACTCATCCTCCTTCCTAAGTGGAGGAGTTTGGAATGAAGGCAGTTTTGAAATGCTGGTGTCTTCCAAATGACGCTGCTAAATAAACAAGTTCTGTTGCCTAACTAGCCTAAGGCCAGGGCCGTTTTAATAAATGTAGTTGTGGCTTTGGCATCTGTAGCATGTGCCTCCTAAATACCAGTTTCTCTCCGGGGGGGCTTTCATAAATGCACAGAGCATGCGCTCCACGTGGAACACAAAGTTTTCAATCTGTTTGGAATTCAGTAGCAGTGTTTACCCGGAAGTGAGATAAAACTGGACTCCAAGGCAGGAAGCTGCTGTAGAAATCAAATTCAGGAAGCATACGTAACTCGAGGAGGACCACACTGTCCTTACTCTCCTTTGGTGTTCCATGTAACAAGTGTGTGTCTGCATGGGTGAAGTGATTAGATACCTAACATAAGGAACACTAACAGTTATTTCTAATACTTTCCTCTTTGTTCCACTCCATTCGACACATTACTGCTCTTACATGATGTTTCAAGACACAAGACAGTCCTGTTTGTAAAAGGGTGAGCCTACGCTGAGGGCCTTGGGGGAGGATGTTACTTGGAGTAAAACTGGCAATGAAAGTCTTCCCTCTTTTTTTTTTTTTTTTGGCCTATGGGAAGGATGTGCTGCGTTCCTGGGGGAACCCAGGCCATGTTTCTCTCCTGCTCAGAGCCCTCTGGTCTGATTTCCTGGGTCTACCTTTCGGAGAAATGACTGTTCTCACTTTCTCACATCCTCTCTGACCAATGGAGATGGAACATTTACTCACCCAGAGAGCTCACACTGGGAGATTCTTCTACCTGTGCTTTGAGACCTTGGGAGAATTTCTTCTGCCCAAAAGGTAGTTTGTTACTCTGAGGAAGTAATATGTTCGAGGAAAAAATACAACATATATCTGAGAACTGTGCTCAGTATTGGAAAAGGAAAAATTGGACTTGAGGAAGTTGTCTGTTATTAATATGCTGGATTAGGTAAATAAAAAGCCATCACAAATAGAATATATAGATGTAGGGTAGTTCTTTCCTGAAGCTGTGAGATTTAATTTACAAAGGCAGTTCTAATTCAATAAAAGTGGACATGTTATGAAGACTTGAAAGACTATGAAAACCATCTCTAAGATGGTTTTGAATCCTTTCTAAAATATTTCCTGAATTATAGTACAAATAAAACATTTTAACCAACCTAATTTCTTTAAAATGTCATGGGCTAAAGCCTACTGACGATTTTATAGCTTTAGTTTGGAAATGCACAATTATAACGATCTATAGGCATTGAATTTAGAGCTGGAAGGGTCCTCAGAAATCAATTTGACCCTTCCAATTTATTCTTGAAACTAGAGCCCAAATATGATTTGTCCAGAGTCCCAAAATTAGTTGTTGAATGAGTCATGAGAACTAGAAACTAGCCCTTTTGATTCCAGAACCAGACACCAGGGTTGGGGCAATTAGTGTAGTGCTTAAGAGATGGAGATTTAGAGAGTGAGTAGGTGGGCTCAAACCCTGGCTATGACATTTAAACTTTCTGTGCTTTGGTGTACCTCGCTGTGCCCCTTAGCTGGCCATAACGACAGTACATACCTTATAGGGTTGTTTTAAGGATTAAATGAGATAATCTATATAAAGTACACAGCTCAGTGTTTGCCAGGTAGTAAGTGTTCAATAAGTGATGCTAATAACAACAACAAACACTAATTGCACTTACTTGGTGCTCTTATATAGTTCATTCAATCCTCGTGTTACCGAGTCCAAGCTTATACTGCTTGCTGCACGAGAGACCAATAAATCCGGAGACGAGTTGGTGGACTTTATCTGGAAAGTTTATCTCCAACTTTATCTGGAAAGGCAGCAGATAAAGAAGATGGTGCACTAGTGTCCCAAAGAACCATCTTCCCCAAATTAGAATTCAGGCTTCTTTTATACTAAAAGGGGAAGGGGTGTGGTTGGTTATTGTAAACTTCTTGGTGTCCCAATCCTTTGTTCTTGCAGCTGTCCACTAAGTCAGGTCACATGTTTCTGTAAACCTCCAACAAGCAAGTGTTATTCTGTTCTGCAACTTTTTATCTCTATAAGAATGGAAAATGTTATACCTTAAAGGTCAGAGCCTGAGGATGTGTTATCCTGTATATTTCAGGCTATAGGCAACATTCTTAACTTGTAGCAAAAGCAATAGAATACAAAGGTTAAAGCAAAAGAAACAGATCGAATTTGGAGTCAGATTTGTTCTTCCCTATTACATTCCCATCTATACTTACAGTTTAGACAGTATTATTACTACCAGATAAGGAGTTGATGCAAGGAGAGCTTAAGTGACTTGCTAAGGTCGCAAAGCTAATAAGCCTCAGAGCTGTCTTCCAAGTTCACGTCTTCACTGTCTGAGCCGCTGAACCTGTGGCTGTGGCTGCAGTGTGTTCCTTTTTCGCAGTGGTGCTTCAGCATCTTCCTCGTCCTGTCTACATTTCTCATGTCACTTAGTTGATTTCACAGCATCTGCTCTAAAACTGACCATCAGACTGAAGGCTCTGGTCTAGGGGATACTCTCTGAAGACTCTCCATCCCTGCCTCTGCTTCACACTGGAGCCGGGACTCCTTTCGGCTTTCCCTTACCTCATAATCATCAAATTAATAGGTATCTGAATTAAAATTTAAGTTTTAAAATTTAATGCATTTCTAATCAAATCACACCCATAAGCCGACCCAGCTTGTAGTCCTAGAAGAATTTATTATTGAAATACCTGGGCAATTTTTTGTGCCCCTTCACTTCCACATGCTCGTTATCTATATCAGTTGGCTTCCACTGGAACAGAAGAAATAACATTGCAAAGCAATTCATTTGGACCCTTGTTTTTGCAATCTGGTGGACAGCAGTATAGCACAGAGGTTAAGAATAATGGCTCTAGAGTCAGATTACCTGGATTCAAATTCCAACTCTATGACAAAACAACTGCCTAATTTGGGGGAAGTTTTCATAACCTCTCAGTGCCTTGATTTCCTCATCTACCTTGTAGTGCCTGGGCAGCAGTCAGCATTCAACAAGCGTTAGAATGTCACAGAGCAAGCTTCCACCCTCTCACTGTACTGAGCTACACGGACGTTCCCTCTCACCCAGACGTATGCGTGTTCTCCATGATCTCTCTCCACAAACACAGGGAGACTCGTGCTTAATAATTACTGTTCAGAGCAAGTCTGTTAATTGGTCAGAGCAGAGGGACAAATATAGAACAAGTATTGTCCATATATATGGAATTCTTACTTAGGATCGATTTTCTAAGTTCCCATAGTTAGGACAGATTTTTCCAGCATTCAGTTTTGGTTTGATTTTGTGGGTTATCGATTAGAAATAATAATCTCCCTGAAGGTGTCATAAAAATATAATCAAGATTGATAAAATTCCCTGGATAGAAACATGTCAAAATAATAAAGGCAACAGCAGCAGCAATAGCAAACATTATTAAAAAATTTGCTATCTCCCAGGCACTAAGTGTCTTACATGCATTATCTCATTTAATCCTCACAACAATGGTATGAATAGGTACTGTTGTTGCAACAGGGGAGAGCCAAATCTGACTACATGTTGGACCTGTTTCTTTTACCTTAACCTTTGCTTTCCACTGCTTTTGTTCACTAAAAGGATACTGTCTATACATAACGGCCTGCCTCAGGGAACCCTGCCCCTCTGCCTGAATGTTAAACCAAAGTGCCTTTGTTCAGGGAAACATCCTGACCCTGTCCACACAGAGATTGCCGCAAGAAAGAAGAAACACATCCCCTCCCCGAGGCTGGACATTCCAAGGGATATTTGCAAATCTTACGGCCTTTTTACTTTTTTTTTTTTACTTTAAAAAATTAATTAATTAATTTACTTATTTATTTTTTGGCTGCGTTGGGTCTTCGTTGTGGTGCGGGCTTCTCATTGCGGTGGCTTCTCTTGTTGTGGAGCACGGGCTCTAGGCACGCAGGCTTCAGCAGTTGTGGCGCTCAGGCTCAGTAGTTGTGGCTCGCAGGCTCTAGAGCACAGGCTCGGTAGTTGTGGTGCACGGGCTTAGTTGCTCTGAGGCATTGGCCTTTTTACTTTACGTGCTCATCTCCTCCCCCATCTCTGTGCTATAAAAGAAACTGGCATCCAAACCCCGATAAGATGGTTATTTTGAGACACGAGTCTGCCGGTCTGCCGGCGTTCTGAATAAAGTCGTATTCCTTGCCTCGACACCTCGTCTCTGATTTCTTGGCCTGTCGTGTGGCGAGCAGAGCGAGCTTGGACTCAGTAACATTATTGCTTGTACTTAAATGAGAAAACAGAGGCGTTACCCAGCAACAGCCCCACCCCAGTAGTTATTCTCTATTTCATTAACGTTTTATTTTCTTCACAATATTTATCACTATCTAAACTTACTTTGTTTATTGCCCCTATTAATCACTGCTGTATCCCCAACTCCTAGAACCCACCTGGCTGCCAATAATTATTTGTTCAATGAATGAATGAGGCTTAAAATTTTAGGTATTTGCCCAAGGTCACATAGCCAGTAAGAGCCAGTATTCAAGCTGAACTCTACTTAACTCTAGAGCATGAGGTGTGGTTCTTTATTGTAGCTTTTTATAGCTTGAAAGCCCCCTAGCGTAATCTTACCCAAGCCTAGTATTTCGTGGATGAGGATACTGATGCTCAGAGAGGCTAAATTACTTCCAGTATCACACAGACTGTTAGTGGTAGACCCAGAATCAGACCCCAGACTGCTTGCCGTGTTTTTGTACCATGAATTCAGCCTGAGGAGGAGGTCGTGTAAAATTGAAGGAAAATCCTATAGGTATGTGCTGTACATCATCTACCCACTTCTTCATGCCATAAACCTAAGTCACACTTGACACTTCCGTCTCTCTTACCACCCCCTTCATCTAATTAACTAATAAGTCTTGTCAGTGTACCTTCTAAATATAGCCCAAATCTTTCCACTTTTCTTCATCTCCACTAACCATCACCCAAGCCACCATCAGCACCCACCTAGGTAATTGTAGTAGTCTCCTGCCTAGTTTCCCCCACCTCCTCTTTTTAATCTATTTTCTCTAGAGTAGCCAGACTGATCTTCTAAAATGTGGATCTGATTATACCACTCTGCCGCTTAAAACGTATCATTTATTTTAAGGTGCAATTTAAAATTCTTAATATGGGCTTTGAGGCTGTGGGGTCTGGCCCCTAAACACCCCTCCAGTCTCATCTTGTCCTACCTATTCCTTTCTCATTTATTCTACAGCTCCACTGACCCTGTTTCCATTCCCGGAACATCACGCTCTTCTTTTCAAAGCTTTATTTCATGGTGCTCCCCTTCCGTGGACCATTCCCTCCAGCCCTGTGCCCCTCTTCCTCCTCTACCTGGCTGTTCATCCTCTGGGTCTCAGCCTACATGCCATTTCTACAGGGAAGTGTTCCCTGATGGACTCCTCCCAACCTCCCCTCCAACCAGGTTAAGTCCCCTATGATTGGTTCTCAGAAGCACCCTCTATTTTTCCCACACAGCATTTATTACAGTTATAATTAGGGACATTATTTGTGTAATTGTCTGTCTAATAGTCTCCTTCCCTAACAAGACTGAATCTCCAGTGACAATGCTGTATCATTCCCTGCTGATCTACAGGGCCTGAAACATAGTAGATGCCCAATAAATATTTATAGAGCATTCTGTAGTCTTCTTATGGATTTCTAATCTGGGTTGAAGCATCAGTGACAAAGCAGAAATGTTTAAGGAGAAGGAGACAGAGCATAAACACTGAAAACAGTCCAAGACGTTTACCTACTCATTCCAGCCATTTTAATAATATCCACTGGTGCATTTCTTCTTCCAGAAGAGTCAACGGCTTAGCTAAAAGTGTGCTGGGCTCTCCGTTTAAGCCTCAGGTTTGAGAGAGGGCTTACTTCTGACTCCTGCATGATAGACATGATCATTTCGATGGAGGAGGGTAAAGAAAGCTGCTGCTGGCTGTCCAAACATCAGCTGAGCACAGAAAAGCCATGTCTCTGCCTCAAGAGCTAGGTGTGTTGTCATCATGGGGCAAGTACAAGCTGTTAAAGTGAGAAGAGGGAGTCAGCAGTGCTGCCTGTCGGATGCTGTCTACATCTGACAGCACGGACTACAGGGAAGCAAAAAGCTCTCAAATGGAAGTGATCTAGAAAGACCCATGCTTGGATAGACTCGTGTCTCAATATCTACAGACAGTTAATTTTAGGATTTGTTCAGCCTTTGGGTTAATGATGAATGTGTTTGTTTCTAAATTAACCACAAAACTTGGCATTTAAAGTAATTCTAAACAAGCTACTTCAGAGATGAGAAAAAAGTGGTTACATACATGAAATAGATCACATCACCAACTTTGCCCTTCATTATTTCTACATAGACAGCTAATTTTTTCATATTTTAGTGTTGGCTGACTATGGGTTTTCTGAAGTCTAACAGATTCAATAGGCCCAGTTCTGACAGAACTATCTGTAGGGAATAAAACCTTTGTTCAAAAAAAAAAAAAAAGGAATGAAACCAAACGACCATGGAAATCTAAGAATAATATTCTTTTTCTTCCAAATAGAACTCTTGTTTAGCTAATGCTTTTATGGAGGTCCAATGGATGAAAAAGGTCTTTTCTCCTATGAGTTAAAGTAATTCAATTTATACAGAAAGCACTAAGGAACAGGAAGTCACGTGACTGAATAACTTTTAAGGAAGTGTCCTAATTCATGGCATGTGTTTTAGAAAACAAGTTATCTAGAATAAGCCATTAATTTAAATGTTTTGTAATGCTTTGGGGACGATCAATACTTTAGCTGCTGTAAATGCCACTATGATCATTCTGCTCTGCCTCATCAGATGATATCAAGAATATAGCAAAAGTGCCTATAATTGATTGATAGAACCCGACAATATTATTAATGGAGTATAAAAGTCTTGAGGGAAAAAAAAAAACCCTCGCCATTAGCATCCTTGGCTTGTATGTCCTTCCAAAAATTATTCTCATCACTTTTCCAATGAGTTTCTCTCTGTTACATGAAGCAGAACCACTGTTAAAGGGATGTTTTTAAGACATAAACCCACAAGGATGACAAAATAAGAGAACATAGAACATAATTTTGGAAGCCAAGAAGCACATGGATGAGATGTCATTGACTTAGCAGATATTAGAAAGCCAGCAATTGGGAAAGTTGAGAACCATCCCAGTTCATACCTGAAACTTTGAAAGGCTCAGGAATTGGTGTCACCAGGTAATTCTAAAAGTAGGAGTTGAGGGGGCGCTAAAATAAGGAGGATTGATTGAAAATGGGTTAAGAAGCAGTAATTTCCCCATTCCAGGCTACTGGGTAACTTCCCCTTCTGTACTGCCAACAGAAGAGGAGGTTTATTCTCTGGAGAGGGTTAAATCAAGGGTTTTTGGGTTGGAGGACAATAGGCACAGTTGAAATCAGAGAGTGCACCAAAAGCAGGGTGGAGGGACTAGGTTAATGTAAGCTGACTGATTGCTGAGCCTCTCCACTCACACCCCACCCACACTCCTCAGCCCTCTTCACCTCCAATCAGCTTTTTATCTTTCTACAATCACATTTATGTAAACAATAAAGAACTACCAGACATATCTGAGGAAAGCTTTTAATGTGACAGGTACCAAAACCAATAAACAGAAAAAAGCAACATGAGGAAGACAAACTATGTAAAGATAAGAAAGCTTAAACTATAATTAATATTTTCAAGTAATTTTTAAAAAGTATTGCATTCATGAAACAGGAGTAAGATGCTCTGAAAAAGAAATATTCAGAGAACTACCACCAATGATAGCATAAATGAAAAGAACAATAAAAGAGCTGGAAGATCAAGTTGAAAAAAACTTCCAAGAAAGTAGAAAAACAATAAGAGATGGAAAGCAGGAGAGAAAAGATAAAAAAATTAGAGGATGAGTTCAGGTGATTCAACATCCAAATCATAAGTTTCAGAGAAAGAAGACATAAAAATGGAGGTAAGGAAATAATCAATGGAACTTCCCAAGAACCTTTTTTCAGGAATTGAAAAACATGGAGTTTCCAAATTGAAATCACCATTGAATCATCTAAGCTCTCTAACATTTACCTTCCACACACTTTTTCTCAAGAAGCTGCCGGAGCCTGTGTTACACTAAAATGAGGAAGTAAATCAAGAAAGGAAGACAAAGCATAGACGACATGAGAGATGGAACACAGCAGAAGGACAAAAGGAAGCCTGGAATGATAGGGAAGATGGATTTCAGGAGATCAGAGCTACAGTGGTGCACTAAGTGTATTGGGCGTCCAGTCCAGACCTAGGCAGGTCAGGAAACACAGGAGATATTTCCTAATGAAGTTGATAGAATACCTCATGTGAGTGACTGTATTGAATGGGGAAATCAACAACTGGATTTTGAGATTGAATAAAAAATCTTAGCAAATGAGAGGAAAAAAATGACAATTATAAACTCCAGATGGGGGAAACATTATGCATGAGAGAAAAACCAATCCTAGTTTACAACATAGCTCGGTTGTTTTTTTTTTTTCGTGGTTATAATAAAATTGACAATGAGTAGTGACCTTACCAAATTATAATATAGCTGTATTAGAAAGATGGTGATGGTGGATGGTTGAGGAGTATGGTATGTGTGGTGTGGGGAGAGGAGTAGAGATAAAGGCAAAAAATGCTTACCTTCCATAATGGGGGTCATTAGATTTTGCCTAAACCTGAAAAATCAAGAAGTAACATTATAAACATGTATGTAGAAAAATGTAATTACCAGAAGAATCAGCTAAAAGAATTGAAAGCAGTAATTCCTGAGGAAGGAGAAAGATTGGGCAGGCGGGCTGGGTACTACTGTTTTGTCTTAATCATTCTCATAAAACTCAGTGGCTCTTTAAACTATTATGTGTATAATTGCTTTAAAAATAAAATCTTTTTTAAAAGACCATTACATTCTCATGGAATGGAATGAGAAAACTTTTTAAGATAACAGCTTTGAGATATAATTCACATACCATACAATTCACCCACTGTTTTTTTAGTATATTCACAGAGTAGTGGAACCATCATCACAATCAGTTTTAGAATATTTCATCACATCTAAAAGAAACCTTGTACTCAGTAGCAATCACCCCTCATTTATTCTGGACATTTCACATAAATGGAAAAATAAGACATAAACATCTGGTCCTTTATGTCTGGCTTCTTTCACTTAGCATAATGTTTTCATGTTCTATCCATGTTGTAACATGAATCTGTACTTTATTTCTTTTTATTGCCAAATAATAGTCTGTTGCATGGGCATACCACATTTTATTTAGCCATTCCTTAGTTGATGGACATTTAACCACTGGACCACCAGGGAAGTCCCCTGGAAATAAACACCTTTATTAGGGGTGTAGTTTGGTACAGCTTTGCGGGGGTGCAGTTTGATATATCAGAATGTGAAATGTACTTGACTTTTGACCACATTTCCCATTTCTGGGTATTTGACCTAAGGAGAAAAATTATATGTTGGGGAAAAAAATGTGTCTTTATTTTACCACTTTATAATCTCATAATATCAAAAACTTAGAAATTAACTTAAATGTCTATCAAAAGGAAACTGGTTAAATAAATTATGATGCAAACATAAAATATTTAGGCAGTCATTAAAAATGATGCAGGTATAGTATTTTTTTTTTCCATGGGAATCTATCCATCATACTGAGTAGGGCAAAATGAGATTATTGAATACATCCATGAGAAGATCCCACTTGGGTAAAATATCTTTATGCCTAGAGAGATCTTTCGGAATGATGTCCAAAATGTTAACAGCGATTATATACTAGTGGTGGAAGTTTAGGTGATTTTTAAACTTTATTCTTTGAACCTTTTGTATTTATTTAGTTAAACATCAACCTCTGTAATTTTGGGGAGAAAATTATAAAACTATTGTAAAAGACTATGCCTTTTAGAAGTCAAATTTTTGTACGTAATCAAGGCTTGAATTTTAGTTAAATACCCTTCCCCAACATTATTTTCTAAAACCTCAAAACCATCTACTAAAGACATAAAGAAATTCATTATTGTGGTGATTATATTCACTTGGTGTGGAACACTGTCTTGGGCTCTTCCTTCAGAGAATTTTATTATGTGTCTTAGTCTTTCTGGAGTTCTTTCTGTGTGGAGGTAGGCCAGGTATTAGGACTCTGGGGTCGTGCCAAAGCTAATCATTAGGATCAGGCTAAAAAGGTTCTCCATGTGTTCTGGTTATTAGGATAATTGTTTGGGGTTCACATATTATCTCTTCCACTCTTTTATCCTCCTTTGCAGGAGAAAAACATTAAGAACAACTTTCATTTTCTTTGAGATTGTTATGAGTTAGAAGCTGTTCTAAATACATTTCATATACTTTACTCATTTAATCCTCACAGCAATCCTGTAAGGTTGATATTACAACAATGTTATTTTACAGATGAGGAAACTGAGGAATAGAGGTTCAGTAATCTAGCCAAGGTCACTCAGCTAGGGAATGCAGAGCTGGGGCTGGAGCCCAACTGAGTCTGGTTCCTAAGTACCTGTGATCTTAACTGCTACACTCCACTGCTTCTCTGACTTTCCTTCTAAATATGACTACAGACACTTCTTGCTGGTTTAATTTGTTTCTCCCCCAAACTGTCATTTCTACCAGAAATGCCAGGAAGGCTGAGCTAGTGAGTACACCTGGCTGGACTTTCCTGCAACAGATGCTCTATAGAGTCATTTCTTTGCTGTTTGTATGTCTATCCATTGATTCTCTTAGGATTTTATTTACCATTTCTTTGACATCATCTTCTCTGAAATGTTTGCATTTCTTACTCCTTGAAGCTGGAGATTCATCTGGGAAAATTAAGTCACGTTAGGTGTTTCAACTTTGCATCAGGACCCATTGGAAGAGTGCTTAGTACTAAGGCAAGGAACATTCCCTGCTCTTTCCCAAGACCACATGGCATTCTCAGCCCCAGGCGGTGCAGGATGCCTGGTACCCTGCCTGATCTTTAAGTCTGACCATATGGGGAAAACATAATTTTTATAAGGGTATAGTTTATTCAGATTATAAGAGCAATATATATTCATTGTAAAAATTTTTGGAAAATACCAAAAGTATAAAGAAAAAAATTATAAGCACTTGTAATCCTGGGATAACCACTAGAAACTATAATTTCCAAGCATGTCTGTCTTCTCTTAAAACAATTTATATTCATTCATGAAAACTGTATGTCTTCTAAATAAATGATTTACAGATGATAATTTTAGAAAATGCCCCTCCATGGAATTTAGTGGGTAGGATTATTGTTAAATTGAAAGATGTACTAAAGTTGGTGAAATTTAAATTTCTCAATTTTATACTCCAGTTTGATTTTTTTATTGAAGAAATGAAATAATTATGCATATTGAAAAACATTAGTATGGAATCAAACAAAAAGATATAATGACCTCAGTGGTTTTATTTGCTCCTGCAAATGATTTTTCCATTTATTTTTGCTGAATATGAGCTGCATATACAGTTTGTCTTCAGCTGATACTTATGAATTGACCAAAAAGAAGATTCATGTGTACGAGAGTGAGATCTACCTGAAATACCATTTAAAATTTAATTTTGGATATTTGTAATATTGGTTGTTATTGTTTTACTGTTTCGTTGTGACTGAAATCTAGTAAAAATGATTTAGGATATTATCCTATTTTCCTGGGAAAAGAGTTATAATCAACAACAAAAGAAATGCATGTGATATGACGTTACTAGTAATAATTATGGTAAGTTTGAGTCAAGTTGAAATAGCTTGTACTGAACATTATTTTCAAAAAGCCATTTCTTAAGAGAATGACTGTAAGGAATGTTTGTAGAAGAAACTTCTGTAATCAAAAAGCCTATATCCTCTTGTGTTTTCCAGGCATCTGGCCGGCTGAAGAGGTTTTGGCTTACTACTGCCTCAAGCACAGTGATGTATTCAGGTACAAAGCTGCACCTAAAAATTTGTTTAGCGCACTATGGGTACTGTGTCTGCATCTTAAAGATCTCCATGATTACATTCTTCAAAGTAAACTGTTAAAAATATATATATAAGAAAGGAAGAAAGAAAAAAAGGAAGGAAAGGGGGAAAAAGGTCATGGTGAAAACATGTTGCTTCTGAAAAAGAAATCTGAATTGCCTTTGGGTACTAATATTGCACAGCAAGCTTTCTGCTATATGTCAAAGTCTTTTGATTTCCACTCAAGGCATTTTATTTCACTTAGATTTTGGGGAAACAAAAGTGAAGCTTCAATCAATCCTTACCAATTGTGATGGTCAAAAAAAACAATAAAGACATTCTTTAAACTTCTGCTAGGGAAATCACTACAGAACTTTTGATAAATAAATACCCCACAGCTATGATTTAAAGATGCCATCCCACCCTTGATTTTAAAGGTATTTTATATACCCAAGACAATATGTATTTGTAAAATATAAATTACCATTACAGATTCATGCTATGGAAATGAATGTTTTCAACTGTCAATGTGCATTATAGATTAAACCCATGGATGAGATTCAGGAAAAAGAAAAAACTCCTTTTTTAAAAAAATGCTGAAGATGTTTGGTAGACCCAGAAAATATGGGTTTTTTCATTTTATTCTCATTTTATAAAAGTCATCCAGTATATGCTTCCTGAATAGCCCATTATGATTCCAGACAAGCCGTTAGTGATCATTTTAACAATATATACTTATAAGATTGGGTGTGTGCTTTAACAATATGTATTTACAAGATGGGGTCAATAATATGTAGTTTTTGAAGCTCTATGGGTCCATATTTACCAACCAGTCTGTAATTGCTTTGAACAACTAAATACTCATTTTGTGTATTTCAGAATATGAATGTCCTTGCTTGGCTTCTTTTCCTCCTCTTCTCTTTTCACCTCTCCCTCCCTTGATTGTCTCTCTCTTTCTCTCTCTCTCTCTTTTTTTTTTTATCCTGTTGAGGAAATAAACTTCCCAAACTGGGAAGAAGAAACGATCTCTTAAAGAGTCTAAGCATATAAAGTAAGAACAGGGCAGTATTGAATTGGGCTGCAGAGCTGCCCTAGAAGTCTGGCATCTGCTCATCTCGCTGTGCTTAAGCTTGCCTGGAGCTCCAATCAGCGAGCACTGGGCCAGGGCAAGAATGTCACACATTGAGGGCTGATATTTAGGCACAAAGAGGAAGGTAAGTGCAGAGTGCCAGACTGCACCCCCCCCACCCCACCCCCAGACTGTCAGCTTTAACTCTGAGCTGCTTTACTTGTGAGCGGTGAAGTCAGAGCCCAGTCACTACTTGAGCCTGGGTTTGCTGGCTTAACCATATTATGTCCCTGCATTGTTTATTCACTGTGTTGTGTTGGGGTCAATTGTGATTTAAGTGTTAATTGCTAAATGCTCTTTGTGTAATTGTTCTTTATGGGGGCGGTTCAGCTTTCCAAAATGTTTGTTTGTTTTAGAATTTTTTTTTTAAATTCAAGATTGCATGTATTTGTGTGTGTGTGTGTGTGTTGTGTGTATGTGACCATAATATAGGTATATACACACTCATATATATTCTTCATTTACTTGTCTAACTAACTGTTTTTGAAGGAATGAATGTGGATTAACAGTGTTATCCTTTCCTAACAATTATCTTTCGCTACTCTAGCTAGTTTAGTTCTAAAAGACAGCGCCATTGACAAGGGAAAAAAAGGGAACCTTCTCCGATTTTTCAGCTCAGCGGTGGTAATGTTGCAGTGAACACTAATGAGGGAACCCCCACTGATTTGCCTGCTTTGTGACTTTTCTATTTCATAATTATTTTTAAAACGCAAAACGACATGTGGGAGCCTCGTCATGTCTCCACAGCTTCCCGGTAGCGCCGTTCTTACTGCAGATGGCAATTCCTTCTTGTAACATATATATCTCTCTGACCATTTTCATCTAATTTGTGTGGGTTCTACCATTTCTTTTCTCTCTTTCAGGGACCTTGCTGTGTGTGAGCTAGGGGGTGGCATGACATGCTTGGCTGGGCTCATGGTAGGTCTTTTCTCAATTCCAATCCCATTCAGAGGGAGGAACAAAAGGAAAAATGTTCCAGGGCCTCCAACTGCTGGGTCAGAGAACCGTCAACAGCATCAGCTGCGGTCAAGCTGCCGGGTCTTGAGAGACCTTCTAGATTGACTTACTTTCGGATCATATTGATTTTATGGTTGCCTCGATGAGCAGAAACATTTTACCTCAGTGTAGTCAATATTGCTTGTTGTGACATTCCAGGCCTCGCACAGTGTTTCTTCGCCATAGCGAAAGCATTTTTTTTTTTTTTTCAGATTATAGTCCCATTTGCTAAGATACAGGAATAGCCCGGCGAATCACAGTTGGAGCACCATGATATAGCTGCTAATGTTTTGCCTGCATTATTACACCAACAAACATGATCCAGAGCGCTCAGTAATTAGATTCTTTTGAATTAGATTGGCCATTCAGGAACGTCGTTCCCCATTCTCTGGGTTCTGAGTCATGTATTCAGGAGATATTATGTAGCAGCACAGTGCATTAGACAAGTTTTTATGTCTCTACAAATAAAAGCATATTGTTACACTGATTGGCATTTGACAAACCTGTCGCTCTTACACAATGTGTCAGGGTTACAGCCCAATGTGCGAGCATGTCAAAGCTCACAAAAAAATTACCCTCACAAAGCCATCTGCCTGCAATGCAAAGTTATATGAAGGGCATCAGGCAGTCAGACAGAAGCAAGCTGAAAGGCAGAGTGACAGCCTTGTATGATGGCTCTACTAGATAAACAGAAGCCCACAAATGAAAGCCTCTCAGAATACCATCATCCGCTGTCACAATGCAATTACCGAACAGAATGATAGCAAGATAGAGGCTCCCGCAAATGGAATGATAAAAGTATTGACTGATTTGATTGAATGATTAAAATAATGCAGACATAAAATGAAAAAAGATTGAAGATTGTTACAGAGAAATAGGTGAGGAAGCATGATACTGAAGGCTTGTCACTCCTGTCTTCACTTCCACACAGACAAGCATATTTGCTCATTGTTTGCTGTGCTCCCTTCTTTTTTCAGGTTGCTATTTCTGCAGATGTCAAAGAAGTTCTGTTAACTGATGGGAATGAAAAGGCCATCAGAAGTATCCTTATTCAGATAGAAAACGGGTTTGTTGTGCTCATTCCTTTTTCCCGGCTGAGTAACAATTGATATAAAGAAAGACAGCATGGGGTATTAAAAGAGAGTTCCCCACACACACATGATAAGTAATTAAGAAAAAGTAGAAATATATGGAATTCATTGGATACGACTAAGTGGTTTGTTTTTTTTTAATTTCAATGGATTTTTATAGTCACTTCTCATTAAAGGAGCTTATGATTTGTGGACCACTCAAAGCAATAAGAACGTTTGTTTCATAATAATTTTCAAGCACTCTTGTCCTTTTATTTCCATTGAAATTTGCCGGGATAAAATAAATGATTTAACATTTATTATATTGGATATTGCTTGTAAAAATTAACTTCCAGCTTCATGTTCATTATTACCTTTCTTCCGTTTGATGTTGTATGTGCAGACCATGCAATATTATACCTACTCTAATTCCCGAGGAGTTCCCTATATCTCCTCACTGGAAACGGCTATCAGTTTTTCATTATTTCCTTTTATTTAGGATTATAAAAGCTATCTCTTTTGTTCTGCTATGCTATTACAGTTCAAGCCCCATTGTATTAGATTATGCTTTACGAATATGCACACAGAGTTCATGAAACTTGAACTGTACTTTAAGGAAGCAAGCATAATTTGTGGCTACTTTAGCAATCGAGCTGATTTGTTCAGGAGCAGTTAACAGCCGTTAGAAATTGAGAGGAAAAGTGGAGGATATATTTGCTTTGGATTTTTTGGTGTGCCTTCCATTTACATTATGAAAGAGGCAATCTACTTATTTGGATTTTAGGCCCCTAAAATGCCAAAGCAGTTTTGATTTTTGTAAGAGGTAAGCATCCTGCTAGAGCCTATTTTCGATTTTCTTCTTCTGCCTCTGCTATATAATTTTTTTAAAATAAAATTTGCAGTAGCTGTATCAGGCTGCTCAGACAGGAGAAAGGAGGTGCCAGAAGCACAGTAGCTAATATTGTTCAGCGGCACTTGTGTGCTCTACAGAGCCCCACCCAGCTAATTGCCTGACACACTTAAAAAAAAAAAAAAAAATCAGGAAGGAAAAACAGCCAATCACAATCTTGGCCTTTCACACAGGGGAAAGAGATCACAAAAGGTGCTTCCTTTTTTAAAATGCAGGATTTTAATCATGATCTTCAGACTGTCGCAAGTTTCTCAAAATATTCCTGAAGATGAGCGATATTGTTTCATTCACTCTGCTTTATTCTGAGTTCTTCCATGCACTGTATCATTTCACTCTGCTCCTCCTCCACATGTCAGGGAACACAGAGAGCAACAGGAAGTCAGGTATGCTGGCTCAGCCCCAGCGATGTTTTTTTGGGGAAAAAAAAAAGCAGGATTATTGGGAAAAAGAAGGTCATTTTAACCACGGAAACTTTCAGATTGGGCCCAGCAACCTGAGGTCTTTCTCAAGGCAGCAGGTGTCTTATTTAATAGCATCAGAAACCAATTAGAACTTTTATCAAACTATGGGAAGCATCTGTGGTCAGTATGTAAATTTAATTGTACTAAAATTATTGTTGAGCTAAACTACAGAGCTTCCAAAGAAGGGAAGCAATGCTAGTCATTAATTAATGCACCTTTGCTTTAAACAGCAAAGATGCCATGCCAGCTCTTGAAATCAGAGAGGAAATCTCAGATTCTGTACTCACTCCGCTGGCCTTTCAAAGAAATGATTGGTACAGCCCCCTCCCAAGAAAATGGATTTTTAACATTTGGTCCTCAGAAGCTCAGCCCTGAGAGTGCTTTATTGTGCTGGGTTTTACAATGGGTTTAATATAGCAGGGTGCCAAAGGGCAGGAGGGGAAGAACTTTACAATGTAGATAAAGTAGGTCCTTTCAGGATGCAGACCAAAACTGTTAGTGTGTTTTATTTCATCTCTTAGGACTTTCTTGACAGGGTTTAGTTTTTATCATGCAGTTGTTCTATGTTTGTGTGCCTTTTTCTGTTGTAACTAGATCTAATTTTTTTTAATTAAGAGAAAAAAGCATGCATAAAGCCTTAAAAATTGGCAACGTGTTTTTCCTGCTTTTGATACTAATGTTATTCTTGATTTGCTACCAGAGCTTATAACTGGCATTCGTTGTAAGCTGTTTTACCAAGTGAGGTTAACATGAATGAAATATTTTTTTTTCTATTTGTGTACCCACTTTCTGTAAAATAACAGATTCACTGAATCACATACTGTTGATGCATATAGATTGAAACAAATTCATTTAAAAATTACTGTTTACATCTTTCCTTTAAAATTTTAGGAAGCCTAAATTATATAGCAGTTGTAGGATATTATCCAAAAATTACTTTCTAAAAAGTAAAAGTGGATGTCAACAAAAAAGAGGGAGAAACATTGCCAGAAGCCAGAAAATCTCTAAGCAAAGCTGCTAATTATTCTTAATGGGCAAGATGAGCACATTAAGAAACAAATGAATACATCAGTGAAATGTAATTGAAAATCGACCTGGCAATCACACATCACATCTGAGTATTGGCCTGTGTATTATTCTCATCATTTAAAAAATTATTTTTGTTGTTCTAGGCATCTGAATTGAGTGAATCCAACTGAGTCTTACTTCCTAGTCGCTTAAGCTTCTAAGATTGTGATTTTTACCTTTAAAAATAGCATTTTCTGATATTTCCTGTTTATCTTCTGTTATTTCTATTTTTAAAATATATGAGGCAATGAATGGAGGCATTCTGAATCTTTATATCATAGAAGCATATCAACCAGTTGTAAGGTTATTTATTGTCTCCATAAAATGTATCAGACGGATTTGGCTATGTCTTCTAGAGCTCTCTACCTTGAACCTAGAATGCTAGATGTGGATTTGAGATTTATTAAACAGAGATATCTAAAAAGAGAGTAAGACTCGAGGTATAAGGGAATGTTGTTAAATATTTTCTCAGACTCATGGGTATATGTCCCCGAGGTTTTCCTCGGCCTTTAAACTGCACTGCTGGGTCTAACCCAGAGCCCCCTAGCTGAGAGCCCTTCAGATGCTGTTTTATCTGTACCCAAAGGGAACAAAGGATAAATCAGAAATGGGATCATTTGGTTCATCCAGTTCTCGAATTTATCCTAAAATAGTGTGAACTGTGTTCCCTCTTCTTCGGCACAGCCTTTTTAGTGTAATGAAGAAAGAAATCTCCAAGTGCCCCCAGATAATAATTACTCAATAAAGTCTGGAGCTGGTGTTGACAGTGACATAAGAATAGGGGAAAGAAATGGTATACTGAGTTATTACTGATGCCAAGCCTCTTCCAAATCATAATGAATAAAAGTACAACACCTAAGGTGAGCAGCCCTTTCTGGAACACTCACTAATTCACCTAACACAAGTACCCTGCCCTGACCCGTCCTTAGTAAACACCAAGCAGGGTATCTGCAGAATATGGTGATGCTTGGTGACCCAGCCTCATGACTCTGACCCGAGCATCTTATCCCCACAATATGCACCATCTGGGTCATGATCTTGAGCTTAGGATTCTCCAAAAATTGGTAAATCTCCTGTGAATTTTAAAGAAGATACCCCTGGCTTAACATTATTTTATTTAACAACATCCCTGACTTGAATAATTAATAAATGAAGCTTCATGTGACTGTGCAGCCTGTGGATGGTTGAGACCTTGGGAATGCCAGGCCATCATCCTGGGTCCAGGCCCCTTCCTCCAATGTCAGTGTCAGCTGTTCTACTATTTACTAGATAGATCCAAAATGGACTCTGTGTGCCTCATATTGGGTAGGAGTTCAACAAATAGCTTTGGAAATTAAATTTAAGTTAGCTAATAAATTAAGCTAATTAATTAATTAAAAGGAATTAAACCACTATTAACTGCATACCATTTCAAGTGCGAAAGATATAGCAGCGAACAAGACAGCCCAAGTTCCTGTTCTTGGAGGACACAGACTATACCTATACAGAACACATTTATACACGTGAAAAACACTGAAAATCTACAGGGCAGAAGTTCTTTGATTCCTTCCCGTCATTTAAATTCTACAATAAAAGTGTTCACATAATAGTTTTGAGCAACAGGGAAAGGAAATAAAGCTTAACTACCAAACCTCACTTTAGTTACCATCACCAGCCTCTCATCCCTCCAAAGCTTTTGCCTGAATTACTGAAAAAGATAATGAATTGATGTGATTTAGGCACCTACTATGTGCTACTCCATAAGGCTATAAAATAGCTACATTTTTCCTATTCTTGAGGTGCAGCTCAGAGAAGTTAATTTACCCAAATTCACACAGTCACTAAGTATCAGAACCAGTGCTAGAAGTCAGGTTCATGTGATTTCATAGCTTCCCTGCCACCCCCATTAAACCATCTCTTCACCAAAAACTGGAATGATTTGGTGAGTATCATCTTGCACTGGAGGAAAAGGCTTCTCATCCATAAATGTACAGTTGACATTGCTAACAGAGTGCAAAACGCCTCTACATCGTACTCGCAATTCATATGAGTAATAAGCACATTTAAGAATATTTCACAGCATTTAAATTAACAAATATTGCCACATCAGTGAGGTGCAATGAAACTAAAGGTAGCATAAACCAAGAAAGTAATGCTTTGTGAATCACAATGTTATTATTTTAAAAATACTTTCTTGCTTAAAGAACAATGCCAACTCTCAAAAATGTATTGAATATATGCAGCTACTGATAAATATAATAATCACTAATTGCAGGAGGAGGCTAATATTTTAAACAAGATTTATATATAATTAGCTTAACTATATTTATGTATATAACATATATAATTTGTTCAAATAACTATTATTATATAAACACACACACACACATATATATATATATATATATATAGTAAGGATAAAAATCAACTGAAACAAAATTAAGGTGGATCCCCGCTCTTGAACCATGCTTTGTTTGAAGAGAAAATCTAGTTATAGAATCCTGATTTCTTTTAGCCACAAGCATATATCCTAGAGCTCAGAAGTCCAGGTGCCCAGACTAGGAGACTGAAGGTGATTGCTCTGTATCTGTTTAATCAGAAATCACATTAAGGCTTTCTTTGCACCCAGCATCTCCCACTGGAGTCTTCCAGAAGGGGGGTGCCTTCAGAGAATAGGATTTGGTACATGCTGTTGAACACTATCCTGGACAGACTGGCTCGATTTGATTGAATTCCCTTTATTACCCCGAAGTGACACAGAAGAATGAGAAAATCTATTATTGGACACAGCGCCAGCCAGAGGAACCACCTCAGAATTTGACCTAAAGTAAAGGGCGGGGAGCAGAATATCAAAATATATCTCTTAAGGCAATATTTTAATATACTGTGGCCATTTTTTCTCTAGGTACTTGTTTTCATATAAAAAACACTTCCTAAACCACAAACTATATTTCCTTCCCAGTTCTAAAAATAAAGCAGCCTAAGTACTGCTGTGAATTTTTTCATTAAAATAAAATTGCTTCTAGAATATAAATACATATTCTTGCTTCAGCCTGATCACCTGGACTCACAGTTTTATAAATTGTATAAAAGTATATAGTGTTAAGATGTTTACTAAAAATTATTAATAGGTTTTCTGAGTTATATAATTTAACTTCCCTGTGACTATTTTATAAAACGTATTACCTCCACTAACAAAATAATATGTTTGGCTTGACAAATTAGTCATGTACTCATACGACGCTACAGGTGTACCTAGCACATTATGGCATGTGGTTTGGATGTCATGGAAACGCTGAGAAGGGTGTGGCCATAGTGTGGGGGAACTTAATCAAAACCAGTTGTCAGCTGACTCTTTACTAATTTTGTTCTCAGAATAAAGACGTCAGCTGTCCTTTTTCTACAAGACATTTCATTTAGAAGACTTTCCTGAAATACTTTCTTCCTGAAATAGACAAAACTGTAGGCCGATGTGTCATTTTAGTTAATCAAAACAAGTAGGCAAATTAGTCTCTTTTATTTTTTTAATGAATGTAATTTAACAGTATTTAATTTGCATACAGGAAAGTTCACCCAGAAAAAAAAAAAAGTCTGCATTATAGCACTTTTGTAAACCTCAACAAACCCCTTCATTAGGAGACCTAATTGATTTTTCCTACCCACTCCTGGGGGAAGAAAGCTATCACAGTACCTGCTTATTCACTCAGAGAAGAAATGGGTGTGCCGGGTGTTTCAAGCAGAGATTTAGGTTAAAATGTCCTGTGGCTCTGTTCTTACAGGGAGATCTTGGCCAATGCTTGCTTTGAGCATTCAGGAAATCTGTTTTTCTGAGCAATAGGGGAACATCGCTTGTCTGCTTGGTGTCCTCCCCATGGGCCCAATTTAGTTCAGCTTGCAACCTTCACTGGAATTATTTTATTTCTTGTTTATTTAAACCTTGCTTTATTCCAAAAGAGGGATTTTTAAGGCTTCTTACAGTGACACACAGAATATACCATATAAAATAAAGGAGAAAGCGAGGGCAGTTGGACAGTAGAAAGCCAGGAAAACATCACGAAGGCAGGAATAGGACCGGTAGAGGAAAGATGCGCCATAGAGCACTTGTAGTTGTTCAGCTGAGATCATCCATTTGGCTCTGAGTTGCACAAGGACCAGAGCAAAAAGAGAAACAGGAGCAGTTCTAAGATTTATAGTGTCTAGAAGCTGAAGCAAAACTAGTTGATCTGAAGTCCAGTTTTTCCCAGTGTTGAAACCTGACATGATTTCTCCCATGGGTCCTCATGAAGATGGCGCTCTGTGCTCTAATGGACCAGCTCCTCAAAACATGGCTTCAATAAATATGGCTCTTTTTGTACAAGTCCTTACATGTCAGCCGATGGCCAAAGGCCAGACTGTAAGTCTGTAAAGACAATTCTTCAAGGGGCCTTTCACTTCAGAAGAATTTTCTTCTTCAGTAATTAGTTTTCCCTCAGAGATTCTCCAGCCTTTCTCCATCCTTCCCTTCTCACTTCCCCCCAAGTCTTTCCCTGCAGCTCATCCTCACTCTCCCCACTGGCATTTCGGAGATTGAAAATACTTCAACTTGGAGAGTCTCAGAAGACTGCCATTGCCCTCCCCGCTGACGGAAAGAGGCTGACCTTGGGGCTTCTAGCTCTTTTAAGCAAGTGGGGCCTGGCACCTGTGGCACAGTCATCTTCCCTGACCAGTGCTTATCACCCTGGGCCTTGACAATGTGCTCCCTGAAATGTATATTTCACAGGTGATAAAACTACAGTCCAGGGAATGAAAAGAGCTTGCCTGTGACAAGTAATTCAACATTTGGTGGCAGAGCCAGGGCTACACCCTCTCCTCCTGCCTCACACGCTACAACTCTTCTCACCATGCTGATCCCGCGTACAATAAGAATATCGTAGTGTTTGTGGGCCTCTTTCTGGCAGGGAGTCAGTTGACAATCACTGCAGAAGCTTTCTTAACTGTGGCCTATAGACGTGAGAGACATCATCACAAGGAATCAGACGGCTGGTGTGTTTAAGACTGAGAACGTATCAAGCTGGTAAGATACCTTTTTGCATTAAAACACTCTGGTTGAAACTGCTTTTCTCAGTACTATGGATGATTATTAAAACTAACAATAGCTAATATTTATTAAACATTTACTGTGGGTCAGGCACTGTTTTAAGCACTTTAAAAGTATCTTATTTAATGCTTACAAGAACCTGTAATGAAGCAGGCAGGTGTTTTCATTACCTACAATTAATAGATGAGAAAAACTGAAGATAACTATGTTAAACACTGGGTTGGGAATGACTTAAGGATTGAGAGGGTGCAGTATGAGGTTGGGAGAAGCCCAGCCTGGGACCTTCTTGTGAATGGCTCTATTTCACTGGTTCTCAACCTGGTGGAGGGGGGCAATTTTGCCCCAGGAGACTCTTCTATTGTTATAAGTGGGGCAAGGTGGTTGCTACTGGCATCTAGTGGATAGAGGCCAGGGATGCCGCTAGGCCTGTGCAAGACATCCCCACACCCCTCCCCCCAGCGAAGAACTCTCTGGCTCAAAATGTCAATGGAACCAAGATTGAGAAACCCTGTTCTGTTTCATGGTTTTAAAATAGTCTAGGTATTCATTCCCTTTTAGATTCTGTTCCTTCTTATCCAAAGTAGGAGAATTGCTTACCCTCAACCAAAACAATGGTGTTTCCTGTGATGCTACATTTTAATTTTGCCCCGTTGGTATGGACCTAGAGGAATAAGTAATCATTTAGTAGTTTTCACAAGAAATATCTGTATCTGTGTATTTTTCCTTTATGTGTTTAACCACAGACATTATTGGAAGAACAATCTAAGTTTTAATTAATTCTTTAATTACTGTTAATCTGTCATCCTTTGACATTTTGAGTTTTCTCTGTGTTTGAGGATGCTTTCCCACCCCAAACTGCTCAGCTTGCAGGGGAACAAAGGTGGATGAATAACAACAATGCTTAAAAACTAAAGTGGAAAACATACTGGGATGAGGATATGGAGTAGTGATAACTTCTTTTTTCTTATATTAACTGGTGAATATAATGTGTCCATGTACGAATTTTTGAATCCTGCATTAGAATGTTCACAGTAGGCTGATGGCACAGGGGGCAGTATGCTCTGTGTTTCTCAAACAAATGAATAAACCAGTTCTGTTTCGCAGAAAACCTCCAGTAGGTCCAGAGAAAGAGCAATCTCCTACCTGGGTATTCTTCATTCTTAGGACAGCTTTTATTCCACAGTGCGGACTGCCATACCCTTCTGTGGAAGACTTCATTTTTGGATGTGATTTTCAACCTGGTCTTTTAGTTATCAATCAAAAACACATTTTCTATGTTGTCCTCATTTACATTTATTTAATGCTTAAGGTCATTTGTGACCATTTGAGTGTATTTCAGCATATGGAATCAGGGAATAATAGATTTCAGCATCATGCTGTGAAGAGAGATTGTGTTTTTACAAGACATAATGTTGTTTACTGGGTGTTAATAATCACTAATTAATAAACATCTAGAATTCTAAAATGTTGCATTTTGAGGAATAAACATGTCAGGTGTTTAACTTATGGAGTGCAGTAGTATTTTCTATCATCCCTTCATAAAATAATGAAGTTACATAAAGAAGCAAAATGTCATTGTTCAACACAGGGTAGATCCCAAATGCCTTTGTTTCTATTTATTGTTCTCAAAAATGCTATTTCTAATATATTGTTCTGAGATGTACCTGGACATATAGTCTGTATGTCAGTAGTCGTACAGAAACTTCCAAGATGAGGGGTTTTTTTCCCGTCTTTATTTCATATTAATTGTGGTCAGTTTCTTTTTTAACCACTGTAAGCATTTCGTCCAAAGTCTACGAAAGCACGTTGCCAGGAAACAGGTGGATGAGTCAGTCCTTGAAATGCCTTGATCTCATATTAAGGAGCTACTTGACCACTTAACCTTCAAGAAGCTAAGAGGAAACTGCCAACCAATGATGTAATAATCAGCGTTCCCCTTCTATCCACTGCTTTCCCACCCATAACCAGTACAATATGATGAAAGCATTAGCTCCATGTGAGAAGAAATAAAAGGAAACCGTTCACAAAAGAGCTGAGATATAGTTCAATATTCTTTTTTAGTGCCTCAATGCATATGCAGAATTTCTCCTCCAAATTGGAGGTGTGGAATAACAGTAGCGACAGATAACTAAGAGGTATTTACCATAGCTACAAAGCCCACACGTGAGCCAAATATTTCTGCTATTAAAAAGCACTTCAAAGCTTGACATGAAGTTTGTAACAGCTGAATGTCTTCTGTGACTTCATTTGCAAAGATGTAAAGGCAGAAAGGAAAATCGTGGTATGAGAACTGTGAACCTCGGAAATGGTGTTTTTTAAAAAAAAAAAAGAGAGAGCGAGAAGGCCCCCAGAAATTTGACTGGCGTCCCAAGCTCCTGTTCCCCCTGCTCTGCCAGTGTTCTCAGGAAGCAGCATTCATCCTGCTACCAGCCTCTTCCTTCAGGGCAGACCCAGTTGGTGAGTGGCCTGAAACTTATTTTGAGGGCCCTCTTTAGGAGCATGAGTTCGATTATACCTTTTACTTTGACAGATTTTACAGAAGCTTACAACCACGTGAACCCATCACTGGGGCTGCTTGTGGGCCCGGGAAGGGGCCTGTGAGAGGGAGGGGGCCCCAATGATTAGGCTTCATTAGCTTGACAGTAAATCCATTCCTGCTCTCATAACCACCAGCCGCCTTGCCTGGAATAATGCTCTTCCCTTCCAAACCCGCTTATTCCCTCCGTTCCATTTTAATCTAAGTGTGATTGTTGCTAAATATGAAAGATGTGTTTGCAAACGCCTGGAAGCTTTAGCCCTGGCTAAGAAAGATCTAGGATGCACATATATGAAGGATATAGCCGTTACCTCTCACAGATCTAAATACAGTCATTTGATGGTTCATTCGTTGGTCCATCCATGCAGCCACCTATCAACTTAACTAATATACCCCAGGTATTCTGCCTTCGAGAACATAAATACAGAGTTATAGCAACTAACTCTTGAACAAAGAAAATCATGCTACTAAATATAGCTAGAGTTTGGTGGAAGAACAAGGATATTTACAGCTTCTCAATTGTTAGGTTTATCTGAAGCTGTCTTCAAAACTGTGACTGTCTAATAAAGAACCATTCAGAGCTTTTGATGTCTGCATATTTCTAGGTATTCCAGAATTAGTGAATGGCGTCATTCTCTGGTTAATAGTAGTTAACAGTTACAATATTTTAAAAAATCGATTAAATATACCCTGCTATGATATTAACAGTAAGTTTCTACTTAAGAAAAGAGTATCTTTGTGTGAAAATTCTAGTGAATTTAGGCCTGTGACTTTTTTTATTATTCTTTGATAAACCATTAATTTTAATAAACTGTGGAACTCATAATAACTTTTAAGACTCTTTTATAACCCAAATTTTACCTTTATGTGGGCCCCCAGGATTGGCTATTGGCTCCATTGCCCTACTGCTTTTTAAGATTTATGTCTTCTTGGAGGCTCATTTTCCTTTAAACATTAAATTGGGGATGTGAAAAATGATTTAAGGGCTTCCCTGGTGGCGCAGTGGTTGAGAGTCCGCTTGCCGATGCAAGGGACACAGGTTCGTGCCCCAGTCCGGGAAGATCCCACATGCTGCGGAGCGGCTGGGCCCATGAGCCATGGCCGCTGAGCCTGCGCGTCCGGAGCCTGTGCTCCGCAATGGGAGAGGCCACAACAGTGAGAGGCACGTGTACCGCAAAAAAAAAAAAAAAAGATTTAAGAATGTAAATCCCAACCAAGGGGGATAAAATTCCTGACTTATTCAGGCCTTCTGCAGTCTGCCCGCACTTTCCTCACTCTCTTCATTCAGTGTAGCTACTGTTCCCCACATACACCCTCTCCTTGGGTCACCCAAGCCTCTTCACTCTTCTGCAACACATTTGGTCCTCCCCATCTCTGGTCTTTGCCAGTCTTGTCTCCCTCTTCCTTATCCATCTAAATCCTTTCTTCTAAGGCGGCTTAATTACCATTTCCTCCCGCCTTCTCAGGAGGCAGCTTGCCCTAATGTTTTCCTTCTTTTAACTTCTGTTGGCCCTAGAGTAGTCCCCCAGAAAGCATGGCATATTCTCTCATTATTCAAAGTGTGTTGCCTATTTTCATGTTCATTGGTTCATTCATTTCTTGGTAAATACTTCAATCACCTTCTGTCTGCCAAGTACTGTTTTGGGTTGTTAGAGATGTAGTGATGAACAAGACTGAGAAAGTCCATGCCTTCTTAGAGTCCACATTCTAGCAAGGGAGACATAATAGCAAGGACATAAAGGCAAGGACGTAAAGGCAAGAACATAAAGGCAAGGACTCTACTTAGTATGTTTTATATTCCCTGAAGCAATTAGTACACTTTATCCCTGTTATAGGAAGGGTTTTAAGATTTGCATTTGGAGCACATTTTGAAAGACATGATAAATGACATGATAAATGAAAGATAGGATAAGATATGAATCCACAGGGCTTATGGAACCAAACAGTTTTTAATAGAAGAAAGTCAAGCTCTAGAGATTCAGACATCAGTTTATATATCAGATAGCTGACTTTCATTTCAGGACAGGCTTCTTCTCAGGCATGCATATACAGTGTCTGTAGACACTGACATGGTGAGTAGGCATTTATCTGTCCTTTGTCAGGTTGAAGAGGAAGGTTAGAAGAAGGTAACTGAGATAAGAAAGCTGAGGGCTCTCTAGAAATTTTCTGATAAAATACACCTGTTAGCGAGTTTTGCTAGAGTCATGGTAACGGAATCTCAAGAACTGCTGAGGATTCTAGAGATACCACAGTCCTGTTTCCTTCTGTTGCTATCTTGGATATGGGAAAATGAAATACCTAAGTGTACTTTCTATTACTAACGTTTTTTATTTGCTTGACACATTTATAGAAGGGCTCATATCCCTACTACTTAGTGTTTCTTCACTGAAGAAACCAGCTCCCACAGGGTGAATGTTACCTAGTTTTAGATATTGTGCTAGAGTTCTCCTTTTTGTGTTTATATGAGCCAGATTTTAAAATTTGGGGGGCATGGTATTTTTAGGGGCCCTCTTAAACTGCAGCAAATTAAAAATTAAGGCCTTTTCTTATAGAACAATTTGTGTTCACTCTTTGGACATGTTGATCCTGACTTTTTATCAAGGTCAAAATCTCACTACCAAAAATTGGCCAAGTTCTATATTGATAGCCAGGTGTGCATGTCAGACCACTGCATCCTCTGTGAAAATGCCTTCCAGTTTTAACAGAAAAATCCCTCCTTCATAGAAATTTATATCACAGAACGTACATATCAAATAAAAATGTCTTAATTTTCAAAGGAGTTCCTCACTTTAAAATGGACAAGGGGGAAATCTTTAAAACTTTTTTTGGAGAATGGCCATATGAGAATCCATTGCTAAAAGATAATTTATTTTTTACTTTAATAATGGACATGACTTATTTTCAGTATTTGGCTATTATAAACAGTGCTGCAGTGAAATGTATCTGTACATAAACTGTACATTTGCAAGTAAGCGTATCTACAGAGCAGATTTTCAGAAGTAGACTGTCTATTCATGTGGCCTTATCAAGCTGTGTAAATTACTAAAGTTTGTAATATATTATCATATCTGTTAAGACTAGTCTCTTGCCATTATTCTTTCTTCCTAGAATATTCTAAAATCATGTTGATATTTGTATTATGGTGACATTTTCATTGTGACTAAAAAAATATATATGAATTAATTTACTAAGACTTGACAGCTTATGTCTCCGAGTCTTCTATTCAAGAGCAGGAAGTTTTCTTTTTAAGCTTTTTTAGGTGTTTCACTAGCATTTAAAATGTTTCTTCATTTCTCTTGTTAAGTTTATTTTTAGAAACTACCTTTTTTTGTTTCTTTTATAAATGAGATCTTTCATTATATTTTATAACTGGTTATTATTTGTGTGTATGTATATAAAGAAAGCTATAGGGTTTTGTATAGCAAATGTTTAGTCACCTCAATGAGTTATTATTTCTAATACCTTGTCAACTTATTCTCTTGAGTTTTCCAAATAAACAATCACATCATCTGCAAATGATGGGAATTTTGTCTTCTTTCTGATTCTTGTATCTTTTTTCTTCTCTTGTATAATTTTATTGGATAAAAAAAAATCCCAGGATGATATTAAATATGTATCTTTGAGTCTGGCTTTGTTGGGAATCCTCTGGTGTTTCACCATTAAGTATGCATTAGCTTTTGAGTTGAAATAGAAATGATATTTTCTATCTTGTTAAGGACTTTTTTTTATTGATTCCTGTTTTTAAAAGATTTTACCATAAATAAATATGGAGCTTTAGCAGATGTCTTTTCATCATGTATGGAGATGATCAAATTGTTTTTCTTGTTTCAGCTACAAGCTCTACAAATTATTCTAATACTAAAGTTTGAGAACTTCTGCTCCAGGTGGTCATTTCTGTGATTCTGAACTGACTTTAAAGCTGATCCCATCCTCTGGCTTTATGCTTTTGTTCGTAACTTAACCGAAATAAACTTATTTCAGAGTCCAAAAGGAAGACACTGATTAATTTTTTTACTAATTATATTTTCCATTTCAAATATCTCTGATTCTATGATTATGACTAGTCCAACTTGTGTTATTCATTTCAATGTAATAAAATGTAATTTAGCATCTGATACATGTAAGGCACTGTGATGGGCCCTTTAGGGGTTACAAAGATGAGTAAGTTGAGGTTTCTGCCTTAGGAAGCTCAAGATATGCAGGCAGATGAGAGATAGACACTTGCCCCGCCAGCAAGATGTAAGAAGAGTCTGCTCTCATTGGGTGATTCATGATGTGTAGAAAGAGACAAGCAGCCAGTTCAAGGTGGGGGGATCTGAGAAAGCTTTATGCAGGAGGTGGCTGTTGGGCTTTGGTTTAGCAAATGAAAAGCAAGGGAAGAAAAGCAGCTGAAGAGGGCATTCTAGGTATAAAAAGCAGGGAGGACACAATCAAAGGCATAGAAGTAGGAAAGATGTGTCTAGGCAAATTTAGTTATCTAGTGTGATGAATGGAGAGAGGCTAGAGGCCACAGACCATTTAGGAAGTCATTGCATTGGGGCAGAGGGGGAGGTTAATGGGACAGATCGTGTAAAGGGACTTCTAAGGTGTCGGGCAAGGTTCTGTTTCTTGATCTGACTGGTGGTAACAAGGGTATTTGCCAAATAATACTTAGTTAAGTCATATATTTATTTCACCAGGTTTTCTCCTTCAGTGTCTTATTTTACAATAAAAAGGGTTTTGTTTGTTTGTTTGTTTTAAAGGCTTCTCAGTGATTCCAGAGAAAGGGAAAGAGGTAGTCCAGGCCTGAATAAGAATGGAAAATGGTGAACAAAGAAGGGACCCATTCTGGAGAAGTGACCGTGGGTGGGAACTAAAGAATACAGAAGAGTAGTAAGAGACAGCAGCTTGGGGCATGCTGCATTTGAGGTGGTGTAGAAAATAAACCTGTATTTGCTTTGTGACAATAGCTAGCAAGCGGTGAAGAATAAAGGTTCAAATCTCAGGAAAGTGTTGTGCTAGAAGATGTGGAGATCAATTCAAGAAATAAGAGCAGAACTATGGAAACTAGAGTCAGAAGAGAAGATGGCCAAGGACAGCATTTTGGGAAATTACTATGTTTCAGGAGCAGCGTAATAGGGGCCTGGAAGGGATACTGAGAAAGGACTGGAGACAGGAAGGCTGGTTCAGGGTGGCGTGGTCTAATACTTCTTCTTAGTGGAAGCAGGTCCAGGATTGGGTGATCAGCAGTGTGAGCTGCTGCATGTTGCTGGAGGTCAAACAAATTGCAGAGCAGTTCTAGTGACTGTTGTGAGAAAGGTCATATTGCCAGGACAGGTGAAGCAACGAAAGTAGGCTCTTCCTGCAAGATTTGATGGCAAAGGGAAAGAGAGAAATAGAATGTGGACTAGAGGGAAGCAGAGTTGCAGGAGGAGTTGGGCATGTTGGCAGGCATGCCAATACGGCTGAGGAAGAAGAAATAAGTATGATGGGGGCCAGTATTTGATGGAGCAAGGACCTAGAGCAGTGCTTCGCAAAAGCAGGGCCTCCAGACCAGTAGCATCAGCATCACTCGGAAATTTGTTAGAAATGCAGATTCGCAGGCATCTCAGTTTGTCTCACGCCAGACATACTAAATCAGAAACTCTGGGATTAAAACCCAGCAATCTGGGCCTCCCTGGTGGCACAGTGGTTGAGAGTCCGCCTGCCGATGCAGGGGACACGGGTTCGTGCCCCGGTCCGGGAAGATCCCACATGCCGCGGAGCGGCTGGGCCCGTGAGCCGTGAGCCGTGGCCGCTGAGCCTGCGCGTCCAGAGCCTGTGCTCCGCAACGGGAGAGGCCACAACAGTGAGAGGCACGCGTACCGCAAAAAAAAAAACAAAAAAACCCAGCAATCTGTGTTTTAACAAACTTTCCGAGGATTCTGATGCATGCTCAAGTTTGAAAGTCAAGAGGAAGGAATGGTTTTATCCTGCCCATAGGTTGGGAGGTGGTTCTCTTTGACAGGACGAGTGACCCTACTTAGAAGAGAAAAGATGAAGAAGAAGAAAAAGATGATATCAGATAATCCCAGGCTCTCAGCAAGGTCATCTGCTGAGAAATTTTTTTCAGTGTGAATTTTAAATCACAAGGTAGGAGTCCTATCAGAAATTGACTTGGCTTTGCATTTCAGGTTGAAACTCCAGCCTCAAAGCCAGAATGAAAAGACGTAAGTTAGTGCAAGAGTAAGGAAGGGAAACTAATATTTATTGAGCAACTATAATACACTTTTGTATACCCTGTCTTATTCAGTTCATTATCGTTGTGCAATGCAACCATTACTGTCTCTTTTTTATACTTGAGGGCATCTCTCAGCTTCACTGGCTTGTAAGTGGTGGAGCTGAGATTTGAACTCAGAGCTTTCTAGCTGCAAAGCCCATTATTCTTTCTACTGTACTATACCTGTTAAACTTACCAGGTTTGACATGCCTGTCGCTATTAAGATATTTAAAGCATGAGGAGTCCTACAATGACTCTTGGTTTTATATTTCTATCTGTAGAATGGTACTTTGCTTTGTAATGCATTTCGAACAGAAATAAGATTTTGACATTATGATGAAATAAAATGGAGACACATACATTTTACTTTACTGTCAATATAATTACAAGTAAGATGTTGACATGATTTGGGTGTTGGTCAAACCATCCTTTACATCTTTATGTATGAATTGTTATGCCTTAGATTGTAAAGCTCATATGGGGCAAGGGACCTAGTTATATGTATGTATATACCCTGCTGTCTTTCAGAAAGCATTTTCTTTTTAATTTTTAGTTATGGTGAAATTGGTATCCAATAAACTGTATGTATAATTTTATAAGTTTTGAAATTTGTGTACACCCTAGAAACCATCACCATAATTGAAATGCTAAACATGTCTATCACCCCCTGCCCCAAAGTGTCCTCTTGACCCTGGGTAGCCCCTCCTTTCTGACCCTTGAAGTTTCCTCCCTTTCTAGGAAACCACTGATTTGCTTTCCCTTACTCTATATTAGTTTATGTTTTCTAGAGTTTTAAATAAATGAAATCATTCAGTATGTGCTTTTATTTTTCAGTGTTCCTTCAGTCAGTAAAATTATTTTAACATCACCTATGTTATTGCATGTATCAATAGTTCTTTCCTTTTTTTTCCTGAGTAGTCTCCCATTGTATGGCTAAACCTCAATTTTTTTATCCTTTCGCCCATTGATGAACTTTGGGTTGTTGCCAGTTTGGGGCTGTTACAAGTAAAGCTGTTATGAACATTTGCGTAGATGGATATGCTCTTTGCATGGGCATATACTTTAACTTCTCTAGGGTAGATACCTAGGAGTGGAACAGCTAGATCATGTAGAGGCATATATTTAACTTTTAAAGGAAGCTGCCAAACGGCTTTCGAAAGTGGTTGTATTTTATATTCCCCTCCGTGGTATCGGAGAGCTCCATTTCTCCACGTTCTCCTCAACTCTCAATGTGCTTAATCTTTTAGATTATAGCCTTTCTAACAGATGTATAGAGGTATCTCATTGGGGTTTTAATTTGAATTTCCCTAATGACTAATGATGTTGGATACCTTTTCACGTGCTTATTTGCCACTCTTGTATCTTCTTTGGTGATGAATCTATTCAAATGACTTACCCATTTTTTAAAAAATTGGTCTCTTATTTTCTTATTATTAACATACTCAGAGTTCTTTATATGTTCTGGATATAAGCTCTCTATCAGATATATGATTTGCAAAGATATATGATATTTTCTCCCAGCCTGTGGCTTGTCTTTGCATTCTCCTCCTAGCATCGTTCAAAGTGCAGAAATTTTTAATTTTAATGAAGTCCAGTTTACCAATGTGTCCTTTTATGGATCATGCATCTTGTGTCATATCTAAGAAATCTTTTCGGCCTGTGTGCATGCGTGTTGCGTGATGCTGGGGCACAGTCTCTTAGCTCCAGAATTGCTCAGAGAGGGTTTAGGAAGGTGATGGGGACTTTGATTTCAGAACCTCCGTGTGGCTGTCAGGGTCTTGGTGCTCTGGATGGGTGTCAAACCTGAGCCTCTGAGGTGGGAGAGCCGAGTTCAGGACATTGGGCCACCAGAGACCTCCTGGAACCACATAATATCAATCGGTGAAAGCTCTCCCAGAGATCTCTGTCTCAACTCTAAGACCCAGCTCCACTCAACGACCAGCAAGCTTCAGTGCTGGACACCCCATGCCAAACAACTAGTAAGACAGGAACACAACCCCACCCATTAGCAGAGAGGCTTTCTAAAATCATAAGTTCACAGACACCCCAAAACACACCACCAGATGCGGTCCTGCCCACCAGAAAGACAAGATCCAGCACCACCCACCAGAACACAGGCACCAGTCCCCTCCACCAGGAAGCCTACACAAGCCACTGAACCAACCTTACCCACTGGGGGCAGACACCAAAAACAACGGGAACTAAACCTGCAGGCTGTGAAAAGGAGACCCCAAACACAGTAAGTTAAGCAAAATGGGAAGACAGAGAAATACACAGCAGATGAAGGAGCAAGGTAAAAACCCACCAGACCTAACAAATGAAGAGGAAATAGGCAGTCTACCTGAAAAAGAATTCAGAGTAATGATAGTAAAGATGTCCAAAATCTTGGAAATAGAATGGAGAAAATACAAGAAACGTTTAACAAGGACCTAGAAGAACTAAAGAGCAAACCAACAATGATGAACAACACAATAAATGAAATTAAAAATTCTCTAGAAGGAATCAATAGCAGAATAACTGAGGCAGAAGAAGGAATAAGTGAACTGGAAGATAAAATAGTGGAAGTAACTACCGCAGAGCAGAAAAAAGAAAAAAGAATGAAAAGAATTGAGGAAAGTCTCAGAGACCTCTGGGACAACATTAAACACACCAACATTCGAATTATAGGGGTCCCGGAAGAAGAAGAGAAAAAGAAAGGGACTGAGAAAATATTTGAAGAGATTATAGTTAAAAACTTCCCTAATGCGGGAAAGGAAATAGTCAATCAATTCCAGGAAGTGCAGAGAGTCCCATTCAGGATGAATCCAAGGAGAAACACACGAAGACACATATTAATCAAACTATCAAAAATTAAATACAAAGAAAAAATATTAAAAGCAGCAAGGGAAAAGCAAAATAACATACAAAGGAATCCCCATAAGGTTAACAGCTGATCTTTCAGCAGAAACTCTGCAAGCCAGAAGGGAGTGTCAGGACATATTTAAAGTGATGAAAGAGGGGCTGCCCTGGTGGCACAGTGGTTAAGAATCCACCTGCCAATGCAGGGGACACAGGTTAAAGCCGTGGTCCGGGAAGATCCCACATGCTCAGAGCAACTAAGCCTGTGCACCGCAACTACTGAGCCTGCACTCTAGAGCCCGCGAGCCACAACTACAGAGCCCACATGTCACAACTACTGAAGCCCACACAACTAGCAACTACTGAAGCCCACACAACTAGCAACTACTGAAGCCCACACAACTAGAACCTGTGCTCCACAACAAGAGGAGCCACCGCAATGAGAAGGCCACACACTGCAAAGAAGAGTAGCCCCCGATCTCTGCAACTAGATAAAGCCCACGCACAGCAACAAAGGCCCAACACAGCCAAAAATAAATAAGTAAAATAAATTAATAAAAAATAAGTAAAGTGATGAAAGGGAAAAACCTACAACCCAGATTACTCTACCCAGCAAGGATCCCATTCAGATTCATTGGAGATATTAAAACCTTTACAGTCAAGCAAAAGCTAAGAGAATTCAGCAACACCAAACCAGCTTTACAGCAAATGCTAAAGGGACTTCTCTAGGCAGGAAACACAAGGGAAGGAAAAGACCTACAATAATAAACCCAAAACAATTAAGAAAATGGTAATAGGACCATATCAATAATTACCTTAAATGTAAATGGATTAAATGCTCCAACCAAAAGACATAGACTGGCTGAATGGATACAAAAACAAGACCCATATATATGCTGTCTACAAGAGACCCACTTCAGACCTAGGGACACATACAAACAGAAAGTAAGGGGATTGAAAAAGGTATCTCATGCAACTGGAAATCAAAAGAAAGCTGGAGTAGCAATTCTCATATCAGACAAAATAGCATTTAAAATAAGAGGAAAAGAGGCAAAGAAGGACACTACATAATGATCAAGGGATCAATCCAAGAAGAAAAGATAACAATTGTAAGTATTTACGCACCCAAAAGAGGAGCACCGCAATACATAAGGGAAATGTAAACAGTCATAAAATGGGAAATCGACAGTAACACAATAATAGTAGAGGACTTTAACACCCCACTTTCACCAATGGACAGATCATCCAAAATGAAAATAAATAAGGAAACACAATCTTTAAATGATACATTAAACAAGATGGACTTAATTGATATTTATAGGAGAATCCAAAAACAACAATACACTTTCTTCTCAAGTGCTCATGGAACATTCTTCAGGATAGATCATATCTTGGGTCACAAATCAAGCCTTGGTAAATTTAAGAAAATTGAAATCATATCAAGTATCTTTTCTGACTACAGTGCTGTGAGACTAGATATCAATTACAGGAAAAAACTGTAAAAAATACAAACACGTGGAGGCTAAACAATACACTATTAAATAACCAAGAGATTGATGAAGAAGTCAAAGAGGATATTAAAAAAATACCTGAAACAAATGGCAATGAAAACACGATGACCCAAAACACATGGGATGCAGCAAAAGCGGTTCTAAGAGAGAAGTTTATGGCAATACGATCCTACCTCAAGAAACAAGAAAAATCTCAAATAAACAACCTAACCTTACACTTAAAGCAATTAGAGAAAGAAGAACAAAAAACTCCAAAGTTAGCAGAAGGAAAGAAAGCATAAAAATCAGATCAGAAATAAATGAAGGAAACCATAGCAAAGATCAATAAAACTAAAAGCTGGTTCTTTGAGAAGATAAACAAAATTGATAAACCATTAGCCAGACTCATCAAGAAAGGGAGAAGACTCAAATCAATAGAATTAAAAATGAAAAAGGAGAAGTAACAACTGGAACTGTAGAAATACAAAGGATCATGAGAGATTACTACAAGAAACTATATGCCAATAAAATGGACAACCTGGAAAAAATGGACAAATTCTTAGAAAAGCACAACCTTCCGAGACTGAACCAGGAAGAAATAGAAAATATAAACAGACCAATCACATGCATTGAAATTGAAACTGTGATTAAAAATCTTCCAACAAAAAAAAGCCCAGGACCAGATGGTTTCACAGGCAAATTCTGTCAAACATTTAGAGAAGAGCTAATACCTATCCTTCTCAAACTCTTCCAAAATATAGCAGAGGGAGGAACATGCCCAAATCCATTCTACGAGGCCACCATCACCCTGATACCAAAACCAGACAAGGATGTCACAAAGAAAGAAAACTACAGGCCAATATCACTGATGAACATAGATGCAAAAGTCCTCAACAAAATACTAGCAAACAGAATCCAACATAACATTAAAAGGATCATACACCATGATCAAGTGGGGTTTATCCCAGGAATGCAAGGATTCTTCAATATACACAAATCAATCAATGTGATAAACCATATTAACAAACTGAAGGAGAAAAACCATATGATCGTCTCAATAGATGCAGAAAAAGCTTTTGACAAAATTCAACACCAATTTATGATAAAAACCCTCCAGAAAGTAGGCATAGAGGGAACTTACCTCAACACAATAAAGGCCATATATGACAAACCCACACCCAACATCATTCTCAATGGTGAAAAACTGAAACCATTTCCACTAAGATCAGGAGCAAGACAAGGTTGCTCACTTTCACCACTATTATTCAACATAGTTTTGGAAGTTTTAGCCACAGCAATCAGAGAAGAAAAAGAAATAAAAGGAATCCAAATCGGAAAAGAAGAAGTAAAACTGTCACTGTTTGCAGATGACATGATACTATACATAGAGAATCCTAAAGAGGCTACCAGAAAACTACTAGAGCTAATCAATGAATTTGGTAAAGTTGCAGGATACAAAATTAATGCACAGAAATTTCTTGCATTCCTATACACTAATGATGAAAAATCTGAAAGAGAAATTAAGGAAACACTTCCATTTACCACTGCAACAAAAAGAATAAAATACCTAGGAATAAACCTACCTAAGGAGAGAAAAGACCTGTATGCAGAAAACTATAAGACGCTGATGAAAGAAATTAAAGATGATACCAACAGATGGAGAGATATACCATGTTCTTGGATTGGAAGAATCAACATTGTGAAAATGACTATACCACCCAAAGCAATCTACAGATTCAGTGCAATCCCTATCAAACTACCAATGGCATTTTTCACAGAACTAGAACAAAAAAATTCACAATTTATATAGAAACACAAAAGACCCCGAATAGCCAAACCAATCTTGAGAAAGAAAACCGGAGCTGGAGGAATCAGGCTCCGTGATTTCAGATTATACTACAAAACTACAGTAATCAAGACAGCATGTTACTGGCACAAAAACAGAAATATAGATCAATGGAACAGAATAGAAAGCCCAGAGATAAACCCACACACATATGGTCACCTTATCTTTGATAAAGGAGGCAAGAATATACAGTGGAGAAAAGACAGCCTCTTCAATAAGTGGCACTCAGAAAACTGGACAGCTACATGTAGAAGAATGAAATTAGAACACTCCCTAACACTATACACAAAAATAAACTCAAAATGTATTAAAGACCTAAATGTAATGCCAAACACTATAAAACCCTTAGAGGGAAACATAGGCAGAACACTCTATGACATAAATCACAGCAAGATCCTTTTTGACCCACCTCCTAGAGAAATGGAATTAAAAACAAAAATAAACAAATGGGACCTAATGAAACTTAAAAGCTTTTGCACAGCAAATGAAACCATAAACAAGACGAAAAGACAACCCTCAGAATGGGAGAAAATATTTACAAACGAAGCAACTGAGAAAGGATTAATCTCCAAAATATACAAGCAACTCATGCAGTTCAATATCAAAAAAACAAACAACCCAATCAAAAAATGGGTGGAAGACCTAAAGAGACAGTTCTCCAAAGAAGATATACAGATTGCCAACAAACACATTAAAGGATGCTCAACATCACTAATTATTAGAGAAATGCAAATCAGAACTACAATGAAGTATCACCTCACACCAGTCAGAATGGCCATCATCAAAAAATCTACAAACAATAAATGCTGGAGAGGGTGCGGAGAAAAGGGAACCCTCTTGCACTGTTGGTGGGAATGTAAATTGGTACAGCCACTATGGAGAATGGTACGGAGGTTCCTTAAAAAACTAAAAGTAGAACTACCATATGACCCAGCAATCCCACTACTGAGCATATATCCTGAGAAAACCATAATTCAAAAAGATGCATGTACTGCAATGTTCATTGCAGCTTTACTTACAATAGGCAGGACATGGAAGACCTAAGTGTCCATTGACAGATGAATGGATAAAGAAGATGTGGCACATATATACAATAGAATATTACTCAACCATAAAAAGAAACGGAATTGAGTTATTTGTAGTGAGGTCGATGGACCTAGAGTCTGTCATACAGAGTGAAGTAAGTCAGAAAGAGAAAAACAAATACTGTATGCTAACACATATATATGGAATCTTAAAAAAAAAGAAAAGAAAAGGTTCTGAAGAACCTAGGGGCAGGACAGGAATAAAGACGCATACCTAGTGAACGAACTTGAGGACACGGGGAGTGGGTAGGGTAAGCTAGGAGAAGTGAGAGAGTGGCATGGACATATATACACTACCAAATGTAAAATAGATAGCTAGTGGGAAGCAGCCACATAGCACAGGGAGATCAGCTCGGTGCTTTGTGACCACCTAGAGGGGTGGGAGAGGGAGCGTGGGACGGAGACACAAGAGGGAGGGGATATGGGGATATATGTATACGTATAGCTGATTCACTTTGTTATACAGCAGAAACTAGCACACCATTGTAAAGCAATTATACTCTAATAAACATGTTAAAAAAAAAGAAATCTTTTCTTTTTAAAATTTTATTATTTTTTTATCATCTTATTAAACATCTTTGGCCTTCATATCTACCTAATCTACACATTCTATTCAGAGAACAACTTAATGTAGGGACCTGTTTCTTTAGTGCCTTCTGTGTGCCAGTCTCTCTGCTAAGTATATCCATACACAATTCATTCAAATGATATATTTATTGAGCAGCTATTATGTGACAGGGACTGTTCTAGGCAGTGGAAATACATCATGGTACAAAACAGATTTTAGAAATCTCTGTCCCTAGTGTGCTTCTACTGGAGAAAGAGAATTTTAAAAATTAATAGTTTATTTATATAGCATATTAAATAGTAATAATTGCTATAGAAAAGTAAAGAGCAGGTTAAGGGGGTTCAGGAGTACTGGAGTGGAAATGAATGATTGCAGTTTTAAGTAGAATGGTCAGGGTAGGCAGGTCTGAGAAGGTAAGACACTCAAGCACACTTGAAGGAGGTAAGGGAACAAGCCATAGGGGTATCTGGAAGAAGAGCATTCACACAGAGTAAGTGGCCAATTTAAAGGCCCTAAAGCAGAAGTGTATGACTGGTGTATTCAAGAAATCATAAGATCAGTGTTGCGAGAGCAAGGGGGAGAGGAATGGAAGATGAAGTCAGAATGGTAACTGGATTGCACAGGGTCTTATAGGTCACTGTAAAGACTTTGGCTTTTACTCTGAGTGAAGAGAGGAGCCATTACAAGGTAGTAAATAGAGAAGGCTCACGATTTGATGTCCATTTTAGAAGGATCACTCTGGCTGCTCCCTTGAGCAGAAATTGTAGGGTTATAAGCAATTAGGAGACTATACAATAATTCAGATGAGAGATGATGGTATTTTAGACCAGGGTGGGAGCACTGGAGATAGAGAAAAGATGGATTTTGACATATTTCAAAAGTAGAACTAACTGCATTTCCTGGCATATTCAATGTGGGGTGTAAAAAAAATTAGGAGTCAAGGATATAGTCAAGGTTTTTGGCCTGAGCACCTGGAAAGATAGAATTAACAAGATGAGAAAAACAGTTATTGATATGAATTTGGGGAAAGATGATGAGGAATTCAATATTAGAGATATTAAGTTTGAGATGTCTATTAGACATCCAAGTGGAAATATTAAAAGTTGGATATATGAATCTGGAGCTCATGGGAGAAGTGCAGGCTGGTAGGTCAGATAAGATGAAGACTAAAAACTGAGCTGAATTTAGCAACGTGGAGACCTTTGGAAAGTTTGACAGCATTTTTGGTGGAACAGTGGGGACAAAAGCCTGATTGGGAGGAGAGAATTTGAAAACAGATTTTAAACAACTTTTTCCTGGAGTTTGGCTGCAGACGAGGAATAAGGAAATGGAGCAATAACCAGAAGGGAGGATAGAGCAGAGAGAGGATATTTTAAGAGGGAAAAATAGCTGCTTGAATGTTTGAATACTGATGGAAATAATCCAGTAGAGAGGAAAGAACTGATAATATAGGCTAGAGAAGGAAGAATTGCTAGAACTGTGCCGTAGAACAGACAAAAGGGGATGGCTCCCGTGTATAAGAGGAGGTACTGACTTTAGATAGGAGTATGACTAATTCGTCCATGATAATAGGCAGGAAACAGAGTATGTAGGTACAGATGCTGTTAGGAGTGTAAGTGTCGTGGTGGGAGTTTGTGGAAGTTCTCATCTGATTACAGCAGTTTTGACAGTAAAGTAGGAAGCAAGGTCATCGGCTTGAAAGTAAGGCTGAGGGAGGAAGTGTTAGAATTTTGAAAAGAGTGAAGGTGGTACAAAATAATGAGCTAGGAGACCAGAAGAGTCAATGGACAAGGGAAATGAAAGAATAACTGCCGGACATCAAGAATCCACTTGTGGTTCATGGTCATGCATTTTAAGCAAAGCCAGTCGGGATGCTTGTGTGCTTTCTCCAGCCACATTCAGGTGCACACGTGCAGTCTTGGAGCAGGCGGAGAGCTGGATTTAACAAATACGAGGACATGAGAAAGGGACGAGGGAGCGAAGGGGGCATGCGAGGGAATAGTTCAGATGGTTGGCTATGGGACCTACAATGGACAAGGAGGGAAGACAAATGTTAGGGAAGAGGAACAGTGACGTGGTGAGAGGATCAGCAGATTGTAGGCCAGTAGGATGGAAGAATGCTTGGAATGAGAGTCCCTTCTATAAGGGGTGAGCTGTGAAAGATAGAGGGGCTGTCAGAGAGTGGGTCAGGGTTGCAGTTATTGGTAAAGACGAGGACTGAGAGCAGGGCTACTTCATGAAGAGGCCATGGACTGGTACCAGTTTGTGAACTGTACATTACTGAGCTGCAATGAGGTAAGTTCAGAAATTGAAGGAAATGTTTAGAAACACTACTGTGACATCCAAGCCTATGATAAGTGGACTTGTATTCAGAATGTCTTTGCTTGTTAAATCTCATTTGTCTATTCATTTGTTGTCGTATTTTACAAAAGTAATGGTCTACAACAGATTGGCTATAAACAACAACAAAAAATCTGGTCCTGCCCCACAGCTGAAGCACTGCTCTAGCGTGCATGACTGTCACGTGACTGTCTTGAGGAGGGTGGAGGGCAAGACCATCAGAGGAGAGGAGTTGGAAGGACTAGTTTCTTGAATATTGAAGTCACCGTCATCTCTAGCCCTCCGAGATAGAAGCCACCTGATTCCACCACTCTGGGGGCCACCATTCTCATTGTTTGCCATGTGAACAACAGAACTCAGAGTACAGTGTGAATGGTGCCCTTAGATTGTTCACGAAGGTGGCCCTTGCTATCTCCATTTTACAGATGAGACAACAGACTCAGAGAGGTGAAATAATTGCCCAAGTTCACATAGCTAGTAAGGGAAGGAACCAATATTTGAACTTAGGTATGTCTGTCATGCCAAAGCTAGACTCTGTCCATACACCCCTCCGTCTTTGTCACCTGCTTACAGTTATGGGGACAGCATAGCCGTAAGCCTCATAAAAACTGGGGAAAAATGCCTTTTGGGAATGTGTTGTGGTCCATGTGGCTAAGATGAGCATTTCCATTTCTTTTAAAATCATGACTTGTTACATCTGCTGTGCTAACCCACAATCCATTGCTGTCTAGACCCATCTTTCCGGTTGGTCTTTGTTGAACCGAGAGGCTGAAACACCGCAGGAATCCAATATCACCACAGGATTTCCTGCACTTTCTGTTCTTGTGCTTTAGTCATTACACATGTATTAGAAGCCTCTTCTAAGTAATGGTTCATGAATGATAAAATGATGAATAGTTTTAATACTTTTCTGCCCCAAATCTGTGCAATGGAGACGTTACTTTTATGATCTGAAAAGGTCTAGCATAGATCTATATTTTAAACCATCTTGTTCATGTGGAAACTCTCTAAGACTCTTAGGTCTCTGATGAGGGCTGAACAGGCCTGCTCTCTCACTGAGCCTGAGTCCCAGCTGCACTGGAAGCCTTGGCGTTTCCAGAAAAGTTGGTGTTGGTTGTTTCCCACTCTCTCCAGGTGCTTGGAGTATTTGAGAAATCAATCCAAAGAAAAAGCAGCATTAATCTCTTAGGGGTTTCCTGGTTTCCTCCATTTCTTGGCTCTCCAATGGGCCTGGGAAAGTACAACAACGCTACAGTTAATTTATAAAGCTCATGCATGTTTCACTGAACCTGTGAACAGAGAAGTCATCCACTTGTTCTGGAAGCCCTCCCTGGAGTTCTGAGTCTATATGCTTCCATAACACATAGGGCGTGGCGTCAGAATTATGGCGCTGCCTCTGTGAAGCATGGCCTGTGGTACATCACAGGGCCTGACACACAGTAGGTACTCACTAAGGCTGAGTCGAATGAGTGAATAAACAACTGATGTTCAGTCTGTATAGGTATTTTTGTGGTGATGTGTTTAATCTTTTCTACCTTAAGCAAGTCACTAGCATGGATATATATTAATGTATATGAAAAGAACTTTGGGACTTATTTTTATATTCAAACATATGACTTTTCACCCAGAGAAGATATAGAAGAAATAAAGAACCCACCAAGATAAGCAAATAAAGCTGGACAGAGTAGGCTATGCTCACTCAGTTTAGTTTTAAATAATAATCAAAATAGATAATAGGAGCAGAATTTTACTTTGAAAAGTAATACTGCAAATCCCAGTTGATGTGGTGGGGAGAGGAGTCATTAAAATACTTTAATATGGTAAAATGCTAATTATCACAGTTATTCATTGAAAGTAACTTAAAATCTCTGGTTGGCATCATAAGCATAACTAGAATTTTCAAATACATGTTATTAATTATTGTTATTAATATGAGGTTTAAAACCTGATCCTTTTTGGAGACTAAGTATCAGGAGAGGTGAATTTTAAAATGTGCCTGAAAACTCACAGCAACCAAATGAAAGTTGGTATTCTTTTCTTCCATCTTGCCAAAGTACTCATCACATTCATAAGAAATGCAACCGACATGCCAGGCACTAAGTTTCACATCATTTGTTTTTATAAGGCTGTATTCCAGTAGATGGGGAATACTTTGATTTTAGTATCTACTTCATTGATGTTAAGAGTCTAGGCTCATTCTAATGACCATGGTCAAGATAAGATATTTTTCCCTAGTTTGTCTACACAAACCTATAAGAACTAGCAAAAGCTTAACTATTGTATTTGAATAGAGAATTCTTCCTCTTCTAGATCTGAAGACTAAATAAAATATGGAACAGACAGTTACATGCCTAGTTTTTTTTATTATGCCTTTTGAAATAATTTGTATATACCTTTTAAATAATTTCAAGTGCCACAAAAAATAATGTTAATAGCTCAAAATCAAAAGTTAAAAAAAAAACCCTAAGTATAATTTTTAAAATCTTTTTCTTCTCAAGCGTTTTACGATGGGATAATGAGACAGATGTCTCTCAACTGGAAGGACATTTTGACATTGTTATGTGTGCTGACTGGTAAGTACATAAAAATCATAAAACTCCTGTTAGAAAAAATAGCTTTGCTGGAGTAATTGGGCTGTGCTGCTTTGCTGACGGCAAAGCAAAGTCAACAAATGAGGCACAAAGCTGCCTTAACCTCAACAAATTAACATTCATCTCCATGTGACAGTTATAAGGTAGTCTTCTATCACACAGTAACTTCTACCACATTATTTCCCAAAGATTGATTTTGAGAAGCATTTCCATTTTCTGGAATTGCCTCTGTTTCATGCTTGACGTATCAGTAAATGGACGACTTAGGCAAATTGCAAATAATTATGGCTCGGAGAGGAATAGTCTGGAGAAAAAGGAGTTTATCAACACAAACAGCTCAATTAGCTTACTTCTTAGGAGAGATCTGACTATTGATATACGGGAATATATATATGTATGTGTGTTTGCACACATATACACTCCAGCGTATAAACATATCTGTGAAATATCTTTAGGGAAATAGCTTTTCTTAAAATGTATGTTTGCTATCTAATATTTTCAATGTCTTCAATTATGATATTTAATTATACATAAAACAAGAATTATAAAATTACATTTTATTGTTATGCAAATAATAATAGTAAAATCTGTCAGATGCCTGCCTTTTAAAAATAATTTACATTAGATATTTAGTCTTCTCTTTTAGCCCAGTCTACTTATTGTTAATGAAAGTCTGATCCTAAGTTACAAGATAAATATGTATCAAACCTTAATAATGATTTCAACTAATCTTATGTATTTTCTTCGTGTATTGAATAATAATATGAGAAACATTGACAATTCACAAGTATTTTTCCTGTTAAGGGTAAAATCTTATTTGTAGTTTTATCATGATTTTTAAAATGACACTATGGATTTGAAAACACAAGTTCAGATTCTAAAGAAGTTCTATTATACTGATAAACCCAAACACAAGATCCATAACCCAGAGAACACTTTCCTTATGCGAGAGTTGAATGAATGCAATGAAGTTTTCAGGAAGTCTTTATTTTAAATTATTATTTAATAAGATTTTCAGTGGCTAACTTTCACCTAAGTCAATGAAATTAGACTTGCTTTCTGTTTTCTTCTGAAAAATACTTGTCAAGGAAACAAATATTTTCTTCTATTCTTAGTTGAGATTTTCTAGTTTTTCATGGCCATTTTAGTCTCTCTGCACCCAGTTTCAGAAAACCTTTTTCCAAAAAAAGAGAGAAGCAGATTTTTGACTAATCATTGATATTGTGTCTCAATATTACAGCCCTCATCTAATCAAAAATAAGGAGCTAAAACCTCACCATATGATTTGAGCAAGTAATTTAGTAAATGCTGTCCCTCACCAAATATGAGAAAGGATTCTCCAGGTTTCATTGCACAGATGAAGATAATGCAGGCAGGATTAGATCAGATTAAGCATGAAAGTCAGATCAGAGAGCAGCGGAAAGAGGGAAGAAGGGTAGAATCTTGGAGGTTTAGATGAGGGTCGCACATGGATGGGCTCTGATTCTGTGGGGAAGTCAGGTCTGGCCAAGAGATTTAAAGTTAATTTTGTCCTTTGCACAAATGTCAAAACAGCCTGGCTCTGTCATACCTTGTGTTATGACACTCACACCATGTCATCCTATTTGTACCAGGGAAGCAGAGGAAGTCAGATTTAAGCTCTTTTCTGATTAATGTTCTCAGTTAGGTTAAAAATAGCCACACAACATGTTTGAAAAATAGTCTTTTTTCCCTAGCCAACAACAGGATCCTGTACAACTGATATACATAATGCATATTCAGTTAAGCCTTTCATTACAAATACATAACATAATAATACAATGTTATACGTACACACACATACCATATACATAAATACACATCTAGTCACTATTGAGAATTTATGTATTCAAATGAACGAAATACACCAAGTTTCATTTTATAAATGGCTTTTCTATGCATGAATTGTTAAGTTTTCTTTTCCTCCGGTGTTGTCAGTGCCTGAATGTCAGCCTGTTTATAATTTCCCATTTGTAAATGTGAAACATTAAGCCACTCTCACTGCGATGCTGATACTATTTCCAAAAGAAATGCTTTGGTAATGGTCTGTCTTCATATTCACAGGGATGGGTAAGCTGTTCAGAAGCTTAGAAAGTACAACGATGTTCATAATATACGTGTTGTGCATATAGCAGGGAAGCCCAGGATTCCATGTGTTCTTTATGTCCTGTTGGATTGATGTTTCTCTGTCAGAGTTATTGCACGGATGCTGCTTCTAGGGGCAGGCAGGCAGGCAGGCAGACCATGCTGCTATGTTTTTTTTTTAAAGAATGTCACAGAGGAGGAAAAGAAAGCTCTCTTTAGACACTACCTCCAAGATGAAACCTGAAATAGTCAGTGCCAGAAATAGGTGCCACACATAAATAGATCACGTTAAGTCTCACACCATCCTTGAGTCCTTGTCAGTCAATGAGATCTGGATTAGGCCACAGGAATATGAAGCAAGAGTTGGAGTTCAAATATTAGGTACATGGATTAAATTCTTACCGAAGCATTTCCAGCAAGGGTGGCATTGTCTGCTTCCCTGAATAGCTAACCAGTGGTACTGCTTGATCCCATTTACATGAAAACAAGCTCTATTCACAAACCTATTCCAAACCCACATTGTGGTTCAAGTAAAATGCACATGATTACAAGGAGCAGCGATATGTTTATGTTGTTAAATCATTCAGATATTCATATATTTACATTCAAACATTCATAAACCTGTAGGCAATGGGGGAAATAACTCATTTCCCAGAAGAGACAGTCTCTTAGTTCACATCTAAATTTAGTAGCTCAACTAGATTATAGAATAAAGAGGCACACTGAAAGCTAGTCGTTATTTCACCATTCAGCATTTTGGACAATGAAATATAGTTTCATGGTTCAACAGTTCCTAAGTAACTTGTAAAATGTCAACTTTGAAATAAACAGAAGGAAAACTCAAGGTGCAGTCATACCTGCAAATGGATGCTGTTGACAAATATAAAAATATTAGAATATTTAACCACAGGTATAGAAAAAAAACCCTCCTATTAAATTCCTTGGTTGACTTGTTTAATGTTGAATTTAATATAAGAGTTCCTTTCTGCTGGAATGCAATCCAGCCCGGTCCTTGCTGAGTTTAGAATAGCGAGTGCTTGTTAATTTTAAACCTGCCTTTCCAGACTCCTGTTCAATCACAATATTCTGAGAGTCTGGTAGTAAGATGCTTTTTATCCAGTGAACACTTCCATTCAGTGTTTGATGGCTTTCTAGTTTACTGTAGCTCTGCAAAAATAAAAATGATTCTGTAAATAAATTTAAAAAAAATAGTTTCTGCACATTTGGATTCTCTAAACGCTTGGAAAGCAAGTCTGAAGCCACCCCTAGCCAGACACACGGAGCTAGGTCTGCAGGACGGTGTGCACCACATCTGCATGCCTCCAGCCTGAGACGTTGGGAAGAAATGGGGAAGGTACATCACTTCACTTGCTCTCCCAGCATTTTTATACTAACTATATACAGTGGATTGTTTTTATTTTCTATCATGTTTACTTTAAATGATGCAAAAAGTTTGGGTTTTGTGAAGAAAAAATTTTTTTCTCAAAATAGGCTCTAGGATTTCTTTGTTTTCTTCCAGATGCTGTGATCATAGGTAGTTCTAAATCACAACTCACAGACCTTTCCACCTGAAAAGACCTTTAACCCAAATGTAGTCAGCCCTCTTACCTCACACCTGAGGAAACTCAGTCCCAGAGAAGATCTCGTACCTAAAGGATGGCACCAAGCGAGATCAGAATACGGCTCCCCGGCAATCAGTTGCTAAAGACTGATAGAGGCCATTCCGTCTGCCGAAAGTTAAATCTAAAACAGTGAATGTAACTGAGCATATTTCACCGTGAAAATTACATAGAGGTCTTCCTCTCTGTGGATGCTGACAGAAATGTCTCCTTGTTCTCTGCACTAATTAATTTCCCTATGAGAGGAGCTGGAGCTGCTCTGTGCTCTGCAGAAAATCCTGACTGATTCTAAGGGAGGCGATGAAAATGGCCTGGCACCTTTCCTTTGTCGTATAATCTGTGATTCAGATCAGTGGAACAAGGCAAGCGTTGATTCCACAAGTGAATTATATAGAGGGGTGTGTGTGTGTGTGTGTGTGTGTGTGTGTGTGTGTGTGTGTGTGTGTGTGTGTGTGTGTGTGTGTGTGTGTGTGTGTGTGTGTGTGTGTGTGTGTGTTTGATGGCCAAACTAGGCCGACTGTCAATGTATTCTGATCAGTAACTGAAGGGAGAGTTGAAATGGTATCTTCACCCCAATCACTGACCCACTCAGCCTTTTTTAATAGATCCACTTAAGCTGCTGCTGTTCTCTGAGCCCATTAGGACTTATTTAAGGGGTGAGTTTTCAGGAGATTATATATCACTCCCACTAAAGTACGTTGAAATTGCTGATAGGATGTATCCTACTAAGCGTTATAAATTCTGCACCAGAGCTAGGTAGAAAGGTGAGCTTGCTTGGAATAAAGACCTATTAGAGAACTACAAAAATTACTTTTGGGAAATTTGACTTGCAGTGATGGAGTAGACAGCATTAGCTTTCAAATAACTGTGTTTTGATTGTGTGCTCTGTGTTAAGCTGCATTTTCTAGTGAGCTGTGAGGTTAACATTTTTGTCACCATTGCCAACATTAAGTAGAAATAGTACTATATTAGGTTATGCTTTTTTAACTGAAGTATAGTTAATTTACAATGTTGTGTTAGTTTCGAGGGTACGGCAAAGTGATTCAGTTATTTATATATACATATATATATATTCTTTTTCAGATTCTTTTCCATTATAGGTTATTATAAGATGTTGAGTATAGTTCCTTATGCTATACAGTAGGTCCTTATTGTTTATCTATTTTTTTATGTAGCAGTGTGTATATGTTAATTCCAAACTCCTATTTCCCGCTCCCCTTATAAGGTTATGTTTTGAGCTCAGCTTTTAAGTTGTTGCTTATTTATCTCTAACAATCTTACCAGCTCTTAGGATGCATAGGTATAAATTGAGAATGGTGTTTTGCCTGGTGCTGTGTATCCCAACCAGCCAGGTCTCCTGTGGACCCAAGTAACTGACAGAGGTATTTTCTCACAGTGGTAGTCTTCTTTAAAATGCTTAATTATTAACATTTAAGATAGTATTACCTCACAAAACAATAAGGTATATAGTCCTAAAGAGAACATTTCAAAACACTTAAATACAATTCGATTCCTTTCTTATCGATCCTTACTGGTTATTAACCACTGATGAATATGGCTAAAAGGCAAATTTTTGTAGCATTCGAATTAGACACATTTTGTGCTCTAAGATTTAAGTGCATAGTTTTCTGGAGCAATAAGAAATTTTCCCATGGGTAATAATCAGGTTATCCTGATTATCCTGATGGATAGTTTCCCATTCTAGAGATCACTTCTAGCTCACCTTAAGAGGATTCTTTTTCCATTGCTCAAAGCAGAACTTTATAGAAGAAACTTCCACTGAGCATGTCATGGTGAAACCCAAGCACTGAGAACTACAAAAAGCCGCTCTCCCCACTCCTCTTAAGTGAGAGACTTAGGAGAGAACCTGGTCTGGTGAAACATCCTACCTAAATGCTGATTCCTCCCTAGCAAGACCAGTGAAGGAGTGCATACAGCCTGTTTTAGAGGCATTGAAACCCACCCTGCGTAAGCTCCTGCATTTCAAAGACTGTGTTGTTCTGCCAGTTAGGCAGTAAGTAACTCTTCATTGAGCCTCCTCTCTGTGTGTATGCTGGGCCAGACCTAGTGACGCAGAAATGAATACAGACTGGAAGCTCCTTGAGGATGGGAACTTCGTCTTATTCACAGCTTATCTCCAAGGCCTGAAACAGCCCCTAGTATACAGCAGGTCATCAACAAATATTCATCAACCGACATATATCATTCATTTGATGCCCACCGCAGCCACAGAGGTGGGCCCTCATTGACAGGAAAACTGAGGCCTCAGATGAAGTGACTTGCCCAAGGTCACATAGCAGAAAGGTCAGAGCCAGAGCCTAGGAAACCCTGAACTATGCTCTCCCCTTGTCTGAAGTGTGGCTCCACCAGCAGCGCTCCCACTGACAGCTGATACTCATCCTTAGCTCGGAGGAGGACGACGCAGGGCCCCAGAGTAGGTGGTAATTAGCCATGCTGTTTGGGGAGCGGGAGGCCAAATCAGAGGGACCCACACCAAACTACAGCATTCAAAATGGGAGCAGAGGTTTTGCTTAGGCCCCTCATGGGATAGCTGATGCACAAGGCCATCCAGTGTTCTAGCCTGCAAGTCCTGGATAAGGAAACTCTGTCCTAAACTTCCAAGATAAGGCCTGGTGAAGACAGGGTCAGACTGATCCAGCCAAAGAGGTGACAGACCAACAAGAGAAATTCTCAAACCAGAAAAGAAAAATGAAAAATCACATGAACTGGAAAAAAATCAACATGGAGATCAAGGGGGAAAATCCAGAGTTGCCATGGTCTCTGGGACATACTGCCTAAACCTGGTCTTTGTTTATTCCTAGGTCACTTGTTGGCTCTAACCTCAGTGCTGTTGCTAGTCACTAAAAACTATCACCACCTGAGAGCTGTTTTGTGGTTGGTGTGTAATAGGGCCGGTGGTTTGTTTTTGGAGGGTGGCCTCACAGCACCCTCAGTGGGCAGAGGGCACAGGTCTACAGACAAGTGTGGGGAGAGCTTCATCTCCACCAGATGATTTCCCCCAAACAGCAGCTTAAAAATTGTCCCTTTCACACTAACACATGGCCAGTCGTGTTGAATCGTGGCCCATCGCATGTTGATGACTTGACTTTGGTTGGATAACACTGACCACAGTATCTTTTGTTTATTCCAGTAAGACACTTGAATGGAAGGAAACATTTCTCTTTTTTAGTGTTGAGTAAACATGTGTAATTGGTCTTGATCTCCATTAGTATCATTAGTCGTGAAAACCCAGTTTAATCTGGATTCTGTTCTCTTCTCAATGTCAGCCTGTTTCTGGACCAGTACAGAGCCAGCCTTGTTGATGCAATAAAGAGATTACTCCAGCCCAGGGTAAGTATGTTTCTATTTTCTCCTGAACACTGGCTTCAGAATAATTAGTCTGTGCACAAAGATGGAGAGAGTAATGGAATGGCAGGATTAATGTCATGTAATACTTTAATACTTATTATGTCCAACTTCAATTGGGTCTTCTGATCTATCAGATTCTTTCCTAATCATAACTAGGGAACTTCTTACCCTTGGCCTTCTGATAAGGAACACAGTGGGTAGTAAAATAAATGAAACCACTTCAAAGATAGTGTGAGATGATTTTTATCAAAGAATTTCTTGAGTCTTTTCCTTTGATAACAATATCTTCATATTAAAGTAGAAGTATGATATTGAAAGTTTTCTGTTGACTTCTGTCATTATAGATCCCTTCAATGGTTACCTTTGTCATTGGGTATTTATTGCAAAACAACATTTTTCTTTTTATTTCTGTTTATATTCAATAAAGGGGCTTCAGATGAATCTGTATATTAATCTGTTCTTTGCTTTAAAAGGAAGCCATTATTTACATATTATAAACATTAGGTCACAATGAAGCCAAGCATGGCATAAAATATTGTGCACATTTTTACATTTATATATCCATTTATGCCTGAGAGTAAATTACAGAGTTTTTATCCACTCTTATTTTTGGGGGCTGTTATACTAAGCTAGGAGGTCCTGCAGCCTAAACAGAGAGTTAATATATATCTATTTAAAGTAAGAAAACAAGCTTAAAGCACATGCATTAAAAAAAAAAAAATCTTATAACTATGTAAGACTCTTGCTGTTCCATAGGGATTTAAAATAGGTTAACAATGTTAACGTAGTCTAAGACAGGAACTCACATTTATCTGAGAAAGGACTATACTGTGTGTGTGAAGTATTTTCTAAAGTTTTATCTCTTCTTTTAAAAAAGGTTTGCTCTAGTCTTCTGACCTCAGTGAGACTTATAGACTAATACCTTTCAATCTTTCTTTTATATCTTTTTCACATTGAAGGTTCCCAGAGCAATTTGATAATCATCCTTTGCCTTACACTGTTGCTTTTTATTTTGTTATCTCTATATACCTCAGAAACTTTAAATAGCCCTCTCAGAGGAGTAACCACAGCTTTGTAAGTGGTAATCAATTCAATTAAATTGGCCTTCTCAATTCCCTCTGAGGTGGGTAATAGGTCTGGAGGCAAGGAAGGGGCATGCGCCAAGATATTAATGGCAGCTGTCGTGGTTGAGTGAGCAGCCCAAGTTGAGGGCAGAAGGAATTGGGGGCCTCTTCATCCCCCCATTAGCCTTAGGTGGTTCTCATGAGCATTTGCAAGATCAGGATTTTCAGAGAGGGGACGGAGATTCTTGGACGTAAAGGCTTCTAGGAATACTATCATACGTAAACACAATTTCAAGGACTCCTGGATCTCACAGCGCACAAACAGTACTTCACTCATCACCAACACCCCTTCAAAGCCTATTTGCAGCAGATTTGCATGATTTACATAGTATCTATCGTAAATCATGAGAACGATTTACAAGAGAAAACTGCCCAAGCTATGAATAGATCTACATGGAGATTGAACTGGAACGTCTAGCAGCTCTCCTGCACCCTGTTAAACTCTGAACGATGCTCCCCCTAGTCTGAAGTGGGGCTCCACACAGCGGCCTCCTCTGAGGACAGCAGTGCTCCTACTGACAGCTGATACTCACCCTTAACTCGGAGAAGGATGAGGCAGGGCCCTGGAGTGGGCAGTACTTACTCATGCTCTGTGAGGAGTGGGGAGGCCAAATCAGAGGGGCCCGCATCAAAATGCAGCATTAGAAATGAGAGGAGGGGACCTCGCTTAGGCCCCTCCTGTCCTGCAGGCCTGCTCAGACTGCGGGGTGTTCTAGTCTAAGGGGTCAGGGGTCCACCCTAAGGGGGGAATCCCAGTTGTGGATGGCACATGGACATACTGAAGTTCCCACCCAGGGGTCCCATCCCCATTGGGAGGTCTGGGGAGGCAAGGCGTTTGCACTCCCTGGGCCCCCACCCAGACGGACTCAGGAAGGGTCACCTGGACTCAGCAGGGAAGAGCAGCAGCTCTCTATCCCATGCCAGTGGGCTGGAAGGGTTCCCAGAGCTCGGGGGCACCCAGCGGATAACTGCACTCTTCTCCTTCTTAGCTCCCAGGGCTGTTGTCCTGCTTCCAAAGGACCTCCCCCTGATGAGTGTCTGTGTGTGGGAGTCACAGTCCAAGACTAAGATAACACTAAAGGTTTTAGTCTATTACAATTTGAGATGCTGTAATGTTTTCTTGAGCCTAGACCACTCCTCCCTGGTTTTGTGGCCCAGAGGCTAAAGGTGCCATGAGAGGCCCACAGAGAAACAACCTGGGCAGGTGCACTGGTGGATTCTGAGTTCTTGGTAATTCAGGGCTCAGCAGACTCAATGGAGACAAAACAAGTTCTCAGGGTACTCAGCAAAAACTGCACTTTGGCCAAATGCTTCGAATTCATAGGAGGGCCCAGTTTCTGAAGGCAAAGTATCAGTGGGTGGAGTCAGAAATACCTGCATACAAAACTTGTCATTCTTACTACCTAGCCACTTACTGGATTCATCTCTCGGAGCCTCAGTTTCTCATCTGTAAAATGGGGAGTAAACAAGCCAGTGCACTGGAAAGCTTTAGCACATGATTGACTCTGAATGAGTATGTGTTCACTCTTATTACCTTGAAGAATTAGGGAGACTTTCCAGCTGTGATGAGTATAGAATATAGGGGGCTCTTCACAAAAACTGTTCTCAGAGAAATGGTTGGCAGGAGGGGAAAATTTTTTTTCTCGACCTGGACTTGGACGATACCTACACATAACTGGGCCTGCTGCAGTTCCCTGCACCCGTGTCCTGCATACCTGCTGCAGGCTCTGCAGAGGTCCGGGGGATTGTCTACCTGGATGAAGATGACACTTTTTAGTACAGATAACCCTACCGAGGAAGGTGAGAGAAATTATACTAAGTGGCCAGAATGAAACCATTGCAACACAAAGGTTCAGGTGTCAAGCTTGGGAAGAAATGGCTTCTGCCATTACTGGGGAGTATGATTCCTTGATTTCTAGCTAAGGCAGCTCTGCTGTCTGGAGTCAGAGGATCCAGAAGCAAAGAAAGTAGAGGGAGGGGAGGGTTCCCCTTGCTTTTCAGCTTTTATATTGGGGGTCGTGGATGAGGTGGCCCTCAGAGAGAGCTTAGCCACCAGGGTGGGCTCCTGGCTTGACCAGGAATAGTAGCAGATCCCAGGGCTGAGCCTAGATCCTCGGGCAAACGGGCACCCATGCCTGGAAAGTCATTACAGGAAGCCCCAAATGTCAGGAGGAAATGATTGTTACCTGTCCCAGATGGAAACTTTCCTCAACTTACTGGTTGAGAGACACTGTCAAAACATCTGACTCCTGCCAGAATGCTACAAGGGACTCTCTAGCAAACTTACAAGAAGAAAAGAAAAGATCTTAAAAAGGAATGAAACCAGCACATCTTACTCATTCCAAGAAACAACATGTCCCTCCCCTCCCGTACCTTTTTCCCTCCGGTGAGTGGCTTCTTGTTGCTGACAGGTAACCCCCTATCGCTGTGTTCCTTAAAGACCATCAGCCATGTCTGATATCGGAGGACCCAGATGTAATTTAAAACACAGCCACACAAGCCTACAAGTTGAATTTCAGTCCGGAAGTGACAAGCAACCAATGGCATCTACTAATATTCCTCTGAAATGGCTTTGGGTGGAAGGAGGGGAGCCAAGCCAGTTAGTGTGAGTTTACTCAGGACCATGCGGAGATGGATGGGGATGCAATATGGACAGATCTCCAGCTTGTTATAGCTGCTAACCATTGTCAAGAATTCGCTATCACTGTGGAATTCATTTAACCTCCTGTAGAAGCTGCCCTAAGTGACTGCCAAATTCCTGGAGTCCTGACTACATGCCAGCCGTGCTATAAAAGTAAATCATGGACTCTCATTTGAGAAGAGCACTTTCTTTTTACTGACATATTTCCTCACCTTTTAAAAAATCTAGCACCTCTGCACCCATCTGTACAAACCTCTGTTTTTGCTTATCTCAGGGAAGTGCCCTGTGAGTGTGGGTTCAGTGGCATGAACTGAGATGGTGCTGAAGGACCCTTGGTTCCTGTCTGCTTGCTGGGTCAGAGGCCCAACAAATCCTCCTCTGTTCTTGGTGAGGACCTGTGTTCCACCATACCTGGCCCTCCAGGTGTAGGAATAGAGAGTCCCCAGATGGTTTTTAAGACCCTCAGAACAAGAGCCTAGCCCTTAGAAGTTCTTCTTGGAAGTCCACCCAGTTGTTCATCCAGTGCTGAGTCTCTGCCCCTGAGGAATTTATAATGTGGTCATGGAGATGTAACATACACACAGATGAAATTACAGTGGACAGTGCAAAATGGCTTATAACAGCCCAGCACTTGATCCTATAGGGCCTGGGGCTGTTTTTATTTGTTGTGTGATTTTTTTTCTAATTTACACCTTCTATAGAACGTGAGATGCTCCGAGATTTGAACTCGTCTTGATTCAACAAACATTTGTTGAGCCTCACACTGTGCTGGGGATTGTGGGGTATAGATAGGAATAATGTGCACTTTGAGCATCTCACTGTTTACCAGGGCAGATTAATGCACAAGCTCCTGGAATTATAATGCTATATGGTAAGCACTAGGGATACAGCACGAAGAGTAACTAACTGCCTAAGGAAGGGTTCCGTAGAGGCAGCAGTATTTGACTTTGTTCTTGAAGAGTAAGAAGGCCATTCTAAGCCTCAGAGGAAGGAGACTAGAAAGTAGCATCCCTGGTGGAGGGGACAGTGCTCACAGGTGGAGAGTACGAAAAAGCATGTTGTGTTTGCAGGAGTTTGCTCTGGTTGGAGTGTGAGAGTGTCTGTGTGGTTTGGGGTTAGGGTTGGGGAGGAGTGAGGGATGAAGTTAAAAGAGTTAGTTTGGGTACCACTTTAAGAAAGGCTGAGAACATGATGATGGAGAGATGGGACTTTATTATGTGGGTCATAGAGAGCCACTGAAATGGAGATAGAGAGCCATTTTCGAGCTATGGGTCCTAGAAAGATCACTCCGGCCAACATAAAAGCTAGTTTGGAATAAGAAAGAACTTGAAAGCAGCAAGGCTCTTCATGGGTCTACCGTGGACCAACTTCTACCTAGAATTGTTCAGTTAGGAGCTAGTGAAGGCCTAAAGACGGAGAAGAGGGAACTGAATGGGTGTTCACTGACAGGTTCCTTCAACAAACATTTCTGGAGTGCCTCCCTGGGGAAAGAATAAGGTACAAGGGTTTTAAAAGGCAATGTCACGATTTCCTGGTTTCCAGTTTCATTTTGAAGGTGAAGGGTATAGACTTGTTTGGCATACTTAATAGGTGGTATTCAGCTGTGTGTGTGTGTGTGTGTGTGTGTGTGTGAGAGAGAGAGAGAGAGAGAGAGAGACAGAGAGACAGAGAGAGAGAGAGACAGAGAGCGATGGGTGGATGGGTTGGTGGGTAGTGCCCTGGGAAGTGTAGAGGTTTGGGCCAAGGATATTGAGTTCCATTTTAGGCAGAATGGGTTAAAGATACTTTCGGAACATCCCCATGGAGAGCTCTAGCAGGCACCTGAAAATCTGGGTGTGGGCCCTGGACAATGGTGAATGCTGCAGTTATGTACTTGGGAGTTTTTGATGCATAATTGATAGCTGAAGTTGAGGACTTCAGTACAGTCGCCTAGAACTGTATAAAACATGAAGAAAAAGTAGGCAGAGCCCTGGGGACTACTGACAATGAAAGAACAGGTGGAAAAAAAGAAGCCAGGGTCGGGGACTTAGAGACTGAGGGAAATGTAAGGGAGAAAGCAGACAAAGGCAGCATCTCAGAAACCAGGTAAAGAAATGGTTAGAAAATAAACACACGCTTAAACATGTAATTGGTATTTAATAGTTTATTGCCTGGAAATGAAAAACGCATAGCATATTACTTGTAAAATAAGTCTGAAGAAGACTTATTTTTTCCAGACGTGCACACCCTTTAATATATGAGTATAGATTAGTCTAGCAAAATAACAACTGAGCTTACGATGTAAACAATATCATTGTTGTTTTGTGGAACTACTCCTCTCTCCTCTCCAGGGATAAATGAATTCTCTCAAATTTCTGCTCATCAGTCAAAATTTTACATTCAATTGAGTGTTCATTCTGAGTTTAAAATGATTCGGTGACTGTGAATGCTTAGAAAGTTGTGCTTTGGTAAATTGAAAATAATGTTTCTAAAGTGATGGGCTAATTTGAAATCTATATTCTTTTTCTTGTTTTGATTTTTGCAGCCTAAATTGTAAGATGTATTCCTCTGACTGTACCAGACAAAGTGTCCTCCTCCACTGGGGATATGGGGGTCTTCTAAAACCGTTCATTATGGGGCAGATGCTGGCACTCAGTAGGGCTCAGTGGATGCTTATTGAATGAATGGAGGATGTCCTATTGTCCCTCCTAAATATTAATCCACATCTCAAAGGTGTCTGCATTCAACGAAATGAAAAAGAAAACATTTTGAAACTCATAACTGAGTAATTAAGGATTAAAACTACTGCTCGCTCTTTCTCTTTCTTGTGGGGACAGTATTGTGCACAGAAAGCTGCCCTCTGAAATCCCATTATAGCCACTGACTCTGTAAAAGCTTCTTGGAGAAAATCTTTTCTAAAGAATAAGCAATAGAACGTGGCCTTCGAATTCCCAGAGACTTGTGTTTTTCAGATTATTCAATATCTAGATTTAGTTTATTCTCTCGACAAATATTGATCGTCTACTCTGTGCTAGGCACTGAGAAAATGCAGTGAATAAAACATTAGAAGATCCCATTGTCATGGAGCATACATTCTAGCTGGAGGAGACGGGCAATAACAAACAAGGTTATGATGTGTGCCAGTGGTGATGAGGGCTAAGGACACAACTAGAGCAGGGAGAGTGGGTGGGGAGGGATGGGGAAGGGCGGCTGTTTTAGGTGCGGTGGGTACAGAAGGACAGGTAAACTGAGACACGAGCTCAATTGCAGTCATCTTACAGCTCACCCTAACCAACAAAGGGCTGGGGTGAGGGCAGCATGTGTTTTGTGAATGCAAACATCAACCCAACCACAACCCCTTAGTCCTGTAAACATTATGATATATAATTTAGATAATAGCTGTTAAAAATCAACTCTTTGATTTTAATGGTAAGACAATATTTGCAGGTGACTTTAAAATAAAATGACTTCCATCATTCAAGAGTCCAGAACGGGAGTCAGCTCTTAGAAAATACTAGAATGACCTACTAGTGTTCCCTCTTTTTTTTTTATGGAGACTTCTGCTCCCCTGCTGAGACCATGTATTATATCTAGTTTCACATCAAAATGAATTTTTGCTGCTAAGTTTGAAAACTGCCTGAAAATAGCAGTTAATATTGGAAAAGCTGACAGAACCTTAAGTTTACTGGCATGATTGGTGCTGCTGTAATTATGTGCCTGAGTGTATACATGTCTATGTAACACAGTATGAAAACACACTTGATGTCCAGGACAGTGTATCAGTGTGTTTTCTTGCAGCTAAATGAGGGGAAGAGAGAAGGAGAGGGAGTTGCTAGAATTTTTATAGCACTGTTAGGTGGTGTAGATGCTCCTAGTCTTTCTTACATCTATATAAACTTGTTTCTCAAATTATTTTCATGTTCAATACCTCGTTTTACCCTCACAACTTGCTCGGGCTCGGGGGTGGAAGGCAAGGGAGGCTTTGTTTTTCCCACTTCATGGGTGAGAAAACTCAGTGGGTCAGCTAAGATAACTTGAGTTTCTTATCTGAAAAGATGAGGAGATTGGACTCACGTCATCTCCAAGGTCCCTTCTAGTTCAGCAGTTCTATGACATTATTTTTCTGATTTTCCTTAGATGACACCGTGTTTTATGGTGGAGATCCCCTTTAAGTCCAGACCCCTTCCTGCCACACGGTTCCTTCTTCTTCAAACCCTTCACTGCATGTTTAATCATCTGTAAAATGAAACGTCTACCGTACAACATTGTTGCAAAAACTGTTGAGGGGATTAAAGGGAAGGCTTGTGAAGCCCCTAGCAAAGTGGTAGCTTTTATTATTTATTATTGTCATCACTATTACTAATAAGAAGGCAATGTCGTGTAGTGGAAAGAGCATTGGCATTGGAGTCAGGTCAGTTTCCAGTCATTTACTGGTGTGTCATCTTGGCCAGTGATTCAACCTTTCTGAGCATTCTGTAACATGCAACTGAGAATCTCTACCTTGTTGGGTTGTTTGAAGACTAAAGGAGAGGATGTATACAGAGCACTTATCCCAATGTCTGCCACGTCCCAGATGCTCAATAGACAGTTGGCAGGTATGAATGGCAAACCAATTTTCAAAAGAAACTGGGATAGGGACTTCCCTGGTGGCACAGTGGTTAAGAATCTGCCTGCCAATGGAGGGGACACGGGTTCAAGCCCTGGTCCGGGAAGATCCCACATGCTGTGGAGCAACTAAGCCCGTGTGCCACAACTACTGAGCCTGCACTCTAGAGCCCGTGAGCCACAACTATTGAAGCCCGTGCGCCTAGAGCCCGTGCTCCGCAACAAGAGAAGCCACCGCAATGAGAAGCCCGTGCACTGCAACGAAGACCCAACACAGCCATAAATAAATTAAATAAATACATTTATTAAAAAAAAAAGGGATATATTTTCATGATTCCCTCAAAACCTGAAGTGTTATTTCATAGAGGTGAAGTATAACCCTGAAATTAATAGAAGCATACAGTCATCTTTTAAACAAATAAAAGGAAAAAGAAGATTCTGAAGTTTAGTCATTCTGTGCACATCTACAAGGGAGAAGAAAAACTCACATGCACCTAGTAGTTAGCAAATGGTTGCTGTAGAGTTTCATGCCAGAGAGTCTTCTGAAATCCAGTATATACTTTATTCAAGTCCTCCCACTCTCCCCACTACAACAATCTGATAAGGTTGTGCAGTTTATTTAGAAAAGCTGGATTGCCCTGATTTTACCACTTCCTTTGAAAAGTAATCACTTGAGGGGACTTCTCTGGTGGTGCAGTGGTTAAGAATCTGCCTGCCAATGCAGGGGACACGGGTTCGAGCCCTTGTCCGGGAAGATCCCACATGCCGCGGAGCAACTAAGCCCGTGTGCCACAACAACTGAGCCTGCACTCTAGAGCCCGTGAGCTACAACTACTGAGCCCGCGTGTCACAACTGCTGAAGACCACGTGCCTAGAGTGCGTGCTTCGCAATGAGAAGCCCGCGCACCGCAATGAAGAGTAGCCTCCGCTCGCTGCAACTAGAGAAAGCCCGCGTGCAGCAACGAAGACCCAAATGCAGCCATAAATAAATAAATAAATAAATAATTTTTTTTAAAAAAAAGTAATCACTTGAATAACTTTGAGGGACTGTTTTACCATAATGATGACCCTTATGAAGGATTCAATGAAGTTGGAAATCAAGATCCTGTAGCTCTGTCTCTGGCAGCATGGTCACAGAAAAGGCTGGTGGCAGAACTGAAATGCATTGTGGTTACTTATCTCTGTGGAGGATTTCTTGGTACTGAATTTCCAGGGCACAATAAACTAACATTGACAGGCATCTGTGGCCACATGCTCTGGAGCTGTGTTGCAGATGTGTTGGCAGCTGCTAAGGAGTCGCAAGGTGGGTGGCACTGCCCTGGACCCATTATTCTAAAATCTAGTTGATGGTTTAAACCAGTGGACCCAAGAGAGGTATGTATTGTACAGAAAACCAGCGTTGAGTTCCATGTTGTTTATTACATGCATTGTTTGAAAATGATAAAACATAGCAACTCACCATTTAAATGACTTTTTTTTCCTTATTTGATGTATATCTGTCCTTGAAATTATTCTCACTGTGGATGCCCATGCTGTGTGGACGTCTAAAGACAAATGAGTTTTCTACCTGAGAGCAGTACAATTAAATGCTTTGACTAATGTCTGTTATGTTTGGTTGCCTTCCCGTTTTAAAATGTGTGAATTTCCTTTTTAACGTTCTAGGGGAAAGCAATGGTATTCGCCCCACGCCGAGGGAATACTTTAAACCAGTTTTGCAATCTAGCTGAAAAAGCTGGTTTCTCTATCCAAAGACATGAAAATTATGATGAACACATTTCAAACTTCCACTCCAAGGTTAGTTTTCTGCTTGTGTTAGATAACACTTTAATCCGCATTGCATTTTGAAGAGATCATGGTCTTTTTGGCAGGTAACCTAAATATTTGATTAAAGGACTCCTTAGGTGTGCTGCTTCTGAACAGCTATTTGTATCTGATTATTTTGTGTGGCAAAGCCATCTTTTATCTTTGCATGTCTAGAAGGATTGTACAGAAACCATTCCTGTTTACTCCTTTCTCTGAAACTAACTAATCTCTTCATTCATAATAGACTAATTTGTAGGATACAGGGGAGGTGGCATAGAATGAATGATAAACAAGCATTTATATTTTAATGAAAAACCTTCAGCTTTTAAGTAGGTTAAATGCTTAGCTGCACTGAAATAAATAGAAGGTGAATGTCTAATTGTATCATGTTAGACTGTAAATCTTTATCTCTGCTTGCTTTATGGCTGGGTCAGTTGGCAGCTTGAGACTGTTAAATCTCACAGAATTTCACAGTTGTGGGGTTATATGTCAGATCGAGGCGCTACAAGATTTAGGTCAAAAGCACTTATCTGAGAGTGATTCTAAGCTTGCTTACATAAAGCAATGTTATCAGCCTTTTTATTATTTATAGGTATAGAGCAATATAGGACACTGAGAGGCCAGTGTTCCACCGAAAACTTTTTAGGAATCTCACGTTTGCTAATACATATCACAGTTACTAGAATAGCATGTACTTCTTCTGTAATTTTGTGCGGTACAGAAAGGTCCCTTCTCTGAGCTAGTCTGACCTTGGCAACAGACTTTGACTTGTCAATTTTGCAAGTCGTGACCACAGAAAAGTAAAGCCTTGACCTTATTTTTCTCCTGGGAAAATGTGAATAGCATTCTTTATTACCCAGGACTATGATATAATGTAGAAGTGTGTTGACTTTTGAAAAATTATATGCAAAGTGGATCTGATCTTCTAAGCAATAAAAAGGAAATCTTCA